>NC_079296.1:5377500-6002500 GCF_023638135.1 Falco biarmicus | reverse complement strand
CCCTACAGGGAGATAAGCAGTGGTTTCCAGAGCCCTGAAAGCAGCAGCGCCTGACATTGGTGGGGGGGGAGCTGGGGGAAGCAGCTGCCTCCATTGGCAGGGGTCGAGGGCTGCCTGCCTGGAACAAAGACTGACTTACAGGTAAGTAGGTTTAAACACAATTGATGCACCCAATTAGGGATGGAAGCAGGCAGCACCCCTCCGAGCTATAATCTATTGCCTCGCTAACATAATGGAAATTCAATTTGGGTGAAGGCAGGGAGGGAAGGGAAGCTGGCTGGTTGCTCGCCCTCGGCTGGTGCAGCTCTCTGTGCCCCGGGGGCTCTGCCATTCGCAGCCCCGGTCCCCAGCACCAGGATCGAATTTGCTTCAGCACTGATGAGGTTAGGCAGCATCTGACTCAGGCTGGACCTGACATGGTAGGAGAAGAGAGGGCTGGCACGTGGGGAGATGCTTGCATGGATGGGCAATTGTCCCCGGGACCCCTGCCCTGATCAATGCTGTGTGCCGTTTCTTTGGCCACATCTACCCCTCAGCCTTTGTACCAGAGCTGCAGAGGCTGGCCCAGCCCTGTGGCTCACAGGAACCGTTCGATAGGCACCCCAGGGCTGGGGTAATTTTAAATCACCCTTTTAAAAGGATCATTTTTGCTCAGCCCCGGTCCATCACAAATCACAAGGGATCTGCAGGCTGCTCGTTGGCTTTGTTGAGCACTGAGAGGGTGCTAGGGCTGCAGACCTGAGTTTGCATTTGCCCAGGAGAGGCCCAGGTGAGTATTTGATGTCCCTGTGTCACCTGAGCCTTGCTGGGCCAGGGGGAATGATTAGGGTGGCTACCTCAGCTGCATTGTTTTGCATGGAAATCTCCACCTGTGACTGCAGCAGTTGCTATTTAACCCACAGGTGTGCTGGGTACCAACTGAGACAGGATACTGGGAGGAGGTTGTGACCCAGTAGCAGTGGGTAGGAAGAGCCATTCTCTCCTCCCTGTTTGTGCCTTACAGCACAAGAGAAACTAATGCTGTAATGTCGCCCTTGCTAAGCCTCTGCTTATCCCTACTTCTTTCTTTCTCCTAGCCTGGTTTTTTGGGTTTTTTTTTTTGGGGGGTGGGGGTGGGTTTATTTTTTTGCCTTCTTCAGGGTCAAGTTTTTCTCTCTTTTGCAGCAAGCAATGCCCCCTGCCTCATCCCCCATGAGGACTGCATCTGAAGGGACCCAGCCATGCGGTTGGACTTCCCCACTGCCACTGGAGGAGTCTCCCTGACCTGGGGACAGAATTGGACCTCAGCTGCTCTTTATGGCTCAGTCCCACTGCTCCTGCTCCAGCAGTGGAGGTAAGGATGGCCACGCATGGAGGAAGCTGAGCAGCTCCCATCTCTTCTGCCTCTCCTCCTGGTCCGGCTGTGCACTGCAGCTCTTCTGCAGAGCGGTGGGCAGGTGGATGGGCTGTGCCATGGTGAGTTGGTGGTAAGAAAGCAGGAGAAAGTCCAAAGTTAGCCAAAGGAGAGCATCGTTTGCTCTTTGGGAGGTGCTGCCTCGCCAGGAGCTCGAGGCCGGGTTGGCAGCCAGGTCCCTACCCTCCAGGCTGTTTGTGCAGCTCAGCAGCCCAGAGAAATTCCCTCCCCAGTGCTGCTGCAGCTGAGCCACCTAATGAAATCTAGTTGCCTGTGCATGCTATATTAAGGTTACCATGGATATGGTGCCACAAACACTGGGCTGTGGCTTTGTTATATAAACAGGAGAGATTGCCACAAATACTCAAAATATCTGAAAAGGACAGGAAGAGACAAAAGGCGTTCTCTGAGTTTGTTTATAAAGGGTTGTGTGATCCAGTGGATAGTGCCAGTGGGAGGTGTGAGATTTGTATTAGCTTTGAGAAGTGGTGCATAACCAGGTGGTGGTCTCTGTTTCGGTAGCTCTGGAGACTCTCCCTGATCTCCAACAGGATCTTTCTAAACTGGTCAAAAAAAAGTGCTGGAAAAAAGTCACTGACCCTGCTCACGACTGAGAGCTGGGCTTCCTGCGGATCATGGTATGAAGTGCATCGTTCTTCACGCTCAAGCTCATCCTAGCTGAGCTTCGTGCAGATCTTGGCCCTACCCAGTTTCTGCCATGTGCAAAGAGATACCGCTGCCTGCAGGACTGGTGATGGTGGTGCAGACATAGTCATCAGCTCTCCTAGAACTGCCCACACCTGAACCTGCTCAGCAAGACCATCTAGCTAATCTTGTACCACTTCAGGTACAGAAAGTCCCTTGTACAGTTTGAGGAATCATGTAATTTGAAGAAAAAACTGCTCTAGAAATGGAGGTGGGATGTAAGGGAGATGGAGACATCAGAGTGGCTAAAATTGTATTGTACTCCCACTCCCCTGCCAATAAAAACACCATAAATAAAGTGGCTTTGCAATAACCATCTCCACGCAGTGTAACACAGATGCACATGTCCCTGCAAAAGATGCTCCAAGCGGGATAAACTCTGCTCTAACCTGCTCTGCAGGAGAGGCACGACAGGCTTGCTCCAGTCTTATCATGGTGATGGCTCTTTTCTTCCCAGCAGGTGCTACCCCCGAGCTCTAAGTCTCCATCAGTGGCTTCCTCTTCCCATCCTCACCTGTGGGTGATGTTCCCAGCCCATGGCTCTTTCAGCTCCCTCCTGGCCTTCCAGATGCCCTTCACCATGGGAGGACCATCCATCCACTCGTTTTCTCTCCTGTCTCTCTCCCTGTGAGCTGGAGCAGACATCTTTCCATGCTTCATTATTTGACATGTGGTGGAGAATACTAAAATGCAGTAAGGAAAGATCTGCTTTATCATTTAAGAACGCACCAGGTCCAGTTTTTGCCCTTCAGGTGTAGGACACCTGCAGTGCCCTCCCATATTACCTGCCAGCCCTGATTTTACAGGATCCATCTTCAATTTTATGGAGTAACCTCTCGCGTCTCCAGGGTGGTGGGAAAGAGTTCTTCAGTTTGGTAGGAAACAACAGCAAAAGGAGCTGGAATCTGCTGTGGGCATGGGTCCAGGGGAAGGGCTGTCTGCCATGTGAGTTGTCAGGAGTGTGGGTTGGTGCTGAGCCCTTCTGCGTGGGGCTCTGCTCTTTGATGCTGCCAGCCTTTCTTGTTCCTTTTCCTCTAGCCATTGCTTTCTGGCACTAAGCTGCTTCCTGAAGATTACACAGCAAGCCAGGATCAGCATCAAGAGGAGCCAATCCAGGAGAGGACATGGGGCCAAAAGAGCCTGAGGAGTTTGAAGATGCAGCTTTATCAGCTTAGCAAAAGGGTTGGTGTGTTGAATGACAAAGGCTGCAGGCCCTGCATGCTTGGAGCTTGTAACAGACATGCCAGCAGAATGTCTAATAAAAGTAGAAATGGTGGATAAACATGATTTTCTCCAGAAAACTCAACATGGCTTCCATACAGGGAGTGTTTGCCCTACAGACCTCTAAACAACCTCAAAGGAGTCAATAAGGTTGAAGAGGAAGGTGTTTCCAGGAGATACGGGCTCTTTGGCTCTCCAAGGCTGTGCCAGAAGGCTCCGCGTGATTCCCACCATGGCCCAGATGCCACTGGAAGGATTATTGCCCCAGGTCCTCCCATGCCCCCTTCAGGCCAGCAGCCCCTCAAAGCTGATGCCTTTGGGGTGAGGGCTACCCTGTGTAAAGGGGCAGGAGGAATCCGTGCTTTTTAAAGGAAAAAAGCCACCATTCTTAAACTCACCCTTGCCTCTCTATAACCTTTTATATCTCCTTTAATTGGCATGTTCATTCGAAGCAGCGGCTGCGCAGGATCACATTCCAACAGCGCTGGCACATCACGTCGGTGCAGAGGCACGAGCTGGCGGGTGTGATGTGCCGTGATGTGCTGTGATGTGCCAGGCAAGCCCTACCACAGAGCAGCCTTCGGGCGCATGTTCCCCCCGAGCATCTCTGACCCAGGTTGCTCTGGCTGAGGCTGGCATCATCCCTGACCCTTGGCATACGGTGCCGGTCACGGGCTTGGATATTGAACACAGCAAGCGTGGAGCATGCTGACGCATGGCACTGGGTAATTCATCTGTTCACGTTAAAACCAGTTATTTAAGAAGCAGTTTCTCTCTCAGATGCAGCCCTTGGTGCTCTGAGGTTGTTGCCTTCAAGGACAGAAACCTCTCAGAGTAACACATGGCAGTCCTAGCCCTGGGGTGTCCTCAGCTCCGCACCTGCCTGAATCAGTGCTGGAAGCCACGGCAGTAGGTGCAGGAGGGGCACGAGGGACACCAAGCAAGGTCTCGGTTATGGGCAGTTGTTAGGGCTGTGTTCATGAGCTGGCTGGTTCCTGCATCATGGGTTATTAAAGCAGTGGGAAGAAAGGCTGCTACGGAAGAGCATGAACCTAGGGATCAGGCTGCTGTTCTCACCTAAACAAAAAGTTTGCATTTAAATCCAGTGAAGGTGGCTGAGGTGCTGTGAGCGTGTACTCATGTCCCAGCGAGAGGAGGAGGATGCGGTGGAGACCCTTCAGACTACTGTCATGAATATTTGGGATCAGCTTGGAGAGTGTCCAAGAGAAGGCACCTCCATAATTGTGGGGAAAAGGTCCATCAGGACCAAGAAGCAGCTATCGCTACAAGGAGGTAAGCCTCCGCCTACACAGCTGCACACGTGGGGTCCTATTTACTGCTGGGGAGCTTAAAGCAAAAACAAATACCGGGGAGCAGCAAACAACAAGGCCCTGCCCTTCGGAATGGAAAAAGACAGTATTTGGCAGGTGATGACAAGGTGGTGTTGTCACTGTCCCACACCTAAACCCACTCCCAGGGTCTGCCATAGGCAGAAGCTGCATGGCATGTGCCCACGAAACGCGTGGGGGTGGTTTATCAGAGCCCTAATGCTGTGCTTCCCTGGTGGAGCGAAGCACCGGCAGAAGCCACGGGGTCCTTTCGTGACATTAAGTGCCCTCTGCTACCCTGTTTTGGGTATATGTGTATTTTATCGCATCCCTGTGAGGCCATGCGCTTGGTGTGCGTCATGTCCATCAAACTGCAGTTGCTGAAAGAGGCAGCCTAGAAACAGCACCGCTGTCCCCCAGGCTGGCAGAGCACTGGGAATATGGGCAGAGAGCCGGGCACTGTCTCAGCAGCCCGTTGCTCCCAGCAATTGTCAGGTTTGGTTGTGGTGTGTGGTCACGTAGCCCCTTGGTGAAGGGGGCTTGCAGATGGAAGATGTCCTCAGGGTCATGACAACCAGATGGGAACCTGCCCTCCCCTGATGGCAGCGCATCATGAATTGCTCCTTGGGGGTGGAGCAAGCTGGAGGTGGGGATGAAAAGCTTGATGAAGATCATACAATATTCCTGGGCAGCTTGATCCCGAGTCCTGAGTCAAGTGTGAGGAAAACAAGAATTTTTGGGTGCAGAAGTGTGAATACATGAACTCATGGAAGGATTTACACTGAGAGTAACCCGCTGATGGTGGCGGAGGAGGGCAGGCGATTATAACCTGAACCCTGTACTTAAAACCTACAAATTATTTGGCTCTTGGCTGCTGTCGGTCTGTTTATCCCACAGACTTGGCAGGCAGAGGACACTTCCCAAATGGCAAGAGGGGTTGATAAAAGTTGTGGCTGGCCAGCTGCCACCTCTTGAGGCTATCAACTGACTTCCAAACGGCAGGTACTAATTAGCACTTTGCTTCTGTAAAAAATTATGTTGTGAAAAGCATCACAGCTCTTTGTGCTCTGTGTTTGTACAGCCCCTAGCATGACGAGACCGTGCTTACGATCTTGGAGGTCTTGCGCATCACTGCAATATAGAAATACATTATTAAAAACATTGTCTCGTTCATAGGTAACTGGTCTTCACAGAATTGCTCTTCGAGTAAGCAGAGCTTCAGAGTCTGGAAAACAAACTCTATACTAAACTGGAAAACAAGGCAGCCCAAGTATTTGCAAAGTCCTTGTTATAACATTGTTTTTTCTCACTTCTGTCCTGGGCTCAGATGAGCGGAGAATTGCTTTGACATACTCCCTGGGAAGCACCAAGGCTGTTTATTGCAGCGCAGGAGCCCAGGCGTAGAGACCAAAATGAATGGCCCAAGCAAAGAACCTCTGTAGTTGTTCGTACTTCTGAAGAAGGACACAATGATAAATCGCTAGACAGTGACATTTGACCCATAAAAGTAATAAAAAGCTAAAATTGTTTTTTTTTCCTGGCATAGCTTTTCCGTATCTTTTGCACGTAGTCCAAGCAACCTTGAGGAAAAACTAACAGGAACCATGACACAGACTGTTCAGTACTAACCAATATGGTCTGTAATAATTAAACAATAACAGCCATAAGTAGACACTCTAAAGATAAACTGTATTTTGCCCCTGTGCTTTCATTTCTTGTCATTAGACTGGGTGGCTTGCCTCTCAGATCTCTGCACAGGCGTTTGAACTGCATGCAAAGTGTGCCGAAATTGCTGGCAGTAATTAGTTTATTTAGGGAGCAATTAATTAAACGTGACTGTTTCCCTCTCTATAGATTAAAAGAGTGCTATAAGCGATACAGTCTTTAAAAGAGAAGATGTGCTATTAAAGGACCAGAGACTAATTATTCTCATCAGTCAACAAGGACAGTGCGAGTATCGACGGGCTAAAACAGTCATAGAGAAAAATGAAGTTAGCTCTTAGGGATCGCCTTGGGACCGTGGGCGCGAGCGAGGCCAGGGAAACGAGCGCTGCAGGGCGAAAGTCACGGGTCACGACAGACAGAGGCTCTCCAGGGGAACACATTCGCCTATCCAATGTCACCGACGGAGGCTAGCAGAGGTGGTGGCCTGCAGGAGGGTCCCTGTGACCTGAGGAGTTCGACAGCTTGTAGAAAACGTGGGTGACAGCTGCTGAGGCTGATGGCAGAGGGTGCCATCAGGCAGGGCTGGCAGGGACCCCTGGGACCCACGAGCATCCTGCGTGCCTGGTGGAGCACAGGCACCGTGCTGCTCCGCAGAGCCTGGGATGGAGTGGCAGAGCTGGGGCAGCTTTTCCTTCCCTGTCACACCAGCTTGGGGACAGGGGACAACCTCCTTTCATGGCTGTGATGGTTCTTTCTATGCCAGTGCCTCTGCAGGTTGCCTACCTGCTAGAGGGGTAGCGCTGACTGGAATTGGCAGGTTTTGTCCCAAATTCTGCTCTTACCAAATGCTGCTTTTTTGGGCACTGGGATGTGACTGCCACCCGGACGCTATGGAAGCCTTGTGAATCCCTGCTGCCAGCGTCACGCCTGCCCCATGTGTCCCGGCACCTTCGCAGAGAGCCATGGCCCAGGAATTCTGAAGTTCTGAGGGTGTGCAGAAGCGGGCAGGGGTCTGGGGATGCCCCCTCACCGGGGGTGGCTGTTCCTAAGACCCCACAGCAAAAGCCACCGCTCAGCTCCTGATGAGCCCCACGGGGGCAAAGCCATGGCACATGTGAGGGGTCCCAGGACCCTTGGGGGGCTTATCGGGGTCCTCGGGGGGCTAAGCAGGGCATGCTGTGGGCTTTGCCTTGGTTTCCCCCCCTCTTTCTCCCTGCAGGGGGGTGGGATGCTTTCCCAGTGCCAGCACCAGGGATGAAGGCTCCCGAAGGTAAACCATGTGTCCCCAGACTCCATGGGGGGGTGACTCAGTTCTGGGGAGGGTGACTGGCTCTGTGAGATGGTGCCCCAGCTCTGTGGGGGGTGTGAGTCGGTTCTGGGGGGAGTGACTGGCTCTGTGAGATGGTGACCCAGCTCCATGGGGGGGTGACTGGCTCTGGAAGGGGGTGACCATCTCCAGGGGGGGGGATGACTTGGGTCTGTGAGGGGGTGATCGGGCTCTGTGGGGGGCTGACCCGGCTCTGTAAGGGGGTGACCGGCCCCGGGTGGGGGGGGTGGGGGGGAACTCGGATCAGTGAGAGGGTGCCCATCTCCATGGGGGGCTGACCCAGCTCCGTGGGGGTGTGATTTGGGTCTGTGAGGGGGGTGACCAGCTCTGTGGGGGAGTGACTCTGTTCTGGGGGGGCTGACCCGGCTCTGTAAGGGGGTGATCGGCTCCCGGGGGGGGGTGCGTGTGACCGGTTTCGGGGGGGGAGTGGGGGTGTGTGACTCGGCTGTGGGGGAGGTGACCCAGCTCATAGAGGCCACCCCCCGGGGGGGGCTCCGAGGCCCGTCCCGCTGCGCAGCCAGGCCGGCAGGCGGGTGGCGGGGCCCGGCGGCAGCGGCCCGGTGCGGGGCTGGGGTCGGGGCCGGGGTCGGGGCCGGTGCGGGGCCGGGGGGGCCGCTCGCTCCGCGCTGCCGTCAGGGGCGGCCCCGGCGGGGGCGCGGGGCGGGGAGGGCGCGCGCTCCCCCGCAGCGCCGCGGTGCCGGGCCCGGCCATGTGCCGCGCGGCGCTCAGCTGCGGGCTCGCCTGCTCCGCGCCGCCAGCCGGCCTCCGCCGACCCAGCGCTTAATTGTGTTGTTCGGTTGGTTCTTTTTTCCCCCAAATTATTTTTCTTTAATCGGTTTCAGGTGGCTTTTTTTTTTTTTCCCCTTTTTTTTTTTTTTTTTTTTTTTTTTTTGCGTTGATGCTCTGCGAGCCGGAGCCGGCGGGAGACGCGGTCCTCACCTGAGAGATCCGGCACAATTCCCCCGTTGGAAGGTAAGCGGGGAGGGGGCGGCGGAGCTCCCCCGGGCTCGCCTGGGCTCCTTCTCCCCGTCCCCCCCAAAGCGAGGGTCTCCGGCGCTGTTTTCCCCCTGTTTGCATCCCCCCCCGCCCGCCTCTCGGCGCGTTGTAACCTGCCTGCGGGCAGCGGAGGGGAGGGGGGAGCTGCCGCGGGGGACCCGCAGCTGAGCCCCGCGCCCCGGGGGTGCCTGCGGTGAGGGGAGCGGGCAGGGGTGCCCGGCGGGGGGAGCTGGGGCTGGGAAGGAGTTGGAGCCGGGGGGCAGAGCGGACAGGGCACGGAACCGCACAGCGGCGGCTCCCCGACAGCCTGTCTCGGGGGCGGGTCAACTCCTGCCGCCTTAGACCAGGATGAAAAATAGCGGGGTGCTCCAGGCTTGGTTTATCCCTGGTCCTACGGCATCTGTAGTCCCAAAGCCGTGCCTGCGAAGAGGATCATGAAAGCATCTCTCGGGGTTGGGGTGGGAAAGCTGCCCCCATCCCGTGCCTTGCCTGGGTGTGTGGGTCCTGCCCTCTGCCCTGGGGACACCTCGTCCCCCTCGCATGCTGGGGCTGCAGCTGGCCTCGCTTGGTGACCTCTCCGGGCATCTCACCTGGAGCCATGCGTCTGGGACAAGGCTTTGTTCCTCTCTCATGCCCTGGCCCCAAAGGATGCAGGACAACCCCCCTCCCCTCCATCCAGATGGGTTTGCAGAGACCACCCCAGCCCCAGGTGAGGCAGCAAACCAGCCCGCTAGCTCACAGCAGCGAAGCGACGGTGATGAAGGGGACCCAGAGCTGAGTGCGAGGAAGATGGTAGCACCATTATCTGGGGGTTGGTTTTGTCCCTGTTTGGTTAATAAAGCAGCCGTCTAGGGCTGTGCTCTCAGAAGCACATGGACCTCGTTCTGTACGTTAAAGATAGTCTGCAGGCTGGGGTGGGGGGGGCTGTGGGAGGGCGAGAGAAATCCCCCAAGGGAAGATGTCTTTTCATTTCCCCATATCGACTGGTTTCAGACAGGATTATTTATACTTGACATAACAGATCACCACAGTTGGAAGGTAGTGGGGGTGCGCTCATACTCATTAAGGTAGACAGTTTTCTGACAGAATAAATTAAAGGTAAGAGAAGACTGCACTTTGAGGTTCAACAGATTGTCTTCTAGCCTGAAACGAGTAGTGAAATCAGCATAAAACCTAGGTGGTAAAAGCATGTGCTTCAGTCTGTCGTGATTGCCTGTCATTTTAGGAAACCTGGCAGATATCCCAACGTTAGAGCGCAGACGGTATTCCTGGGTGACCTCGTATGAGCCGAAGTGTCCAGTGTGATGGAGTTTTTAGTCATTGTGTCTTGTCATCCCTGAGTAAGCATCTGAATTATAATGTCGTTAAGGGAAAATAGTTTACATAAATTGTGCATGGACTAAGTGCCTGAACTGTCTGCACACCTGTATTTGGGCTCTTGCTCTGTTGCGATGGTGTGTGAATAACGGAAGGCTGTTTGCAGTCTTTTGTGGCTGGTTTTTGTCTTGTCTGAAAGGAGCAGAAAGGTGCATTACGGCTGTCAGTTGGTGAAAAGAGATCTCAAACACCTTAAAGACCGTGCAGCTGTAATTAGAAGTGTAACCTCCTTCCTCGGTGTGTCAGGATTTCTGTGCTGTGGGTTTCTGACGATGACAGGACCTCTTAAGGAACAGTGCTGGTGCTCAGTAGATATAAAGAACTTCAATAAAATCCCCCGCAAAGAAACTGATGTTGATTTATCACCCCTCAGTACATTGGTTCTCCCGTATGAAAGATGCGGGAATGTGAGGGGAAGGGAAGGAAACAGTGTTTATTCTTTTCTGTTTTCTCGTCAGTAAACACAGATTACAAAATACAGCCTGTTCTTAAATACCTGTGCCTACCTGAGCACGAAAGAGTTGCAGAACATTACCTGCACTGTGGTTACTGCCTGTATCTCCGCTGTGTTTTTGTTTTCCAGCGAAGCCTGGTAGATCAGCCTAGCTGTCGCATCGCCTCCTGATCCTTTTCCATTACAACTGCAGCAGTCCCCAAACCCTCATGTAGGTGACAGACAGTCAGGCCTGAAGGTTTGGTCTCACAGGCTTTGCAATCTAAGGAGAACATGTTCAGAAGTGGCTAAGTGACAGAGGACTCGCTGTCAGTGGCATGGTGACCCAAGTCTTTGTAAATCGCATGCCTAAAGCTGCAGAGCACCTGCTGACCCTACAGCTGTACCCGAGCACCCCTCTTAGGATCCTTTAAAAGTTTTGCTGGATCCCAGATTCAAAGATGTAGAGGTGCTTAATTCCCTCGGGCATTTATGTGCAGCCCCGGAGAGCTTAGCTGCATCCTCGCGGGCTGAAGAAGCCTGTGCCACCGATCTTTGGTGACATCAGGATATGTCCTCAGTGCCCAGCACATGGGTCAGTGGGGGGTTTGCAGCTGGCCAAGGCATTTACCTAACTCAGACCTTTTCTTTTGGCTGCGCAGTGCCGAGTTGTATTAGTAGTGCTGGTGTCAGAAATGGGGATAACTTGGTACCTTCTCACTCATCGTGTTCTGGTCCCTGGCTGTCGTGTTGTCATGGATATGGATAAGGACATGGCCAGTGAAGAGGTGCTTGATGCCGGCAGGGCTCCTGCAGCCACAGCTTGCGGTGCAACTTATAACATTGAAACAGAGCAGGGAGGGCGTGGAGGAGAGGTGGCAGGTGTTGGGGCTGAACTTGCAACTTGTTCCCATTCTAATTTACACTTCTTCCCGTGTCATTGTCTGTTATCTCCTTCTCACGGTCTAATTTATTACAGTAGGCAGTATTGGTTCACCCTTTGCCTGAAAAAAAAAGCACTGCAGATTGGCAGAGGGATGACAAATAGGTTGGGGGACGGACTCTGACCCTCTTCAGACCTTCCAGCCACATTCACATCACAGCTGAGGCCAACCCCGGCAAGGCTGGGTCCCAAGAACCTGCGAGCCCCAGGAGAACAGCCCTGGGCAGAGGCCAGCTGGAAAGGCTGGGGAACAAATTAAAGGTCCTAATAACATTTTGAAACATCTTGGGACTCATTTCTTCCTGGAAAGCTTAATAACAGCCATGACCCGTTAATTGCAGTTCAGGGCACCAGAGGGAGGACCTGGCTCCTGTGGACTGTGTGGTTCCCAAGGTGCCTGTGTCAGAGCCAGCGCGGAGCAGGGACAGGAGCAGAGCTGATTCAGACCAACATCACAATGATGATGATTTCGCCCCATCCTACGTGGCCAAGAGTAGAGATTTCTCACTGGAGTTGGGGGGACAGCAACGTAAACGGCAGCCTGGGACACTGCTGTGGGCTGGTGCTCCTCTTGGCAGGGCATGGCGTGGAGGCAAGAGATGAGTCAGGGGCTGGGGGAGTTCTGCTTACCCTCTCGCTGCAGACAGAGCTTTATCTTGCTCGTTGAAACAAGCACCTGTAATGGGTCAGAGCTGGTGGTCGGCTTCATTCAGAATAGTGGCACCAGGTGGGCTGGGACGTCTTCCCCAAGTTTGCCTGGCCAGGAGGGCAGCTCAGCGCCTCCTCACTGTCTCCAGTGCTTCTCTCCCCATCTCTTCCCTCCAGGACAAATGCCACCCGCAGCGACACACCGCCCAGCGCGGCAGTTTGTGAGCTTGCCGAGCTTTGCTTGACAGCAACACGAATTTTCTCCGCAGCTGGAAGGCGCGTGCTGCTTGTACCTGCCCATGAGCTACAGAGGGATGCAGCTCCTGCGCGGGGCTGAGCTGAAGGTGCACACAGCTCTGCGCCCTGGGAAACATCCCTCTGCTCCGCAGCTTTTATCAAAGAGATGGAAACTTGTCACATTCTCTCTGCAACAATATCTGACATTATCCGAGCAATTTGCCTTTGGTGTGTTTCCAAAAATAGTTAGGCCTACGGTAGGCACGGGTGACATCTGGATGCATTACTGTTGAGTTCAGAAACATTCAGTAAACAAGACAGCATCTATTGTTTAAAGGTTACTTCAAAAGACTCCTGGCGAGTTATCTGGCTGTGCAATGGGGAAAAGCCTTAATGGCACTGTGATAATTGCCTTTTTCTGAAGGACATTTTAAAGGAAAGTTACTAGAAACCCAAAAGCAAGTCTCAGCCCATCCTTGCCAGGCCAGGGACCTGATCCAACCTGGAAACGAGGAATTTTTCTCTTACTTCAGTGTTGGTTGGATTGAGCCTGGGAAGTGTGTGCCAGGCTATGGGGAAAGCAGGCTGGGGGCACAGATCGGGGAGCAGGGGGGAGACCACCAGCAGTTCAACAGTAAAAAAAGCTCTTGGATCAGCAGAACAGGGCAGCAGGATTCACATCAGCGGGGAGAGTGAGAGAAAGACCTCCCCGAGGCTCTGAAAAGGAAATAAATGTCATTAGCGGTGGATAAAGTAACCGCCTCTGAGCACCTGAGGCGAGGGCAGGAGGCTCTGCAGGGAAAGGGGGGCTGGCAAGGTCTGCTAGCTCTTGGGGGGCTCAGTGGGATGCTGTAGGAGCCACTCTGCAGCCCACATCTTTATTTGTCATTTATATTTATACCTGTTCAGATAATAACCTCCTTATAAAAAAAGAAAAAGCAAGGTGAGTGAATTTTTGGCAGAAGCCAAGTGCCAGCCATCATCCCCTTCCCTCGCCCAGGTGACAAGGATGCTGCTACCCGTGGTGGAAGGACAGAGATGTGGCTTTGCCGTCACCCACACCAGCCTTACATCTGCTTGTGCTCCTGGCAGAAATCACTCCTGGCTTCTTACCTTGGCCCCAGGGCAAACAGAATTAATTGTCGCCATTGATTTCATGCCCCTTGGAGAGCTGTGATGGGGAGGAAATCACGTCACTGTCTCCCACATCTTTCTTTCAGTTTTGCCACTGATTTTCTCTGAGAAGGAGGTGGGGGCGAGCGAGATCGGGGGGTGCCCGTGGGCTGCTGGAGCCGGCCGGAGTGCTCTACCCACAGCGGGACCATCCCATCCCAGGTGCTGGCTCCAGCTCTCCTCTGCCTTGTCTGGTGCTGCCGTGGTGCTTGCCGTGTTCCGAGCTGTTCCGAGCCCACACAGCCCAACCTGCCGCTCCTGGTCTGCCTTCCCCCTTCTGTTCATCGCTGGTGCTCCAGCCCTGCCATCCCACCCGTCCGCCACTGCCTCTGCTCCCCTGCCCTCTCCTGCCTTCCTTACCAAGAGACCGATTACAGAAAACTTAGGGGGTGAGATAACCATTGGGAGCTGCCAGCCCGAAAAATTGACTTTGGTGAAAAACCTTGTGGGGATTATTTTTTTTTTCTTTGAATTGCTACTGAACTCCAGCTTAGGCTCTTCCAAGGCTGCACTGGTTGGCCTCTCTTGGGCAGGGGATAAAGGAGATGATCTTCTTGCTAGGCAGGGGACGAAGTTCTCCACACTGCCAGCTTTAGGTATGGCTTTGAGGCCACACTATGGCTTTTCTCTAGGTACAAGTTCATCAAAGGGTCTGAGCCGCAGAAGCTCATAAGCTCATTACGGTGGGGGAATTGCAAGCAGTGGGCATGCCACACAGCCGGGATTTCCTTCCTTTCTGCTGGAGGGGACTCTTGGCAAACTGGGAGGAAAAGTCCTCTGTGGTTTCATTTTTTCCTGGGCAGAGCAGACCTTCGTTCCTCAGCTTCCTGAAAAGCTGGGGGGAGGGGGGGGGACGACACACGGCAAACACACCATAATGTGCAAAAGTGGCTTCTTGTAGCACTGCCTGTTCTGCTCGTACCTGCAGAGCTGGCATCAGTCAAAGCCAGGCTGCCTCTTCGCTCACTGGGAGTTTCGGACTTTTTGAGGTTAAAGGGGAAAAAACACCTCAGCATTAATGAAAGGAAGGTGGCTGCCTGCGGAAAGATAAATACCCAGATTGCTGGGTGATGTGGCTGCTTTGAAACCCTCTGGGGACCACTGTAGCCTTGTGACAGATTCAGGAGTCATTGTCTCGGGTCACTTCAACTCAAGTGGATCAAAATGTCTTCATTTTCAAAGACTCGTAAACTGGCACCGATCACAGCAGAGAGATGTCTTGGACTTTGTTGTAAAAGACAGTCCACAGGCTCCATCGAAGCCGGTGCTTGCTGCGACGGTGCGGGAGTGTGCTGGGAGACAGAGGGAATTCACAGGCAAGTGCCAGACGAGTCCCTGAAGTGGCTGCGTTACAGCGTGCAAATCGCAGCTCTGCTAAAGCATCCGCTCACAGGCACCATTTCCCGTGAGAAAAATAACTTACCTACAAATAGCTTTGCTAATTTTTATGCCCAATATTCCACCTTTGCTCCTCTGGGCTGTTGGGGTTTTTTTCCCCTAGGAAATAATACAGGATTTTCTGAGGTAGGGACCGGCAGAGACAGTGCAATCCCAGTACAGAGCTCATCTTCTGAAACCCGCATTTGCTTCCCCATTTGAACAGAGGGTGTTGCTTGGGCTTTGCCGTGCGGTTCGCATCCTGGTTCCCCTTGCTCTCAGTGTGGATTTGTTTGAAGCCCTGTCCTGGATCTTCCTGCCGGAGCTTGGGCAGACCATTAACTCTCTCCTTTATCTGTTGCCTGCCTTTATAGCTAGATCACAGCTTGTGCAGTGCAGGGAGGCTGGCTCTGATGGGTGTCTGCCTGCATTGCCCCTGCAGGCAGTGGTGCTCCTTCTTCCTTCTGGTTTCCCACCCTGGCATCTGCAGAACAACAGTGTGCGCCTTGTCACTCTTTAGTTAACACAATGTATGTGACTTACATAGCAAGACAGGATGCCTTTTGTGGCAATCCAAGCTAAAAACCCACCCCCGTGGAGAAAATATAGTATGAAGGCTGCCAGAAGCTCAGTTTTGAGCAAGTGCTGCGGTGCCCCGGCTGCAGGAGGGTGGCCGAGGAAATGCACAGCTTCACTGTTGAGGATCTTTCCCGGTCTCCTCGGCAAGCCAGTGCAAGCAGGGATTTACAGAGATGCAATTTATAAGGCTCTCATGTGGAAGGAAAAGGAGGTGTCTTGGTGTGATTGGTGTTGCCTGCTGGGGAGCTAAGCCCTGGGAAGATTAGTGCTGGGGCAAAATAGCCGTGCTGTGAGAGTGCGAGTGGAGCTGGGAGGGGAAGGGGAATAAGCGTTGATTGGGGGTTGCTTTTAGGTGAATTTTGTCTCAAACCCCTCCAGGTGCTCTCTCTGATCCAGCTGTCACCAAAGCCATCTTCTTACTGATTGTGCCCGAGTCAAAGCAGGGCAGCTCCGGGCTGCAGCACTGGGTGCTGAGCGGGCTCCAGCTCCAGCAGAAGCTCTCAGGGCATTCTGCACCTTGGGGACATAAACCCCCTGTGCCTAATTCTGGGCTGGAGGTGCCCGCTGTGCAGGGCATCACAGAGCAGAGGAGCGGGGCAGGCTGAGCTGCAACCAGGATTTCACCCCAGGGGCTGCTGCATCTTCACGGCTGCTTCAGCCGGGGTTTGTGAGCAGGATGGTTCCGGCTGCTCTCTGCAGGCCTGGTGGTGTCCCCTCTGGCCGGCGCTGGATGTGATCCCGTGGGCAGGTGTACCCCCCTGAGATAAAGACAAGCATAATACGTATGCAATTAATATTAGACAGTTCCAGCTTGCTTTTTCTGATTTGCAACAGTTTAGCATTACTGTCTTCTCAAGAGTTATTTCTGATTCTCATGGTGGCTCGTGGGAGCAGATTCAGCCCACAGAAAGTGGGGTTTTCTTGGTTGCACATATTTTCCCTTGTGTTTCTGGCATCACATCTTTGTTTTTGTTGTATTTTTAAATAAAACAACATAGGTTATAGAAAACACAAGACGGTGATACTGGTTTCTGAGAAGCCAAGCACTGACCTTGCTTGCTTTCTGGATATCTTTGTAAATATTCTATTGTTGAATGTTGGGACTAGCAAACAAAAGGGTTGGCCTCTAAAATACTGTCTGACTTGATTGGTAGTAAATATAAAGCATGAATATTGCTGGGCTATGGCAGTATTGTTGACTGCAGAGGATTAGAGTTGCTCAGCCTCAGAAATGCGTAACACTGGCATGCTGTTGCTGTTGCCAGTGCTTGGGTTTTGCTCAAAAAGCAAAGATTTACAAAAAGAAATACAGACGAGAACATTTGCAGGAACCTGAAAAGGAAAACTTTGATACGAATGCTAACGTTACAATTTCACCTGAATAGCAAAATATTGTGCAATTTTGTGATGTCCTAATTAAAACAACCAGAAGCAGAATTGAAGCCTCCTGTGATCACAGCAGAAATTCTCGGGCTCCCACGCTCTGCCCAGCCTCTCTGCTGTCAAGCCCTGGCACAGTGGCAGCCAGGTTGCAGGATGTTTTATGAAAGCAGTGAATGTATTCCTGATTCCCGGAGGAGACCTGTGGTCTGTTTAACCTTTTGAGGGGCTTCTCCTGCAGGCAGAGCTCCATCACGAGTCGGGCGCCTGCATTTTGGTCTGCGGAGGGGCACTCTGAGGTACAGGGTGATGAAGATGTTCACACTTGCAGGTCTGGGTTTTGTAAGACTTAAACTACAGGTTTCAGTGTGGTTTACCGCTGAGGTGGGCTGTTAACAAAGTCCACATTCATACATCATCTTGCATTAACATGCAGCATCAGCATGGCCAGGGTGATGTCTGGAGAGCTCAGAAAATCAGCGTAGGTTCAGTGAAAGGTTTTGCTACTTTGGTTATGTTCATCACAACTGCAAGGTCAGCTCTGAGGTGGAAAGTGTTATTTAATGACGTAACATACCTACTTCCCAAGGAGCTCAAGCAATCACATTCAAGCAAAGTGAGGGGATGCGGAGGGTGGAGTGGGGCAGCGCTGGCCTGTGAGTCTCCTCCTGCTTTCTGGAGGCATTTCTGTGTGCATGTCCCCAGGGGCTTACGTGCTCTGAGCCCCCCCGGGGCTGCGGGGAGCACAGCCCACCCGACAGCAGGGGCTGCTGCGGCTGGTACCCTCACCCATCTCCCTTTGCAAGGCCAAGGAAGGGCTCAGGGCTCGGGGATGATGCAGGGCGCTGCTCTAAGGCTTGGCTTTCAAAGAGAAGATACGTGGCATTTTCTGGTCCTTTCAGGTGCTGCAAGTCAGTCATCATTTAACCAAGGAGGGCGGAAAGTGCAGCCTGCTCAGGAAGGTGCGGCAGGGGAGTGCAGAGCCTGCCGGGTGCAGGCACCGAGCGGTGGGAGCACCCTGCCCCACCAGCCTCGCCTGCCTCAGTTTCCCGTCCCGTTGGGTGCCGGCGGTAGCATTGCTTTGGCTCCTGGGGGAGGTGAGAAGGTGGCAGAGGGAGCGTGCGGGAGCATGAACCACTGCATCGCTCTCAAGGGCCTTTCTAGCCTCAAGGAGTCATTTCAAAGGCAGGGGCTGCGTCTTCCTAATGCTGACGCTAGGCAAAAAGATCCATCACATGTGCTTTGATTTCTGAAAGATGCTGTCCCTGGGAACAGTCGATATTTCAAACATTTGATCCCAGAAGCTCTGTTAAGCCCACATGGTTTTGAGTAGAGCAATTTATGTGAAGGTTTTTCTCTGTTTCTTTATGCACCTAATGACAGTTTTCAGCTGAGCAGTGTGAATTACTTGATCTTTTCCGCTTTTTTTGCTTATGGTTTTGTTGTTGTGGGTTGGGTTTTTTTTAACTCTGAGTTAAATCTTTCCCTCTCTCAGCTCCCAGGAAAAGCTGTAAATTAATTAAGGTGAGGAAAAAAGGAAAATTTACCGGAACCAGCTCAGAGTAAGTTGCCAAGAATCTGAAAATTACCCTCTCAGACGGTCTGTATTAATTCCCCTGATGCAGCAATGATAAATCCTTATTAAAAAGGATAACATAAGGAGATTTTACTGCCTGTAGGAAAACTCCTGGCCACAAGCAATGAGGAAGCCCATCGCCTTCTTGTTCATGATCAGAGCGGTTTGCAAACATGTGTGTCCTTCCCCATGAGCCATGGTGCCGACACCAGCCCTAAGCGTGTGATGTTACCGTTGTACGAGGCATGGGTGCGACACAAATCAAGCCCCATGTCCCCAGGTCCTGTGGGCAGTGACTCTGCGTTGGCAGCAGCACTAAATCTCTGCACATTCACTGCTTGCCTCAGCTCCCCATCCCTCTGGAAGGCCAGCCCTGGGAGCACCATGCAGACAGCAATTTGAATGAAGCAGATTTTGGCCTCTGACCATATCAAGCAGCGTGAAGGTGCATGTCTTGCCGTGCTGACCAGAGAGGGGCTGGGAGGGCTCCTTCCCTCCCCACCTGCAGATGCAACCCCCATACAAGCAGTGGGTCAGGCAGGGCAGGGAGCGCAGTGCTAGCTGCGTGGCAGCCTCACAAGCCAGCCTTAACATTTCTGGGTTATTTCCAAAACCACTGAGCTGTCTCTCCACTTCTTTATTCATGCACCGTGCTGCCTTGCTGGGCTGGAGTGGGAAAAACACTCTGCTTGCTTCTCATTACACAGGTTGAACCTCAGCCTTTGCCACAGCAATGTAAAGCTGTAGCTATGGAAACTCCCTACCCTTTTTTATGATTTTTTTTTTTTTTTAAGGCAGCAATGTATATCTCTTTGGAGATCCCAGATGGGGCTGCTGCTGCCTGCGCGGTTGTTCTGGCAGCACCCGGGGAGTGACCCGGTGTCATGCTGGAAGCACAGAGCCAGGTCACACTGCAGGGAGCCTGTGTCACCAGGGCAGAGGAGCAGGGACTGATGAGGAATAAGCAGGTTGCACGGACAGCCAGAGCCCAGGGCAGCTCAGGAAACAGCCTGTGACAACAGGGTGCTGGGGGGGACAGCGTGGGGCTGATGGAGGTGCCATCAGCCACCCATGCACAGCTAGGGAGGGCAAGGACAGAGGGGTGCTGGCCCCCCTCCTGCACATTACTGTGGCCAAATGGAGGGTGGTCCCTGGAGCTCTCAGGTTGCTGCATTTGATGATCACCAAGGAGATGGTGGTCCCTGCTGTCTCCACCCCAGTCTGGGTCCATGAATCCTGAGGAAACGAGAGTGAGTTGTGCAGCTCACAAAGGCTTTAATCTGCCGAGGATCTTCCCGTCCCACGAAGCTGTGCTCATACCTCTTGGAAATGCAAAGCTGTTGGATTTACTGCTTACTGGAAATGTACACTGTCCGTGTCCTTCCTTCCCCAGCCCCTGATTGATGGCTCATCTGCATCTCAGGACATCTGCAGGGGCCGTCAGGTCGGGTGTGAGGACTCATCCTTCCCAGCCAGCGGTGTAGGGGGTGGAAGGGGAGTGGAGCTGATCCCGGTTCGCTCCTTACCCAGTGCCTGGCCAGGGGCAAGCCCCTTTATTCTGGAAATGGGCTGATATTTGGTAGATTTCAAGCAATGGAGCTTCAAAAGCAGACCCTTAACCACCCCAGGGCTCAGTTTCCCTGTCTGTAAAATGGGTATTGGCGTAGTAATGCTTTCCCTCTCCGACGATGCCAGAGCTGGAGGGCGCTGGGCTGAACCAGGGCTTTAGCTCAGGTGTTGCCAAAGGCTGGACGTGCAGCTGGGGCTGGCTGCTGGCTGCCGCCCTCCTCGCTGCTGCGCAGGGGTCTGCCTGGCTTTGTGGCTGCCTGAAGCAAAAGCTAAAGGGTGCAAACACAAGCTTTGAAGCATGTAGTGTTTCTAATGGCACGGGGCTGAATCGCAGCAGCGCTGACTCAGTCCATCTCCCCCAGGGCAGTTGCTGGCTGTCTTCCCCTAAGGATGAGGCTCCATGCAGACACCGCTGCACAGCCAGAGCCAACAGACCCCTGGAGCAGGGTCACCATGGGAGCTGCTGCTTCTGTTGCTTTGTGTGGCCATCAGGGTACCAAGACTTTGCTGTCCCCCTGCGACGGTGTCCCTGACCCATTGAGAGCATCGTCCCCAGGACTGTCATGGATGGGAGCGCTGGACCCATCCCAGCTGCGGTGTTGGGGACAGGAGGCAGCTCCGGCTCCCAGCCGGGGTTGTAATGTGCCGAGAGTTCAGCCAGTGACTGTGTGAGTTCTTTCCCATCTGCATGCCCCAGCAGTCCTGTCTGAGCCATGAAACTCTGCTCTCGAGGCATTTTCCAGGAGATGGGACAGCGGGAAAGCTGGTGTGAGCTGTTGGTGTGAGGCACCAAGTCCCGTGGGCTCCCGGGGCTGTCAGGCTCTTGGGGCAGCAGCGGCTGCTTTTCAACCTCAAAAGCTTTCAAAATCCAGATGAATGGAGCAATTCTGGAAAGAGTTGCTCTTTCAGAAGGACCAGTTCCTTTTTTTCCCACCTTTGATTCATCATTTCAGCAACATTTTCTGACAATTAAGGCTTTTTGATCTTTCTGCTGGTGCTCCAGCAGGCGGTGCCTTGCTGGGGGGCTGCGGGGAGCAATCGTGCAGGACGGTGATGGAGAGAACTGCCCGCTCGGTGAACTGGGCAAGAAAAAGTACTCATCAGGGGTAAGGTTTATCATTAGTTCTCAGTAAGCTAACCCAAGCTTTTCAGGTTGGCCAGAAGACATTTCCAACCTGCAAAACTGCCCTCCTAGAAGCCCTCGGGGTGGGCAGGTGGGTGCTCCCCACCCTCTGACTTATTTCCCACTCAGCAGCAATTGCAGTAGCTTATCTCAAGCTGCTAATACCAAAACCTGCTCTCTCTGATGCTAATATCTCAGGCTGACTAAAACCATAATTCAAGAGGCGATTAAATGATGCAGGGTGGAAAGACAGCCTGTCTTTCTTTCTTTTTTCTTTCCTTTTTTTTGAAGGAATTTAGGCTGCTTATGTGTGTTTGACATTATGGCCTGCTTTCCAGCTGATGCATGGAAATAATTCCTGGTCCTGAAGCAGAGTGTGATCGTTTGGACAGTGAAAGGTGGAACTGGGGAGGGCAGAACCCTCCGGTGTGGTTTGACAGCAGGTCTCAAACCCTGTCAGAGACCAACTGGCCACGAGCCCCTGCTGCAACACCTCACCGTGCACCCACTTTGGGACTGGTTTTTGGGTTCACCTCTCCTGGGGTGATGCCAGCATAGGGCTGGTGTGCAGGCATGCACTGCTGGGCAGCGCCGAGTCACTAGCATCCCTATCAATGTCACTAGCATCCCTATGGAAGCCTTTTAGGATGTAGCTGTACAGTTTTACACAGGGTCAGAAGGGCAGAGCAGGGTGAACATACCCTGCGTTATTCTAGGTGATGCTGAAGTGTCTGCAGACTCCTTCCCTGGTCCCTTTGGGTTGGCCCCAGGGGCACTGGAAGGGGACATTTCCAAGGGCAGTGCACGTACCATCCAGGTGATTCAGCATTTTCCCCCATCTCTCCCCAATGGCACCGCTGCACTCCGTTTAGCATCTGCAGTCATTTAAATTCATGCCTGGAGTTGTGCTTAGTAAGCCTCAATGCCACTTTGATGAGCTGTGCAAATATTATTTTTCATTAGGCGTGATTTGCTTGTATTAAATGACATTATTGCCTCATTATTGCCGAGCACATATTCCCTCTTGCGCACTGCTGGGGCAGGCATCCCCTAGATCGATGTGCTGTGAAGGCAGCCTGCTTAAGTGTGCTGAAAATTCAGACAGCTCACTACGCGCTAATTTCTGTTTTAAAACCTAACAATGGTAATTGGTGGGAGGGGATCCCTAATTCTCCCACGAACTCCTGCTTTTTTTAAGTTTCAGGAAGAACCTAAATTGGGGAGTGGCCTTGCTGTATGATGCATCTCCCCAATAGCCTGGGTCTCCTTTGGTGGGTTTCACTGCCAATGAGCTGCTCTGGCGGTGCCATCGCTAGCGGGGACACCTGGAGGGATGAGGATATGGTGTGTCCTCAGCGTCTGGAGAAAGCTTGTACCACTTACTGGAAAAGCAGTGGCTTTTCTAGGAGCTTTTGGGCTGCCAGGCAGTATTTAACAAAACACTTTGGATTATAAAATTCTGGGGTTTAATGATATATTATATTGTTGTTATATATCGTTATATGGGACGATGATAAGAGCAGGCAGAAGGAGCAGGTCACCGTGGTATTTGACCATCCCTGTTCCCCATCTCAGCCCAACCGTTGGCACTGGGGGAGCATTTCTGGCTGTAAAGGACTGAGCTGAGAATGGGTAGAGGAGGGGAAAAGTCCCTGGCCTCTCCAGTCCCCTGAAGGAGTTTATCTTGGGTTATAATTGATGCAAATACGGGGGATACATCCCTCTATCAGCCCGATGCTCATCTTGCATTAGCCTGATGTACCTCCAGGCTTAACCCTCACTGCTGGGACACTAAAACCAGCACGGGAGAGCACTGTGGGCAGAAAGGGCTCTCTCACACCCCAGCTCTCGTCACCTTTCCATGGCTGTGGCGTTGTCCCCCTGCCCTCGGCCATTCCCAGGCACCCTGTGAGCGCAGCTGCCATCTCAGCCCTGCCCATGCCGTGCCATGCAGGAGCCTGGAGGTGGCCGGGATCCTGTTCTGCAGAGCTCAGCACTATTCCAGCAATGTCCTATCTGCTAAATAATTTATCAGACAGTGTGTATAGATTGTCTTTGAAATGTGTTGTTTCTGGTTTGGACATCAGTGGGAGCTGAAGTACCGGGGTCTGTCCCAGCGGGCAGGAGGGCTGGGGGTGCGTTGGCTGGGGGGAGCCACGGGGGTCACAGGCAGAGCTGTGAGTTACCTCTGTAAGAGCATCGGTGGCTTCTTGTCATTGGCTTCAAACCAGGTGGTAGCTCTAAGGCCACCAGAAGGGGACAAGCAATTTCAGGTGGGTGTGAAATGTTTTGCTCCCCGTTCTGGTCTGTTGTTTAAAAGCCCACAGCAGCATTACAGCCTGAGAGTGCTTGCCCGGACCTGGCTGCATCTCCCATGTGGCAGAGCCCTCTGCAATGTGACTCACTGCCAGAAATCCTTCTTATTCCAGGGGTTACCAGTAGTGGTTGCAAACTCCCGTTTTCAGGGTAGGGAAAGCACCTCCTGCTTGCAGGAGCTGCTCGGGAAAGGGCTGGTGTCCAGGCAGAGATGGAGGTGAGCGCAGTCCCGGCGGGTGCGGGTAGGAGGATGGGGCTTCTGGGATCCCCAAACCATCTCCAGCACCCAGGCGGACGCTCTGCGATGGATGACTCTGGGAAATTGTGAGCAGCGTTCTCCACACAGGGGGCAGCAGGGGGTGAAGTGCTCTCCGCTGAGAAAATGTTCAAAAGAAACTTGGAGCGTGGAGTGCCTGGAGATACGGGGTGTCCCACATGAGGAAGCACTTGTGTGGAGATGGGGAAGCACTGATTGATGAGACGCAGCTCACCTTGTCCTTGTGTTAAGGAGGGCTCAGATGGTCTTGTTGAAGCGATGGGTCTGCAGGCACTGAGACCCCCATGCCCCTCCCCCAGCCCACCCGTGGTCAAGCCTGGCTGTTTCAGTCCCTGCTGTATGCGCAGAGCAGCAGCCCCCAGGCCAGGAGTGCTGCCATCAGGAGGAAGAAGGAGAAAGGAAACGAAAGTGATGCAGCCCTTCTGCTTAAAGTGTTTCTCATATGGAAAGCCACGTTCTCTGCCTGTGTTTCTGGCAGCTGCCCTGTCCGCTGGCTCCGTAAATGCAAAGTCTTCTGCTGGCACGCTGCCCGGCCGTTCCTAGCAGCCCGGCTCTTATTCATTGACTGGGTAGGATTACAGGAACTGGGGGAAATGCAGAAACAAGGCTGTATTTGCCACCAAACTGGTTTGAGCTCCTAACTTATTTGCTGCTTTCCCACCTCCCAGCCTGGTGGCTGGTGGCCGGGCGGTGGTGTTGCTTCGCACCGGTGCTCTCTGGGGTTTGCCCTTGGACACAGCCATGGCGCGCACATGGCACTGGGGGGGCAACGGGCGAGCGTAAGCCTGGCTTACCCTGAAACTTTGCAGCATCAAGGGCTCGGGTCCGGTCTGCTCTGCTCTGGTCATTTTATTCTAGTGTGATTTCTTGTTACTCTGGGCTAAGGTCCTTGGTCTCGAATGCTGCTCGAATGCTGTGGGGCAGGAAGCAGCAGCAAGACCCAGCGGCTCGGGGAAGCGGCATGTCGGACAGCCAGCATCACTCGTGTGCTCTCCTGCTTCCCCTCTCTTGCTGAGGGCTTGTCCTTTCTTCTGAAGTGGGGCTCGGTCAGCAGTGTCGGCATCAGGGTTTGTGGTGCGTGGGATGAACTGGGAAACAGCCGCATTGCCCACCCAGGGCAAGACCCACGGAGCTCATGACCCTCCACCACGGAGGGTCAGACTTGTGCTCCCCCTGTACACAGCTCCCCAACTCCCAGTTTCCACGTAGGACTTAATCTTCCAAACCTGAACGTGTCCCCCCCATTGAGGTCACTCCCTTGAGTCTTCTCCCCAGAGTGACCCAGCAAGCTGACCCACCACCAGCCATCGCTGTGATGCTTGGAGGAGGGTCATCCTGGGGGGCCATACTGGCATGCAGGGTCGCTCCCCCCCTCGGAGGCCCTTCCCAGGGGTGGGAGGACACCCACGCGCAGCAGGAGCAGCTCGGCCAAGCACACAACACGGCCAGGGATGTGCTAGTGCAGAGCAGAGCCAAGACAAGGCAGGATGGTGTTACTTCAGGACACAGTGCTGGCCTCCTCCGCTCCCTGGGAAGGGTGGGGTGGGTTTTTTTCCCTTTTTCTCTCCTTTTTCCTTCTTGGCCATTTGGAAGTGCAGGGCAGAGCTGATCCCTGCTCGTCTCTGCAAATGACCAGCAGAACAGGCAAGGGCCAGAGGTCCCCTGCAGGACTCCTTGAGCGTGGGGTGTTCCTGGCTGCGTGATTATTGTGGTGGGGTCTAAGCTCCTGCCTGCTCCAGGGCTGGGGTACCAGCCGTGAGCAATCCCATCAGCATTCATACCGTGCTGCCACTTGTTGTTTCCCATCTAGTGTAACTGTTTTGTTTAAATCTCCAGCCTCTGGCGTCAGGCGAATAAGAGCAATTCCCAACTCCCTTGTTAAACAGAGGGCTGTGCTGCTTCTGGCTGCAGGGCAAGCAGATGCCAGGGGTGCTGGGGGATGCAGGCAGCACTACAGTGGGACACACCGTGGGCTGCAGCTCTTTGCAAGTAAGATACAGTCCTCTTATGCTGGCACAGTTCCAGTGGGATCAGCACTCACTTTTTTTTGTTTTCAGCTAGGACAAAAATGCTTTGAGGTTGGCTGTGTTGCCGTGGGGTTGGGAATAGGGATGGTATGGCATGGCATGGCGTGGCATGGCATGAATGGAAGCCCCATTCATTTAAAGGTCAGGCCTGAAGACTGTTCTTAACACCTGCAAATCCTAGAAGCTGGCTTAACTGGGCATTTGAGGGTCTCTTAAAGAAACCCTGGAGTCATCTCCTTAACAGTCCCCAGGTCTCCTTCTCCCACAGCCTCAGCAGGCAGGGTCAGGGCAGGCCACATGACCGATCATGGCTGCAGTGCTCCAGCACCTGGACCTGGAGCTCAGCGGTTTGGAGCGGTGGTTAGCCGGGTGTTAGCTGGAGCCTTCGGACGAGCTGAGCTCAGCCTCCCGCCCCGGCTGCTCTGAAGCCTTCCTCCCACGCAGGCGTCCCGAGAGGCACTGGCTGCACAGCCGGTCTCTGCAGAGCCAGCCCAGGAGCAAGATGCAGCTGTGAGCAGCCTCCCCCTGCACCAGGCACCCTCAGCAGTCCAGGGGCCATGTTCAGGATGCTGGGGGGGGGGTGACGTAGGATGATTTCTTATTGGCTTCCCCTTCTCCTCTCTGCATTGTCAAGTGCAATTCTGTGCTGTCCTATGCTCTGTTGCCCCCCTCCAACCGCCTGAGTTGGGCTGCAGCGCATTGGGAAGGTCCAGCAGTCCCTGGTGGCAGTGCCCAGGTGAAGCGAGGAGCGGAGGCTGATGCAGACGTGGCTCCTAGTGAACAGCACAGCCTCAAGGCCCACATCCTCAGCCATGGCAGGGACATGCAGGGGGTGTCAGTGAGGAAAGAATCTCCTGTCTGGGACTGGAGCTGATGGGAGCTCTGCTTGTGTCTTCTCTAGGCTGCAAGGAATAGAAAAAGCCATTTTCTCACACCCTGTGATTTCCCAGCTGCTGCAGGGCTGCAAGGGTGCCTGCAAGGATGCTGCTGCTATAGTTGCAGCAATAGATGACTTGGTAAAAGCAGGCAAGTGGAACAGGATTGTGTCTAAAACCAAGCAGCACATCCAGGAGCAACCTGTAGCCACCATGCAGTGAAGTGTCTTTGGTTTGTTGCAGCAGGGTACTGGGGAAGGGGATAGCATTGCACCCAGGCTCCTATGTGCCCGCACCAGCGTGGCAGCTCCCAGTAGTGCCGAGAGGCACCGTCCCCTGTCACCCCGCAGTACTGGGGACTGCTTTCCTACAGCAAAGGGCTCCTGGGCTGGGGGCAAACAGCCTGTGTAGAGCTAGCATCCCCCTGCCGCCCCTTCCCGGCTGTCTGGCAGTGATGGAGGATGTGCTGGGGGCTGGATTTGGATGGGACAGAGGGGCTGGGGGGGGGGTCAGGCATCCTCGGTAGCTGGAGGGCTCCTAACATTACCGAGGGGCGAGGAAGGAGCCAAGCGACTGTCTGTTGGGACCACATCTCTCAGTGCCTGCGTTCCTAATACCAGGGCTCCTGCATACTTTCTCCAAGACCACAGCGGAGCTGCAAAGCACTTCCTTTTACCAGGATATTTATTACTAAATATATGAATCTGGGAGCCTGTGGAGCGTGAAATTAGGAACAAATGTAAAAAGGAGGTCTAGACAGGAATTGTTCTGCTTATGGGCCTCCACAAGCTCTGCTTTCCTCCCCCTTTGCACACTGGAGAGTTTAATGCTTCCAGGTACGCAGCTTTAATCAGACAAGTATGTTAGGGGAGGAAAAAAGAGCAAAATGCAAATGGCCTTGCTTTGCATGGAGCAGTAGCTGCAATGCCATGTCTGGCTGACCACAGCTGGACAGAAACTGAAAATTGGCTCTGTGTGACCCTTGCTTGTCCCCCCGGCATAGGTGACCATTTAGTTAAGGGGCGAGGAAGCTGGGGAGCCTGCCCTGCCGGAGCCCTGCCTGCCATCTCGGGCTGGCAAGGAGCTTGCTAAGATGCTGATCTCTGGTGGGTGTAGCACCCATCCCTGAGAGGCTGAGTCCTACCACCCCAGTACCAGGTCCAGCACCTGCCCTGTGCACCCCTGCCCTGGCTTTGGGGTTTTTTTTCCATGGGGATTGCAAATGGGAGCAGCAAAGGACCCACAGACGGGCATTTCCACCAGCTCTGCCGGACCATTGCATGTGCCCGCAGCACCCGGTGCAGCCCAGGGTTTGCAGCCTGTGCCTCCATCCCTCTTTAAACAGGTATCAAAGTTGCTAAATCACTAATCCATTTTCTGCAAACCCTTCCCCTGACTGTGTTCCTCCCCCCCTGAGCCTCCTCAGAGCATTTTGCCCGAGGAATGAAGGCAGGATTTGGCCCGGCACTTGCCCCATGGCTGCGTGGTGCTAGAAGGCGTTCAGACATCATTATAAATTACCTTCCCTCCTACAGTGCTGCTCAGCAGCAACATAAAATGTGATACTGCTTTATCCATTCAGCACTTACCCAACTTTAGCAGGACATTAAGCGCCTGAAAATATGCCACAGATTTATTTTCTTTGGAAGCAGGTTAAATCCCTGACAGATACAGTTGCTTTTCCTCGGGTGCTGAAGTAATTTGGGGCTGGGGTGGCTGGTTTTTTGTTTTAACCTGATAGCATGAGCTGGAGGCCAGCTTTGTTAAAGCGCTTGTGGAATAGGTGGTCAGGGTGTGATTTCTTTCTTAATTTATGTTGCTTCTCCTGTTCCCAGACTGATGCTTGTGACACTAAAGGGCTGCTGGAGCCTTAGCTGCAAAGTGATGCTGGTGTTAGTGCCACTGTCTATGTAGCTGCTAGCAGGTGTGTGCAGGCAGGTATGTGTCTCCCCAGCATCCTTCCTGTGGCAAAAAGAGCTTGGTCTTACTCTGCGTGGGATGGAGGGGAATTCAAGCCCCACCCCCCAAGCTCTCGGGGCAGGGATGCTCAGAGCAAGACCCGTGCTGGTGTTGCGGGGTTCGTGCGCTGCGCATGGTGCACAGCATCTGCTTTCTGGGTGAGCCCAGCAGTGCAAGAAGCAGGGACCTTACACCACTACCAGCTCTGTGTCAGCACCCCCATTCCTCTAAGAGGCACTCCAGGGAGAGAAGAGTGCTGGTGGTACCCCAAAGCATGAGCATGGGGCCAGGCTGAGCCGTGGCACCCTGTGATGTCCAATGCACAGGGTCCTGGCTCCAGTGTTTGCTGTGGTGAGAATGAAGAGCTTGCGAGGCTGTCAGAAGCATTATCCTGGGGTGCCCCCACAGCCCCCTCAACACTGTGGCTTGGCCATGGCAAAGGCGAGGAGCTTGGTGGCTCCTGCAGCATCTGGACGCATCCCATACCTCAGCTCGCTGCTCAGGGATAGGAGAGCGCCTGTCCCTGCAGTCATTAAAGGCTCGCTTAGCAGCTCCAGTTATTCCAAATTAAAATACCACATTGTTTTCATGGGGAAAATGGATTATAGGCTCAGAGAAAAATGTGTACAACTCAGAAATCCTTACAGCAAAGCTCTTTCTCCCATCACTGAAGTTCTCTGCCACCGGGCAGGAGCTGCGAGGGTGCACTGGGTGCTGGGCAGAAGGTTTTATTTCCCTTGGGTTCCCCCTCCTGCATGAAGAAGAGCCTGATGTGACCCCAGAGCTGCTACTCACCCATTCTCTCACCCACTGCATGAAGGTTTTTTTACACCACCACCACCACCACACACACCCCAGCACCCTGCAAGGTGGCATTTAAGGGGTACAGGGTCTCCCTGATGGCTTTCACAGGTGCCCAGTGCCAGGATCTCCTGCCCATCACCTCCCACAGAGCCCTCCTGCTTCCTAGCTCCTTGCAAACAGGGCTGAGCTGGGAATTGAGGGTCTGCAGCCCAGTACATCGCCCAGCACCAGCCTCACCCTGATCCCCCATCATCCTCCGTGTGCTCACTTTTGCAGGCTGTTAATGGAGAAGAGGGCGGATGACAGCCGGGACCGTGGTCATCACAGGTGGAATATTAGCAACTGTCATTTTACTTTGTATCATCGCTGTCCTCTGCTACTGTAGGCTCCAGGTAAGGCTGGTGGGGATGCGGCCCCCAAAGATGCTGCAATGGGGAGGGGAGACAGCAGGCAGCCCCGTGTCCTCTGCCTGCCTGTCCCCAGGGCTGGCATGCACGGAGCATCCCCTTGGGATGCCAGCTGAGCCTGCCGGCCCCACGGGGCCATCCCATTTCAGTACTACTGCTGCAAGAAGGATGAGTCCGAGGAGGATGAGGAGGAGCCCGACTTCGCCGTGCACTCCCACATCCCGCCGCTCCACTGCAACCGCAACGTAGTGCTGACCAACGGCCCGTCCCTCTACACCTCATCCCCCTTTGGCAAGAAGCCCACGCCGAGCCGGCCGAGCTGCCCCGGCTGCACGCCGTATGAGCCCCCCACCTTCTTCCTGCAGGAGCCCCCCGAGGAGCTGCACAATGGGGGCGACCGGGTGAGCTACAAGACAGTGAGCCAGGAAGATCTCGATCTGCCGGTGAGCGTGGCCAACCTGCAGGCGCTCAACCCCAACCGGCTCTCAGCCATGCGGGAAGCCTTCTCCCGCAGCCGCAGCATAAGCACTGATGTGTGAGGCGCTGGCTGCCCACCCAGCCCCTGGAGCATCACAGCGCACCTCGCCACTGCTGCTGGGGCTTGTAACAGTGGGGAGAACTTTTTGAAATTCATGGAAGAGGGTGGGGTTTTTTTTTGCGGGGGGGAAAGAATGTATTTCTCTGTTCCGTAGGCAGAGATGTGCTAAATGGCAATATAAAGGGGTAACAAAAAAACAAACCCAGAAGGGAAGCATGGGGGAGGGTGGTTGCAGCTGGGATGCAAGGTTTTCTAGCGCTGCGTTGCATTTTTTGTTTGTTTTATAAAGAGGATTTTGATATTGTGCATCCTTTTAATACAAACGCCCCTCCTCAGCATTCGGCTGTAGTGCCGAGTGATGACAAGCAAGCGGTGGAGCACACGGTTGACTGCAAAATGGCTCATGCTGCAAGTCAGCCGGCACCTGCTGCCGTGTTGTGGGGGCATGCTGCAGCCCACTGCTCCTGGCCCTAGTGTGCATACACCCCCACGCCCCCATAGCAAAGCAGGGCTGCTATTGCCCACGCTGCTGCCACCCCCTCCTGCACCTCTCTGCACTGCAGCTCTGTATGTGTGTGCACAGCCCTGCCCTATCCCCAGGCTATCTTGCTCCTCAAGTTGGTCATTTATTCCTGGGTGACAGGTGCAATTCCCTCAGGGTTAGGATGGCCAGTGGGTGCACAGCCTGTCCCTGCCCCTGGAGCCCCTGGAGCGCCCCCACAGCCCCCCAGTGGAGCAGGGCTGGGGGGAGTTGCAAACCAATTGCATTACCTGGCTATGGAAATGACACACAGGGCAGTTACGGATGGAGAGGTACACCTGTAGCTGCCCTCTCTGAATAATCAGCACCCCTGCTCCAAATAATGCCATTTGCACCTTCTGATTGAGGGCTGGGTGAGCAAGAGTGTCATCATGTATGTGCCCAACCCTTGCATGCACATTTCTACATGCATCTCTGTTGGGTTTTTTTAGAAAAAAAGAAAAAAAAAGCCATGACACTTTCTCTCCATGCAGGAATGTGTCAAAACACTTTAGATTTAGGCAAAGCCACCTCTTTTGCATTTTTCATCCAGCCGTTTCCCACAGCTGGGCAGCCTGGCAGGGGCTGCGGCACCGGCTCTGCCCCAGCTCCGTGGGCCACGCTGGCTCCAGGCAGAGCAGGCGGCGAGGAGCTGGCAGCAGAGAGCATCCCTCTGCGCTACAAACCAGTGCTTTGGGAGGAAGACATGCACATTGCATCGGTGCCTGCGTGGGGACTCTCGTGCTCTGGTTTCTCCTGGCTGTCTCAGTTCTTCCCCTCCACCCTTGCAATACTCACGGTTTGTCTGACAAAACACCCTCTTTCTCCTGGAGCGAGTGTGCATTATTCAGATTAAAAGCATGGCGCTGGACTTGGGGATGGCTGCTGGAGGATGGACTGGCTGCAAAGAGACTCTCGTGGCCTCAGGGCTGTGCTCTGGGTCAGCTTTCCTTTTTAAAGATGCGATGGGAAGAAAAAAGCCGTGGCTTCAGCCCCAGCGGCTCCCAAATACTGTATGCAGCCCAGCTGGGTATTTTACTTTTAACCACGAGGGCTTTTAATTCCACAGGAAATCTTTTGAAGTACAAGTCAGTCTTTGCAAATGAGTAACTTCAACTTTCTTGGGGGGGGTTCTATTTGGGGCAGGGTGGGGGCTGGGTTTAGTTTCGTACATGTTTAATATTCTGGGCTTGGTCCCTGTGGTGCCATGTCCCGGGAGCGTGATGCCTCTGCTCCGGGGGGACAGCAGCCGCTGGGGCCATGCTCCTGTGTACAGTTCTCACCAGGGTTTGTTTCCACGCATCGAGCCCTCCTCTTTGCATTTCTCGTGACCGTACTTCTTTCGCCAGCCTTCCCTTTTCTTCCTTTTATCTTTTCTCCTTCCCCTGTAGCTTGGAAACTAAGCTAATGGTTGGCTTTCACTAACTTTCACCTGGTGATCTGTTGTACAGGACTTTGGGAATCACGGAGGGGGGGTTGGGGGGAACCCCAAAAAAGGGGGGGGGGAAGGGAAAAATAATAAAGAAATAAAGTACTTTGACATGGGGTTTGAGGCTGGCCTTTTTGTCCCTGCATCTTCCAACATGGGGTGCTACTTGCAAAGCTTGCACAGAAGTGCAAGAGTCCCCTTGCTGCTGAGGGGAGCGATGCAGCAGGAATTGGGATGCACACACTAGCGCAGGGGATGCTAAAGAGCATTTGGCCCAGGCTCCCCGAGTCCTGCCCACAGGACCATGGTGCAATCACCTCCCTTGGGAGCACAGAAAGGCCCTTTTCTTGCTGGCAAGTATCAAGCTGCTTTGCTTGTGAGCTCCTGAGAAGCTTCCAAGTTGCAGTTCAAGCCACACACGTAACCCCAAAGGGCTCCTGACCCAGAGCAACAGTCCTGAAAGCCCCAGCTCCCCCGCTGCCTGCATCACCTTCCCAGCTGCCTGCATCACCTTCCTCCCTGCAGCACCAGTCCCCTGGCTCAAGCTGCTCTGCTCTCCACTGGCACCGGTAAGTTCACAGCCCCAGCTCCAGTGTGCCCAGCACACAGGGCAAATACCCACTACAAACTGGAGAATAAAACAAGATAACACCATAAATATGACAACTTTATTAAAATATACATATGAGTACAAATTAATGATTATATGGATAAAGTTCACTGTCTGTAAACAAATATATTAAAAAAGAGCACGTCTTTTTTGTGATATAAAGTGCAGTTATGTTTCCGTATTATATACAATATGTCAGCATTATGGGGTGGGGTGTAAGGACTATGGAACTAACATTTGATTATAAGATAAAATTCTCTGAAAAAGTATACACCTACATATTACAAAAAAAGGGCTTGGGCTCGAGTTCATTTAGCAAACGAAAAATCAGCTTCCCACCACATTAAATGCAGCTAACGAGAGAGTGAAGGTCTCGGGGATAAATTAGGAGAGAGGCACTAAGCCCGCTCGCGAAGGGAAACTTGCACTTCACAGAGTTCACACCTTCCCCTCCTCAACCCCAAACTCACACAGAGGAAAGAAACCAAAGGACAAGACCCTGTGAAACGTTGTCTGCAGTTCGGGGGAATCAAATATACACGACTTTATGTACAGCTCTGATAACGGGGGCTACCAATGTACAGCGGTAACGGCTTGGCAAGCGAGCCGTGCTGGCGCCGTTCCTCCACGGGAGAGGGACAAGGATAGTAGTTCTGCATCGGTGGGAAAAAAAAAAAAAACAAACCACAACAAAACAACAACACAAAACCAAACCAAAACAACCCAAAGGCATCCTTAACATCAGTCTGTGGGATGCGTAGCGCTTACTAAATGGTATACGGAGCCCTTGCTAAGGGAGGCGCAGCCCAGGGGTGCCGGCACGTGCCACAGGTGCTGGGTACTGTCAGGCACTAGGAGTGGGGCGCGCGGCAGGAGCGGCAGCAGGCTTTGCTGTAGTACCAGTGGCTGCACAGGTTGACTTTGATGGCCAAAGCACAGTTGGTTCCTGCCTGGTCCTGGCAGCTGTCATCTGGGGGAGAGAAGGCAAAAGGCACCGAGATATGGCAAAGAAAAAGAAAACGAACCAGTGCAAGCTCACGAGCTCGTTCCCCTCCCCCCCCCCCCCCCCCCCATACACAGCCTGCCTTGAACACCATGGGCAGTGCAACAAATCACCCTGGCTGCAACTGCCACCTCCCTGGTATCTGGCAGAGCATCCCCTGGGAAACACCATGGAGCTTCTCCATAAATACCATTGTCAACCTAAGCAAAGGCACGAGAAGGCTGACCTGTTCCATCACACCCAGTCCGGCTTGAGGAGTCCCATTTGGTTCCAGCCGTGAAGCTCAAGCTCTTCCCCATAAGCCAGAACTGCCCAGGGCTCGCTGGAGCCACCAAGGGAGCCTGGCACTGAGCTGCCCCTGGGCCAAGGGTCTCCCCTGGTAGGGCACAGGGTGACCCCAACATACTCACAACTTCTGCCCCAGAGAGGCTATTTGAGAAAGGGAATGGGAATCCAGCAGTGTTACAGCAGGAGTTAGGGACAAGTGAGCTGCTGGAGACGGGGAGGAGGTCAGAGACCACTTCAACACTCTCCCAGCTCCCTTTAGAGTAGTATTTTGCTTCAAACCCATTGGGTTTACAGCTGTGAGCAACCTGGTCCAGTGGCAGGTGTCCCTGCCCATGGCAGGGGGGTTGGCACCAGATGTTCTTTAAGGTCCCTTCCAACACAAACCATTCTATGGTAATTTTTTTCTTAAAATCCATAGAATTCATGAAACCAGGCTGCTCCCAGGGCAGGCAGCTTGCTACAAGGGGGCCACGAGGCACCTTGCAAGCACCATGCTGCATCCTGGACCTCACGGGACTGGTCAGCCGAGAGCACCAGTGGGGCCAGAGCTGAGCCAGCAGCTGACCCCAAATCTGTCTCCCATTTTGATGCTTTTCTCCCACACTGTCCTTATTCCCAAATCCTATTAGAGGATTAGAACTGCGTGTTCACTAAAGATCACAGGGACTTTGAGCCAGCAGACGAGTCAGATAACGAGATAGTTACAAATCCCGCAGGACATCCGGAGACCAAAAAAAAATCATTAAAATAATGGCACGGATGAAACTTCCCAGACGTTAAGTGGAATCACACAGAAGCAGCACCTGAGTCAGCTCTCCAAAGCTCCCTTTTATCTTAAGGTCAGAGCATGCTTCTTTTCAACTCTCCCCTTAATTTAACAGGGTTACCTCCAGAAACAGCCAGTGCCCGGTGCCCCGTTACTTGGGCACAGAGGGCGAGCTGTCCCCTTTACATCCTCCCTGGGGATGACTGTTCACTGGGGGTGGTGGAAGCCAAGATTCTGGGCTGTGCTGCTCGGGGGTGTTGGTGGAAAAATCAAGGCTGGGGAGTGCTGCCAGCAGCGAGGCTTACCTGGGGGCTCCGTGGGGCAGGGCTGCAGGTCGCAGGTCTGTTTGCCCACTGGCTTCACCAGTGGGTCACAGCCCCGGACAATGTCCTTCCCTTGGTAGCACTTCACATCCCGCATTCTCACACCGATGCCACAGGTTTTTGTGCACTGGGAAACAGAGAGAGGGGGGTGAGGCAAGACCCCCTGTTGTGGGGGTCTGTGCTAAGCCAGAACCTGCTGAAAAAGTAAAAATAAAAAAGTGCTCGCTGGAGATGTCAGGGCAGGGGGTGAACTCTTCCCCTGGCTGAATGCCATGTCTCAGCCCTGCGCTGCTGGCTTCTTGCTCCATCTTTGCTGCCAGTACCATCAGCTGCCTGCAGAAGCCTCTGCCTGGGGATACACGGCTGTGCTCCCATCCCCTGGCACTGCGATGCTCCCTCCTCTCACTGCCCGTTGCAACGGGCCACCAAGGAGCCAGCCTGGTCCATGGGCTGCTCCGGGACACCAGGGTGGCTGCAGCCACCCCGAGGCCACGGGACCCCGCAGCAGTACCCGGCACAGGGCTGCAGAGCTGGCGTCTCTGTGCATCACGCTGCGGTTTGCAGAGCTGCTCCTGGGCCTGGCACTCGCTGCCCGCTGCCCTGTGGATGCCTCGCCAGGCTGGGATTACAGCAGGGCTGCTTTGGCGAATTACAGGCTGCAATGATGGTTTGCAAGACTAAACAAAACAAGGCGCCTGGAGCACGGACGAGGAAAGCCACGTTAGGGAGGGCTTGCAGGGAGCCAGCCACAGCCCTTCACAACTCCTCGCCCACACGTGCTGGGCTTGGCCCCATGGCCACTGAACCCTGGCTACTTTTGCAGAATATACGGGGTGCTGGGGAAAACTGTGCTGCCCACGCTGCATCCCCAGGGCAGCCACACCATGGGCTCTGTGCACCCCCCAGCCACAGTGCCACCAGCAGCTCCAGGGAAAAAGAAGAAAGGGAGAGAGAAAAAAAAGAAAGAGAGCAGAGGAAAAAAGGAAGAAAAGAGAGCAGGGGAAGAAAAGAAAGTGGAGAAAAAGGAAGAAGAAAAAAAACAGACCTCGAACACCTCCTCTCCTTTGTGCCCTCCCTGAGCACACAGCCAGTCCCAACCACAGCATGGCAGGGTGGGCTCTCTGCCCCCAGCTGCCAGTGCTACAAAAGGGTCCCCCCAGCTGCTCTGTCCTGCAGAGATTTGCCCACCTCCTTGGGTATTTTGCAGGCAGTGAGAGCCTTGGTATGGGAGGACGGGGCACCACACACTGAGGGCAAGTGCATCTTGATGGAAGGACATTTTCCCCCCACCCTGCTCCCACAGATCCCCCCGGCTGCCCTCAGCTCCCTGCCCCCTCACCTCCGACCAGGGGGTTGTGTACCACTTGAAGCACGGCCGCTCAAAGCACGTCGTCTCCTCCACAGGCTTCTTGGCGACATCACAGTCCGCAGGGTTGCGAGTCTTGATCTTGCCATTGACGATCTCCAGACAGAGCACGATCCTCTTCTTCACGCCCCGGCCGCACGTGGTGTTACACTGTGGGGGGCGCATGGGGCTGGCTGAGACCCACACCCCCCAGCCCGACCCACGGCGGCGCATCCCTCCTCCATCGCCCCCCAAAACCAAGCCCCCACTCCAAGCACCCCCCAGCCCTGTGGGGGCTGCACTTACCCGCTCCCAGTCCTGCGCCAGCCAGTGCGAGGGGCAGTTCTTGTCCCCGCAGGGATGGATGGCCAGTGGCTTCGTCTCCAGGTTGCACTGCGACTCCGGCACCACCCGCCCGTCGCTGGTTTTGCAGTACACGTGCCGGATCATCCTGCCCTGCCCGCAGCCGCCGCTGCACTGAAACCACAGCGGGCACGGCAAGCGGTCAGTGGCAGGGAAGGCAGCGTGGCTCCATCCTCATCCCCACAGCGGGGACAGAGATGCATCCATGGGGCTTGGCCGCCTCCCCAGCCCCACCTTCCCCAAATCGTGGGGGAATTACTGGGGCTTAGCTTAGAAAACCCTCAGGGAAGCTCAGCGCAGCCCCACCTTAGCCAACATATCCCACACCCCATCACACTGGTGCTGAGCAAAACTCAGCATCCCTCAGGCCAGGCAGGAGGGGAAGCATCACAAGCAGGGAACCCCCTGAGGTGGCCCTCAAAGAGGTCAAGGCAAAGAGGACCAAGCAAGTGGCTGCAAATATCCCCCCCACCACTGCAAAGAGCCAGGCAGGCACTGCCCCCAGCGCCAGCGGAGGCAGCCAGTGCTCCCCAGCTCTTTAGCGGGCGCTCCTGCAGGGATGCACGGTGTTTCACAGCACCGCTGCTGCCATGGAAACCACTTATTTTTAGCTGATGCTAATGGATCAAAACCTGGGTAAAAATAGCTTGGGATGGAGGGGATCGCTGTAGAATAATTGTGCAGGGGTGGGGGAGAGTGAGGAAGAGAGGGGGGAAAAGGTGGGAGGGAAAAAAGGTAGGGGAAGGAAAAAAAAAAAAGTTCGTTTTCTGGGCACAGAGGGTCAGCACTGTCAAGGTATGCTGAGCAGCAGACAGATCAGGGGATTTTGGCACATGCTATGGCCCTCAGCCAGATCTCTGGGGGTTTAACCCCTCCTGCACCCCATCCTCAGGAGGCAGGAGCCCCCAGCGGGCCTACGAGGAAGCTGTGGAACCCACCGGGAGGCTGGATCAGCCACGGGCACAGAGCCAGGGTGGTCAGCCAGGGTGACAGCACTGGTGACAAGTCTGAGTGGAGGTGACACAGGGACTGGGAGAGCAGATGTGGCTGGTTTGGAGGGCAGCTCAGGGCACAGGCTGCCCGTAGGACTGGGTGAGCTGGGAGCTGCCAGGGAGGACAAACCCAACCCCAAAACTGCACACACAAGCAAGCCTGCAAAAGGGGGCCAGCTGCAACAGGTCACCAAGGCCACTTGGCCAGCCACTCCAGGGTCTCACCGGTCCCCAGTCAGAGACGGTCCACTGCCGGTCGCAGGGTGGCCCGGTGCAGTTCTTCTCGGCCAGGGGCCGGGCACTGGCATCACACAGCTTCTCGTCCTCCGAGCAGCGAATGTCCCGTGTCACCACGCTCCGTTCTCCGCACCGGGCTGAGCACTGCCAGGAGGGGATGGGGATGGTGTCAGCAGCGGCTCCTGCCATGCTGGGAGCTGCTGTGTTGGGGTTTTTGGGTTGTTTTTTTTCCTTTGTTTGTTGTTGGGCTTTTTAATACTTTTAATATGAAACTCTAGAAGCACGCACTGAAAATGCATAGATGACTTTCTGTAGAACAACCGGTAGCAAAGCTGCCCCTCTTCCCCAAAATCCCTCAACAGCTCCAGCAGTTAAGGTACAAGAGGGCTGTATCCTGCCTGTGTGCTGTGCAAGCTTTCTGCAGGGGTGATGCCAGAGGGTGAAAACCCAAGGCACCGAACCACCTGATCAGAGCTGAAAAGTTTTAGCTGTCACTTAGAGACAGGGTGAGATCTCCCTCGCCTCCTTCCCAGGAACAGCCAGCTCCTTTCTGCCTCTTTGGAGAATGTTTTCCCCAAACAGCACAACTGAGAATTTTATGCTGTGGATAAATTTGGCACCGCGCAGCCACCAGTGACATTATTTAGAACTGGATTTGAGTTACTACAGTCTCACATACACGTATTTGCTCCATGCATAACGTAAAGCAGGGAAAAGTGTCAACAGCACAGTGCTCCGACACACCGTGCTGATATGTTAATCCTCAGATCCCTGAAATACGCTTTTTTTTTTTTATGCTTATTTCCCCAGCCAACTTGGCACCCTACTTCAGATGGGATCCAAATGAGATTAGCTTTGCTGCTGGCTAAGAACAAACTACTCCAGGACTGTCTCAAGCAATCTGTCTCTGACACATGCTGGAGGGGAATATAGATGTCTGTAAAATAAGCTACTCCGGTTTGCTATGCCGGTCAAAATCATGCACAGCGTGTGTGCATGGAGCAACTCTCTACCCAGCTGGGGAAGTCAAAACATCCTGCGACACCAGGGAACGCACCAGCCCCTCCATCGACACACCCCGGCTGGCAGAAGAAAGGAGATGTTGAAAGTGTGATCGAGAAGCATTTTAGGAGCCTCCCAGGAGGAAAAAGTGTGATCCCTTGTGGGGTAAACCGTGGGGCAGGTTTGCACCCACAAAGAGCTTGGCCCAGAGCTCTGTCTGCTTTTGCTTAGAAGGGGTCTGGGCTTGATACGGGAGCAGGAACGATGCTCCCCTGCAAAGCCTGCTGGCTCCAGGGCACAGCCGCCCTGCTGAGGGCTGGTGGTGGCACCCGGGCAAGATGGACACAGACCCAAAATCTCCCTCTCCCCACGCACACCTGCTTCCCGAAGATATTGAAGAGGCCAGGCTGTTTCCTAGCAATGCATGGGGACACAGCTACACCAGCTGTGTTACACCCATTCGTGTGGCCATGCTGGGTCCCCCTGTCCCTGCACCACGAGCTCCAATGGGCGCAATGCCAGGGGACCTGCTCCCCAGCCACCCCAGCTCAGAGACTGGCCCCAGCTCTCCAAGAGGCACCGGTTTGGTCATTCCATGGGTTTGTGTTTGCAAGGGACTGCTGGAGTGCTGGCAGTGCCTGGAAATGAGTTCAGGGGCACAAAGCATTTCACGGGTTTTCCCAAGCAAACCAATGAGCTAAACCAGGCACTGCGCTGCACCACCCCAAACCATCTCCCAGCTGCTTTAGGGATCTGCTTAAGGCACAGCGAGGAAAAGGTTTAATCCTCCATGTGGTGCAGAGAAATCGGAGGTGAGGAAGGGAAGCTTATAGGAATGTAACTCACACGTTGGTTAGTATCATAGTTAGTTAGTAGAGGGTATCACAGGTAGGTTACCCTCCCTGGTGCCTTGCAGGTTGAAGAAGCTGCCGGGGAAGCAATGGTGGGAGGATCTGAGCCTCAGGCTCCTGCCGCATCCCAGTGGGCAATGCCAGCACCTTACACGCTGTCAAGGACCCCATGAGTGACCGGTGGCAGTGGCCTCCCCATCCTGGAGGGGACCCAGGGCTTCATTTTAGGGGAAAAACATCACTGATGCACACCGGTCCACATGCAATGACTGCAGCCAGTGTTCTAAAAGGTGGGGTCTCTGACAGCTACAGATGAGTTTAAATCAGAAAAGGAAGAGAGAAGCGCAGGCACACGTGCTCGCCCCCAGTGCTGCCAGGCCAGCCGCCCCCCAGCACTGACCTCAGACCACTCTGACATCTCCCACTGGGGCCCGCAGGCTGGATTCTTGCAGACCTTGCGCTCGTCTGGACGGGTGATGTCAGCGGACTCACAGAGGTCGCTGTAGACGGAGCTGTCGAATCCTGGAGAGATCATTTTCCAGCAGCGAACGATGCGGAACTGGTAGCCCTCCCCACAAGTGCGGGAGCACTCGCTCCAGCTGCTCGTCTCCCACCTGTGGAGGTAAGAGAGGCTGTTAACGCTGGGCATGGCTGGACCAGGGCCGGAGCATCCCATGGGAAAACCCTGCCTGCTCTTGACTGGAGGGAGATGGCTGCAACAGGAATGAGCAGCAGTCAGGCTGCCAGCATGGGAGAGGCTCTCCCACAGGATGGGATATATTAACATACAGTGGTTTCACCCAGCAGACCTGAGCTCATGCCCACAGTGGCAGATGCTAAAACCAGATTGCTGAGCAGAAGGAGGTGCCGGCACGGTGAGACAGGTACCGGTGCCATCGCTGCTGTTTGTACACTCCCCGGCTGCGACCCGGCATGTGCCAGCACATGCTTTTTGCCCACATCTGACCTCTCATTTTTGCCTGATCAGCTGAAGTACAGGGAGGGCACAACCATCCATCACCCTGCAAATCCCAGCAATAATGTCACACAAAGCTGTCTGAGCCCCGGTGGAACAGCCAGTCCTGTACCACCATCAGTAATGCTGCTAATGTCACATGATGGGCTGGAGGGGCTGGGATCTGCTCCGAGACACTGCCTGCACCTTACTGTCCCCTGCCACCACTGTCCCAACATCAGAAGATGGAAGCAGCTTGTAAGTCGAAGGAAAAAGATGTAAAAAGTAAAGATTTTTTTACAGTACAGTAACATTATAGCAATTCTGAATTAGAGGATAAGCTAAAAATGTAAAAATCTAAATGGATCAGAATTACACAGCTCCTCTGGGCATGGGGCTGCCCCCTGTAGCCCCGAGGGCCGCCTGCTGCTGCCACTCTCTGAGCCGCAGAGCCACGTCCCCGGGTGGCAGGCTGGCCTTGCACCCCGCATAGGGAGACGTCACACATTGAGAGGTGCCACCTAAGTTCAGAAGGGAGATGAAGCCAAGGCCTTTCCCATCGAGATCACGCAAAATTCTCTTAGCACTTTGTGCTGGAAAGGCATCGCCAGCCCAAGCAGCACCCTGTCTGCCTCAGTGCCGGTGAAGGTGCCCGGCTGCCCTGTTGGAGCTCCCAGCAGCTCCTCGGTTTCCCCACCACCGAGCTGCAACCGCCGGTAAATCACAGAGCAGCTCTTCTCTCTCGCAGCGCAAGCCCACGGAGCTGGAACAGCACAGCTATAAGGAGGGGTGGCTTTATAAAAGACCCATGGGATAATCCAAGCATGAAGAGAGCCCTAATGCCTGTACTAAAAAATTACCAATTTAATGCAAATAGAGATTAAAGTCCCCATGGTGTCTACAGGGCATGTTCCCAGTAGCAGCACCATCCACCTCCCCACGCTTTTCTTGCCTCAGCTGCAGCCTGCCCTGGCTTTCAGCCTTAATGGGCAAAGGTTCAACGAGAGCTTACACTGCAAAGGGCACGTGCTTTCCTCCCCCATCCTCCTTCGCAATTACCCGGGGTGAAAGCAAGCACTCTCCGGGGACCAGGTATGGCACCTGGTCCCTGGCACCACAGCGGTCTTGCTTTGCACTGTTCACAAGTGACACCATTCCAGGGCATGCACCAGCCAGCCCTTGGTCTGACACCATCAGAGTCCTTCTCCCTCCCACAGCCACCGCTCTGTCCTGCCATCAATGCCGTTCCTCCCAAACCTTCCAAAAAGCACACCCCAGGTTACAAGCCAGCAGGAAGGTGCCCCGAGCCGTGCCACCTGGCTCTGGGCTACACACACTTCTTGGACAAAAAGCCACATCAGGAGAACCTTCTGAAGGACTTCCAGCACGGGTTCCCCTCTGCACCAGTTCCTGCCCCGATACAAGCAAACCTCAGCAGTGCTGAGGCTGCTGAAGGGACCAGAGGGCTGGATCCTCAGCACAGTTTGCAAGCCCGGCCCCTCCACCCAACTCAGACACATGTGCCACCGCACGCTGTCCAGGGCAGGACCCTGCCTGCATTAGTAGAGCCGGACTTGATGGGAGCCCCAGGTGTAAATTCCACCAAGACTTAGGGAAGTTTTAACCTGGCAGCTTGAGCTAAAGCACTCAGGAGGAGAGTCTTGCTGTGTCACAGTGCAGCCCAGGCAGAAGCAGCAGAAGCTGCCCCCAACCCCCCCAAAACCCCACTGACCCCCTCCCCCAAATACATCCAAGGCAGAGAAAGCACGGAGCCCCCCAGGAGCGCCCTGTCGAGGTAGTACCTTGGCTGGCACTCTCTCCCAGCACAGAACTCATGGATGGGCTCGGGACGGGTCATGGCATCACAGTACGTATCATCCACTTCGATCCCATCATAGCGAACACACATAGCATATGTGGACATCACTCCTAGTTTCAAAGAGAATACATACACACAACAGAGGATGCTTGGTGATTTTGACATCCAAAGTGGTTTTGGTTTTTTTTGTTTGTTTGTTGGGTTTTTTTTTTTAGCTGCATTTTCCAAAACTTCCTCCCAATGGAAAGCAGCAAGCCAGACTCCCTAGCCCGCAGGATGGATGCTGCTGGGAGGGGAAGACCACGGTGGCCACCCAGCCAACATGGGCAGTGCAGTCAAGTTTGGTCGACTCCGAAGGCGGGCATGACCACCCCTGCCAGGGCTTGCCACCAAGATCAATATATGACTAACAGGTTTTTATAAGAAATGCTTGGGGCAATGAGTCTGTTCAGCAGCTCCCTCCACAGCCATCAGCTCCCCCCGTGCCGCACTCATGGGGGAAGACGACAGAAAATGGTCCCCAACCCCCTCCATCCACCCATTCTCTATGCAGGACATCCCGTTTGTGCCCAGGGGTCCCCCAGGTGCACCCAGCACTCCGGGCCAAGGAAGGGCTCCCAGGGCCTTTGCAAGGAGGCACCTGCCCCCCCCCCCCACCCCCCCACCAAAAGCACAGGCAGCCAGTGTCGTCAGACCGAGACCTTTTCCCCCGCAGCCTGCTGTGCCAGAGTAAATGTTGTGAAGTCCATTCTGGGACCTGGCTGGGGACCAGGAGGCTGCTCTGGCTACAGGTAACAAGAATTGCAGCTCTCAGGAACATATGGTTTACATGAAACTAAAAAAAGATCTACAGCTCTTGACATGCTATTGCTTCTCTGCAATATGTCATTAAGAAAAGGCAATGAGAAAGGAGAAATTTAAGTAAAACCTCTCTCTGTTAGCTGCAAACCAGGGCAGAGCACCCTGGCCTGGTCAAGGGGGATATTTGTTCAGAGGGGATCAAAGAAGCCAAAAATGTCCCAGAACATGCAGCTGACGAATTCCTGGGCAAAGGGATGGATGGGAAGCTCCTGCTGCCAGCACGCTGCGGGCATGTGTCTGCTGGACAAGAACAAATGCTTAAAAAAAAAATAAAAATAAATCCTTGCATCTGCTCTTTTAAGAGATGTCCCTTAGATTGCAATCTCCTCTCTCTCCCTTTTTTCCTTCTTTCTAATTCCAGAAGCACCACAGGATCTGGATTATTTCAGGGCTGGTGTCACTGGGGAGCGGTGCAGGCGAGTGCACAACCCACACGTGCATCATCCCCAGCAATGGGCTCGCGGGGGCCAGGACCCCCTAACCGAGGGATAAAGGAGAGAGATCAGGTGGCTTGCAGCTTTTCAGGGGGCAAAAAGGAGGAATTTAAGCAAAAAGAATACAGGCTTAGTTTTGATATCCCTGGCATCTATGTCATCGTTCCAGATTTACACCCTCACAGCAGAGATCAGGCTCCAGGGTAGAAGGAGTGGGAGAAACAAAACAAACAAAAAAAAAAATTAAAAACCCAAATGCTATTTTGTTTCCTGCCAGAGCTGAACAATCTTCAAAATTTCACTCTGTGGGGAGGCAGCTGAGCTTTTCAAACCCCTCTGAACAGTCAAAAAGGGGAAGAGAGAGGGGGGGAAAAAAAAAAAAAAAAAAAAGAGGAAAAAAATAAAAGGGGGTGGGTGGGAAAAGAAAGAGGCAATATGCTGAGACTCAGCACAGGTTTGGGGATCCTGCTGAGCCCCAGTGCATCCCCGCTGGGCTGGGAAGCAAAGGCAATGTTCAGAGCTCCCCAAAGGGAGGGTGTTTTGCAGGATGATGGACATGGCAGACACCAATGCCTGGTCCCTGACACACCTGCAAGGTCGGTGGGCTTTGCACACCCTGAGCCCCCAGCTCCTCTCCCTGCCTTTGCACCCGGAGAGAGAAGATTTGGGGTTGTGCTAAACCAGCTCCAGAGATTGCGAGATCCCCTACACATCACCAGGTCCTTCCCATCCCTAACAGACATAAAAGTGACTCACACACCAGGTGATTTCAGCGGTTGTGCAGAATTTGGCTGCTTCTTATAACTACCTGTGGTACATGTAGAGCTGCAGGGTTCATGGGAGGAAAGCTTCCACCTGTACATGTCAGCAGCACTCACACCTTGGCCCTTTCTTAACAACTTCAATCTGTTTCTAGCGATAAGCAAACAAAAAAAAAACAAAAACAAAAAACATAAAAAACAAAACAAAAAAAAAGGCATTTACAAGGCGAGCGGTGACAGGCCATGTCAGACACACACATCTGCCAGCAGGCTGCAGTTCGGTTGGGTTCGGGTTTGGGAGGGGATTTGCTTTGTTTGGCGGTCGGGTTTGGTTTTTCTGATTTTTGGGGGTTTGTTTGTTTGTTTTAATTGGTTTGGTTTGTTTCACAACATACCTGTCCTGAGCCCCAAGTAGAATCCCCAGCCCGGTTAGAGGCAGAGCTTCCACTGTCTAGAAATAGAGAGAATGGGATAAAAATACCCACAAGTAGAAACAGTTCAGAATTTAACAAAAGTTTGCATTTTCTGCTCAAATACACCTGGCCCTTGGCATACAGTGACTAAAGGTGCAGTATCTCCTCCCCTGCATCTCCAGGGCCGGGCATGCCGGCTCGTGCTGCTCAAATCTCAGCAGCTCACTCCTTCCGAAAGCCAACACGTGGCACAGATGTTTATAAGCTTGCTTCTCAAAGCACGCTTTGCTTTTAAACACCAAGGCATGCCATTTGCCTACCCTTTTGCCACTCGTTTTGTTTGGGGTTTTTTTGTGCGTTTTATTTTAGCTAGGTAATGTGCATCTCTCATATCCACACTGTGCTCAAACATATAATGCCATTGGGAAAGGAGTAACGGAGTCAGCCTGGTGTACCAAAAAGCATTTGTCAAACCAAGAAGAACAGCTTCTCCCAGTTCAGTGCATCCTACGTGCTGTGAGGTTAGAACACACCAGGGATACTGCACCTTTACAACAAAAGGCTTCAATTCTGTTCTCATACCTTTGTTCAAACCCTTGAAACAGCTACACTGAAATAGCGTACAAGGTTGTATCCTGACATCCAGTTGTCTCTGGCCTGGCGAGATATGCAGCTTGTATGATTTCTAGGCAGCAGAAGCTCTGAAGTTGCCTTATTTAGTTGTTCGTAAGAAAAAGTTCAGGTCCAGTCTATCCAATGAACCTTTAAAAGGACACTGTTGAGAATCCAGCCGTTTCCTTTTGGACCCACCCTCCTTCCACCGCCAGCACTGAGCCTCCAGAAGGATTAAAAACAACAACAATCTAATTTTCCCCGTTGATTTTGCCTCTGTCAGTTTGGCAAATGGTTGCTTCCTGCATTTGAAATGGAACTGAAATGAATGTGACTATTTTTTGCGGAAAAATAACAACCTCGGCTCGCTATAAATAGTGCTTTATCTTGCCAAACCAGCTCTGCCTGGGGACCCACATCAGCCCCTGATCCCGGCTCAGCCCCAGCTGCCCTCGGTGTGCTGCCTGCTGCCACCCAGCCAGGAGAGGGCTCACAAAATGACAGTTTTGAATAAAATCCATTAAAACACAGTCAGCATCTGCTTTTTGTACTTCAATTTGCCTGCGAAGTGGGGTATTCCCCAGATCCTCCAGTCTATACCCTGTTCTCTGAGTCTCTGAGGCACCAAAGTAAACACCGAGTTGCCCTGTGACTGGGACTCCTCTCCCTTGGAAGGGGAAAATAACCCTCAAAATAAGCTTTATACCACTTCTGAGGACAGAAAAATCTTTTAACAGCATCCCTTTAATGTATGTGATCCTAAATAAAGAGCTTCTATGTGTAACGAGGTCACAGGGACAAGTTCTTTCCAGATAAATCAGACATTTGGTCATGGGGCAGCATTTAGCTCTCTTATCATTTCAAGCAAAGACAAAACTGTCATTTTGTTCTCCTCCAAATGCAAACAGTAGCACGTTGTCCCACAAAGCTGGTGGGCTTTTTTCTTTTATTTTTCCTCTTTATTATGAGCTTTATGATAAAAGTCAAGGATTTTCTTCCCTGCCTGCACTTTGCTACTGCTTTTCAAGCAAGCAACAGCACCAAAAGTTAGCACCAGCCCCTCACCCCTAGCTGAGGTCTGGGCTGCCCATCTTCCCCAAACAGTCCCTGTCACAAATAATAATCCTAACAAGTGCACACCAACACCACAGATCAACATCCAGAGTCCCTGAGCTGACTTTTCTGTGTTTTATTTCAGTTTTTATTTTTAAGCCAAGAGAGAAACTCATAACTCCTGCTGCAGGACCAGCCCTGGCCACACACCACAGCACGGGCATGGGATGTAGGACGAAGGGTGCCTGGACCGGCCCCAGCATGCCAGGGAAGGGTTTGAACTGCTCCTGGAAAGAAAAAGCACTGTTGCATCCCTAGCACAGCACAACAGCCACCCACCCATCCCAGCAGGTCTTGTTCCCCAGAGGGGAACCAGAACACACCACGCTGGTGGCAAGGTGCTCCCATAGCTGGGTAACTCCATCCATGCCAAGAGCTACAACAGTTTAGAAAGAAATAAATGCCCCACCTCTAACCAACACTAACCAGCCAGTCTGTACATGTAGGACAGAGTCTGCAAAGAGATGATCTTCCCTTGCTTGGTCATTGACAGGGAACAAAAGTGAGCAAAAAGTCATTGTCCATCCTAAACGGAGCCTGGGAAGGATTAGGGAGGTCTCCAGTCCAAGCTCCTACCCAGAACTAGCCGACCCCATAACAGACTGCGTCTCACAGGGTCTTGAAAGTCCAGTTGTCCCCTCCATCTCCAAGGATGGGGATCCCCACCCTGCCCCACGCCCAGGACAAGAGGTTTCCCCTTGTGCCACGTAGCTGTTTCCTTTAGAGCAGCTTCTGGCTGTCCCCTCCACCTCCCCTCCTCCTGCAGGAACACATCCAGTCCCCAGCGCTCCTCACGTGCCTCCTCCAGCACCCTGACCCATGCCACACCGAGCCCAAATCCACATCCCACTGCCAGTATGGGCTTCATCCTGCTGCGCTGGGTGCCAACAGGAGCTGTGATCGGTAACCTGAGCCAGGGCCCCTCACCCACCACCCCTGCCCAGCAGACACAGATTAGTGATTAGCACTATGATTGCAGCTGGGCTTGAACAAATAAATGAAGAGCTGGGGAAACAATAAAGGCTTGGGCACAAGCAGACTGTCCCGACACAGTCCCTGCTGTCCCAGCCCCTGGAAGCGAGGACTGCCCACCTCTGCAGTGGTGGCAGAGCAGCCAGACCCTGAGCCTGCATCCATCCCTCCCACACAACTGCCCACACATGACAATTATGGGACTGTCTGAACTGCCAGGGAGGAAAGCAATGCCTCCATGCAGTAGGTAAGGCTTCTTGAAATGAGAAGCAGGTTGTTATTATGCCTTTTTTTAATTCCTCCCGCTTTTTTTTTTTTTAGTAAAATGACATGCCTCCAAACAGCATGTTTCTGCACCCCAGCTGCCCCACATCTGCCTCCACTGGCCTTCCAGCCCCCCACCACTGCCCCACAGCAAGAGATGGAGCCACTGAGGAGCCGGGCATCTCTCAGCCCAGGCAGGCCTGGTTACAGCCTTTTGGCTAGTGCAAAACTTTTTTGGATATTAACATTTAGATCTGAAAAGTTCCTATTTTAATTGAAAGAGAGCAGGGGGGAAGAAGAGGGAAACACGGTAGAACTAAACAGAGGAAAGGATGGGGGAAGGGGGAAAATAGCAAGGCTAGATACCCTTCCTGAAGGGGTTTAAAGCCCTGCCCCATGTCTTCAAATAGCTGGGCAACCACGGATAGTGCAAGGAGCTTTTTAGCACCACAAAAAACTGCACTGGAGCTACTGACAGGCTTTTGTGCTTCTCCTGGAACAGCCCAGCTGCTCTGAAGTTTAAAGCCCATCAAGATCCCTGTATTCCCAGGAGGTGGGAAAGCACCAGCCCCATTTAACAGCTCAATCAATTGAGAGAGAGGTTTGGGGTACAGGGTGCCAGCCCCTGGGGCCACCCTGGGAGCGTGCTGGGACCAGAGCAGCCCCTTCCTCGCCCGCGGCAAGGAAAGGCAGGGGAGCTGCTGGCGCTGCCCTCGCCTGTCAGAGCCCTAATGAAATGCTTGCTTTGGCAGCTGAAGGCAAAGCTTCCAAGCCAAGCCACAAGAAGAGATGACAGATTCAAGCCCTAGGCAATGTTTTAATGTTCTTATCATTAAGAAGTTTGTTGATACGTTTGGCTGCATGGACATTTTCCTTAGCATAAGCTAGTATAAATTCTGGGTAAATACAGCTAACTATAACCAGAGAGCATCTGCTTAGTGCTTTACATCTTCTGAAGCTCAGCATCATCACCCGTGTTTTACCGTGGTGATGGGGAGACAGAAGAGTCAAAGCAGGAGGAGACCCCCAGGGGAGGCTGGGGTGCCACTGGCCCCCAACAAGCCATGGGGGTACCCAGCAGGACCTAGGTCCACAGCTGTGGGTCTGGGGGACCTGGATGACTCCCATGCCCCCGATTTCAGCTCAAGCTTTACAGGGAGTGCTCAAATGTGTGGCTACTGACAAAGGAGGGCTACTTGATGCTCTGCAGCAACAGTCCCATCTCAGGCCCTGCACACCCACACTGGGAATAAGCTCCAAGGGCTGGGAAAAAAGGCTGCTCCCCCCGACAGCCCCAGGCACCTTGAAAGGTCCTAGACACAGACTTGTGGACAAGCACTGGCCTGAGACTCCCTTTCACCCAACCCATCCTTGACTGGAGAAACTCTGCTGCTAAAGATAAATTAAGCCTTTTTTAGAATCATTTAGATCGGAAAAGACCTTTGAGACCATCAAGTCCAACCATTAACCCAGCACTGCCAAGCCCACCACTGAAGACGTCCCTCAGCACCGCATCTACACGTTTTTTAACCATTCCCAGGGATGGTGACTCCACCTCATCCCTGGGCAGCCTGTTCCAACACCTGGCCACTCTTTCAGTGAAGAAATTTTTCCTAATATCCAACCTAAACCTCTCCTGGTGCAACTCGAGGCTGTTTCCTCATGTCTTATCGCTCGGTATCTGCGAGAGAACCTTTCCGCTGCATTTTATAACACTACCACTCCAAACCAGCCATTAAAAAGAATGCTGATGGTCCTAACATCAATCACCGAGCTGCCACTGGAAAGCTTTTGATATTTTTGTCAAAGCAGTGACTAACGGCACTGCTTCTGCATTTGCCAAGGCAGCAAAGCCAGGTTGTTTCTGGAAGCCCTGCAGAGCAGCACCTGCTGCCCGGCTCTGCCTCTCCAGCCAGAGGTGAAGCAGGCAGGGCCATGCTGGGAGCTGCTGGAAGGGTGTTCCTGACCGTACAAGTGAGGAGGATCATGGGTGGCAGTCAACAGGGTGGGTAAAAAGGGGCCAGGACCAACTTCTGCTGCATCAGAACTTGGAGGAAGGGGCCTGGGGAATCAGAGCAGGACGTCAAGAGAAGGCAGAAGGAAGGAGCTCCTTTATGGCCCGGCTCTGATAACAAGCTGTGACAGGCAAAGAGCAACATGTGAGCTGACAGCCATCGGCGTGGGTTCGCCAACATCCCCACTAAGAGGGGGCAGTGAATCTTCCTTCTGCTTAAATGCTCTCTTGACTTTCTGCTCCCAGACCTCTGGCCCTTCCTTCCAAATTAACCCCCAACAGAAAACTTTCACATACATCATCCTACCCCCACTTACCTTCTGGCTTCCAAAGCAGACAGAAGCCATGCAATGGGGTCTGCATTGCGTACGGGGCTGTCAGGAGTAGAGAGTAGCAATACACAGGATTTACTATAATTAAAGCCATGTCTCCTACCTTGCTTTGTGGGTTCTGTTGCCTTGAGGGCTGGTCATGGTGACAGTGGCATTTGAAAACTGCGTCTCTGCAGACGTGTTGATGGCCTTGCCGTTGCTCAGCTCCATGTAAGTGCTGTTAATGGAGTAGGTCACAAGGCCATCAGTGTCCTCATAGTCAACATAGAGGCTGTCAATGTGTGACCCCACGGAGTTGATCGGGTCTCCCTGGGCAAAGATGCTGTTCATGGTCATGTTGAGCACCAGCTCCTTGGAGTCTGAGGTCTTGTCCAGCAGCTTGTCCGTGATGGCATTCTCCAAAAGGAATTCCCTGGAGGTGAACCTGGGGTCGAAGTCTCTGTCGTCATGGTCTGTCTGGTAAGTAGACCTGGTTACGTTTGAATCTAGATTGGAGCCAACAGGGGGAAACAACAGTGACAACCACAAAATGCATTCAGGCTGGGAGGCGAAAGCAGCCCAGAGCAGCGGGGGCACGCCGGAGCCTGAGCAGCCACCTGGGAGGCTAGAGGCAGGAGCTGGGTTCTTGGGGAGGGGGAATCTCGTAGGGTTGTACCCCTTTGGGAAGAGTGTGCAGCTCTGTGGGTCTTATCCTGCTTTCGCATGGCCAGAGGAGATCTCAGCACCTGCCAGCACTGCCCCAAGCAATAGCAGAGGTCAGAAAGGAAGATGCCCTCCTGCCCCAGAGCCCATGCAGCCATGCTGGGAAAGCACTCAAGGCAGTTTGGTGGTGGGATGCTCAAGGGGCCAGAGTGGGAAGGAAGTTGCTGGGGGCTGTGGAGAGGTGGGAGGTGCCAGAAGATGTTGGGACAGGGAGCTTTGTGAACCCAGGACTCCCTCCTGTCCTTGGCATGAGGCAAAGCACGGCAGGGCACCAGCGGTGAGACCTTACCCATGGCCACCCCCCACCCACCAGAAACCAGAACCTGAAGGGCAAAAAAGATTTATGAGCAGAGATGTTTTAAAGAACTTTCCAAGGTTTCCAAAAAACAAACCAGCAGAATCACCAGAGGTAGAAACAGAGCATTTCTCAACAAAAGCTCTGAGAAGCAGAACAGTGAGGCCCAAGTCTCCTCCTTACCTTGGGGTTGTTTGCCCTTCAGTTTTGGCTCACAGTCAATTGTTTCTGCTCTTTCATAGACCTCATTGGTTTCCTGACCTTTGCTCAAGTTTAAATCTTCCTCCGTGTCCTGCCTTCCAAACACCTGGTTCTCCAAGTCTATCCTTTCCCTGGAGATTTTCCCAAAATAGGTTGCATTGTGCTGGATAAAACCCAATGGCACGTCTCCATCAAACTCCCTGCTTTCTTCGCTATCTGACTCAGAGAAGGTGTAGTAGATGGGCTGCAGATTTTTTGAGTGTGGCTTCCTCAGGAGGGTGTATTCAAACGTGATGGATGGATTCTTGCCATTTTGATTCCAGACCTAGCAAACAAATTAAATTAGTAGCCAGATGCAGTGAATATATAGTCTGCAAAGCTTGTGATCCATCTTAGACTTGACAATTGGTGAACATCTACTTTGCCATTTCCAATCTGCTTTCCATCACCATTGCCAGCTTCTTACGACTGGACCCTGGCACGATTTTCCAAGGGTTATTGGGCAGCACCACCTCGGGGACTAGCCCCAGCTCAGGGACTGGGAGCCACAGGTCAGGCTTCCATCTGTGCTCGGGTGAGCCACTTCAGAAGGTACTGACCATTGCTTGCAAACCCATTTTTTGTGGCTTTATGAGACGTATTCACACACCTCTTCAGCTACTACATCCTCACTGGAGACAAAGACTCACAGCTGATGTACAACCTCTTACTGGTCTAATGCTTTATAAGCACCCAAGGAACCATCCCTTCCCCTTCCAGAGGAGCCCAGGGCTACATGGAAGATGGCAGGGGTTGGGCTCTGGCTGGTGGCCCAGAAGGAAATTAAAGGACTCTTCTTCATATGCCTGGTTTTAGATCGTTTGCTTTTGAGAAAGAGTTGGGGGTTCAGTTTTGTGCACCTGTAAGCTATTTGGCCCAGTTTCTTGTTTTTACTTTTCCTGCCTGTTAACTTGGATAAAAATGCCAAGGAATAGAACAGCAATACCCCCCCACCCCCAGTGCCTGGGGCATCTTCTTCCTGCAGAGAGGGTTACCAAGCCCACGTTTGTTACTCACAGCCCTGCCTGCAGCAGAGAGCACTGACGCAGATAAAATAGGTTCATGCAAGGAACTAGGCACGGTCACTGCTCCCACTCCTCTCCTCAAGCTTCCCAGGAAAGCTGTGAAACCCTGGCAGGACTCCGCTCCCCTGCCCACCCCCTTCCCTGATCCAACAGAGATTTTCCCCTTCCCTACCACCCCCAGCTCCACCAACTCAGAAAGTTAAAGCTCACCATTATATTCAGCCCTTGATTTGTCGGTCCTTGTGCAACAATATACTCTATGCCGGTCTCATAAACATCCATGGGCCTGCGGTACTTGAACACTGTGCCTGCAATGTTGAAGTTCTTTGGACTGTCAACTTTGTAGTTCCCGTTGAAGAAATAGTACCCGGCTTCATCAGCCACAGCTTCAAACAACAGAAGGGGGAAAAAAAATAAAAAAAAAAATCTGTGCCATCACACGTAAGAGCAGAGCTAGGCAATAATGCCACTTGTTCACCGAGGGGCTAAAATTATTAGTGTCACAGTAATAAAACAAGAGTTTCTCCTACGTTATAAGGCATTTGTCACTCATTTCCAACATGTACCATGCAAGTATGTGCCCAGAGTTGTGGGCCACGCATCCCTCTACACTGCCAGCTCCTGGGTACGTGGCTTACACTAGCCCCCCTCCAGCACCAGCTGAGCACGAACATGTAATAGTCAGAGCTCTGCAGACAACGAGCAGGCTGTCAGATGGCCAAGAGCAGGAGCTGCCTCCTTGGGAGCCCTGAGCTGATGCCACCTGACCCAGCCAAGATGCCACCAAGATGGGCCACCCAGAGCTAGCACAGGAACAGTCCTAATCCAAGCCTTTCTCATTCAGCCCTTCCTGCATGTGGCCAGGAGCCTCTGAGGCAGCAGAGCACGACGGTAGCAAGTGTGCTTCTCTTGGGCAAGCTCAGGTTTTTTCCACACTCCTCCAGAACAGCATTACCATCTCCATCATCAGATGGATAGCGTGGCCACCAACACTTCAGTGAAGCAACATGTAGGTCACACCTCCTTGGTGTTGGTGTCATGTGGCCACTGCACATTCCAAGCGGGAGAAGATCAAGGGGAATCACAAGAGAGGTGAAGTCACTTGGCTATCCGTGATCCGGCAGCAGAGTGTTTGTCATACCACACTCAAGTAGCAGTAACATTGCCCAACAGTTTCTGCATTAAAGCAATCAACATGTTGCTATATGCAGCCCAGGTGCTCAGATGCAAAGAGAAGTGCACTGGCTTAGACGATGTCCTTCTGCCTTACACTGACTATGGATTTAGCTCATGTCTGCAATAAAACTATGTACAGCTTTGCATTGGAAAAAGCATTAGCTCGTATAGGCATGCATTCTAAGGAAGTACCAAGAGGTTATACACACCCAGAACATCTGCAGATTTTTTCCGTTCTACTATCTGGATATCCCTTGCTCCAGCAGGAATGTGCGTTACCAGGGAATAGCCTATGGGAAACTACAGATTAACGAAAGGAACTTTGTAACAAATAATCTGAATGAAACACTTCGTAGTCAATACTGCTGTTATGTATCAAACAAGCTGGCCTTGATCCAAAATTATTTTTAAAGGTGTTATGGATTTTAAAAAAAACAACCTAATATTGGTAACTGTTTAGCTGCAAGCAGGACCTTATCGATAATAGAAAAAGTGTGAGCAACATATCCTGCTTTATGGTGGAAAAACACAGCCAAGGTGGGGAAAGGATGCAATCCTTACATGCATGCATAGAGACCACGTTTCTCTCGAATGGTGGAAGTAAACATATCTGAAGACTGCTTTGCTGGCTAGAGAAGCTGTCCTGTGGTTCAGTACTAACCCCTGTCTTTCCAAAACCCCAGCAAGAGATTACAACCTGCTCCTCCTCTTTGCTCAGCACTAGGTAAGTGATAGGACAAGGCCGCTGAAGTTCCTGCAGCTTGCTCCATCTTTACCCAGTCCTCAGGGAGCATTAATCATTATCCCCCAGTTAGATTGCTATATTTAGGACGAGTAAGTTCTGTTGCTTTACATCACACTAATTTTGGAAATCCTGGCCTTTCAAAATATCCTCACTTCCTGTTATTACAAGTCTTTTTATTTCTAGTGTTACTGGGTCATGAGAAAGAAGCCTCAACAGGCACCAGCCTCTTGCATAACCCTTTTGCACCGTTCAGCATCAGAGACCTCAGGCTTCTGATGAGCACCCTGCAAAGCTACTGGTTTTCTTTAAAGAAGGTTTTCCCCGCCTGGATTTACAAGTGGCATTAACACACATGGAACATGCGGGAGAAACTGAAGCAGGGCAGTTGGTAAGGGCTGAAAGCAATTTCACCAAAATAAGTACATTGAAAAACCAGCCCTCTGATAGAAATAAAGCAAAGAGTCCCCAAAAGCCTTACCAAGATGGGAATTTCCTTTCCGGTAACTGCCGGTCACATGAGTGCAGCTGCTCCCATCTCCTTGGCAAACTCCACATTTATCCAAGGTGTGGGTGGAAAAGAGAATGCCATCGCATCCAATCGGCTACAAGATGCACAAATAGAGCATTGAGGGTCAGGCAAATGTCGCACCCATTGTAATTTTCTGAATGCTACTAACAATATTTTTGCTATAATGTTTAACAACCTCACATTTTCCAGACACGCAAACCCCTCGGAAATCAGTGTATTTGCAGGATGTTCCATCCCGAGCCTGAACCATTAACTGTCTCTGACCATCCACAGTGGTGCAATGGAGGTCACAGGGCTTGCTAGAAATGTGAACATAGTCATCTAAGGGGAAAGGATATAAAAATACATTCAAAACAGCAGAAACACAATAACTTGCATCCTACCAATGTCAACGAATCTCTGCCAAGCTAAACAGCAGCAGCAACAGCACAATAGCACAGCAGCCAGCAGTTCAGAAGCTACTATCTCTTGTGTTTCAGGGCTGGACAGGAGATTGCACTTCTGACAGCGTGACAGCCCACTGCTGCAAGCCTTTGCCCAGCCAGGCAGTCCTCTGCACTGCCAGGAGCGGATGCACCCCGTGATGCTAGTGGTAACACTAGCATCGGTCCAGGGGATGCACTGAAGCAGTAATGGCCACTGTTCTGTGCAAGGACTTGCAGTAGTGATATATGTACACGTTATACAAAAACACATGCATGTTCACGTATCAATATTTCATACAAGTTAACATATTGTTATAAATACATATACAAGTAAGACTATATTCAAAACCGTTAGCAACTTCAAGCATAAAAAAACTTTTCCATAAACATTCACCCAAGTTGGACTTAATTCACTCTTTGCTTTCTGCAGGCAACTGGCTGGCTGCATCCACTGGCACAGTAATCCCACAGTTTATAATATCCACAGGAAGCAAATGACAGATTCATGTTTGCATCAGAAACCCAATGCTAAGCGTTGAACCCCGCCAGCTAGCGAGCGGTCATATACCCACTGGCCTGCACGCCCAAGCAAGACAGCATCAATGTCAAAACATTATTCTGCAAATCCCCCAGGAGCCACGTGAACGCCTGCTAAAAAACAAAACAATTCACTGTAACTATTCTGGTGAATCATCTCAAAGAGCAAAGATGTTTAAAGAAATTGTCACCTTGCCATAGGAAAGGGACCAAAGCAGCCAAGCAGCTATAGCAAACCAGCCTGCCACAGGCCAAGTTCTACCATGCTGACCCTGCCAAGAAGGCTGACCCTGCCAAGAGACAGGGGCTTGTTTCACATAAAAGGAGGCAGCAAGTCATTTAACGAAGCATAATTGTTCTTAGGTATGTACAGAATAAGAAAGCTGCATCACAGCCTGTCTAGTTTTAGACACCCAAGTGGCACTGTGCATCTGAAGAACCCACGCTCAGGAGCCTCCTTCTCAGAAGGGTCCTGGGTTCCCAATAGCTCTAAAAGTTGGCCATGATGGTTGTTTAATGCTCTTGATGGGAGTTAGGTGTCTAAAAATTAAGTAAAATCTCAGCCTCTGACTCCCAAGTTGTTTCTGCAGTTCTGTGCTGCTCACCCCGGGTGACCAAACCGACTGACTGCATCTGGGTGACATTTGACAGAGCACATGGAGGCTGTGGGAGTCAGCAAATGTCACTGCAACACAACACTGCCAGTAACAGCCTCAGCTCAAAGGACACTTGTGCGGGTGAGCCGGACTCTCCCTGCCAGCACAGTCCATCACCCCATGGTCCTGCACCATCCTCCAGCCTTTCAGCTCTCTGGTCCCCAGGAGCCGTGACCGGCACAGGCTACAGCCACAAATTCGCGTCGTTATTTTATTTTTAAGCTACCCTGCAGCTGCAAAATGAGTCTTTGAACTTGGGAGACAGCTGGTTGTGTCTCTGAAAAATCACTTTAAAACAGCAGAGGAGGAGCCTTCCTGCAGGCTATAGCATCATAACTATCAAAATATTTGGCTAAGCATTATGAAACACACAAAGAATGTCTTGTTACCAGGATATAAAGGTTTCCATTGATATGTTCTGCCATTATACACATGGGAGTTAAATGATGAACACTGCTCCTCTCGAAAGCTCCTTCCGTTCGCAGGGCACTCCTAGAATGGGATACATTAATATCCTGATGAAAACAAAGTGCAGGAAAGGTTTCTGGCACATCTCGACCAGCTGCAAGGACTGTTTCCATTGCCTACCCCAACCAGAGCCACATCCTCCTCCTGCCACTGCAGGCACAGCCGGGGAATCCTCCCTGGGAGATGGCACAAGAGCCACCCGCTGGCTTTTAGGGCCCCCAGCACAGGCAAAAAGCCCAAAGCCCCGACACAACAGTGATGGGCGCCAAGGAAGGGAACTCCAGTTGCTTGGAGGGGCAATAGGGTGACAGCTACAGGACAAATGGTGTCCCCTCTCAGAGGGGCTCAGAAATGCCATCACACAAAGCAAGCATGACTTGCCACATTTTGTATCAAGTGTTCCCGATAAGAAAAAGGATATTCTTACTTGTACTTTGCAGAGCTGATATCTTTTGGATGTTCCAGTGCAAGTTTTATTAGCCAGCCCACTCACTGACTTTCTTCTGAATAAAGAAATGATGGTTAGACAGGGGTCAGCAACCCTCCTTTTCCCTTTTTAAAATACATTTCTCCCCTGCTTCTGCAAGATCAGTCTCCATGTAGTGGAGCCACACCAAGATCTATCACAGCCTCACAGGAGCTGACAGCAAAGGTCTTTCTGGCTTTGGTACCTACAGCACCAACTACTCTTATTTGCAGCATCCCAGGAGGTATCATGGGGATGAGGGCCTGGAGAAAAGGTTTGCTAGATGCCTCCTGGCAACCACTCAGCCCAGAGACAGAAGAGCCACACACAGAGCAGCCGGGATCAGCAGGTCCCCAACCAGCCCTGCACCACGGTGTCCTCACTGCTGTGCCCAGAAGCCTTGAGAATGGGCCTGTGCTATGCCCGCTGCCCATCTGCACTAATCCCCACAGGAGAAACTTCAGGGGCAGCCCAGGAACAGCTTGCCTGGTACTCCCGACATGGGTTGCCCATGGCGCACGGCATCCTCGCGGCAGCATGCTCAGGGACATACCTTCTGCACAAGCAGGGTTAGCCAGACAACACCTTTTCAGCAGTGCTTATCTACTGAGTGATGAACACCTGGATCAAGCCTACCCTCCAGCAAGCTGGAGCTGCCCCAGCGCTGGCAGGCGGACGCCGTACCTCTGCCGCAGGCAGTGCCTCTCCTGGGACTTGACACCTCCCCCGCAGGTCCTGGTGCACGCTGTCCACTTGGTCCACTCGCCCCACCAGTACGCCGTGACATCTGCCCCTTCCTCCAGGCTGTTGGAGGTCTGCGCCAGGTCCTGCTCGAAGCACCAGGCAGGTGGGGGAAGAGAAGCAGTCAGCATCCGCGCTGCGGAGCCCACACGGGGGTACCGAGGGCATCCCCTGCCCAGCCCACCCTGAGCCAACAGGGCATTTCCTTCTCCATCTGAGGTCAGGTCTGAGATTTCTATCTTGCAAGAAACCGTGAGTTTTTCCAATTGTGTTTTCATTACAAGTTGGAATGAAACGGTAGTATCTGGGATTCCTCAGGAAAGGAAGTGTTCATTGTTTCACTCAGCTGGCAAAACCGAGCTCTCAAACAACCCTAAACCCTCCCAAGTCTCTTGGTGCTCCGACTCTTGCTTCACAGCGAATTCAGGGCGTTGAAGAGCCAGTTGCAGCCAAAGGCTTCACTGAAAGCTTAAGCAAACCCTTGCAAAACCACGCTGCAGCAGGAGAGCATGCCAGTGGATGCTGGCAGGCTGGAGGAGCCCATGTGCTCGCTCTGCAAGTAACAGGGGGGTCCCAGCTACTACTCATTGCAGAGGGAGGGATGTATTTTTCCATCCAGAATCACCTGCTCGTTAGGGGACTTCTATTATTTCTGTGTTTACTGGAAAAGGGATAATAATATTCCATGCAAAGTAAATGAAAGCTCCAACTGCTGTGGGGACCAAGGAAGCAGTGCTCACCCAAGAGCCTTTCAGAGCCCTGGAAGCGATCTGCGCATGCTCCTAGCCATGGAAGCTACAGCTTAACTCTTTAGTCTGGGCTCAACCTCAGCCAAGGCACACATCCTCGCACTTGGTGGAGGCGTGATGCACACACAGACCAGTCCTACAAGTCCCAGGACTGGATGGGTTGGTTGGTTGGATGGTTGCCCATCCCAGACACCGCACCATTTTAAAGGCCAGAGACCTCCCAGCAAGGCGATGCGCTTACCTGAGCTATCACAAAGGCAACGTTGCCCACGAGAAGAAGGGCCAGGGTGCCTTTCAGCTGGGATTGCGCACTGATGGAGATGCTGCTCCACCTCCACTTAGATATCTTCATCCTAGAAAGCAAGCAAACACTGCGCTAAGCAAAACTCCCATCCAGCCCCACCACCCGCCAAGAGCAGGGGGCTGCTCTGCAGCCTGGGTTACACAGCACAGGTCTCCTTCAGCATTCCTGGTCAGCAGCCACCAGTGACTGCAAGGGCTTGATCCTGAAGTTTAATTAGTGGCAGCGTTAACACAGTACAGGTTCACATCCCATCTTGTGGTTGCTGTCTTCCCAACCACAACTCCGCACTGGTTCCCAGTGGCCACACCTGATAGCACCGGTGCGAGCTGAGGCTCTGAGCCCGTCATGGAAGGGAACGAGACTTACACCAAAGCAAGCATTGCACAAGAGGCAGCGAGTCACAAGAACTGTCCCTGGATCTGTAAAAGCAATGCATTTAAATATCCCCACTTACAGAACTGCTCCTAGAAGAATGAGATGAAAGGCTTCACAAACAACAACAAAAAAAGCAATTAACAGCCATTATTTCCCCCTTTTTCATTTGCTCCAGTCTAATTCCCACCGATTCCCAGGGAAGCAGCCAGTTCTTATAGAAAAGAAACCACCCACAATTAAAGAGCAGAAATGAAGTATCCCAAGTGTCAGCCTTTCATCTCTTTCTCCATCTGCCTCATGAAAGAGAATAACCCAGAATGGCATTTTCTTAAATAAAACCCAGCTCAAAACCACAATACGTTTTATTGTGAACCTCACTGCAAGAGCCAGCAAGGAGCAGGTTTCAGGAAATCATGCTTCCAGGGAATCAAAGCAGCTCATGTCTGTAAGAACAACAACAACAAAAAAATTCTCCCCTAAGCTAATTTCCCTTGAAAAAGAACTAGAGAGTATGGTTGGGAAGTTGGGAGGTGGGAGAGGTGCTGCTCCTGGGGAGAGGGGGCAGGACTGCAGAGCTGCAACATAAAGAGCTTCTTTCCTACCCCTTTTTCTTCTCGCAAGGGCTTTTGTAGCAGCTTTGGAAGCACAGAATCGCCGGCAATGCCAGCGGGGCTTTGGTATCTGGCTTAGAGAAAATTACCAGAGGGCTTCCAGGTGCCCAGCTCTGCTCTGCCATCCCCCAGGGTGGAGATCCAGCATGCAAGAGGCACTTTCCAAGAGGCAGATCCATTGATTAATGGGAGCCCAGAGCGCTTGGCTGGGGATCCCGGGGACAGGTGGCTGAGACTTGCCTTACACTTGGTTTTCATTAAGGCTTCCAGACACTTCTGACTCGGAGCCAGTAAGAGCTCGCTCAGGGTTTATCCTAGAGGCGGTCAGAGCTGCGTGTTTAAATAGAAGAAAAATTAAAGGAGGGGGGGGAGGGATGTCGCCGACAAGCGCCGCGGGGCCGGTGCCGGAGGCAGCGCAGCCGGCAGCCCCGCAGACTGCGTGCGGAGCGGTGCGGAACGGGGGCGCCGGGCAGCGCTGCGGGGCTCGGGGCGGCGGGGAAGGGGCCGGCGGGGCGCGACCCCCGGGCCGGGACGGGCCGTACCTGGAGGCGGCGGGGCCGGGCGGGGCGATGCTCCGGGGCCGGGCGGCAGCGGCGGCGGCGCGGAGCGGAGCGGCGGCGGCCCCAGACGCTCCCTCCCTCCTTCTCCCTCTCCGACTTCAAAGGGCAGCCAAAGCGCCGGGGCTTCCAGCGAGGAGGAGCCGCCGCAGTGGCTCCCCCCAGCCCGCGCCGGCCGCTCTTATAGTGGCGATGGGGGGGGGGGGGGGGGGCTGTACGGGGCGGGGGGGGAGCGGGCGGAATTCACACCTCTCGGCCCGGGATGCCCCCACCCCGGTTAACCCCTCGCCTCCCCCGGCGCCGGCCTGCGGCCGCCAGCCGGTTTCCTGCGGCGAGGCCGGGGGGGCACAGGCGGGGGGGGAGCCCGCACGCATGCGTCCCCGCCGCCCGCCCGGCACCCGCAGCGCCGGGCCCCCCGCCCCGGGGGATGCTGCTCCCCCCCGCCCCGGGGGATGCTGCTCCCCCCCTGCCCGGGCGCACGGTACCTGCTGCCCCCCCCGCGCCCGGTGCATCCCCCCCACCCGGGGCACGGTACCTGCTGCCCCCCACATGCCCGGGGGCATGGTACCTGCTGACTCCCGGTGCCTCCCCGAATGCCGCCCCCGGGGGTGCGGGGGGGGGGGCTGGCTGAGCAAGGCCTGCCAGGGTTGTAATGGCACTTTCTGCTGAAAAAGGAACCAAATCCCTGCGCTCTTGTGCTTCTGGTGTCGTTTGCTAAGGCTCAGCAATGGCCATGCAGCTTCAAAGGGGGTTCTGCCACGCAGGAGGGTGGTGGGGGTCAGCAAAGGGGCTTGCTGCACACGCAGACCCGTTTGGGATGAGAACGGACCCCCGGCCCCTGACAGCCGTGCATGTATTGTGTCTGACCCATGAGCACACATGTGACGCAGAATAAAACCTGCGGCATGAAGAAGGACAGAGTTACACAGCGTATATAACCTATAGACGGTATATGTCATCTGTTCTCTGCGGTTGTTACATGTAAAACACGGCTGATGAGACACCTCACCTCTGTGGTGATGCTCAGCCCTATGCATGCCATGCTGCGCATGCCATCCCAGCGGCTCTGAGCAGCCCGCCTGAACAATTCCCTTCATCCCACCCAAGATGCTTCAGCTCCAGCCTTTCCTCCTTCCCCTCCAGTCCTGCCCCGCACAGGGCAGAACCAGTGCTCCCAGTGGGGCACCGCACCCTGGCACCAGCTCTGCACCCGAAGCCATCACTGCAGTTTATGGTGTTTATCACCACCGGCCCTTGATGGCTACGTTCAGCCCTGCCACCATGTGCCGTGGTCCCACCTGCGTGGCCTCGGGGTGTGCTCCTACCCTGGCACTGGGCACAGATCCCTGCACAGCTCCCGGCACCCTGCGGGAATCACTGCAGGCCCATGGTGGTGACAATTTGGACCCAGTCCTCCCAGGGATGGCTGTGTGAAGCTGAGGAGAGAATCCGTCCCAAAAAATTTACATGGGAAATGAAGTCTCCTTTTCTGTTTGGCTAAATGTCTGCCAGCCTGTTTTAATTTACCCGGCTAGGTTGATTTGCAACTTTCAATTTTCCATCAGTTGGCTGTGACCAGGACACTGGGAAAATTTAGCACTTGAGTTCACCCAACTTCTGCATTTCAAAATATCCCAGCCCGAGACACGCAGGAGAAAACCCTTTCCGTTTTGGAACAACCGGGAGGGAAAAGTCTGAACACGAGAGGTTTTAAAAGCATCAAAATATTTCACATTGAAAATGCCAGAGCAGCCTGGGTCCATGCGAGCCCCAGCGTCCCCCCAGCGCTCCCGCCAGCCCTGGAGTTTGACAGGAGGTTGCACCCCAGGAGACCCCATCCCCGGGTGACCCTACACCCCATCCCACTGCACGGATGCCCCAGGGCTGGGGAGCACCGGGGGGAGGAAAGTGGGGGGTGGGGGAAGGCTGTCCCCGAGGCAGTCACTGGGGGAGCCGGCAGCAGGCGAGACGCGTTCAGTCTCTGTGCTTCACCAAAAGTTCATCAAAGCCAAAGGATATTTTTTTTTTTTTTATGAAACAGTTGAGATGACTCAGCGGTTTCTGACGCAATCCCTGTTTCATCGGAAAATTCCTAACCAGCTCCTAGTGGCAACTGATTGCTCCCATAAATCACACACTGTTATCCCTGGCCGCAGAAGCACAGCTTACGCAGCCCCAGCCCATCATCGTGAAATCAGCAGGAGCGATGCCATCACCTCTGTGGGAGCAAAAACAGCCCCGAAAACAAAACGCGCTGGAGAGCAGATCCAAAACACGAGCTTCCGTCCAGCTTCACGTTGGCCAAACCCCACGGCTCCAACGCGGGGCTGGACCCACCCTGCTCCCACCACCCCAAAACACCCGGGGCCAGCACTGCCCCCAAAACCGCGGGGCCGCAGGCGCTGCTGCCGGGGCTGCCGGCAGGTACGGCATTAATCACCCACAGCCGGGCTCAGACGACAGCGTTTTTTATCTCCCAGTTTTTGGCATAAGCGTTAGAAATGATTTGCAGATGTTATTTACTGCTTTTGGGCTTGGAGTAAATTGAGACAAGATGCACCTGCATGGACAGCGAGAGGCTTTCCCACCCAGGGACGGTCGCTGAAGGCTCGTATCGGACTTTCCCAGGGAAATTTAGGATTCGGGCGAAGGTCCCTGAGCCAGCCCTGCTCCCTGCATCCTGCGCTTTGGCAAGGCAGCCCAGTGGTCCCGGTGCTGTCCATTCACCTCCGGCACCATGCAAGGAGGCTCAGGGCCACCGGCACGATGCCCAGCCCCATGGCAGCGTGGGGCCGGTGAGCTTTTACCCCGACAGCCGCCCCGAGGGACACACAGCAGCCATCCGGCAGGCAGCTGCCAGGCTTTCCATCCCAAACTGGTGCCGTGCATAATTCAGAGTGCAAATAAAAGGAACGACAGACACTCCAAAATAACCTCCTCCAGCCGGGCAAGAGTCACCGGCGACTGGCTGCTGATTTGGCCGGAGAAGTGCCTGCAGAGGAAAGGAGTTTCCTTGGCTGAAAGGAGTAGGCTAGGCACTGTCGCTGCTCGGCGGGAGCTGGGGCAGCTCAGCCCAGCAGAGGCACTCTGTGGTTTGCAGGATCAGGCCCTCCCTCGCCTAGGGAGGAGTGGGGGGATCCCTTTGCCGGGACAGCCTGTTCTGTGGTGGAGTGATCTCCATCCTTGACCTGGAGCAGAGAGTGATGGCAAGCTCTGCTCCAGGCACAAGATGTTGACTGTCTTGCTGTGCTCCCCATCACGGGACACCTTCCCATCCTGACCCAAGCACCAGCCCTCAGACCCACTGGAGCTGATGCCCAGCACCACCGAGCCCCAAGCACATCCCTAGGGCAGGTTCTCCATGAACGACGTACTGCAGGACCTGCTCTCGGTGAAGCAGAGTCATGGGCTGTGGCATTCCAGCACCGCTTTCCAACAAAATTAGCCCTTTTCTGGCTCAGCCCTCATGCCAGCACAGCAGACAGGATGGCTCTGCTGTAGCCAGCTCCACCAAAACCCCTGCTCAGGTCCACGAGAGACAGGCTGGAGGAGCAGAATGAGCGTGGTCTGGAGTCTGTTGGCCCAGGACCTCTCAGCAGCTTCTCCTTCACTCTGGGGCAAGGCAACTAACCCATTTTCTTCCTTCTTAAGACTGCCTGCAGAAACGACCCAGTTGTTCAACACTTCTGCACAGCTACACGTGTTATTTCCAGGCAAGCCCTGCATGGTGTGGGCAGATTTAAGCCATCCATGGCATGGGTGAGATCCCTGCACGGCCAGACAATTGCCGGGGGGGGGATAAAAATGTGGCAAAGTACTCCAAAAAAGGCCTGGCAGCCAGCCCTACCTTCTTCTCAAGAGCTGTGGCTATGGCCTACCACTGGGTAACTAAAACAAGCAAGAGGAGACTAAAAAAAGTGTCCTTTAGAGACAGTCCTGGTCCCTTGCAGAGTGTCCTACAGCTCAGTGTTGGGCAAGGCACTTAATCTCTGCATGCCTCCATGCAATTATGGATAGCAATGATTTATATCATGTTAGTGTGAGGGTTTCATCCGCGGAGATTTGCAAAATGTTGAGTCCAACTGAACAAGCCAAAGCCACCAAGCTGCTCTCGCCATCAGATTCCTATTAAAAAATATCTCTGGGCAGTTTGAAAACCACAAGCAACCACAGTGACTCCAGGTGTGGTCATGGCCATAGAGTTTTAATGGCTTTAAAAGCCTCTTTTTTCTGCGCAGATTTTAATTTTACCTGTCTCCAAAGAGTACACATCCCTGCAAGAACCTGGAGGAGCTTCCAGATGAGTCACGCTTGGTTTGACATTTTAGCTATGCAAAGACTAAAAAGTACAAAGCCTTTTCTCTGAATGGAAGGAGTCTCGCATGGAAGTTGTGCAGCATTGTGCTGAGGGACATCGGCTCTGCAGCATTGCAACCACAGGCATCCAAAACTCGTGAGTCAGACTCCCCAAAACCCTAAGACTGGTTTCATTCCCTTCTGGATTTTGAGCCTTGAAGCATCACGGCTTCAAGTTTTTCTCTTTAGAAAATGACATTTTGGACTAACGGGGTGAGAGCTGAGACCTTCACAACGTTCCTGGGCTCCAGGAGTCATGACTGTAAAAAAAACCCCAACAACCACCCATTAAACACCATGAAAAGAGCAATAAACCCCTGCACTGCCTCCCCGAATCCCTGCCTCCTCGAATCTGGCAACGGGGTGGCTGCCTCAGGATGCCCCAAAGGGTACGAGCAATGGAAAACTGGTGGCAAGAAATGTCCTTACCTTTGACATGCTTGTAATAGGCCATAACAGGACAAAGGAAAAGGGAAGAGTGAAAAAAAAACCCCAACCCTAAGGATAGAAGAAGCAGGGATACCTGCGAGGAATAGGCATAATAGATTTATTCAACAGGGAGGTGGGAAGGGGGAATTTTTTTAAGAGCGAGCATTCAGCTAAAGCTGCCTAAAATGGGGCCAGGCGCTACGGAGAATGGATTTTTTTAAGTGGCAATTTATTCCACTAATAAAAAAAGGATGCAGGTGCTTTGGCAGGGCTGTGGACTGGAGCGGGCGAGAGCTGCGGGTGATCAGAGCTGGGTCTGCAGCACCGGCCGTGCAAGGGGCTCAGGCACAGCTGGTGGTTCCACGTTTATTGGGCTCCTTTTCCCTGGTGCCAGGGCCTGTGTATGGATTTCAGCTGTCCAGAAAGCACTGCCCAGGCGGCCTCTCACGCCACAGCTCTGATCACCGGCTGTGGTAGGTGGGGAGGGGTGTTTTATCCAGATGCTACAGCCATCCCTTCTTTAGCTGGGCAGGGAAGGGCTGTGGTGCCCATGGGCTGCTCCGCATTTGCACCAGGTCCTTTCACACCAGGAGGTTTCTTGATCAAATTCCCGAGGCAGAGGAGCAAGAAGTCAAGGAATCTTCGCAAGGTGGATGGTGCTGTGCTCGTGAAATTGCTCAGGGCTCCTTGGGGCTGACCGTGCTGCTCCAGAGCTGCAGCTCTTGCACATCATCCTGCTGAAACCAGGGCATCATCCAGCTTTTCACCATCATCCCTACATCCAGAGCATGAGTCAAAGTGTTGTGGAGATGAAAATTTAAACTCTGAAGTAATGGAAGTGGCAAATCACACGCTGCAGTAAGCACAGCAATGGTGCAGCTGTCTCTGCTTGCCGGCTCACACTGACCCTGGCACCGCAGCTCTGTGAGCTGCAAGCCCTTGTAGATCCTGCAACCCTGATTCTCCGTTTTAGCATCGTTAGCACCATCATTTCAAACCTGGCAGTAACAGGGGACACAGGATGGAGCAGGTTTAAATTCTTATACGGCCTACACCACAGACAGATGAAAGACCATCCAATACTTACCTCCAGGAGAATATACTGTCAATCCTCTCAGTTGGCACAGAGCCCTCATCCTCCACTCCAGTGTATATAATACTTTCAAACTATTATCCTCATATTAAAAATAAATCTATCTGTGTCTCTCTCCCTCAGCGCAATGTGTGAGTTAAAAGGTAGAAGCGCTCACAGAAAGTCATGGTTAACGTTACCCTGGAAGGATCCAGGACAGCATACCAGAACCTGGGTTTGGCATCTGGGAACCAGTTTTCAGCCATATGTATCACCGTTCCTGCGTGCAACTCCGGTCCACACAAAATTAGCCCTGTGGAATGTAGATTTAAAATTTGCTTTCCAGAAGTACTTAAATGCAGGAGCTAAAATCTGCTCTTTCTACATTTCCTACCTGTACAGGAGAGAAGGAAGAAAGTCCTGGCCCTTTGTTATTTGGGTTCCTTCCCGGGAAGGTTTGCAAAGCCCACGTCTAGCACTGCAGTTTGTTTGCAGCCTGAACAAAGACCTTTTAAGCAGCAGCTCCCGACAGGAGCTCACCACCTGCCTGCCCCTTGCCTTGCAGTTTACTTTGGGGTCTCTTTTTCAATAATAGCTGGAACACGTGTACAAGCCGGTGTGATTTTTTTTTTTGCTCTATGCCTATAGCGCTGGCTGCAAACCAAACGCCAGCCCGGGGTGTGCAGCTGGGAGAGAAAAAATAAAATAAAATTAAAAAAAAAATCAAAACTCCAACAACCTGTGGAACGTTTTCTTGCTCCTGAGAGCTCCAATGCTTCCCTGCTTGGCAGAGAGCTTGCCATGGCTGGCACTTGTTGCATCCAGCAGCCAATGGGGTTTCCTTTCCAGTGGGCTCCAGCTAGACTTTGGGCAGAGGATGGGGGCGAAGGGGATACATTTAACAACTGCTTGATCATATTTTTCACCTGATGCCATTTGGCTGGTTGCACAACCACCATCCTTGCACATCCTTGCAAATGGTGGCTTGTTGCACAACTGCCATGTCCTTGCAAATGGTCCCATGAGGACAAGGGGAGCTGTTTTGCACCCAGGTGTGGAAGTTTGTCCTCACCAACAGGCTGTTGTGTTTTCCCCTCTCTGACACCAACCTCATGGCCCCAAAAGCAGAGCAGACGTGGTTTTATTAGCCAGGAATCCAGAGCAGCTTGTGCAACCAGCTAACCCCAACCCCACTCAAAACCCTCCTGGAGACAAGCCCTGCCGTGCAGCACGCAGCAGCCCCAAGCACCTTCCTCGATCCAAGCAGCTCATGCAAGAATAACACGGAATAACGGATCCGTCTGAGGATATGGCACAGAAAAGGGACAGGGTACTTCGGGGCGTGCTGGCACTCAGCTCCGCTTCCTGCTCAGTGCTGGACACCTGGGGAGAAGCAGGGTATTTATGTGCTGGCTTGGAGGGATTAATTTTCACGGTAAATAGGGACACCAGAGTTTTTCACTATTTGTTAGTAGAAATACAATTTTGCAGGGTTTTGTGGTGAGTTTATGGCTTGCCCAGGCGGGAGGGTGGCTGGAGACGTGGTGCTCCATCCTGCGGAGGGATGCTGCCTGCAGCCAGCCAGAGAACGTGGATGGATCCTGCAATATCGACTAAAAATGGGAGCCCCTACCCAACTCGTCTCAGCGGTACCCCAAGGACGGCTCCCAGCACAGCCCTCTCGGGTCACTGCTTTAATGCTGTTGTGCCATTCTCACCGCACACACAACACCCCCTCACTCCCCCTCCCGGAGCCCTTTCCAACTTAGCTGGAGTGGTTTAAAAAGCATTTTTTTTCTCCGTGCATGCCTGCCTTTCCACCGGACCCCCTCCTGGGGGACAGGCGAGCCCATCCTACCGGCCTCAGAAATGGTGGCTCATATCACAGCTCGCACCCTCCTCCCCAAACCCGCCGCCACAAAGGCGGTTGCTCAAGCGTAGCATTCCTGCTCCCTGGGTCCCGGGAACAGCTGTACCGAAAAGATGCCGAGAATCCCTGCGAGGCTCCAAGGAAAAGATATTAACCCAGGAGGGGAGCAGCAGTGATATAATAAAAAGTCATAATAAAAGAGAGAAGCCACTGAGTGGATTAGCAGCCCAAACGCCGCTTGGCTTTTGGTCTCCTTTCCTCCAGCTTTTCCGCGCTGCACGACAGATCTGCTCAAATTCCTCCACCCAGAGACGCTCAGCTCCTGAATTTCAGACAGATATCCTGGAGGTGTCCGCGCTGCAAAGGGCATGGCTGAGAAACCTAACTGCACTTAACTCCGCCCGGGTGCACAGGAGGGCACGCAGGCACCCGCAGCAGGCGTTAGATGCTGCATCACACCAGCTCCCGATGCCCGTGCTGCCCTAGAGCAGGGTCACCCTCCCAGGTATGCCCTCGAAGGGAAATAAAAGGCAGATCTGGAGCTTGGTGTGTATTTCTCAGGCATGGCAAAGGTAGCAGGACACATCTCACTGCTTTAAAAACCCCTCGTACCTGCCGCATACCGGTTCTTCGCTACTTTGTGCCAGCACCATCCCTTGTTTTTCCCTACCGGGCTGCTCCATCAGCACTGACCCCCACTCGGCATGGGGGCAGTGGGATACAGAGGTGAGGTGTCCCCATGGCGAGCTAGCAAATCCGCAGTCCTCGCCCACCACGCACCCAGGTCTGACACCCAGCACAAGGCGTGCAAGGACAACATTCCCTTTCACTCCTTTAGTAACACCCAGGGCCATACCGGGGGCACAGAGCATCTGCTGCCAGGAGCCGCCGGCTGCGTCAAGAATTTCGCTGCTGGGGAGACACAGGAGCGAAGGGGGCGGCTGTGGCGGTGGTGGCAGCAGCTGTTCCCTGCCCGCGGCCCTCCCGGCCACTCAGGGCATTTAAATTTTAAAGCACACTCCACACGGCTGTTTTCTCCACCGTCCCCATCCAGCTCACAGCGACCCTGTCCCCGGGAGCCACCAGCTTGTAAGGCACCCATGGGTTCGCTGGTGGCCAAGCTCCTTCTGCCCACCATCAGTACCTTGGTCTTCCTCCCCACCATCAGCATCGCGGCTAAGCGGCGTTTCCACATGGAAGCCATGGTTTACTTCTTCACCATGTTCTTCGTGGCGGTAAGATGTCCCCATACCCCTCCCCGTGTGTTCCATCCCCCCAGACACCCTCTGCATCAGGTCTCCACTGGGCAGGGCAGCTGGGTCTCACCCAAGAGCAGTGAGCATGACCCCCAGAATATCCATTTTCATTTTTTCCCCACTGTGTGTGGTGCTGAGTAGCTGATTCTTCAGTTTAGGATGTCCTAAGGGGTGGCCTTACATAGATTTAATGGTGTTTTACGATTGTGAGGTTAGGGAGAGGGTCTGGGTGCAAAGAGACTTGGATTGATTCGCAATGTTTTGGAGCTGGTTTTTGTCTTTGTTTTATAGCTGGTAAGTGGCCATGCTGAATTTGGGGTTTAAATTGTATCCAGAGCCTCTTGCTATGCTTCTGTCATTTTAGCCAAAAGCACGTATTCGAATTATTGATTTTGCAATTGCTAACTGGTGATGGGAGTAATGCTGGAGTCAGGGAAGTTTCTGTACAAGGAAAGACTAAAACATGCTGCTGAGCTATCAAAACCAATAATTATCAACCCCTCACCCCGGCAGAGTGTTTGAAAATGCGTGTTTCACCAGGCTCTGATTCGCCCTGCCTTCTCTTGCACGGGAATAACTAGTAGAGAAAGTCAGTCATCTGTACACAGAGAAAATAATTCATACTCTGGCTCCCAGCGATAAGCTGCCCTGCGCTTTGTACTACTGCTAAATGCCTCCGTACACACACTGGTTGAGCACCCAAAGCAGCATTCCCACTGGAAAAATTCTCCTATTTAACCCCATGGCAATGCCATGCTAAAGAATATGAAGAAAATAGCTCAGCAACCCAACCAACGTTGCATTTGCCTCTTCTCCCCACCCGTCTCAAGGTGTCTCATGAGGGTTGTCACATCGCTGGCACAGAGACAGAGAAACTGAGGCAGGGAGTAGGTAAAGGACCTGTCCAGTGTGAAAAGCTCTTCTGCAGCATCAGGGCTGTGAACCAGGAGGGTCTCTTATTCCCAAGGATCCACCATGCAAGCCTCCAATTAAAGCACGATGCAGGGGAAGAAATTCTGCCAGTTCCATAAAAACTACAGGACAGTTAATAAAAACGTCCCAATCAAGCCCCCCGCCCCCCCCCCCCCCCCCCCCCCCCCCCCCCAGCTCCCCAGGGAAGCCAGACAGCTACAATTTCATTTTGCACTGGGTTTGTGTCTGCTCCACCTCCCCAAGAAGTCAATAGGAAAATTGGCATGCGTTTCCACGGGAGGTGGAACAGGTCCTCGCCGAAGAGATTGCAGAGGCAAAATATCTGTGCGTGGGGAAGGAAGGGAAGGCAGCTGCCAGCATGGTTGGGGGGGTAGGAAGGGCAGCAGCTGCTGCTATTGCCTTTCTTGTAGCATCCCACTCCTCCTCCCCCAGCAGACATCATCAGAGCAGTGAAAGCATATGTCCATCGCAGACAAGTGCTGCGACGCTGGCCAGAAACACGCTCTTTGTCTTCCACCCTTTCTTCCCCCTGTCTCCAGACTCCCCAGACCCAATCTCAAACAGGGAAAAGAATTACGGCCGTGGTGCAATCTTTTCTAGAAACCACAACGAGCCAAAAGACTTGCAGCAATTCCCATTATAAATAATATCAGCATCCCCGCTGGGCCATGACAGCGAGGATTGTTCCAAGGGCGCCCTGCCAAGCAGTAAAGGGACTTCTTCAGAAACAGCAAAGCACGCGGGTGCTACCACTAGAAAACTCGCAGGGCTGAGTGCTCGGCGGAAAAGGCGAGCGCCAGGCAAACACTGGGAGCATTCCTCTGATTGCACTGGAAAATTTCTCTTGGCTTGGTTTGCGTTTATGTTGCATGACAATGGGTTTTTTGCAAATAACCTAATCAATGAGCTAATGGGCAGCAGGAACCAGCGGCTTTTAAGGGAATGCACTAATGAGTGAATTCCCCAGCATTCAGACTCTGGCCATATAAACCCTATTTAGCCTGGACAGTGACCTGGCATCCATACACATTTCATCAGGACACTCATTTTGAATTGTTTTACAAGAATCTTTCGCAATTAGAAACATAACCCCAGAGCCTTCCTTCTGCTGGAGAGGACGTCCCTGCACTGCCTGGGGCTCAGCTCGCAGCAGCTTGGTCATCAGATTGCACATTCTGGCACAGACCAAGAGGCAAACTAAATCTCGTCCACAAATAATTTGTGCTAAGAGGGAAGAATGCTGATTGTCAGGCGATTTGCAATTGGGAACAGTGACATTCTCTTTCAAATATATTCATCACTGTGTACCAGTGATCCTGGTATATTCGAGGCTGTTCTGTTCTGCTGGCCATCCTCTCCACAGCCACGCCAAAGCTGTTTCAACAAGTTGGTAAGAGCCTTTACCCTACTGGTGTGTGTGTAAGGACCTAGTTTTATAATGCTTTTTTCTCTCTCTCTCTTTTTTTTTTTTTTTTTTAATAATAGATTTACCATGCATGTGATGGCCCTGGTTTATCAGTGCTGTGCTTCATGCGCTATGATATCCTGGAGTACTTCAGCATCTACGGAACAGCCCTGTCCATCTGGGTGTCCCTGATGGGTAAGCACTGGTATCTCGTGGTTCCTGCAGATCACCAGCATCTGGGGGTCAGGCAGGGCTTGTCAGCATCGCTGGTGGGACAGTTAGTGGGTACAGTCCCCAGAAATGCTGTTGCCTTTGAGCTCCCATCTGCAAGACTTAGCTCTGAGGCTGTCTTTTATGGAAGTCAGCCCATGCTATGGTTTAATCCATTTTTATACCATTAATCCCTTGGAAAGCCATTCCACTCAGTGGGGTTCAGCCACAGATGAAAACTGTCCTGAGTGGTGGCTGGGGAAGTTTTACTCTCAGAGGTAAGGAGAGCTCTGGTGTTCGTGTCAGTTGGGTGTTCCTCTGCCTTCACCAGCTCTTACGCATGTCCTTAAAACAGCAGATTTATTTCAAGTTGGCAAGTAACACATGCTGCCTTGTGCTTTAGTTCAAGGCAGGACAGTACTGTGAGATGACTTACTTGGAAACCTCCTATATCAGGGAATCTCCCATTGCTCCTCATTTTCCCCGTCCTGAGCCCATCAGCTTGTCCTGTCCTGATGTGGGGGCACTAAGAAGCGCAGAATCTGTCACTGCCCTTGGCAGCACACAAATCAAAGTGGTTTAGTTGTAACAAATATATCTTCCTTGTTTATCAAAAGCCTGGTCTGGGATGACGGGAAATCTTAGATCTGCTTAGAAAAAGCAGAAATATATTTCACTTCCTCTTTATTAAAACTCCTGACCCTTGTCCTGTTACTCAGTTTTCTTTTTCCCACAGTCCCTTCACTCTTTTTTTTCCTCATTTTGTTCCTTATTTGCCACTGAAACAAGGTATAATAGAAATGAAAAAAAAAACCAACAGAAACTAAAGAAGGATGAGAACTTCAAACCTATTCTTTTCCCATTTTGCCAACATGGTTTTTTTGAAAGACATGAGTATTTCTGACAGGAGAAGAGAGTAGGGGTGAGGGGAGGGAGATGAGGGGACGGTCACTTTCCAACAGCAAAGGCTTTGCTCAGCAGATCTGAACCATCTCTAGCACCCACGTGGCCAGTCTCACTCCAGCCAGGCAGCGTCCCCAGCCCTTTTGATGCTGTACTGGGGTCACCGCACTGATGTACAGCCCCAAAATGCCTGCAGGACCTTCACCTCTGCACCTTGGGGCTCCAGGGATGATGCAGGACCTCTGGCTGAGCTGGGAGAGCTCCTGCAGCCCCTGAGCCCAGTATAAGCTGCAGGGCAGCATCCCCTCTGCCAGGCACAACTCCATCCCTCCTCCCTTCACCACCAAGCCATGCAGACAGCAGCATCCCCCTTCCAGGGCATGCATCTAGATAAATCTTCCATGCGGTGAAAAATTAGTTGGGAAAATATTAACCTTAGAAACAGCTCTGTTCCCCCAAGGTGCAAGTCCCAGGGTGGGCTCCCATACTGTTCATGGCACCTCAGCACTCTCTGCTTGGCTAGAAAAGGCAAAGGAGGCAAATCACCTCTGAAGGGCATTTTCAGCAGATAACAGCAGTGTCAGGGTAGGGCAGAGCTGATCCAGACACTTTGGCTCCTTGCAGAAAAATTCAACTTGATTGCTTCATTACTGCATTCAAAAACCCTGCAAAAAAATACAAATCCTGGACTACGATGTTTAAAATATTGACCCACAGGGAAACAACAGAGATTAAAATGCGGACATTATCCCTTAGTCAAACTCCCTATAAAACCACGATCCAAGGACATGGAAGGTGTGGTGACTGAAGCCCAGGGAAGCCTCTCACTGTGGCTTGTAAAGCCCGAGCACACATGTGCGGACGCAGACCCTTGGGCACGCTTCCCGGAATGCAAATCCAGGACAGCCATAACACAGCTGTGCGAGCTGGAAAAGCATGGAGCCCACTGGGATCCATAACTTTTATCAGTTATTACCCCATTCTGTGCTAAACAAAAGCCTCTAATAATTTACTCACACTGGTGACTTCCAGCTTGCAAACCTCAGGCAGGTGCCGGCACGGCTGGACAGCCTGGTCCCCATCACACCAGCGAGCACGGTCCTACCAGCGTGACAGAGGCTGCATCGGGGTGAGCCGGCAAGTTTGGGAGGGTTAGAGATGTAGGATGAACCCAAGAGCCAACAGTGGGCTCACTGAGTGCAAGTGTCTTTGCAATCGCCTTTGCAATCACCTCTGACTTCTGGGTTGCGGCAGGCAAGGGAAATACAGGTGGGAAATCCCCTTTAGCTTCCACATGCAAACTGAACATAACACCCCCAAAGTCAGCTCCTGGGCCCACCACTCAGATGCCTCAGCATGGTTCGCTTTGCCCCCCTGTGCCTCAGTTTCCCCAGCTGTAAGGCATAAGAAGGGCAACCCAGACCTGGAGGCAATGCTGAGGGTCCCCAGGGCAGGTGGGACAGACCCCAGTAAGGCTTTAGGGGAACAGTGGAGGAATAGGGTGGGTGAGCTGATGTTCCCTGTGCTCGGTGCTGTGCAGCCCTGGCAGAGTTTGACGAGCCAAAGAGATCAACCTTCATCATGTTCGGCGTCCTCACCATCGCTGTGAGGATCTACCATGACCGCTGGGGCTACGGCGTCTACTCGGGACCCATCGGGACAGCTGTCCTGGTGATAACGGTGAAATGGGTACGTAGGGAGGGGCACCGTACCGGGGCTTTGCGGGATGCTCGTGGCGGGGAAGCGGCTGAGCCTTGCACAGAGAGGTCTAACCTGTGCCAGCCGTTTCATCCTCAAGGTCCAGCTCTCACAGCACAGGCCATCACGGTGATTAAACAGCACTTTTCCTTCAACCCAAGCAGAAAGCAGGCAGACAGCAAGCAGCTTTTGTGATAAACACCAGATTTGATTAGTCTGAGCCATCTACCACATCTCCTGTCCCTGCGTTTCTAATCAGGAGGATCATATTTATGGAGTTTTTACAGCTACTCAGAGGCAGAGGGGTCTGGTGAACTGCCCCGGAGCTGGTGGAAGATGTGCATAAAATGCAGTGATAAAGTGGGAAGGAATCTGCCTGTAGTCTGCCTGAATGTGGCTGGGACAGTCGGGCACCATGCTGCAGCCTGTGCCCTGCTCACAGCTGATGCTGTGGACCCAGGCAGGACTGCGTTGGTGGAGCCACTGGCAGGAGCAAGCAAGGAGAAGGATTCAGTGACGGGATAAAAATTGCAGAAAGATGCTGCCCAGCATCATGGAAATACTGTGATGCAAGTCCCAGCTATATACCGTCACTAAGCCTCGTCTGGCTGCCCAGCCAGCAGCTAAAAGCAAGTGGCCACGATGGGGAGGGGATGGGCAAGGAGGGGACCACCTTGAATCCCCCAGCCCGCAGATGCTCTGCTGGGATCTGCTCTCCTAGAGACTGGGTTTGTGAAGGCACATACTCCCTGAGCTGGGTTTGGGGTTGAATATTAAGAAAACAGTATTATGCGCAGGAATGAAGCAGGAGGACCTGCTGCAGCAGGTCGGAGGTGCTTCCCGTGTGCCAGCAGCCCCCGCAGCCTGGGGCAGCCGGTCTGTGGGCTCAGTGTGGTTTTATTTCAGCATTCATGGGATCTTTCGGATGTGGAGCAGCCAGCTAAATCCGGGTGAATATGCCAGATATGCTCTCTCTTTCCTTCCAGCTACAAAAGATGAAAGAGAAGAAAGGGCTCTATCCTGACAAGAGTGTCTACACCCAGCAGATCGGTCCTGGCTTCTGTTTCGGGGCGTTAGCGCTGATGCTGAGGTTCTTCTTTGAGGTACCTCTTTGCACACTCAATCACCCTAACTTTACAAGGTGTAAAGGACATTACCAAGACAGGAGACTTCCCCCTTCACACCACTGGGGTGCATCCAGCCTTGGCCAAAGCCCAGCTGAGGTGTGGGTCTCCGGGGCTGGCGTGCCGGGGGCTGGCAGCAGGGATGAGGGTCCCTCCCTTGTCCCCATCCCAGCCCCTGGCCTGTTAACTGCAGCGTGGGCAGGGACAGCTGTGACAGCAAGTGACACACAGGGTGATGCTCAATCTCTTTCCCCCGTGTGAAGTGAGTCACAAGGACATGGGCCATGCTTTTGTCAGCCATACACGGTCCTCAAAGTGGCTTTGTCAAATGCAAGCAGGGTTTTTTGGAAACTGGGCATGGGTGACTTAAGGACACCTTGCAGAGCCACAACAGGGACTGGCTACAACCCAGTCATGGCCAGATCCAAAGCTGGCTCACGCCGAAGAAAAGACTCTCACTTGACTCCCAGGGGCACTCAATCCCATGTTTATAACCTTTTGCTCTTGCCGCTGGCCAGTCCGCCTGTCCTGCACGAAAGGGTCCGTCTGTCCCACGCAGGGATGATGATAACCCCCTGCTGCAGCTGCCGCTCGCGCCTGCACTCAGCCCTGCCGTTACGGCTGCTCTGTGCATTGGGAGCTGCGAGATACAACCTCACAGTCATCCCCAAGGATTATTTTTCAAAGCATTTAGTAATTGCAAATTCTAGCAGAACATAAAAATGTCACTTAGCAGAAAGTGCCTCCCCCCGCGCCTCGGCCTCGCCGCCGCGTCCTTTGCGGGGGTAATGAAACACTTCATTCAAGAATTGGGAAATGTGCAAATTAGAATGTGTTAAATCCACTTTGCTTTTTTTTTTTTTTTTCCTTTCTTAAGGCATGGAAATCCTTTCTTCTCTTACAGCAAAAAGAGGCAGAAGGCTCAGGAATATTTTTTTTATTCCTTTCTTTTCGGCTACTTGTAGAAACCTAACGTTTTGCACCTAGCGCAGAGCCCTCCAGCACCGCTGCTCCTGCGGCCCCGGCAGGTCTCACTAACACTCTCCCCGCTTGCAGGAGTGGGACTACACCTACGTGCACAGCTTCTACCACTGCGCCTTGGCCATGGCCTTTGTGCTGCTGCTGCCCAAGGAGAACAAGAAGGCCGGGAGCACCGGGACCCCTGCAAGGCTCGACTGCTCCACGCTCTGCTGCTGCGTCTGAGTCGCCCGGGCGAGCGGGCACTGGCTTTTCTGCTCCTGGGATGATGGAGGGGTGCAGCCAAAAGCAAAATGCCTGCCCACTGCATTTTCGTCTGGGACACTGGCATCTTCTCCTACCAGCCCGTGGGATCTGCTTCCCTGGAAAGTCTTCACCTTTCTACCATCAGCCCTAGCAGAGGTTGCGCTTCCAGTTTACTACATACCTGTACCTCTCCCTGGGGAAGCACTCAGCTGGGCTGTGACCCTGTCCCCTGTCCCCTGTCCCAGGAGACCCTTGCACTCTCAGGCTATGTCACCAGCCAGGCTGTCCCTTGCACTGGCCCAGGAGAACGTGAGTTGTCCCCTGTGTGCAGGTTCGCCCAGCCTGAGCACACAAGGCTTTGTTTGCAATGCCCAATTAACAGAACCTGTATTTTTGTGAGATATTTACTATTTTATTTATGCATTCTCTTGATGTAAATAATATATACTAACAAAGACTTTGCAAGTGTGCAATGCCAGCATTTCTTAAGCGGTGCAAGAAACTTCCCAGCCCCGCTCCGCTCAGTCGAGGGCAGATGCCAGCCTCAAAGCAGAGCTGTGGGCACGGCCACCCCCTCCCCTGCCCACAGCCCCCCAGCCTGGAAGGAGGTGCAACATTGGGCACTTTGTCTTTGCAGACCTGCCCGGGTGGTGCAGGCAGCAGGTGCGCTTGCAGAGAGCCTCATTAGTATGGAAAGTACATGGAAAATTAGAGGCAGGGAAAAGAAGCTCCTGGAGGGAGGGGAAGGGCTGTAAGCCTATAACATCTCCTCTAACAGACTATTTACTATAGCAGAAGTGTATGATTTATTTAGACTGTCTGGGAAAAATGCCAAGACTATATGTCATGGACAATTAGAGCAGTATTGATATACAGTGATGTCCACAGAAAGCCCACATTAAGCCTGGGTTCCTCTGGAAGAGAAATCCACCCCAGTCATTCATCAGAGCAACTTCCTGCAACAGGGCAACAACCAAATCTGAATGAGCTTCCAACAAAAACACAAATGAATTATGAACCCTCGAGCATCCAAGAGTCACTGGCAAGCGGTGGCACAGCCGATGCAGCTGCATGCAGAGGCAGTGCTAGCAAAGAGTTTTCAAAGGGTCCACCAGCACCTAAACCAACACAGCACACCAGGTCTTCTTCAGCATCCAGCCCCCCAGGGTGTTTTGCAAGATGCTCTGAGGGTTTGCGTGCAACACTTTCCCCATTGTTTGCACGCTACTGGAGTACTTTGCCATGTGAGGACTCTCAGAGCATCCCCAAAAAACAGTCCCAAGTGCTCCAGCTTCTAACTCGGAGCTGAGAGCAAGGAGCAACTTGGCACCGCACACAAGAGCCAGCTCTGAAGGTGTGCAGCTGCTTCCTGAGGGGTCACCCACATGGGTGTCCCACAGCCAGGGCCACCCTGGCTCTCACTGAGCCACCCAGAGCGCATCTCTGGGTGTGCTTTACCCCATGTGCAAATACGCAGCGCTGACCCCAGCAGCCCGAGTAGCAGTGCCAGCAGCCTCCATCCCTCCACACACCCTTTGTTGCTGCTTGCAGCCCCTGATCAGAGGCACCCTGACCTCCCTGGCTCATTTGGTGACTGTTTGACCCCTCCTGGACTGCGGTGATGTGCACAGCCCTGCAGAAAACCCTGGGCAGCGCAGCCACGGGGAGAGCCTTGTGCAGTTAAAGCACTGGGAGAAGAGGCAGTGGGAGAAGAGGCACTGGGTAACTGCAGTGCCTTACTGTGGCTGAGCAAGAGGGAGAAAAGTTTGGCAAACCTCTTGCAAACACGCAGGGCACATTAGCTAAGGGCCAGCTGAGTAAATGAAAGCTCCTGCTCCCACCTGCCATGTATTCAGGTGTTACACCAAAAAAAAAAACAACCCAAAAGTGTATTGCACACCATAAAATCCCAGGCAAGGTTTCCTTTTTCTCCTCTCTCTGCTGATGCCCCAGGCTGCTGTGCAAAGCTCCATCCCTTTGCACCCCTGTGCAGGACCAGCACCCACACTCGGGGCCCAAACGCAGCCAGGCGCGTCTGCAGGGTGCCCCCTGCGGCATCAGCCCCGCACCGGTGGCAGCACCCACTGCAGCAGCACCGGGCACCCCGACACCCTGCAGGAAGGGGCACGGGCTGAATTCGCGATCACCCCTGCAGGATATCCCCTGCAATACAAATGCAGGGAAATATTATAAACATTTACAGCAACGTAGACAAAACAGTCTCTTGTAACCTTTTAGCGCTGCCGAGAGCTTTGCCTGTAAGAGCTCTTGAGCCCCTGCCAAAAATTCTTGCTGTTTTCATAAGAGTAGGTGTTTTTGTCTAAGGTGCAGTCTGAGTGCTGTGACCTTTGTCATGTCTGCTACTGAAATTTCCTGCTTCTCTGTTATTCTCTTCTTTGGTAAGACGATATGAAACCCAAAACTTTTATTGCCCCTTTTAAAGCGTCTTTATAGCTCCCCGTCTACTTCATATACTGTCTTATTCTCAAATGCTGGGATATTACTTATGGGATCCGGGCTTGATGCTGCAAAAGGCATTTGGGTTTCACGAAGCCCAAACCGCCTGGGCTTTTTTAAGATCAGCCGTGGAGGGGGAAGAAAAAAAGAATGAAAAAAGGAAAAAAGGAATGAGAGGGGAGGGACCGGGCTTTCTGCTCCGGAGGCATCGGCATCTGCTACCAGCACAGCAGCAGAGCAGCGACAGGGGCGGGCAGGCGCCTGCCAGCTCCCTCCTGCTCTGCGATGCCTCCCCAGGCACGAAATCCCCTTTGCTTTGTGTCTGGGCCAGCATGGGGTGCCCACTGGCCCCGTGGGGACGGCATTGCATGGCCTCTTCCCATGACTCCATCCCTTGCCAGCTCTGCCCTGGAGCCGGCAGCTCAGATGTGGCCGGACACCGCAGTTGGTGCCGAAGCTGATGTGCAATGGCTGGGGCACATCTGCCCCGGAGCTGGCACTGGGGGAGGCCAGCCCTGCTTGCGGGGCTCCCACGCACCCCATTTCCCCGCTCAGTTTCAGCGTCGGAACAGACCACACGAAGGACGTGCATCCCCAGGCAAGGGTCAATGCAAAGCCACAACAGCCAGGCACCGGTGCCAAGGCTTCGTGCTCCCATCCCACCCCTCCGGCTGCAGGGCATCACCTCCACTGCAAGCAGAGATCATGGCAGCAGGGATCTGCCAGGACCTCGCTCATCCCTCCATGCTCCCCAGCATCCCCACCATGGGAGGAGCGGGGGCCCAGCATGCTGGAGGGGAGAGGGCTGCAGCCCCACGCGGGATCTGGCAGCAGGCGCAGGTGCTGGTGGCCAGCCGGTGGCTCGATGGAACTGTCCCCTCCATGGGACACACATTCCCCCACGCTCACCTACGGCAGGGCCAGGACAAGAGGGGATTTAGGACCTACTCCTGCTCAAGGGGAGGCTTCCAGAGATGTCGAGTCGGGCTTGGTGCCAGCTAATCTTCCAGGCAAACTTTATCCAGATCCCTTTGGCTGCAGAAAGTGAAAAACTAGCCAGACCAAAACATAAAAACCTGGTTTCTGCTGCCAGCTGTATGGGGCACTCCAGAAAACACCTTATCACCATGTGATTTTGAAAGACCGCTTCGGGTTTTTTTTCCACACGTTGCTCTTCCCTCCTCACCCTCAAACTGCTGTCCCTCCATGCACGTTCCAGCTGTGAGCCAGCCCGGCCAGGTTAACTCACGGCTGGTGGGGCCAAAGGTTTCCTTCTAACCATTTTTATGCCCTTTAGGCCATGGTGATGCTCTTCCACTTCGGAAAGTGCTCCTGCTCCATCCTGAGGCACATGCAGCTCATTGGGAGTGGTGATGGATGACCCAAGGATATGCATCCACCAGAACTACCAGAAAAGTCCTGCCTGCTCTCTGGGAGGGCCAAAGAAACCTCACTTCCCTGGAAATTCAAGAGTGGTGATTTCTAGAGTGGATAGGGGCTGGAGATCTGTGAAGAGCCCCAGGGAGAGGTCTTGCCCTGGGGTCCTCCATCGCCCTCCAGCTCTGATGTGCAAGATGTATCTGTGCTCTGTAAAAGGGAAAAAACAGCTTTGCAGGAGACAAGTGGTGTCATCACCGATGTCCTACACAGACCCAGGGTTCCACAGCCCTAGGACAGGGTACAGATGCACTATGAGAAACCAGCCCCATCCATCCGCCTGGAGAAAAGGGGAGATGGAGCAACTGAAGCACCTATCTGGGACCACTTGGTACCTCTCCACTTCGCTCCAGCTATGCCAGCCCCGATGCATATAATTTTCTGGTGTGCAAAGGTGGTCTCCTGTGCTTCAGAGGAGTCAGAGGGCACCCAGAAAGAGCAGAGGGAGATTTGCTGTCTGGTGCTGCTCTGCAGACACACCAACCACCTTTCTGCAGCAGCACAGGATGGAGTTAGAGCAGATGCAACAGCAGGTCAGGAAAGTGGTACCTCCTGCGTGGGCGCAAAGCAGCCTGACCCAGCACCAGCAAGAGAAAACAACACTGATGCACCAGGGGTTTGCTTAAAACAATGCCGTGCCGCATCCCAGCAGGTTTCTCTTCTCCTGATCTTTCTCCTCAGCCTTTCAGCAAGATTTTCAACCAAACTTTCCAGTCCAGTTGGCGTGGGGAGGACAGCCCTGTCCCAGCACCACTCGGCAGCAATGGGGTGTTTTCAGGGCACGGATGAGCTCGGCTGCAGTGCTGCAGACAGGCTGAGCCGCTTGCTTGGCTCCCGGGGGGGGGCAGGCAGGGAGCCCCTCACACCCTCGCAGGTGTCCGCTCCCCCAGCAGCACCGGAGCCGGACACGGATGGTGGACTCAACCCAAGGGACCAAACCCCGACGCCACATCCGTGACCTGGGGAAGGGCAGATGTAGAGCAGCCGGACTCTCTCGGCTCTTGCGGGGATGCTTTCACAGCTGCAAAAACCCGCTCCAGGTCCAGGTTCGGCGTCTCCAGCCTCCCCACTCCTCCAGCGGAGCGGTCCCAGGGAGCAGCGGTCCAAGGTTTTTGGTTTAGGCCAATCTCCCAGAAATTCTGTCATCATGCAGTGCATCACGCACACTCCCGGATCCGCATTACACAGAGGATGGCCCCGGTCCAACGCCTCTTAAAGTCAGTGGAAAAACCCTCCCTCGCTACGATGGGAGCTGGCTCGGGCCATATACGATCTGACAGATACCATGGAGTGAGAGAAGTTGTTTTAATCTGGGAATATCTTGTGGCCCCAGAGCTTCTTCTGGAGACGGACAGGGCAGGGTGTCTGCAGAGCGGGTGCTGCTAAGAAAAGCTCCCAACCTTGCAACAGCCTTTCAATGAGCATTTAACGAACCGTCGTTATCTGATCCATGTGCTCCGAATGCAAGGCAACCGCTCGGGTTTCCAACTGCACACATCATCTGATGCTCATAAAACGAGCTGATGTGTCTGGGAAGCCCCAGACCCGAAGAAACATTATTTCAGTGGGGGGAAAAGTCAATAATGCTTTAAAAAACACCCACGTGGACAGCAGGGACGGTGGTTGCTCTCCCCTGCTTACCTGTGGCTTTGCAGCAAAGAAAATGTTCACTGATAAAACTCACAATCTCCTTATAAAGGCAGAATCTGTTTTGCCTGTAAAAGGGAAGGTTTGGGGGAAGTTTTACATGCGTCTCTCCTCTCTTTATGTCTTTATTCGCATTTTCGTTTTCACAGTAGTTGAGCTAATCTGAACGGAGCAGGAGTGAGGGTCCAGGTTATAACCAAAGTATCGGGTAGCACCTTCACATCTGGAAGGGATTTTGACACAAGTTCTCCCAGACTGTTACAGACAGTTTAAAAGCAAAATCTGATAAATAGCAAATGTTTAACAAGTCAATAGGAAGCTGCATTTGCAAGAACATGTGGCTCTAACCGGTCTAGCACTGCCGCATTGCCAAGGCCCTTCAAATGCATACGCACACATACCTGCAGCATGCGGAGAGGGTTTGCCATGGCTCTGCCTGGTCCTGCTCTCAGTTACAGAGGGAAGGATTAAAGACAGATGTGTCCTTGTATGTCCAGACATGTCCAACAGCCTCTTCAAAGCCTGAGAAGGTCCTGAGCCTCCCTGCTTTGGTGGTAAGGGGCTTGCTTCGCCTTCCCAATCTAAACCAGATCCCCTTTGTTTTCTGTATGCCCCTAGCCTCGCATTTAAAGTAGGAAAAGGGTAAAGGCTGCTAAATAGCTCAGGAAAGCATCCCAGAGGCCATCCCTGCAAGCCTGCCTGCACACTGGGCACAGCCACCCCTGGCACAGGGGGTTTGGGGGCTGCACTGGCCAGTGAGGACCTGCTCAGGTCACTGCATGGGAGGTCAGAAGCACACAAGGTCTCACCCTAATTTTGCACAGATTGGGGTCCTTAAGAGCCTCAACCCACAAGCCAGAGGCGTTTGGACCTTTGAAAATCCTTTGCCATCCCTTAAGAGACGCAGCCACCTCGGGGCAGAGCCCCTGGCTGTGCGGGCAATGCTCTGCCAAGGAAAAGTGCCGTGGCAAGCAAAACATCCCGACACAAAAGCTCTTGCAGTGTTGCAACCCTGCCTGGTTTGGGGAGACTTCATACCAATAAACAAACGACTACCCAAAATGTGGTAAGAGGCATTAAAATAGAGAGAATTATGCAAAGAGGGGGGAGCAGAGTGGGAGACGGAGGAATAAGAAGTGACCAGGAAAACCACCAGAAACCCTCCGGGATGCCTGCCTATATTTAAAGATAATGTGTCCAGCCGTCTTGCCAAGTCCCACTCATTTGGAGCTGGGCTCGTGTTTTGGATTAATTTTAAGGCAGTTCCTAAAGCATCTCACTCGCACAAGGAAGAATTTTTGCCTCCCTGGCCAAGGTGACCTTTTAAAAAATCTCACTCACTATTTTTCAACATCTCACTCATTTAAAATTGTCATCGCTCGGGAGCTGTGGGGCACGCAGTGCAGACAATTCCTTTTCTGGTGCTCACCAGCCCCATGGCCCTGGAGCATCCCGGAGGGGGGCTGGGGGTGGGTGTGAGGATGAGGGGCCAGGGGAGAGGAATTTCTCTGCAAGTCAGAACCTTCCCCTCTCCTGTAGGCATCACTCGACCAAGTGCTGAGAGCAGAAATCGCCCCTCCTGGATACCTGAGCCTCTCCCAGCACCCTACCACGGGCTGGCTGAAAGTCTTCCATGGAAACTAGTCTTCCACAGAACATAATTTTTTTTAATTCAAATATTGTGTGGGTGCATGCATGTGCTCTCCAGACCAGTGCCTTTGTTCAAGGAAGGGAAAAGTAAATTGAAAATATTGCCTCACACTGTGACTGTTCCATTGCACGTGGGTTTTCTGCTCAGCTCTTTGCTCAGAGCTGCTCCAGAAGGAGCCACCTCAAGACATGCCCCAGTTGCTTAGTCTCCATGGGGAGGATGAATTCAAAAGTTGTCACCCCCAGCCCCAACAGAGGGAGTTTTTGAGCAGAAACATGAAAGTGGTCACTCCTAAAAACACCACCCAGCCCACCTTCTCACCCAGGCATCTGCAGCATCCTAATCGCCCTGGAATCCAAAGCATGTCCATGGCAGGGCCGTCAGATGCTTCCCATTTAGCTTAAACGTTTGCAAAATGCTCAGCCACTGACTCACCGAAAGACCTGGGGTGAGCCGGCAGGCTGGCAGTGCTCAGCTGCCCTCACCACCCCATGGCAGGATCCCACCCATGTGCCCCAGCACATGCAAAAACAAGGGATTTTTGGAAGCCAAGCATCCCTTGGTGCTTTGCAGCTCTCACAGCACACCCATGGCTACCAGTGAGCCAGCAGGGCATGGGACATGGAAGTCGCTATTTTTTGCTGATGATCCCAGAGGCCATGCTGGGGTTTTATGGGAGTGATCAGAGCAAAGGAGGCAAAAAGCACCATCTGAGAGGTCCAGAAGGTATGGAGACCCTCAGCCCTGGCACTGGCACTATGGGGAGCCCAGTGGTTGCAGGCAGTCTGGAACCACTCGGGATGCAAGGAGCTCTGCTGCTGCTTGGGTTTTTGGGAGCATAACAAGTTGGTCTGGATACTTTCTTTCCCTCACACCTCCTGCCCTAAAGATCCAGTGGCAATACCAAGTGATAACAGTGATCAGAAACTGTCCCTTTGGCTGGCAAAAATAAATCACAAGATCTTGCTGCTCCCCAGGTCCAAAGGTGCCAGACGCAGCATGAGGACATCCTTCCCGCAGCAGCTTTGGTGCGTTAGCATCCAGCCCCGGGGGAACCAAGACACACAGAGGCAGCCACAAAAACGAGACAGACATTTGGGGTTTCAGTTAAGCAAATTTCCTGCAACCAGCAAGAAAAGTTGAGCTTGGGTTTGGCTGGATTTGGGAGATGAAGTTTTTGGGCAGCTCCATAGTTTTATTTAAACCAGTTCGACCAGCCATGGCATAACCTCATCCCACGAGGGGAACACAGAAACTCAAGGTGCCTCTTGTGCAATAGATGCTGCTCTCTACCCAAGCAGGTCTGGGATACTGCTCAGAGTTTTGCTCCATCTCTGTCCGGGCTAAAGGAAAGACCACACACAAAACTGTTTCAGGATGCCAGCAGCTGTGCACAAAGCATTTGGTTTACATTAATTATGTCTGGACAAAAAAAAAAAATAAAAAAAATGAGGGGGGCTGGTGGGAGAAGGAGAGCAAGCAAGCTGAGAAGACAGGAGGGATGGAGGGAGCCTTCTGCATCATCCTGATAAGATCTGCTCAGATCCCAAATGCAGATTGCGGCACATGCCATGTGTCTTAACACCTCCTGTCCTGAACAGCTTCTGTCACCCAGAGCAGCACAGTCCTGCTCTGCGCAGCACTTGCAAACACCTCGGTGAATGAGAAGTGCAAACGCAGCCTGTAATGCTCTCAAAGAACCCGGCGGAATCCATTCCTCCAAGCTTTGCTCCCCACTCCACTTCCCTATTTTTCCTTATCTGAGCAGAAATAGTCCCAAGAAAGACTGGGGAAGGTAAAGCAAATGCTGCTGCTGGCTGGGGCAGAGATGCCGGCAGCTACCAGGAAGGGAAGCAGCGGACCAGAGGGGAGAGTAAAGAAAATGGGGAGAAGGCAGACAGTGAGCAGAGTCATTAGAAAAATCCCCTTAGTTTCCCAGCAATGCAGAAACCCCATCAGAGGGTGAGTGAAGCCCCTTACCATCTCCTCTCCAGCAAGCACTGAGCAGCAGGGACCCTTCCAGGGTCAGGGACTGCCATCCCCCAGGGATGCACAGCCTACACCAGCACCGACCTGTGGGCCCCCCAAGGGCAAGCGGAACCTGGCGAGGCGCAGGCTCAGCCTGCCTTGCCTTGGGCTTGAGCAGCCAGCAAAGTGGCTGGATCAATCGGATCTCCACGGAGCAAAGCCCCATTGCAGTGTGTCCATGATGCCACTCATCACAGGAGGGGGAAGCGTGGTTTCCACCTCTAAACATGCACTGGGATGCACCAGCATCACCCCCTTGGCCCAGCACCAGGCTCACCAGTGTGCAGAGGGTGGGATATCCAGCCCTGAGCCCCAGGAGCAAACACCTACCTGCAGGGACTGGGGTGAGTGACTACAATAAGCTGCCCATGACCTTCAGCAGCTGCACCCCTGCTAAACCCTGCACATCCCCTGCACACTGCACATCCCCATCCCACGCAGCCTCCCCTGGGCTCGGTGTGCCCACTAGCACTCCAGCAGCCCCTGACCAAGGACCTCGCTGTGCCAGGAGCTGCTTAAATCCTAAAGAACTTCCCTTCTCCCAGGGGCCAGCAGCATGCAGCAGCCCAGCCAGGCCCTGCTGCGAAGCAGGCAATGAGCACTGTCAGGTCACAGCATCACAGGCACAGGCAGCTGGCAAGAGTTGTGCTGCTGCATCTCCTGCAGCCGGCCGTCCTGGGAGAGCACGGTGGTGGACCACCCCTCCCAGCCCAAACTCGCTCCCCTCCTAGGCAGCCTCGCTGCATAACGAACGTTCATGTTGCAGCAGCACCGTCTCTGCTCAGCGGCTCGGGGGGCCCAGCCTGCGCACGCCAGAAGCTGGACTGACCCATGTCAGAGGTGATTAATTTATCAGGCTTTTGGCACCCACCACTCTCCGCCAGAAAAACAATATCCCAAATTCCAGGCCCTCCCGCCCAGCAGATGTGTCTGCGGCGAGGGCGACCGTTCCAGCCTGTCTCGCAGAAGCTGCCTCAGGGATGCAGCACCCGGGACTCCTGCACTGCCAGCTGCCTCCCGATCCCCACCACGCATCCACAGGAAAACCTCCACGGGAGCAAAACCCTGGGGCTTTGCACCAGGCTGCCATCCCGTGGGTCCAGCCTCTCACCCTCCATAGGTGTCTGTGCTGCTAGCCACCAGGATGGGTGAGCAGCCAGGGAATGTGGTGGGTGCCAGGATGCTGCCCCACTGAGCCCTCGCATCCCAGGGAGGAGCAGCACCGCCCTGTCCCGGTGCTCAGCAGCCTGTGGAGCTGCCTGGCATCAGGGAGCGTGTCTGGGCTTGAACCAAGGCGGCACTTACTAAGGCCTAATTAAACTGGTGTTAGTCTGTATCACCAGGGAAAGACGCCAGGTCTGTAAGGGACAGATTAACAAAGTTGTTATCATTAGTGGAGAGGGTCAGAGGATAAGGATGAGGCACAGCACCACTGCAAATGCTAGCTGACCCCTGCAGCTTGCCCTCCCCGCCTCTATCAGGGGTTTAAAGCAAGAAACCGTCAGGGCAGTGATATCATTCAGATGTTGCAGAGCACTTGGATGTCAGGTGGCCAAAAAAGGGGAGAGATTTTTCTTCCTCTCCCCCCGCCCCGCTGCCTGCCCCCAGGTTTCAGCGGAGGGATGGAGCCCATCAGAGCCCAGGGCCAGCCAGCCCCTCTGCCTCCCAGCATGGCCACAGGGAGACCTGCTGCCCGGCTGAGGTCTGAGCTCGCCCTGACGTCAGGGTGAGGGGTGGAGGTGGGGGGAGCACAGGCAAACAGCCTCTTATTTATCCCAAAAGGTCACAAGCGCCTTGGAAGAGGCTGGAGCTGGATCCCTGCGGTCCAGAAGAGGCCAGGGTCTCCTCGAAGGAGAGGTTTCACAATTCATCTCATTTGTTCGCTGTGGCATTTTCATCACGGTAGTTCGACTTATGCAATTACATAAAAAACATCTAATGAAATCTCGGTGACACAAAACATGAACGTTTATATTGGCCTCCCCGTGCCGCGGAGTTGATCTTGGCCGGGGCGTCCAGACAGACATTCTGCATTCTTCAGAGATTAAGCACTGAAACGCTCCGGAGAAACCCAGCTGCCCGCTCCCCCTGCAGCCGCGCCGCTAATTCCAACCACATGCTCGCCGGCCGGGGAAAGGGAACACGTACCTTACACACACACACACACGTGGGTACCACCAGGGACCCAGCCTGGCACCCCACGCTTCCCCCATCCCCACCCCCATCAGCACAAGTACTCGTGGGTCTCTGCAAATAAATACATGCACAGCAACGTGACAGTGTAGCGGGTAAAGGTATAAATAAGATACAGCAGCAAAATCGTTAGGGCAATAAGAGGAGCGATGTCTAATGTCATGCTCTAGCAAACTTGAGCTGGGGCTGGAGCCCCTGTGCCTGTGATGGTGATGCCACCCACGCCACAGCTCACTGGGTTATCAGCCTGTGAGGTGTCAGGCCCCTGTCAAAATCAACAAGCCTGGGAGGCTCTGGGCAATGAGACCCTCCTCCTGGTTTGGTACCCACCTCCCTTCTTTTCAAAACTCTTCTGTCTCCCATTAAAAATCAAGCTGATCTTTGAAAAAAGGAAAAAGAAGGGGAGGATGAGGTGTGGAGGGCAGAGAGTGGGTCCGTGGCAGTGCATGAAGAGCCAGGCAAGGAACTACAGTGCTTCCAGGGGTAAGGATGGGATAGGGATGAGGGGAGAGCACACCCCACCCCGATGCTGCCCACGTCACCCATCAGGCATGAGCTGCCCCAGACCCACAGCCAGGTGCCACTGGGCGATGCTGGCTGTGGGTGGCCGCAGTGCTGATGAGCAGAGTCACCTTGCCAGCACCAGCCAGGGCACATCCCACCACGCATTCCTGCTCCCACCACGGCCATTCCCATGTTTTAAGACCCAGGGCAGTGACTTGGCAGCAAATCCCCATCCCAGTGCCCACTGCAGCCTGGGAAATGTGGCTCATCCAGCAAAAGCACCCCTGGACAAACACGCTGTGCGGAAAGGCACCCGTCATGCCAGGTGACACCCAGCTGGCACCACCAAAGCAAAAGCAACCGCAGCATCGGTTGCATCACCCCGGCATGTGGCTGGCTGCAAACCCTGCGCAAGACCTCACTGCCGTTGTGGGGTGAAGAGGGGTGAATCCTCACCAGCACTGGCTCACGCCACTGGTGATTTCTGCAAATATGGGTCGGTTCAGGGACAGGGACCAGCACCAGCTCACTGGGCCAGGTGTGGCCACCGGGCTCCTGCCCCTCACCACTGGCTGCAGCTGGAGCTCTTGAAAAGCCCCAAACTGCTTCTCCTGCAAGGACAGGGGGTCTGAAGTGCAAAACCCACTGGGGAACCCGCCAACCCACCACCCCCAGCCCCCCTGCCTGTGCCCTCATTTTCAGGGCAGAACATTTCTGACATACTACAAACCATCAGCAAAACAAGATGTCAGGGCTGTAACTGCTGCTGGCGTCAATTCTGCCGGGGCGTGGGAGGGATCCAGCAATAACAAGGGGGGGCTCAGCAAGCAGCAGCCCCCTCGCTTGGGTTGCAGCCTGGGCTCCAGCCCCGCGGGCGCATCGGCCGGCTGCCCGCATGGGATGTCTGCAAAGGCTCGGGCTTTATCGCCTTGCGCGGGAGGAGGAAGAAAGACAGAAGTGGAGGGGAGGGGGGGTGGGAGGGGAGAGAAAAGGAGAGAGGAAAAATAGCCCCTTATTCCACTTTCATCAAGGAAGCATCCAGCCGTCCAAAAAATTTAATGTCATATTTTAGCAAGAAAAACAGCTGTTGTGGTACTTTAAGGCCCAGCATATTTTGGCCAGGGTTGCATGTTGTGGATATTGGCTGAGTCAAGGTTAGCTGTTAAAAGGCAGAAATTCTAGACCCATACGAAGAAACATCGCGTTCTTTTGTATCCAGATAATATTTACTCCCGGGCCTGTTTTGTTTTGTTTTCTTCTCGCTCCTGGAGGGGGGCCTGGCCCTGGGGCTGTGGCTGCCCTTGGCATCACTGCTGCATGGGTGGGGGGGCTGCGGGCAGGGCACAACACTTTGGGGGCGATGGAAGCAACCGGAGAAGCAGGGGAGGCTCTGCCTGGCACCTCCAGCTAGAGGTTTGCCCTCCGATTTTCAGCTCTGCCTGGCTCTGAGCCATGCCTCGTGCTGAGGGAGGGACCGCGGGGCAGGAGCCAGGGGGTGCTGCCTGGTGGGAGGTGGTGGGTCCATCCCAGCAGCACAGGCACCAGGGGGGTCAGTCGTTTCCCCAGGGTGCCGTAGGGAGGATGGGGACCCATGCGATGCCCTGCTGGTCTCATGGCACAGCACCCACTATTTCACCAGTCAGACCGGGTCAGGCTTTTATTCCTCCCAAGGGATAAAGATGCCAACAAACCCGTTGCAGGCGAAGGGGGAGAAGGGGGAGTGAGCTCCCATGCCATCCATCCCACCCCCTGCCCCAGGAGGTGCAGCTGTACCCCGGCGAAGGTGCCAGCGCACCTACAAAACCCCTGCAATATTAACCCCACAAAAACAAAGTGCAATTTTAATATGGTGTTTTGCAGCTTTGTCTTTTCATAACTTTGTCCTGTTAGAGCCTATCTGTGGTTTTCAAGCTATCAGCCATTCAAACACCTGTATCTAATGTCAGTCCCCAAACCAGCCATGCCCAGGCTGCCGCGCGCAGGACAGGTCAGTTCCCTCCAAAACATCACAGCTCCTTCCAGCTCCCACCTGTGAGGTCCCACCTGTGCTGTGCCTGAGAGCAAATGCAGCTCCTGGGTCTAGAAAGGTGGGATGGAGCGTTGCATTTATCCTGCCTGAAAATGAACCCCCAAAAATCTGGACACAGACCCCCCCAGCTCCACAGCCCTGTGCCGAGCACGATGCCACCCAGGCTGTAAATGACTCATCTTCTCATAAAGCTGGTTTGCTAAGGAAGAAAGAAAAGCCTTTGCCCTGAAACAATTCCTCTGCGCTTGCCAAGCTCAGCAGGAGCAATCCATGCTGTCTCTCTGCTTCTCTGGAGCGCCCAGCACCGGCATCCCCCCACCGTGGTGCCAGCTCCAGAGCCCGACCCCCACCCTCCCCCCAGCACCAGGGCTTTCCTCCCCACCTCCTGCCCAGCACCGTGCCTTATGAAACACAGAGCCACCAAACACACACCCGCATATGTTGCTAACCTCAGACGCTTAGATAGAGAAGGCTGCGGATGAAAAAAAAATATAAAGGAAGAAAAAGGGGGAGAAAAAAAAAGTCCAAGGTGGAACCACAATGTTTATAAAATGGGTCACTGAATTATACATAAAAATATTTTCCTTGTGGATGCAATTACTTCCTGGACTTGTTATTCCACAGATGCTTAAGTTTGCCTCAAGCAACTCCAATAAATGCTTTACAGTCTGCTAGATCAACAGTAGCAGCGCTGGAGCGAATTGAGCAGCGCTGTTTCAAATTTGTCAGAAAACCACACAGTGTTTTCATGCGCACGTTTTAGAAACCCAAACAAAATGATTCCCAACCGTCGTGCTCCCTTTCCTTACGCTTTTAATGGGTTTCACATGAGCTCCTCCAGACACGGGCAGAGCCCTAGGGGCTCGGGACACCCGGGCAAGGGCTCCCCAAAAGCCAGGGAGCCCCCGGGAGGCGATGGGGACCGAGCAGGGGCAGCACCTTCCATCCCTCTGCCATGTAAACCCTGCTCCTTCTCGCTCCCAAATTTTCCCGTCTCATCCTCCTGCAAGGTCTGGCTCACCCGTTCGGTACTCAGGGGGGTGGGGTGGGCAGCGGGATGTATAACTGGCTTAGGAGGCTTTCCCAGGGGAAATGAATTTTGGGAGCGAGGGGTCGGGGCCGCCCCTACCTGCTGCTGTGGCTGGAGGAGGGTGAGGGAGAGTTCAGGGGCTGGAGAGGACACACGCCTTGTGGGGTTTAAAAGTGCAATGAAAAAACGCAGAAGAGCTGCAGCAAAGCTGGTGGGAAGGGAAAGGAGCTGAGGCAGCAGCCGGATGGTTCCCAGCGTGGGCACAGGCTGGCTAGAACAACCTCCCCATGTCAGGGACACATAGCTGGGGTTTTTCTCCTCTATCCAGCCACTCTCTCCCCTTGAGTTTCACAAAACTCACAGAAACTCAAGTTTACGCGTGGGGACGCTTAAAGGTTATTTTTAATGAATGTAGGGCTTGGCCTAAAGGCCCCTGAATAAAATCCTGGCCCATCTGGTGCATCTGGAGCTTCAGAAACCTCAAAGCTCCTTTTGCAATTGCAAGTGTTTAGTGCCACTTTCAATGACCTTGAATAGGAAAGCAGTGGAGAGCCGGAGTGTTGGGGGACACCCCAGGATCACAGGGCAGAGTGCTGTTCTGCCAATAAAATAAATTAATAACTGCCCAGGAATACTCAAGATTCACTCCAGGACTAACAGGTGGCTGTAACAAGATTATCCCATTAACAGATTGCCAGTGGAGCAGAAATGTGTTTTCAGGTCTCTGCTTTCACTCCAAATTTCATCCACGAGATTTTCTGTCAGCAGGATAAATAGGTTAAAAGGTGCCTGCAAAAATAGGCTTATAAAAAGCTCCTTATTCTCCTGCTTCAAAGACGCAGCTGCCTCCCGTTCCCCCTCGTATGGGAATCCCAGCTCATCTTTGCCTTTTTATAGGCCACTGCAGCACTTGGGCTCCTCTCCTGCTCTTCTCTGCCAGCAGCCAGGACCGGTGGCTGCCTGCTGCCGTGTCACTGCCCCAGCCAGGGCACAGCCTTGTCCCCATCCTTTAACCCACGGGGAGATGGCACGCAGCATGAAAGTCCCATGAGACCCAAGAGCGCATCCTCCTCCTCGGCGAGGGCACCCCACCGACTGCAATCCCCAAACTCCCAGCGTGGCAAATCAGTTATGAGCAATCTCCACCCCACCACCAGTGGAAAACGCTTTGCTGAAGGGAAGGAGCCAAGTTTCCCTCTGCCCTCGCTCCCAGCCCTGGGATGGGGACGGGGATGTGTCCCCACGGCCGAGCCGCACGTAAGGAGCTGCATGACTGGTGCGGTACTGCCCGCCTTGGGGGTTAAACCAAGGGCCCTGCAGGGAACGCACAGGCATTTTTATTTGGAATTAAGTCCCAGCACATCTTCATTTTCAATTCCACCACTGTTGAAAAAGAAACATAAAACAAGCACGAGCAGCGGGGAAGGAGGGAGGAAGAAGGCAGCACTGGGTCTGCCCATGGCCCCAAATTAGCCGCAGAGAAACGTTAACATTCCTGCGCTGGCCCTTGGCCAGAGGACGGAGCAATTCAGGAGACAGTGATGCAGTCACTGGCAAACATGCACACAGTCTGCGGGTCCCCATGCCACAGCCAGCGTGCAAAACCCCAGGGAAAGAGCTGAGATAGGGTGGGAAGAGTGCAGACCCTCACCCTGCTCCCAGGGATGGACTCGAGGTGCTTTTAAATGCCACGAGAGGCTTTCCTCCCAAGGCAAAGCGGCTGGAAATGCCATGCAAAAGGTGACCCGTTCTACGTGGGATTTCACTGTAGCTGGACACCCTGCAGCTCCAGATCCCCAAACCAGTCGTGCCCAGGTTGGAGGGGTCAGATTCTGCCTCCAGATGTGAGTCACTGTGATTTGGGGGTGATGGGCCGGACAGCACAGGGGCGAGTACCCCCTTGTGGGGGGGAAGCATAGCATCCCTCAGAACTCACCCCATGCCAGCTCTTACTGCAAACATGCATCAACCCAGGTGCCCCCCAACTCCTGGGGTCCCACTGGCTCACCGCAGACCCCAACACCCTGCTGCAGACCGCTCAGCACCCCACACAGCATCCACCCAAGCCCCAGCCTAGGCTATGCCTGGCTGCCAGGGCAGTTTAATAACACTGGCCCGCACCCTGGCACCCACCGGGCGCCCCAGCCCTCCTGATTTTGCCATTTGCCAGGTGCTGGAGGCAGCGTGCCGCGCTCGAGCGCCAGTGAGGGCTCCAATCTGTTCCTCATTAGGAGGGGCAGACAGCCCAGCACGGGAGTCTGAGCCCTAATCTCCTTTCCAGTTGGTATCCGTCAGCAGATGTACAACAAGTGGTTGGATATTTTAGCGGGCATGTGTGTGACAGAGCTGATAGCTTTTTTTCCAGCCAGGGGAGGGATAAAATGCCATGGCTTGAGCCGAAGCTTTGCCGGTCGCACGCGGAGCCCGACGGCAGGTCCCAGCGCCCCGGCACGGCTGCCAGCTTCGCTCCGCTGGCGCGGTGGTTTATTTTACCAAGGTCTTTCTTGGAAGAAGCAGTGATGAAGTTAACAGCCTGTGAGCCATAATTGGCTCACATTAAATCAAGGAAATGATATGTTTTGTTTTGCCCCCCTTTTTCTTTTTTTTTTGTAAAAAGTCATATTAAACAGGAAAAAAACACGTAGAGCCAAGGAAGGAGCAGGCAGCAGCTCCTAGGAATTTGGGGGGAGATTTGTGTCCCAAGCATGAAAAAATCCAGTCCTTGCCATCAAAGAAAAAGCAGCTTCACTTCAAAATACCTAGCAGAAATGCCCATGGGTGAGGGAAATCAGATAAAAAAAAAAAAAAAAAAGAACAACCCAGGCTGTGGCACCACAACATGCACTGCTTCAAAGCCTGTCCCAGCAGCTCATGGAATTGAAGTGGACAACACACTAAAAAAAAAAAAAAAGTTTTGCTTAAAAAATTTCTTCTTGGAAGTTGTTTTATTTATCTCACCGCCTCTCAACCAACACAGAGTGTCAAATACTTTGCTAGTGCCTTAATGCAGCTCTGGATATACAGAGTATTTCGGAAAGGAAACTTTCTTGTGCTTGTTCTTTAAATTCTGGGTTTAGCCCCTGTGGCTACATCCTGGATGTGAGCTGAGCCGGGTGATGGCAGAAGTGTCCTCCCAAGGCTGCAGGTCACCTTAGCCATCAGGTCTTGGGAGGGATAACATCCAGCCTGCCCTGGACATGTCCCTGCAGCCCAGCAGGGCTTGGCTGCTTTTCCATGCTTGCTGTCGCAGTCGCTGCGATGCAGCCTTGTGCTTACTGGGCTTTCACCCATCCCCATGAGCGCCCAGTGCCACTGCTTCACAGTGCCTGAGGCCCCTCCCAGCTCAGCACTGGGGCACCAACAGCCCCCAGGACTTGTTCCGGCTGGAGGCAGCTGCAGCAGCATCCCAGCTCATCCTCCCAGCGCTGGATTTTGTGGAAAACCTGAGCCATTTCCCAGGGCTGGCCCATCTGAGAGCACAGCATCCCTGGGGGTGCTCAGCCCCTGCTTTCACACAGTATCTCTGCACAGATGTGCCTGCATGAAGATCAGCTGCATCACCCGAGCAAGGCAAGGCACAGATTTATAGGCTGCGAGGATGAGGGGGGACCAGCTCCCTCTCTCAGGAGCCACCACAGCCCTGGGGAAATTCAGGCTCCAGAACAGTGTGGCCCTGCACTGCCTTGACACTGCTCACACACACAGGCCTGGGCTAGCAGCCACCCAAAAGCTGCAGCGGAAGATGGACGCAGCGAGTGACAAAGCCACCACATCACATAGGAAGGGCTGGAAACCTGCAACCTGCCTCCATGTCCCCTTTTTGTCCACCGTCTCAATGGTGGGTACTTGTAGCTGCATGCACTGGATGTTGTGGGTCACAAGATTTCAGGTGACCTGAAAAAAAGCCCCACAAGCAGGAAAAACCATCCTGCTTTTGGTGAATCCCCCACCCAGCTGAAGATCACACAGACATCTTCCAGCTCATCCCAGCTTCTGTGTTAGCCAGGTTGGAAACGGGACACCAAAATCCCTCACTCTAAGCTTGGGGGGGTGAACAAATCTTCCATATGTGTGGCAACCAAGAAAGCCCCCAAATTCAACCCTTTTCCAACGTGAAAACAACAAAAACTCCTCAATGGGAGATTGTAATTTTGTTTGGAAATGTCATTTCCAAATGGCACATGAGAAATCATGCTCTGACCTAGCGTTGCTGACAGGCAAGTATTTATTCCTACAGAATTTCCACATAAACCCATCACTTTTGTCAGTAGGTCTGGACACAAGACGAGGAGGAGGAAGGCAGCAAGAGGGGAGCCAGGAGGCACAGGGACAGGCAGCGACAGAGCTTTGGGTGCTGCAAGCCCCCAGGTCACTGCAAATACGACGGGTCTCCTCAAGGCGTATTTTTGAGGCAAGATGTAGCCTTTCCAACACTTTCATAGCAAGTATCTAATATTTTTTCAAACCTAGTACTGTTTTTTCCAATACATTAAACCAATACAAGCCTCTGCTCCGGAGCCCCGCAGCACTTCATCATTCAACACCACTGCTCTTGCCCGTGTCGGAGCAGAGCGGATCCTGTCCGACATACATTTCTCAGTCTATTAAGCAGAGTTATTCTTTTGCTCAGAGTTTTGATACTTACAAAGCCATTACCATCCCTCGCATGCACATCCATCATCAGGCCTTCAAACTCCAGAAAGTCCCAAAAAACTATTTTCCACTCACCATGCAGCCTGCCAGGCTCTGTTCTTCTACTCTGCGTTCCTTCATCCATCGAAAGACATTTCAGCAAGTTCCGAGTCCAACAAAATAAAGACATGGCAGCCTGAAGAGGTGGTGATTTTCTTCTGTGAGGGGGGAGCGGGGCAAAGGATACAGCAGGGAAGAGCTGACTTCTGTCTGCCTGGTTGGAAAAGCTAACCTGGGCTCCAGGCACCGGTGCCTGCCGGGGGTGCAGGGCACCATTTTGCAAAGCCCCAGGTCTCAGAAAGCCATGGGGGGAGCAGCTGTAGCTGCCCCCTGGGCTCAGACACCCCCAGTTCCACAAGCACCACAACACAGGGGTGCATCCAGCCCAGTGCTGGCCCCCCTGCTCCTTCCATGTGCCCCCAGCACCCTGCAGTCACCAGCCACCCCCTGCGCTGCTCTGGAAACCCAGCACTTGCTGTTTGCCCACGTTTTGCAGGGAGATGGTTCACCATCACACCTCTGCACCGCCCCGACGGCTCCCAGCATGGACCATGTGCTCCCCAAAGCCCCCCCAGGTGCACGCACAGAGCAGCGCTGAGCTGCCAAGCACCAGCTCTGCTAGGGCCTCACAGGATGCGGGTGACACAGAGAGGAGCAGCCCTGCCCCAGCCCAGGGCAAACCAGCTGCGGGGCTGCCCCGAGCCCAGCGCAGGCACCCAGTGGCGCTGCATCTTGACCCAGCAATCACCAGGTCGGACTTACGGGGAAGATTTATGAAAGGATGTGGCCAGATGAGCGGTAGAGACGACGAGTCTTGAGGAGTGACTGATTTCTCCCTTACAAGAGGAATAGAAATTAATTTATGAATTTGGTTAGTTAAGCTGCCAAGTGGCTTTGATGCAGTTTATGTTTTTGCATATGTTCATGATCTATTGCACAGCTGTTGGGGGAGGGGGTGGGGGGGAAGGTCCTATTGAGCCGGAGCAATGCATCACTCTGGCTGAGGCAGCCAACAGCTCTCAGCAAAACCAGATTGCCCTTTAATGGGCCACGGGCTGGTTTGCTGCTTTCCCAAAGTGGGCGCCTCGCTCCCCCTCCTCGGTTCACTCTGGAGGGCCTGGAGCCCTGTTACTTGCTGCAGAGGCAGGGAGCGGGGCAGGACCCCCTTCCCCATGCCCACGGCCAAGCACAGCCCACCAGAGACACCGCTGATGTGTCTTCTTTCACTTTGCTCGCCCCTTCCGTGGTTTGGTAGGACCTACAGCAAGTCAGGAGAATCCTCAGGGACATGTGGAGCTGGGACAGGGGGTGGGTGCTTTATTCCTTTACCCAAACTGCACTTTCACAAAGAAACCATGGAGCGCAGAGCGTGGATGTGGTGCTCACCAAAAGCAGGCGTGGGGACCCGTTACACACACCGAAGGACCCCCACACACAGCCAGGGAGGGACCTGCCGGCGGGCTCAGCCCCGGCTCCCCCAGCCCAGCCCAGCGCGGGCGCCAACTCCCCAGTGCTTCCCGGCGTTACAGGTGCTTGGAAGTTTTTCAAGACACAAAGTAATTTCCTGTTTGAAGCAGTTGACAAATCTGCACAGAAACTGGATAACCCTTGGCGTTTCAGGGAGATCCGACTGCTCCAGCTCAGGGCCCCTCTCCAATACACTATTCCCCCCCAGATATAAGGGGCAGGAGGGTGGGTTGAGCACTCCTCTCTGTCCCGTGCCCAAGTGGCCTCAGGTTTAGGACAGATACTGCACCCTTCCATGAGGTTTGTGACAAGCACGTACGGCAACTGTGTCCCCAGGAGGTGCCACAGCCTGGAACAGGGTCCCAGCCCAGCCCAACACCATTCCCAGCCCAAGAAACACCCAGCCAGCCTTTGCTGCATCGCCCTTCTCCCTCCCCGAATCTCCCACAAACAGGGTTATTTAGGGGGGAAAAAAAACCAACTTGGTAATTAAATTATCACATAAATAGAGCAAAACCAGCTCATGCACATTTATCAGCTTGACAATTTTTTAGTTAGTAGTTGCTTTGTAACCAGAAGAATGAGAATTAAATCAGACACAGGCAATAGCCCTTTTGGGGCAGGAGGCGGCACTCGGGGCTCCAGTGCTGTGCGCCCACGTGCTGGGGTCACACCAGCATGGCCAGGCTCATTCTGCTGCGACAGCAGATCAGGTCCCAGGCTTGTTTTGCTGGGTCCCAGGGGCTGCAGCAGGCTGCTCCCAGCCACCCAGCACCCAGCCGGTGCACCCAAGCACAAGCTGACCCTGAGGAGCTGCCAGAGAGCATGGGGCTCAGCACCCTTGCTCCTGGGACAGGGGACAGCACAAAGCCCTGGGCAGGGAAGAGATGCAGATCCTGCTTTCTGAAGTCCCTCACTACAAGCCACACCTATCTCCCAAAACAACCAAAGGGAGGGAGATGAATCAGCCAGAGGTGTTGTCGCATGCAGATGGCCATTTCACAGTAGTCTGCTCCGAGTTGCCTTCTCCCTGCCCAAGCCACCAGACCGCACAGCCAGATCAGCACCCAGCACTGCCACCGATTCCTCACACCCCATCAGGATACATCACCTCTCCCTACTTCAGTTTTTGCAAATGGGTAGCTCCCAGCCCTTGTCTCTGAGACACGTGAACATCCGAAGGATGCCCAGATGACAGACTCACCAACGCGCAGAAGCCTTTCCTCCACTCGTCCCCAGGCATGCCGCAGGCCAGCAATGCAGGGTTCACCCCTTTGCTCTAAGCAATATTGCTCCCAGCAGGAACCCACCACCCAACACACCGACCTCTTCAAGAAGCCCAAGAGCAGGGCTGGCATGACGCTGCACAGGGCAGCACGCTCAGCCCCACCACGGTCCCAAAAAGCAGCAGCCAAGCAGCTCCAAGATGGAAAGACCCAGAGATAACTAATCAGCAAAGATAGAACAAGCCAAATGACGTCAGTGGAGTAAAAGAGCCAACAATCTTCCAGATCCGAAAAGCAATGCCTTTAGATACTGACAATTCATGGTTGCTATGTCAGGGCACAGAATTTTGCAAAATCTTGCACAAGGAAAATTGATGGCTTTCCTTGTGGAACATTTTAATGGCTATGCTCAGCTTTCCCAGGGGGGTCTCACTTTCTCAGGGCATAGATTTGCCACCACTTACTTGATTTGGATGAACTTTCTGTCAAAATCAACAAGGATTTGATCTGTGCTTCCTCCTTGCTAGAGATATTCATAGCAAAAACAAGGATCAGAGAGGGGAAAAAAAAAGAGAAAAGCCCTTACCTTGCAGCAGCCTGGGCCTCAGGAGTCCTCACAGCCCCACTACCTGGTGAGCATCATCATGCTCAGCACCTGCAGCTTTTTTTTCTCCCAGTCCAGCCCCAGCAACACCCCCCTGCCATTGCAGAGACTCAGTATGCCCAGTTTTGGGCAAAAGCTGAGGCCTGGGAGGATCAGAGGGGATGAAAGATAATGTTCTCAATGAGTGGCCTTGGGGAATTTGAAGAGGAAGGATGCTGCAAAGTCACGCTGTGAAATTTGCAGCATCTTCCCTCTTCAGATTCCCTAAAGCCACTCATTTGCAGATTTTCCTTGGTCTGCAAAATGCAACCAGCAGCAACAGATCCTGGCACCTGCTGCCCCGCATAGGGCTGTGACCTCGCACAGAGCATCACCACACTGGGAGCAAACAGGCACTGCGAGCCCAGATACGTGGAGCGAAGTGCACGCAAGGGAGGTGACCGATGGCATTTGCTGATGGAGGGGAAGCTCAGGGCACAGGGACCAGCTCCAGGTCAGCTGGAAGCTGTTGTGACATCCCTGCTCAGACCAACACAGCACTGGAAAGTTTCTGGATGAGCTGCCTTGCCACCCTGACGCCCCCTCACTTCATGACCTCTCTTCCTGTACAGAAATCACATCCCCGAGTGCCTGAGTCAGCTGTAAATCCCCATCATCGATCAGACGTGAAATACGGCACTTGATGGTTGTGGAAGGGGAACCAGATTGCACAGAGGGAAAAGTATAGCAGCCACGTGGCGCTCCCACACGGGCTTGGGGTACAGAAACCATCCAGGTGGTCCCAAAAGCCCCAGGAACTAAAATGAATGATGGAAACAAGAGGAGCACTACAGCAGTTTAGGGAAAGACATCTTTTGCTAATAAAATCCAAGTGCAAAGCCAATAGGTGTGTCCCCTCGCTTTCCTACAGGGTGAGTTTGGACCTTGCAGCCCCCCAGGACCTGTGCAGGATGTCCCAGCACAATGCTACCTGCTGAGCCTTGTGGGGTTGGGGGGATCAGGGCAAGGGGGCAAAGGCACCCATGGGCAGCCCAAGGCCCTCAACAGCTGCACCTAATGTGGCAGAGATGTCACCCTCCCCTTTTCCATCCTCATCAGCACTCTTCTTCATTCCCCTTACCTGCTCCCTCGGCCCCCTTTGTGCTCACTTCCATCTCATTTCCTCTCCTTCCTCTTCCTCAGCTGACCTCTTCCTCAGGTCTATGTTGAAAACCCTTCCCTGTTTGTGGTGTGGAGGCTCGGCTCGCACAGATGCAATTTACCCTTTTAAAAAGAAGCAGGGTTTGGCCAGTCTAACTGGTGCAGACTCCTCGAGGGGAGAAACGTGGTCTTAGCCAAGGGACATTTCTGCTGGTGGAGATGGCTCTGCAAGGATTGCCCCTGTATGTGCCACTGCAGCGATGAACCCATTGGTGTCAGTGGGGGCTGGGAGGGACAGGGGCCGGGCAGGCGTGGGGTGAAGGCTGCAGAGCAGCATCATTTCCCCATGGCTCTGTGCCTGCGGGTTTTCTGCCCCCTCCATTTCCTCCCCGAGGCCAGCTGGGCGCAAGCCCACAAGGCACAGATTTCTCTGATTAGGCAACACCAGGCAGCCTCTCCCCTTTTGCTTTCAACTGCCTCTTCCTCCTCATCCCCGGCAGCAGCCCCAGCATCCAGCCCGAGCACAGCACCACCCACACCACCACGGGCACCGGCCACGGCACTGCCATGGAGTCGAGTGCGCGAGAACCCCTGGTGAGGAAGACGAGCTCCTCGTATCAGACCTTCTCCAGGAGTGCTGGCAAGAGGCTCGACAAGGAGTACCTGCAGTAAGGGCTGGGCTGGGGCTGTGGGGTGGGCTGTGCCCCCAGTCCCAAGAGTGCCAGACTGGGGGGAACTGGTGGAAGAGCTGCCTCATACTGCTGTCATTCCTGAGTTGCCATGAGATGGGGTCTCATCCTGCCCAGGGGGTGTGGTGCTGGATGAGCCTGCCTGGGAGAGCTGCGGGTGTGCGTGCTGGTGGGCATCCGACCCTTGTGGGGGCATGAGGTCCTGCTGGGAGGCACAGGGGCTTTGAAAGGAGCCCCCTCCCTGCTCCACTGGCACGAGCCAGCTGCCGGCTGGGTCCCTGGTGCCACCGGGCTCCAGCTTCTGCTTTTCTCGGTTTGAACCTGCTGAAAGCTGCCTGGTGCGGAGGATGGCATCAGTGCTGCCGGGGGGTCGGGATCCCATCCCCTGCTCGGAGAACCTCCACCAGCCTAGGGCTGTGCCAGCCATTCCCCAGAGAATCCTTCCATGGGTGTCACGAGAGCCTCAGCAAAGGCTGGGGGAACCTGCCAAACAGAGTTAGAGTTTCTGCCAGCTGCAGTAAGGGCACCCACCACATCCTTCTCACTCCGTCTCTCCCTCAGGAGCCTCCACAACAAGCGGCTCTACCTGGCTGCATTTGCCGCTGTCCTGGGGAACTTCAATTTTGGCTTTGCCTTGGTTTACCCCTCGCCCGTCATCCCTGCTCTGGAGGCTCACCCCAGCCCTGCGCTGAGGCTGGACCAGCACACAGCATCCTGGTTCGGGGTAAGGAGCAGGGCTGTCCCCGCCAGGGGCAAGGGGCAGAGCCATGGGTGTGTGGAGGAGCCCAGACCCACCGAAGCCCCTCTCGTGCCTCCCCGCAGTCGGTGTTCACACTGGGAGCGGCAGTGGGGGGCCTTAGCGCCATGCTCCTCAATGACCGCCTGGGCCGCAAGCTGAGCATCATGTTCTCAGCGCTGCCCTCCGCCGTGGGATACGCACTGATGGCCGGTGCCCAGGGCATCGGGATGCTGCTGCTGGGCCGTGTGCTGACGGGCTATGCCGGCGGCGTGACGTCTGCCTCCATCCCGGTAAGGTGCCGTGGGAGAGAGCTGGCCGGGGATTTGCATGGTGGGAGCTGGGGTGGTGCCGTAGCAGAGCTTGGGGTGTCTCGCTGCTTTTTGGAGGCATTGGCAGAGCTCCAGGGCTGCGGCTGGGCCATCGGGGAGGGGGAGGATGCACTGGGTTAGCAGCCCTGGCATGGCCAGCCCGAGTTGCCCCCACGGTGCTGGGCTTTCTTGCCTGCAGAAAAGGGAAGGCAGGTCTTCAACCCTGCCTGGTTCCTCCCGGCAGTTATTTCCTCCCTTATTTACCAAACACCGACGTCGTGCTGCGTGCAGAGGGGAAGGCAAGAATTGAGTAACCCCGGGGCACATCCTTCCAGTAATTGGAGTCTGAGCATCCCTCTGGAGCACTTCTCCCCCACCGTGCTGAGGGAGGGAAGTGGTGGTACCTGCAAGGCTGTCCTCTCTGCCTGCCAGCACCAGCTTATGCCACGGGACCACTCAGATTTCCACCCTAAGAGGGCAATTTCCCAGCGGTTTGGGTTTCCCCTGCTGCAACGGATGACTTTGAGGTGACAGAGGACAGGTTTTGGTGGTGACAGCTGTATACTGCAGCTCCATTAAGCATGTGCTGTCCCCGTTTCAGGTCTACATCTCTGAGATCTCCCACCCCGGTGTCAGAGGCATGCTGGGCGCTTGTCCTCAGATCATGGCAGTGCTGGGCTCCCTCGTCTTGTACGCGCTGGGCAAGTATCTCGGTGGTTGGAGGGCAGGAAACCCTCGGCGAGACCTCAGGGAAGGGAATTTGATTTTAAACAACTTTCTCAGCAAGCTGATGGATCCCTTCCCCTCGCAGCCAGCTCACAGCCACCACCATGGGTGTGCCAAGGGTGTCTGGGCAGGATCACCCCCATTTAATTTGCACTTGCATGTGAGCTCAGAGGGGTGAATCCATAACCCACCCAGTCCCGTGGCCATTACCGTGCCAGCAGACCCGAGTGCTGCGGAGGCTTGGTCAGGGCTGAAGAGCAGCATGCGATGAACTGCATGTGCATCTCACACCAGCATGTGCCCTGGCTGCTGCAGGATCTGGCTGGATACTCTAAGATTTGGGGGAGCTGGCTGGAACTTCACCATATCACACAGCTGAAAATGCTTCTTTGCTAGGAGAAAAACGTGCAAAATCACTATTTTTTTTAGATCTCTTTTCGCCCGCTAAATTTATTAAATTAAATTATTAGGGTGCCCACCTGGAGGCATGGCCAGGACACCCTTCCCTGCACGCTTGCCGCTCCTAACCGTGCTTTTCTGGCAGGGCTGGCCCTGGACTGGCGCTGGCTGGCCGTCACTGGAGAGGTGCCCGTGCTCATGATGATCGTCCTGCTCTGCTTCATGCCCAACTCACCCCGGTTCCTGCTCTCTCGGGGGAAGGATGACGAGGCCCTGAGGTCACTGTGTTGGCTGCGGGGCAAGGACACGGACTATGCCCAGGAGTATGAGCAGATCAAGGACAGCGTGAGGAAGCAGGTGAGGAGGCTCACCACCAGCACGGGGGACGTGTAATGTGAGAACAGCAAAATCCAGCCTCCTTTGGGCAGCTCCTGAGCCATCTTCTGGGTGCCACGGTGGTGCCCAGAGGTGGTAACACCTCGGCTTTCTGGCTTTGTCCCCTCCAGAGCCCACGGATTTCCTGTGCGGAGATCAAGGACCCCTTCATTTACAAGCCCATCCTGATCGCAGCGGGGATGAGGTTCCTGCAGCAGCTTTCAGGTGTCACCTGCATCCTCGTGTACCTGCAGTCAATATTCAAGAAAACATCTGTCATCCTGGTGAGCCCTGGGGTTCAGCCTGCCTTGCCTTCAGTGATGACCGCCCAGTGCTCAAAGTCCCCTGCAGCCCTCAGACCCCAACTCTGAAGCCTTTTTCAAAGTGCCTGGTTGGCAGCAATTGCCAAGCACGTGCCCTGCAAACGGCCGCATGAGGATGGGGAGTGGGACTGGCCCCACTCTCCTCTGAGCTTCAGGCTCTTCTTTGCTGGCCTCTTACCTCAGGAGGATAGCTTTGACAAATCCACCAGCCAGAGCCAAGACAACACGTGCTAGGAACCTGCCCTTTCCCTGGCTCTCCTATATCAGCTTCCCCACTGCTTTTGCCATTGCAGAAACCAGAGTATGATGCAGCTCTTGTTGGCTTGGTACGTCTGTCCTCAGTGGCCATTGCTGCTGTGTCAATGGATAAAGCTGGGAGGAAGATTCTTCTTTTTGTATCAGGTATGTTTCTCCCTCACTGTTGTGCAAGAGAAGCTCTTATTTAAGGATTTCCAGGAGCTCTGCAAATGTGCCAGAGTGGAAACTTCAGCTGTACAGGACTTGGGCAGGGAGCGGGGGAGGTCTCTTTAGTTTGGCGGTGGCTCAGGTCCTGAGCAGAGGTGTTCCTGGGAGCTCCATCCTTGGCACAGAGGGGATAACTCACACGTCAATTCCGCTGTCCTGTTGTATCTCTCCACAGCTGCTGTCATGTTGGTCTCCAACCTGACCATGGGGTGCTACATCCACTTCATGCCAGCTTCTCAGAATGGCACCACTGCCAACAGGACCCTGGTGAGCTCTGCCAACCTTCCTCCTGAGCCGACAAACTACATCACCCTTATCCCCCTCCTGGCAACCATGTTCTTCATAATGGGTAGGTGCCAAGAGCACAGGGGTGGGTACCAGCTTGGGGGGGACATTTCTCATCCGAGGCAGGGTGATATGGAGCAAGGAGATAGGGCTTGGAGCTGAAAGGCAGGCAGATGTCCCTGGAAGACCAAAAAAGATGGCATCTGAAGTCACTCTGAGGACTGACAGAGCATGAATGGGGGGGAGTAATGATTGATGGGGAACAGGGCAGGATTGCACAAGGCTCCTCTTCTGCACTCCTCAGTGGGCTTTGAAGCCTCAACAACCTCACCTTACCTGTCCTCCCTTGCAGGTTATGCCATGGGCTGGGGCCCCATCACCTGGTTGTTGATGTCGGAGATCCTCCCTCTGAAAGCCCGTGGGGTGGCCTCGGGCCTCTGCGTCGTCGTGAGCTGGCTGACAGCCTTCACCCTGACCCAGTTCTTCCTCCGGGTGGTGGTGGGTACTGCCCTGGGAGGGTGTCCGGCAGCCCCTCCTCAGACCCTCCCCGCACAAGCTCACACCTGCTTTCTGCCCTACCTTCCAGGAAGCCTTCGGCCTCGAGGTGCCCTTCCTCTTCTTTGCTGTCATCTCTGCTGGGAACATCTTATTCACGGGCTGCTGCGTTCCAGAAACCAAAGGCAGGTCCCTGGAGCAGATCGAAGCCTTCTTCAGGACCGGCCGAAGGTCGTTCATGAGGTAGGAGCTTCCATCTGCCGCTGTGCCGGGCTACCCATCCACGTGCTCAAGGGTCACAGAGGAAAAACTGCCATGCTGCTGGAGCTGGAGGCTGGAGCTTTCTGTGAAGGCAACAGGAAAGGAACAGGCAGCAACAATCATCTGGCTTTGGATGTAAAAGTTGCCAACTGGAACTTCACCTTCTCCCATCATTCAACACTACCTGTTACACTTTGGGCAACGTGTCAACCTGAGGTATGGGACCAGGTAACCAGCACCAGGCTGGAGATAAAGATGCCCTGGAAAATGAAAGGTGTGGCTGCAGACAAGAGACCACACATGTCCTTCGCTCAGCAGCCACCAAAGCAGCCCCAGAGCCTGAGGGTTTGGCTGGAACAGAGTTAACCGCTGTAGTCGTTTTGGCAAAAGTTCAGCGTGTAGTTGCAAGAATAAAACGGTGTTGCTTCTAACTGCAAGATGTTGCCTTGATTTGCAGAGGAGGGAGCTGCAGGCAGGTGGGATGGGAGAGGCAGACGAGGATGGTGACCAGGGGACCGCGGCAGCCTGCAGCTTCCTAGATGAGTCTCACATGTTTAGGGACTGTGAAAGAGGCAGAGCCGGATGCTTTGTACAAAAAGCTGCCACATTTTATTGCTCTAAAAACACACATTACTCTAGAAGCCTAATGAACAAGACCAAATACAGTTCACAAAGAAAATCCAGGACAAAACAAAGAACAGCAACAGACAAACATTCAGCTGTAGTGCAAGTGATTCACGGTGGGAAAGACACAGTGGGCACTGACAATACTTTGTACTGGGGTGGGTCCTTCCCACCACAGGGTTTTACTCATCCACAAAGAGGAAGGTAGATGCACCTCCATCACGGTTGTGTGTGGAGCCTCCACCTCCACCACTTTGAGATTTCAACTGCATAGTTAGTAGCACATTGCTCTTACCCCTTTCCTGCATGTCCTGCAAGAATAAGGACTTTTCAAATTATTTTTTTTTTTTTTTTTTAGAGCCTAACCCTAGGTAATACACAGCTGCAGGAGGGGTTATGGCTGCGAGGAACAAATGGCCTGGCTGAGTATCATGTCCAACCTAACTCTCCCAAAAGGGCAGGACAAGGGCTGAGCTGGGAGATGCTTTGCCCAAGAGTTTGTCCAACCTCCTGAAGTGCACTTGGCACCACAAGGGCTGGCGGAGCTGCTTGTGTCCTCCCATCCCTGGAACACTCAGCCTGCTGTGACAAGGAAGCATAGAGTAACATAGCATATGTGACCCAGAGCTCAAGGTCCACTTGCTACCATTTACATCCCCTGCAGCAGGAGATGAGAGAAAACACCTAAGAGAAGATGTGCTTTACCAGAGCATTAATTTAAAGCAGCTTGAGACAGAGGAAGAGAAATGGACCAAAATCAAAACCACAGAAAAAATTCAGTATCAGACCTAACATTTTTGCTGCTGAGACCCATTTCCAGAAAGATGTTCAGCCCTGGCTGAAATACACCTGTTTCTAAGTGTGGCCTGATTACGAGAGGCCTCCAGAGCTTCTGGTTTCCACTGACCTTCTGAAGATCAGGATCTCTGGCAGCCCTGTGCTAGAGCGCTTTCTTTCTCACATGGCTATGGACCAGGTCTTGACATCTTCAAGTCAGTGAAACCCTTCCCTGAAGACAGGGGATGCTTTTTTTCTGAGGAAAAAATGACAAAGATGGATTGAGCTTCCCAGGGCTTGGGCTAAGGAGGAAATGCCCCAATATGCAACGAGGTTGGACTCCTCAGGTCCTGTGAGAACCTCATTGGAGAAGTATTTTCTAGGTGACCTCCTTTCTTCAACATCAAAAGTCTGAGGGTTTTTGCTACATTTAGAGTCTGAGAAATCACAGTGGCTCTTTCCAGAGGTAGAATGGTCTTTTTATTCACTGCACACACAGAGAATCAATTGGTGTTACAAAATCAGCTCCTGCCCAGAGCAACGAGTTCTGGGCACACAGCAGAATGTGAGCTTCTCTTCTTCTCTTCACACCCAACGGGCAGCCCCAGGGGATGGTGGAGCTCATATGCACAAGTGCCGTCAGCTTCGCGACTGCCTGGGACACGGAAGAGTTGCACGCTGTATAAATGCACGTGGGTAAGAAGCGCACAGCTCATGCGGTGGACAGTGTAACAGTCCATTGCTAAGCTCACGTGTGCTGCCAGTACCCAGGTGTCTTTCCACACTTGGTGTCAACAACTCACTGTAGTCAACACGTCACCCACTCTCTTGAGTTCTCACGTAACAAAACTTCTGTCCCATCGTCTCCCAAGAGGACTTTCCAAGATGGAGCAAGCAAAACCTCTTCCATAGAGACCCCACGGATTAGCCATCCAGGCTGGATGCCATCAGCAGGGATTGGGTTGAGCCTGTAAAATCTCTAGAGCAGGGCTTTTAACTTCATTTATCCTTACACAGCTTCAAGCACCCTGACGGTGCCTCTAAACACAATTAATAACCACCATGCACTGTGAATGGGCATATTAACTACTGTGATGCTACTACTCTAAAGGTCCTTTCTATCTCCACAAAAACAGTCTCTTGCCCACACGGAGGTGAGACCATCCACTAACTGTTACTACAACTCTGAAAAGCCATGGGTGCTGTCACCAAGCCATGTCGGCGATGGTGGCAGCGCCTGGCTTGGCTTCAGCTGCATCAGACGGGCACAATTCCCAAGAGCTCCCACTGCCGACACACATCTGTAGGAGTCAGCATCTCGGAGCACAGATCTGAGACCCCTCCTGTTGTGGCAGGCATAGACACTGAACAGAGCCAGTGCCTTCAAGGGTTGTGATCAAAGGCTCCAGCTCAGCCCTTACAGAAGAGTCCCTGAGGCCCCAACAAAAGCGTGGAGCTTAGAGCTGAGCTTTGCAACCCACTAACAGTGGCAGAGCTGATGCAGACTGTTCACTTGCCTTGGCCCCAGGGTCAGGCCCAACTGCCACAAAACACATCGTGACAGCACAGCTGGCGTCCAAGGGACTTGTGCCGTTGGTGCCAAGGGAGCAGAGTGGACCCGTCGGTGCCAGTGAGCCCCCCAGGTGACCTGGAGCAGCACTTGCCTGCAACAGCCCCCGGGACTGCTGCTGGTCCATGGCATTAGGACAATCAGGTGAAGCCAGCGAAGGTCCTACCAGTTCTGTGGTTCATCACCACGGGCGTAGATCAGCCTGCAAGTGCTCCTCTATTGCCACTGCTTTACCTTTCGCCTCCCGTCACCAAAGCTACTGTGGAACTACTCACAGAGCCAAGCAGTCACTACCAAAGACATGCTCATAGCTACGTGCATCAGCCTGCAACATTCTTCTACTAACACTACTTAACTCCCCAAACCCCCCTGAAATCAAAGCAGACATCCTGTTTGCTAGGCAGGACTCTGCACGTGACCCAGCCAGTGAAGATGCTGCACAGGGACACGGCTGACTGGAAGAGCAGAGCGGCCACCACTGCTGAGCACCCCGTGGGCTGCAGTGCATTGCTCCTGCTGCACCCCGTTGCTGCAGGCAGCGCGGCCAGGCTGCAGCCCCTGCACACGTGCACGAGGAAAGCCAACGGCCCCCGTATTGCATGCAGCAACGAGGATCGGCCCAGAGCTGCGGGGTCTATAATGGCACAGATCTTATTGTCACAAGCTGTATCTGGGTTATTCTGCGTCCCAGAGCAGCTGGTGTCAGAGCAATCATGGTCCAGAGGCGGGGGGAAGGGTCTTAGCACAAAGTGGCTCCCCAGCATCCAGCTGCGAGGGCCCGTGAGTGTGAACAAACCCAAGGCGCGTTCCTGACCGGTGTAAATCCTCACACCTCCCTCAATTCCAAGGAAGAAACAACAGCTCAGGTTAGCTGGCAGCTTAGCCCCCCCATCGCCAGGGACCCGCCGCAATGCACACACTGCCCCGCACCCAGCCACCCCCTCGGCAGCGGCTCCATCCAGGCACTGCGGGGACCTGCTGGTCTCATTCAGCTGATGCAAATACACACCGCACCCGAGGAAGGACATGCTGGATAGATCGTTTTCAACAAGAAAGCCACAGAGTGGCTGACAGACAGACCCTCTAACAGACAGCAGTCAGCCTCCCACCGCATTTCCCAGAGCACAGCACAACCCCCCTGGTAGCCCAGGGATTCACATGGGACCACAGATGCGGGAGCTCAGCTGCCAGGGCAGAGGAGCCAGAACAGGCTGCAGTCCCCACCACCACTGTTCCACCACAGCTGCTACCTGCCCTGGCTGCCAAGTGAGTACCATCCTCCAATCCAGCACTTACAGCCCAGTTTTCCTCCTTTCTCCCTCTCAGAAAAGGGGGAAAACAACCTTTGTCAAGCCGGTGGCCCAGAAGAAGACAAAGGGGCCAAAGGACAACACACTTTTCAAAAGTCTGAGAAATGCTCTGAAGGCTGAAGTAGGGTTTTACAGCATCCCAGTTACGGCAGCCAGGGCTCTCCCTGGGCTCAGAGACCCCTGCCAGTGAAACGAGGCAGTCCTTGAAGGACAGGAAACGTAGCACTCTTTTATCCTATGTCCAGACAAAATGAGTCTCATCAAAATACTTAAATAACTAGAAATAAATTATTCCCCCTTTTCCTAATCAACAAAAAGCAATCATGTAAAAATCAAATAAATCAAAAACTCTAGAAGAAACCATGATGAGAAGAGGGGGATGTGGGCTTAGTGAGCAGTTTTGTCCTGCATGGTACAAAGCAAACAGAAAACAGGGTGTGAAAACCACTGATGGAGCCTGCAATAAAGCAGCAAGACATCCCAGCTATCCACACTGAAACGGTGCAGACTTCTCTGTGTTTGCAAAGGAAGGATATGCCACCTTCCCATACAAAACCAGCTCAGGACTGATGCAAAAAGAGCATGAGCCCAAAGACAAAGGCTGTACCAGACAGAAGCAAAGAGCTGGTCCCTTGCTCAGAGGGATGGATCGCAGGAGCAGGAGCAGATGCTGGGAGTGAGAGACAACAGAGCAGAGTCCCAGGCTCACGAGAGAAGGATGCTCTTGCACATCAGTAAGCCTTACACCAGCAAAAAATCCCACTTGGCTCAAGCAATAGTACCCCTTTTCAGCTGAGGTAAAGCAAACCTTATGTCCCTTCTTCCCCAGTAAAAAGAGTGAAGCTTAAGAAAAGTACCCTTATTAAGACAAAGTAATTCTTATAATTCAAGTAAATTGCAGTAACTGCCTGCAGCTGTATCCAGAGGATGCAGGGCTGTGCTTTGTGGGTGCCGGGATCTGCCCCAGCACCTCTGGCAGCTCCTCTGCAGAGGGGGTTGTCGTCTTTATGTGGGTTTTTTGCTGGAAGTCCTTTCCCATGCAGGGATGCTGCCCATGCCTGGCCTAACTGGACCCATATTAAAATATACTCAATGGAAGAGAACCAAGCTTAAGCACCACCATGTATTGCTAAACCCTGGATTAGTGTATTACACCTGGAAAGTGCCACACCAGAGACTGTTACTACGTGCAATGTCAGGTTCTGCTCAGGTGTGAGGCCAGCAGCTCCCTGACTCCCATGAGACCAGTACAAGCAAGGAGCTGGCACGTGAGCTCTGTCCCTTCTCACCCCATCCAGGGAGCAGTTCCCAAATGAGCACTGCATCCTCAGCTCATTATCGGGCATCACTCCAAAGAAAGGCTACCTATTCAGGCTGGTAAAGCAGCACTCAAAGAGCCAGCACCTCTGCAGCCAAAAAAAAAAATTAAATTAAAAAATAGGGGGACTGGGAGATATTTTGTTGAGGGTTGAGAAGGAGAGAGGGAGCAACACGCTGAGATCTGGCTGCTGGTGTGAGAAGAGGGCACAGCCGGCCCCAGCCCCTGAGATTTCCAGTTGCTGCAGTGTCCAGGGAAATCGTGGCGTAACAGAGGAGGGAGCGGGCAGAGGGAAGGGCAGGGTGGATTTCCATATCTTCACCATCTCAGTGTCCAGGAGAGGTTACCCCAAGGTTGTGGGCTTCAGATAGCCTGTCCCTCCAGGTCCCCCGTGAGCTTCTCTTCATCCATTTGCTTCTGCTGCTGGTGGATCCGAGCGTAGGAAATGGCATCTCCCCTGCAGAGAGAAGGGACAACGTGGGGATGTGAGCTCCGGGTGCCCACCACAGTGGGTACAGCACCTGGCAGAGGGGTCCCCCAACCAGGGCCCAGGCTCCTCTGCGCCAAGGGATGCCAGGAGTGAAATGAGACTTTCTGGACTTCTCCAACCCCACCAGGGCTGCTCACCACCCCCAGAGCTGGGGCCATCCATCCAGCGGCTGCAGAAAGAGGGCTGGGACCCACAGGGCAACCTAGATTGAGTTCCCAAGGAAAAGCTTAGAGCTTCAGCAAACCCTAGGACCTTCCCTCCCAGAGCTTTGAGATGATGGCGGGGAGATGTTCTTTGGCAGCATTCACACTGGAAAGCACGGTTAGTACAAGAGGAAAGCACAGCCTTAGGGAGGCAGATGGAGGTGAGGGCTGGAGGTCCACCTTCCCCTTCCCTCCCCTCCACAAGCAGACAGATCTCTCTTACTTTTTGCCAAGCGCTGACAGGCCATAAAGCACCCCGGTGGCAAACGCAATGGCATTTCCAAAGAGCGTGGTCAACGTCAGGCTGAGCATGACAGGGAACACAGCCATCCTGGAAGACAGAGGCAGCCCTCAAAACCGGGCCCCACGCCCCATGGGATGCAGGGATGCTCATCCACTATGGCACGCCCACGTGCATCCCAACAAGGTTCCCAGGATGGTTTTGCCACCACAACACACCCCAGGAGCATCCTCACCCGCAGTAGAAAGCAGCTTTCTGCCAGGCCCGCAGCTTGTCTGCCCTCGCAGAGACGGCATTTGCAAACTCGATAAACTGGCAGCAGAAGGGGGCTTCGCACAGGAACAGGACGAAGGCGTTGAGCCTCCAGATAGAGCAAACCAGAGTTAATCCTGCCCGCGTGGTCCGGAGCGAGGGTGAGCAATGCTCCCCAGAGACCAGTCACCCCCCTGCCCAAACGCAGGCAGAAGGGAACGGCAGGGCTGGACCCCACTGCACTCTCCCCTCTTCCTCATAACTCCCACACCCTGGTGCCCAGGTTTATTTTGCATCAGGGTATCTCAGTATTTACATCAAAAGGAGTAAAGAAAGAACATAAATAGAGTAAACCCAGCATCTCAACTCACCCAGTGCAGCAAGATCTGGCAATTCATGGAGCCTGACGGACACTCCACGCACACCCACTGCCCGAGCACGGCAGCTCTGCCCCTTGTTCAGCGGTGTCTAACTCACCGAACCTCCCTCCCCACAGAGAAAAGAAAAGAAGTTCTGCTCACATCATCCACACGCCGGCTGCGATGTTCAGGGGGTTGATGGTGACACAGTTCCAGAGACCAGCAAAGGCACAGGCTAGAAAGCAAAGAGGCTTTCAGTGACCACAAAGACCAACTCAGGGCACCCCCAGAGCCCGGCAGGCAGAGCTGGCTTCTCCTCCCAGCCCTGCCCTGTGATGGGACCTTGCACCCACACCAGCACGTGTTTGTTTTCTTGTATTTGGGGCAGTTTTGCAGAGGAGGGGCTGCCCAGAAGAACCCTCGCCTTGGCTGGCACCTCTAGGTGCTGCCGAGCAGCCCCTACAGACCAGCATAGGAGGGTGGGTGGAAAGGTCCGATGCCTGAACAGGAGCCCGGGATGCAGGGGAGAGGGTTTCTTCCCAGCTCCTCCAGCTGCCTATCTTTTTACTCTGCGTACTTGGTGTCTCAGCATGCCACTTGCACAACTATTTCACTTTACGTAGAACAACAGAGCATTTGCTTTTACATGGAGTGACGTAACTCCATGGGCACGTCATGTGGCACCCTGGGTTTTACTTGCTAAGGAACTTCTGCTTTGTCCCAGGATGGACAGAGGTCCCAGCAGGCACCCATCTCTGAGCAACACAGGGAAAGTTCAGGAAAAACATGACTTGCAGCACCAAGACACACTGGCACACAATAAATAAAGCAGAGGTGATTCCAGTCTCTGTCCCACACAGCTGGTTCTGTGCAACTCTGCTAGAGATGGGCAGAAAAGAGCCAAGTTTGGGTCTCCGCTAATACGAATGGAAGCAGATACAGCAGAGCCCAAAATAGCCCCCGGCACTCTGCAGTGCAAGGAGAGGAACCAGGCAGCAGCATCCAAGGCAGGCTGCACACATCTCCTTCCCACCTCATTAAACTTGCAGAGCGCTCCTGACACTCGATACAGCTCTTCTCCTCTGCTGATGCCAGCAGCCTGCCACCGCTCACCTGGGAACCTGAGCCCGGGCAGGGAGGGCAGTAAGCAACGCACTGAGTCCGCAGTAACCACCACCACCCCTGAAAAACCCCAGCTAAAATTATAGAGCCCTTAAAGGCTGTCTTGGGGATGATAGGTGGCACAACGATGAGCAGCAGAGTCCACCTCTGAGAATAAACCAGCCTGGGTTCGGGTATTTCATGTCTGCTGGTGTTTTGCTAGGGGGGTCCCTGAGCAGAGCTGCTGTGAGCAGTCCTGACCTTCAAAAGCCTGGCACGTGTTTGCAAGGTTTCTTTTAAGCAGTTACTGCTGAATCCTCAAAGTTCCCTTAAAAATAATTATCGGTAGTTACCGAACCGGGAAACAGAACTGCAGGCCTACGACAGGACCCATCTAAGGTCAACCCACAATAAAGCGTTTTAGGAAACCACCCAGCAAGTTTATTTTTAAAGGCTTCCTAGGACTATTCCGCAGGAATCAAAAAACTTTTGGAGAATCCTGCAAGAACAAGAGGAGGAATGCCAGAGGACATGTTAACATCCATGCTCCAAGGGCGCTTCTCATCCTCCCAGAGCAAAGGGACCACTGTCAGTGACATGGCTTAGCGGTGGGCTGGGCAGTCCTGGGTTAAGGGTTGGACTTGATGATTGTAAAGGTCTTTTTGAACCTAAATGATGCTATAATCCAATAAACTGAGGCACCGGGGTGGGATGATCTGCTCACAGTCACTCATGCAAACAGCTGGAGAGCTGGAAAAGCAACGGCAAGCAGGATTGCTGGGAGCAGCAGGCAGCATGGAGAGCAGGGCACAACACGGAGGCTTCTGATTCTTCTCTGTGACCAAGAAACCCTCGGATGTTGATGGAAGAGGAGCTCAGGAGAAGCACCATAGGCTTGTGACACTTGCTCTCCCCCAGGAAAGCACACTTCTGAAAGTAATGTTGAATGATTTTCTGGCACTTTATAATCAGCAGAGCCACAAAAACCAGCTGCATCTTGACTACCCCCAAAACACAGCCAGGGCTGGGGCAGAACCCTGCCTGGCTGAACAGCACGGCGGAGCAGAGGTCCAGCTCCAACATGGATCTCCACCACAGCACAAATCGAGGCAGGCAGAATATTATTTTCCAAGCAGGCTTTTGGCCTTAGACTTTTTTTAATCCAGCCAACCAGGCATTGTTTTGTCAGGGTTCTGGTTTGGTTTTGTCCTCAAACACCCCAAAACAGCCCTTGAGCGCTAACTGTCCCTACAGGAGTCTCAACTAAGCAACCACCTCGCTTGCCAATGGACTAATGACCCTGCAAGCCTGAGCTGAGCAAGCCCCTACGTCAGCATGAGCACCAACCAGCGGGAAAGGAGTCAAAGGTTTATAATCACAGGAACACTGCACTCGGTGGCGGCTGCCAACAGCCACCGAGATAACGATTCAGTGACCTTCAGTCTCCTTTGCAGCGCGGCACATCCCACAGCAGCCTGGTACATCCTTGTGCCTCCAGGACGGGATCATCTCCTGCCTCTGTAGCCAAAACAGGACGGAGCTGCCAAGGCAGGGACTTCTTTTTGCAAAACGGAGGCCTCGCAATGGGTTTAAAATGCAGATAATGCTGGATGGCACGTAAACTATGGCAGATAGACAGTTCTGCCATTTGTTTAACTGCTGTCCCACCTCAAATCCCTGAAGGAACACAAATAACTGGGAGCTAAAATGGGGGGGGGGGGGGGGGGGGGGGGGGAAGAACACCACCCCCTACAAAGGCTCTATTCATTTCAAGCAGCTGGTCACTGTCCCCAACACAAGCCTATTTTTGCTCCTCGAGCATTTTACAAAAGCCACAGGCTCTCCTCATCTTATTACAAACAGGAACACAAGGAAGAGAAGGGACTTGGCCAAGGTCACCAAGCCAGCCAGTGCAAGAGCGAGAAACACATCCTGATCTTTGTTTGCCTTGTTCCTGCTCCAGCCCCTGGACCTTTCTGGCTTAGGCAAGTTGTGGGCTGCAGGTGTTTGCATGTGGCAGGCGTTGTCTGCTGGTCTCACCTCCACTAACAAAATTTCTCTTCCTTTCTAGAGGGATTTTTTCCTTCTCTAAAAAATGACCCAGCCCTGTAGCTCAAAATCCTTATATATGAGTTCTGCCCTTTCATAACAAGCTCTGAAAAGAGCAGCAGACTCCAGCCTTGCTGTTTGCTTAGTCACCCCTTTATCAAATGGCCCACCTTCAACAAGGTGATGATGAAGAAGGCGCATTTTGAAGGAGGGCATCACTAGCACAGGGCATTGGAGGGTTGCCTCTAACCACAGCTCCCTACTCCTAAGAGGAGTTTGTGTCTCACGCTGCCTCATTCTCTGCCTGATAAACCTCCTGAAGGGAGACTGTCAGGGCTGGAGAGCAAGCTGCCTGGCTCCCCAAATCACCAGCAAGCCTGTTCAAAGCCTGGCTCTTCTTCCAAAAGCTGCTTCTCCCAGACACACCCGAATACGTAAAACTTGTCAGCTTTTCCTCTAAAAACAAGCCACGAGTTCTCCGAGCTGTGAACAAAAGGTTGAGAAAAGAATCCAAATATAATGGGAAAATAATCCAAATATAATTCAGCTGCTTTGAAACACGTGTGCAGAGGAAAAAAAAGGATGTCTTCAAAGACTCACACTTTTAAGCCACACATGAGCAGATCTAGCATGAGGTGAGTGATGCCACCAATGCCACCCACCAGCTGTCCTCTCCTGCTCTGCACCCTGAGCTCTGCAGGGGCCAAAGCCACGTAAGAAGTGCCGAGGCTCCGGCTACAGCCCCAGCCCGTGGGAAACACGCCGCTATGCTAAACCCCCACCTGGGACCTGCACTGAAGACACGTCCCAGCTGGTCTCTTGGCCGTCTGCCGGGACCAGAAGCGCGGGGGCCTCAGGCAGAGCATGGCGAGGCCGCTACGGTTTGCCCCATAAGAGCAATCCTGCCCAATCTTTTCACACCTCCAGAATTTCAGCACCTAAGACATAAAACAGTGAAAGCAGCATATGTTTTCCCAGCCTAGCCAAAAAGGGCTGCAACGAGCCTGCCCGACAGTACCACGGTCTACAAGGTTGGCTGCAAAAATCACCGTGGGTTGGGCGGTCGAGTCCCGAATCCTGAGGCAAGCATGGGAAGGGGCAGGGAGAGAGGGGGTCAGACGAAACGCTACAGCCAAGGGAATAAATCAGGGCTGACTGCACTGGCTGAGAAACACTCTTGTCTGACTAGAAGTTGTGGACCTGAAGCAGAAAATATTCTCCATCCTGTGCACTGCAGGAGGTCAGACTAAGCGGTCATAACAGTCCCTCCTGCTTTTAAGAGCTATTAATCTCTCCACAGAATGTAGCAAAACAGCACTACAGGACAGGCTGATTTCTGGCAAAGTTGCAAAGACTCTTTCCCTGGGAAAATTTTTTTTCCAGCAGCAGGTAATTCAGAGCGCAGCCAATTCACTTTGCTGTATGCCGGCTCCCTTCTTCTCTGTGTCCAAGACTAAAGCCCTTAAAAAACACACAACACAAACCAAGTCCATTATTCACCTTCAGAAAAAAACCCCAAAACCACAGGCAGGCCCTCTGCAATCAACAGGAGCGATGGGAAACAGCACTCAGGATGGGGAAAGAAAAGAAGTTGCGGGAACATACAAACACCCAACAGACAAATAAGATGAACCAAATCCCATGGCCCCTCTTCACGCCCTGAACCTGCCCCTGCTGAGCACCCTGCACCCCATGCCTGCGGTAAAACCATCACCTAGCTGGTCTGCCCACAGCCCTCCTGCAGTGCCTGGGACTCGGCTGCTGCTCCCATCGCTTCCAGCAAGCGCTGTGTCCAAGAAGAAACTCGAGGATTTGTAGATCCCCCTGTGACATCCCTTCTCCCAGGTAAGTCCAGCAGGTCTAGCGCACGCCAAGCGCATCCCTCGTGTGCCAGCTAAACCCACCCCACGCTCCAGGGACATCCGCGGCTCTTCAGCCCCAAACACAGCAAACTCGCACCTAGTGCAGCCACAAACCCGTCACCCCGAATGGTGCTCGGTGGCATGCCCCCCCTGCGCAAACGTGACCCTAACAAGAGGCAGGGGGACCCCTGACGCGCGCTTTCGCATGCACGAGTGGAGCCGAGGGGGAACCTTTGGCTGCAAGGGAAGGGGATACTTACACATGCCCCCGATGACCCCGGCCATCCTGCAGAGCCACCTGTACCACCAGGTCATGCCATCCTCGGCGGAGGAAGCCGCTGGGTCAGGGGCTGCTGCTGCTTGGAACTGCTCATCCTGAGAGCTCATCGCACCCCTGCTCCCGGGGGGTCAGGAGGCAGCACCCCGCTTCCCCGCCTGAGCCCCAGCAGCACAGGATGCTCCCCCCCACCCCAGGTGACGCTCCCCCCCGTGCCCCGCTCCGGCGAGCCCCTAAACCCAGCCCTGCTGCTGCTGGGCCTCTCCCTGCATCCCCGTGCAGGGCCTGGCCCCCGGCAGCCCCCCCCCAGGGCTGACAATGGAGGGTCTCTGCCTGCAGCAGCAATGCCAGCGGCCGTGGGAGCTGCCTCCACGTCTGCCTGCGTATTGCATTGTGGGTCCCCTCCTCCAGCAGGCAGGGCTTTGATGTCACTCTCATTAAAAGGCTGGTGGGCAGAGCTCATCGTGTACATATTCATAAGCAGCCACGCAGCATGCATTGCACACGAGGGCCCGGGGTGCACGGGGGCTCTGGGTCCCACTCCTCCTGGCTGGCGACTAGATGCTGTTATCCAGGCAGCCAGCGCACGCTCAGAAGAAAGGGAAACACAATTTTTTTGTGTTAACGTGAATTTAGCAGTGGTAGAAAATCCTGCCCTCAGGAGAAGAGGGAAACACTCCCCTTAAACTGAACAGAATACCGTTTTCTCCCTAGAAAATGGGAGTAGAAGTAGGACTTTGCAAGTCACAGATGTCCCAGTTGGCAACCTGTTGGTATCCAAACAAATGGTACAGGGAAACAGCCTTCATTCTCTTAAATTATAAAGACAACAGCTGCATTGTTTGCAAATTAACGTGGAGCACACAGTAACCACAGCACATCTCTGCAGACCAGGGACTCTGCATAGTTGATCTGGAACAACAAATAGCAGTGAGACTTGGGATCCAGAGCAGAGTGGGAAGACAGATCCCATCTGCTAAAAGGTTACAAGAAAGGATTAAGAAAAGGATGTCTTTTCATTAACATCTCCTGTTAGACAGGAAATGAAGGCCCAGTGCCTGCATCACCCACGCACTGCAGCGGGATAGCCGATATATCCAGCTCCTCAAGGATCTCGCTGCAAGAATCTACTTTCTAGCTCTTCCAGGAATGGAACGTAAATCTGGAGGCTGGCAAGCAAAAACCTCCAAGTTTAACCAGCAAAAAACAACTATTAGGAAGACAGAAGAAAACAGGATTTTTGCAGTTCTAAGAAGATGCCAGAGAATTCGACTGAAAGAAAGCAGAAGCAGGGTTAACACTGCCCAGACAGAACCATTTACTGCATCCAGCGTAAAGAGCAAGGGCAGATGCGTCCAGCCAGACTCCAGGTGCAGAAAAGACCCCTTAAGTGGTATATTGTGATTTTGAGGAAGATGACAGATTTGGACCAAAGCATGGTCCAATGTTCAAGATAGTAAATAAAAACAACCCCAAAAAAAGGTATTTAAATCAAACGAGTCAATATTTGTCACTGTTTTAAAATACCTCTTCCTGCTACAACTTATATCATGCAGCCTCAATCTCTCATTTCACAGTGCCTGTGAGAAGAAGATACAAGCAGATTAATAGCGCAGCTATCGTTCTTATCTGAGTAAATATGTCTTGGCACCAAATCCGTTGTTAAGAAACAGAATTCTTTTATTTTCCCATAGAAAAGAAGTACTGGTATCTGTCAGATATATAATAGTAGAACCACAGGAGGGGTGGCTGGGGAGGGACCTCCAGATGCTTTTTAGTCCTCCCAGATAAAGCCAGCTGTTCACCAGGGCTTGACCAGGTCAGCAGTGCCCCAGTCTAGCCAATGCCTGAAAACATTCAAGCTTTCAGAGTGGCCTGTCCTGGTGTTGCACTACCCTCCTGGGCAAAGAAACACTCTTGCCCTCACACATCTCTAGTCTTCTTGCGCTAGCTGTTTGTCCCCCTACACATCTTTGCCTTCTTTAGAACATTCCAGGATTTCAAGGGGCCTCAGCTTCAAGGGGCATTTACATAGTGAACTTAATGGCTAAACCATAATTGTAGCTACTTGTGATATACAGAGGTTTGTACCGGGACACTGAGCCACTGAGAAATTAAATGATTATCCTAAAAGGCCACGATGTATTACAGAAGCAGGACCCTGAGTCTTCAGTGTCCAAGCCACTAACTGCAGACACGTGAACTGCATTAATACCAATCAATACAGACAGAGAATCCGTATGAGGACTATTTGCTAAATATTTGGTAGTTACAGGTCTTTTGCATCACCTTTATAAATGTTAACCGAGATCCCAAAGGAATGAGTAGATATTATTGTTCGTACTCCACTGATGGTGAAGCAGCTGCAAAAAGATTAAATGACTCATGTGGCCTCGAGCAGTGAACAGGCAGCAGTGACTAATTGGCCTTTCTCAGTGCAGTGGCCCTGGCCCCTTTTATTTAGGCTCGATAGCATGATATTCAGCCCAGAAACTGGTCCAGCGATCATTAACATTTTCATGGAATTCAATTTCAGCTTGGCTTCCTGTCGATTCCCAGAAGAACTGATGTTTCCCATGGAACACCATCGTCTTCATGGTGCTTACATCACGGACCTGCATAAAGAAAGAGCAAACCATTGCATCATAGCAACCTACAACTGAAATACCCACAAAATACTGGGGACTTGTGATTTGGTCACCTATGGGGGAAAAGCTGCCCTATACAAAGGTTAGAAGAAATATATCAGCCAGCAGCAGTGCTCATTCCCCTCTACATTTACATTAACAGAGATCAGAGCCTGACACTCTAGGATTTGTGATTGAACTTTGCATCTAGATGGAAATCTCTAACGAGGAGATGTGTCCATTCACATGCAAATCATCCCCTTTAGGTTTCTGACTCACCAGGATGTAATTAAAATGCGTTTTGTTGCTCTCTTTGTCTAGGTCAATGTATAGGGCTCGGATAGCTATGCGATGCCGAGGAGCCACAGTGATGAAGGTCCGACACACTACTGCTCGCCTTCCACCAGGCAGTTGCACAGGATTCACTATTTCACCTTGGGGACCAAACAGCTGCTTGTCACAGTCTGAGACGGGGAAAGGGAGCAGGAAAGAAAATGATTTAGAGAAGTGTCCAGCATCTCCAAGAAGAAATAAGTTAAATTAAACACAAGCAGAAAAGTTTCTCTAAGGATTTTCATCTGGGGAACCTCCAAGCATCCGCAAACACCTGCAGGGGCTTGCCTTTAAAACGGAGGGGTAGTCCAGAAGTAATAACAACTTCAACACTCCTCAAGAAGGGGCTTACTAGCTGCTAAAAACGAAGCAAGACTTCCATAGATTTCCATAGGCAACCATGATCCGTGGAACTCTGTGGGCCTTGTCATGGGTGACGATCTAAAGGAACAGCAAAGCTGTCAGTAAGGTACCTTGGTAATATTTTTTAGTTGCAGTTCTGCTGTTGTACTGAAGGATGACCCCGTTTCCTGGCAGCAAAACACGCTGTTTCACAATCAGCGTATTCGTTCTGGAATTTATCAGTGACAAAGGGAGATTCCTGCAGCCTGTCCGCCACATCATTCGCCCAGAAAACAGCACTACCTCACCTGGAATGGACAAGCACAGGGACTAGAAACACATTTACTTTAAGTAAAAGGCTGCAACCTATCTTATACGAGTCTGGAATCAAGTAATATCTGCATTTTGTCCTTATCTTATCAAAATCTGTCATGAAAACAGTCCAATTAACTAATCTAACTGTACTGATTCCAGCATCTAGAGGGTATGTTACAGGGAGAGTTTGTACAAGCAGCTTCTTTAACCCCATGAGGTCTTTCACCTCGTATCTATCAACAAAACAGGCAAGAAACCATTACGTAGCGGGAGGAAAGGCATCAGGTGCATTTAGTCCCATCGAGCAACAACGTGGTGGGACAGAAAAATTTGTAAGAAGGTTTCAGATTTTACACAGGCTCCAAGGCAGCAAGAACCTTTCAGGGCACCGAAGGCACCGGGGAGCAGATCTCCCAGGGCCAGGCCAGCCCCCCACACACCGCGGGCAGTACCTGCGCTGCAGTTGAGGGAGCTCGCCAGGATGCTGACTGTCACCTCCTCCCTGAGGGGACGTCCGATGGCCACCGTGCAGTCGCTGCTCTCTACACCCATCATGTTGATGACCCCAGTGGCGTTAAGAAAGAGCTTTCCACAGACATCTGTACAGCAGAGACAGATGAGATAGTGTCCTGGTTTCAGCTAGGGTGGAGTTAACTTTCTTCTTAGTAGTTAGCACAGTGCTGTGTTTTGGCTCTGATGTGAGAACAAGGCTGATAACACACTAACACTGTGGATAATGCATCCAGAAGGAACGACAGCTGCTGAAAGACAGCCCCTGTTCCCTTTGCGGCACAACGGACACACAGCACACACCTCCTGGGTAAAGCATAGGAGCTCACTGCTGTTCCAAGGAGCCAAGTCAGAAGAGCTTTGGGAAGCCCAGGGAAGGGAGTTATTGTTCCCAGCTCAGACAATACGGGCATCTCATGGCATGCTGGAAGGAACAGCGCGTTGTCCCTCCTCATCAGAAATATTCCCTCACGCTGCTGTCCCTGTACGGCAGTAGGGTTACCACAACCCAGCTGCACGCAGCAAGCACCTCTCTCTACTTCTTGGTAGTGTCCTCCTCACCTCCACTGGTCTCTGTCCCTTCCCGAGGCACAGCTGGCGCAGCAGATGGAGGAAGATCCAAGTCCTTGGAAATTGCCTCTTTGGTGGCTGCAGCTGTCATCGGAGGCACGGCTGGTGTCCCTGCCTGCAGCTCTGCGCCACGGGACCCGGTCCCCACCACCTGCTCAGGACAGGGCCCCGCGGAGCAGCCACGTACCACAATGGCCTTGGGGAAGTGCCTGCAGAAGATGGCGTTCACCTGCTTACGGGTTAGCGGGTTGAGGCAGAAATCCTGCCGTGTCTGAATGCCATTCCCACACGAAGTTGAACACTGCAGAGGAAGAAACCCACAAGCCTTTATACGTGTGTTTCAGTCGGTATTTAGAAATAAATATATTTACTGGCTCAGACACAATCTTTTGTTCACTGATGCTGTTCTACCATTTGCCCTTTCAGTGCTCTAGTTCCACCAGCTATAAGACAGCCCACCTCCAAGTGGGTTTTCCAAACTATATCTTTGAATTGCAGAACCACTTCCTAAAAAATCTGAAAAGACCCACGTTTCAGAAGAAAACATGCCAAGGGCCATTTTTAACCTGCTGGCAAAACCTTAGCTGAGAAAGGTGGGAAGCAGACCTATAGCTGCTAAACACAGGGCAGTGGAAAAGATGGAAAACATCCCTCAAAATAGTTTAGCATTGCTGTGGAAAGTAAATATACAAGGCAGAAGTAGTATTTCTCCCCCATATGTTTTAGGGAAGCAAATGGCACTGCACTGGACACCCAGTGCTGCATCTGAACAGAAGCAAATACCTCTGACCACTCGCTGAAGCTCCATTCGTAAGAGCACATTCGGATGACACAGGGGACACGGGTAAGGGGCTTCTCTGCCACAGGACACAAACGCTCCTCCAGCAAAACCTCCTTGCCGTGGTGAATCTGCACACAGGTGACCAGCTGAACAGCTAAGCCAGGCCCACAGCTGGAGGAACAGGGGCCTGCTGGGGTTACCTTCCATCTGACAGAGGATGTGGAGGAGAAAAATTAAGTCAGTAATGAATCCCCACCCTCCTCTGTCTCTCGCTGTAGAAAATGCGCTGAGACTCCCTCATCCTTCCCTTCTGCTTCCCAGCAGCTTTCTTCACCCCTCTGCCTCGCACGCTTTGCTGCCTACGGCACTAAGAAGGCAGCCTTTGAAACAAGGCTGGGCAGCCTGGAACAGCTTTGGAGCTGGACCCAAGCAGAGGGCATCCACATTTTGCAAGCCCACAGGCCTGAAGTACGCGTTGAGCCTTACTCTGTGTCCATTACAGTCTTCCCCAGGGTGACATACGCAGGCTTAACTGCAAAAACAATCTTTATCTGCCTCCAAACACACATCACTCTGAACAGTCAGATCAGAAACAGACCCAGCGTATTTCATCCTGGGAGTGGCATCCTGCAGAACGTAAAAAAGATTCAGATGCCGGTGGCTTTCCAGTCCCACAGCAAATAGGGCAGGGTAAGCTCTTCCCTATTTATCAACCCTGAGCCATATCCTAGACGACACCATACATGTTCATGAACAACTGCTCTTCCCCAGTGCGTGCTCTTGTGACCCATACCCCTATCTTGACCTCAGAGGGCACAACTCCAAATTACACGGCTCCCACTCCTCTGGGTGAGGCAACCCATCACACTGCCACAATCGCTTCTGCCTTCTCCCCAGCCTCCCTTGCACAGCAGAGGAATTTGTGCGTCACCTCTCCTCCACAGCTTACACTGCATGAGCCCATATTGTAACGCCACCTGGGAATAATGCAGCCATCTGTCACCCTTCTTCACTGGATTTTAAATCCAACCAGTCTATGGAAGTACAACTGGAATTCTGTTAATGCACACACACACTGGCTCATGTTTGAAGGGATCAGCACTCACCCCACCGCGTGCAGTCGGCAATACTATAAATCCTAAGGAAGGTGCAACCAATTTCCTTCAGTTCTCAGAGCAGCTATTCCAGATTCTTAGAGCATTCAATTCTAGCTACTTTCCTTGATGCTATGTGAAACTGTACAGCTGGCAAACATGTCACCACCTTTTGCAATTACGGATTTGTTCCTACTTCCCCAGCATAATAAGGGATCAAGAGGTTTTCAGTTTTCCCCTGGACTCAAACTCCAAAGACTTCACCTAGTTCTGCCTGAGAACATACCAGCCCAGGAATGACTCCCAGTTTGCTGAGTATGGGTCAGTGCTGCCGGTTTTGCAGCTGGCTGTGCCTTCAAAGCAGGGGAGAGGAAGATAACATCCTCCGAGTAGCCTGGCCCTTACTTTGCCATGTCCCTGGAACTAGAGAGAGGAAGAAAAGACCCTTCACTGGCTTGATGTCTCTTGGTAAGTGCTTTACCTTGGTGGGCAGGGACGGAGGTCGCAGACTTCCGTCCTGCTCTCTGGCTTTGGCACTGGATGACAGTTTTCTTCTTGGGTTTCCTCTTTGGTGTCAAAAGCCACACATACATACTGCACCTGAGTCTTACCTAGAAAGGGAAGCGATCTTACTGCATGGCATGCATGCAAGAGTGGAAAATAAGCCAAGCAGTGTCAGTCGCATCTGCGTGTACAAACCAAGCCCCAGGCACACTTATTGCAGTCATCCCACCAACTCTGAAGCACAGCAGCAGCCAGCCAACCCTCTAAACTATTCCCCACCTCAGACAGACTCAAAAAAATTGTGATCAGAGCTACACATGCACTTAGAACTGTGGAGGGGAAAAGACCAGGTCCCTGAGGTTCCTAGGCGCCGAGCTCACACCTACAGCCAATAGTTCCCTGCAGCACTGAAAGATCTCACCTCTACCACAGGAGACGGAACACTCGCCAGCCAGAGGGCTCCAGACATACACAGTCCGATTTTCCAGTTGGATATGCCCAAGTGACTCTGAAGTCTGAAGTAATTGTGCATCTTCCTCCTCAGAACAGAGCAAAAAGACCCAGACTGACACTGGCATCTGCTTTCCACACCAGTCCCAAGCTAGGGAAGCTGGGGAATACCTCCAGATCAAGCCTACAACATATTTGCTGTCACTGAAGAAGGAGGTACATTTAAGCACTCTCTCCATTTTTGCAGAACATTTAAGTATCGGGAATAGTTAAGGAAATCCAACAGCCAAGACCCATTCTAATTCACATTACCTGAAAAGAGATACCCGAGACTGAAAAATGCCTAAAACAGTATCTTCCCCATCTGTAAATGTAAACCTGGCAGTGGGTCCCCAGTATGGATTTGGACTGGTGATCCTGTGCTGAGAAGCCCTCTTCCCTGCTAGCAATCCTCCCTACCATGTCAGAACCTCTCTGTTTGCCAGTGAGGTATTTCCTAGTGGACCAGGGGTCATTTCTGTTTCTGGTTTTTTTGGAGTCTGTGAGGAGAAATGAAGAAAGAACACAAGTCAACAGCTGCCCTAAACAAACCACCGCTATGAACTGATGAATCCAGCAGCATAAACTAAGAGGGACAGGGCTGTCTGAAGTGACAGGATGAACCTTTAACTGGGCAGGCATCCTTGGTGTCAACCACCCTCCCAGACTCCAGTAGTAATGTGGTTCTCCTTAACAGGCAGCCTCCCACAGACCACAAGTGCAAAGCTCCCAGTGAGACTCCTGAAATAAGCCAAGCCAGTAAACTCACTGTGTCCCAGCCTAAAGGGCAGACATTGACCACACAGGGCACAATGGAGAGGGGTTTCTCTTCTGCTGGGCACAAGCTGTCATCCACAACAGACTCCGATCCATCACGAAACTGAACACAGGTCAGATTCTGCTGGGCAACTCCAGTTCCACAGAGAGCAGAGCATTCGCCTATCTGAGACATCTTCCACCTAAATGGGAAGTAATTGTATCACCCTATTTCTCATCTGCAGAATGGTCACACCACCGATTACAGAAATAGGTCATACAGAGGACTCAGCTTCGCTATTCCAAGAGCCTTGTCTGGATGTGATTGAGAGGACAACTGCTGGAAATTTAAGTCCTTGCACTGACAGCTTTCTAGAACTAAAAGCACCTAAGCTAAAGAGCTATAGTTCACAGTGTAAAGAGTTTTATTAAGCACTAAAATGTCTATAAGACCTATGTCTGGGCAGGCTTGGCTCTTGGTCCGCTTTCTAGTCTAATTAACACAAGGCTCTCTCTAGAGTAAGATCAAATCTTTGTTGGCACAATCTTGGAAAGGATGTAAGCAGACATCTTCTTCTGGCCGTGCCCCCAAACTATTTTCATTTAGCAGGCTGCTGTAAGGACTGTCTCCCATTCATTCAGATGATTATCTCAATTACCTTATGGGACCAAGAATGAAACATGGTTTGGGATCTGCTACACTGTTATAATTAGGAAAAAACTACTTCACACCTCTCCCGGTTTTGTGTTTTTTTCACCTTGCACAATGGAAATGAGGCTGCAGAGACTGGATTAGCTGGCAGAAAAGAAGCAAGCAAAGCAAGAATTCAGCTGAGCTTCCAGAAACACCAACCTGTACAGGCATGGCTCCATGGCACAGGGCTTCTGCTCTGAAAGGGGCTGCGGGTGCTCCAGACACCACTGATCCTCTATTATTTCATTCTTTGTCTGGTCAAAGCACACGTGATCCACTGGTTGTGTCCCTGGGATGCAAAAGGAAAAGGAAAGGAAGTGATCAACAAAGTGAACAGTTCACCTCTATCATGCTAGGAAGATGCAGTAATTTTGCTTTACTCACATCATCGGTGTAAGAAAATACCAAATTTGGGAATACAGACATTCTATAAACACACAAACCCCTTATTTCTCATAAAACTTTTCCTCAAGGGTTTTAAAGTGACTTTCCAAGATGAACACCCCAGAATATGAGAAGTTTGATGGATAAACCACTGCCAAAATAGAAAGATTGCTCTAAACTGGCCATTTGCAAGAACACGGTTATCCATCATAATTTGGTCCAAATTACTCCTAACGATCTTGGTGCCTGACTGATGAGGGACAGGTTGCTGAAAATAAGCTCTAGCAGTCAGCCATTTTTAAATGACACTGTAGAACTAATCACGTAACATCATCACACAGCCTGTGTACCCCGACAGCACCGTGCCAATGTCCTCAGAGTGATCATTAATAACCAAAACTAGACTAGAGGTACTGGAAGAGGAACTGCAGACTTGCAGCGCCTGTGGCATGCAAGAAATGAAATATTCATCAACTACAGCTGTAAAGAAGATTTTTAACAATATTGAACCTAACAGGTAAAGCAGGTGAAATTCCAAACTCAAAAAAGTTACAAGCAAAGCTGTAAAGAGCCTTCATCACAATGAATGAGCTACCCACAGTGACAGGCATTCCTGAACCTCAAAAAGCACAATTCTGAGAAGCAAATGTCAAGAAACACTCAGCAACGTTAGCTTTTCACTACCCTCTTTGTTTTCAAATAACGTCTATTGGCAAGGAGGGCCTGAGCATCACTTTCAGCTCTCAAGATGCAATTTCAGCTTGGATTCTCAACTTTCAGTTAAGTCCCAGCTTTCTCATTTTTTTTGTTTGTAACTGCATTAGCTGGGAGGCCCTAGAGCATTTTGAGTTCTTTACTTCAGGGTTTCAGCCATCAGTTCACCTGGGGAACGTGCTGGAGAAAAGCTCTCCAGACATAACCAGACTTCCATAAGTATTCATGAATGAATTTTCTAAATCCTTGTCATAAAAGTCTTCAGAGGCTTGCCAGTGTCATCTGTATTACCTGGTAAACAAGATGTCAGACCGTCTACCACAGTGATCTGTTACAATCTGCATTATGATTTCTTCAGGGAGACAGAAAGGATTAGCCATGGCACAGGAATAGAATTCTAAGAAGGAAGTTTCATGATTAGCTCTGAGGCTTTAGTTAGACACTAGATACCACTTTGGTCTCAGACTTTTGATGTTTAGCCAACTTCAAATTACAGTCTTCAATAACTTTGAAAAATCTGAGAAAATTATTTAGTCTTAAAACCAAAAGTTTGGTTAAAACCTCTTTAAAGATCCTCTTCACAATGGAACGTTTTCACTGTCATTGTGATGATTCAGTTCATTTGCTGATTTGCTAATTTAGTTCAAAAGATGTGCCACTCTGATTCAGTTTAACACTGGCAACTGCAGCTCACGTTCAGCTATTTGCTTTTAAACTCAGTTCAGTTGTTTAGTAAGTTCTAACCAAGTATCGCTGATGTCCTATTTCTTTCAGTCAGCCCAGGAGAGCCCACAGAGTCAAGATCTGGGTGACTACCAGCCTGACAAATGAGAAGCCTGCCCAGATGTCTGCAAGAAGTAAAGACTGAGTAGGGCTGCCTCACCTTCCCCACAGGTCACTGAGCACGGCCCCTGCTGAGGAACCCACACGTACGTCAGATTCTCTCTGGGGACAAAGTAGCTGAAGGTGATGTCTGGGTTGGTGACGTTGCCATATTCTTTTCCATACCTTCGATAGACCTGGTGAAGGAAAAAGTTGTGGTCAATGCACAAATCAGCTCAGGCTCATTCCTTAGAACAGAGATAAGAGAAGCTAGTCTCCCTTCTTCCCACCCAGTCCTGAGCCTCGATGGCATGACCCTCAATTCTTGCCAGATGCAGTCAGAGTACTCACCCTGGGAATTCTGTGCACAGGGCACTGAAAACAGATTAAGCCAAGCAAAAAGTTTAACGCAGTACGCTTTTCCCCACACAACCATCCCCCAGAGCTGCAGAAAGCCTGCGGGCAGCCAGCCCTCAGCCTTTCCCAAAAACAGCAACACCACCACTCTTAGTGGACACCATCTCCACTGGCCTTGGACACGAAGCCTACTGCACCTGGGTTCTGCACTGCAGCAGAGCCACACAAACTCAGCGTGGCCAGCTCTGACTGGCTCCTTTCCAACTCTGCTATTTTATTTCACCTGTATTTCAATTTCTTCTTGTGTTGGTCCATCCACATGGACTTCCTCTAGGCTTGGCAGGTTGTCCTTGGTGAGAAACACTTTGTATTTGATCTGGTTGTCTTCCAGAACCGATGGATAGGTGACGTTCAGTGAAATTTTCCCTTTTCCAGCAACCACATACTCTCCTTTAACCTTCACAGCTAGAGCAGCAGAAGTAGCAAGTGAGGTTAAGAGATATGATGTGGTCACCAGGGCCACCTGGTGCTGGCAGCTACAGACTGCCCATTTGCTAGAAACCAATTTGATCCAAGTTGGCCATCCTAAAGAGCATGGTTTCTACCACTTCCCACTGAAGAGCATCCCACAAACAAATTGCATCATCAGGAAATTTCCTCCCAAATTCCATTTTCCTGGTTTTACAGCCTTGTTTTAGCCCTGCCTGTAGTCCCTCCTCTCCTTTTCATTCAACTCACCCAAGTGTGTGAAGAGTGGTCTCCGATTGGTAATGCGGACCAAGGTGGTGTTATAAGGCAAGGACAGAAATGTGACGTACTCTGGAAGGATGGAAAGAAGATATGGTCACCTTCCACTACTGTACTGCTGTTAAAAAGGCTGGGGATTACAAATCAACCCCTCTTCACCCTACTAGCACGCTATCCATTAGAGGATAAGCCTTACAGGCAGCAACAAAGCTTAATTGTAGACAAGGGTTATCTAGCTAAGGTAAAAAATACCAGGTTACAACAGTGATGGCCAGCAGGCTAAATTCACACTGCCCTTAGTGTTGTCAGCTTGGCTCGGACATAGTGATGGTGAATACAGCAAACAAAACTGAATTCTGCATCCCATTCTCATCTTTCTTTCCTTCTTTTTATGTTCTCTGCTAATATCTGTATGTGATACTGCAAGAGACAGATCAGTTCCCAAATGGATGTTTAACATCTCAGAAAGCATCTGACATAGACCCCAGCTGACAGTAACTTACTGGACTTCCCAAATGGCTACATTTCTGATCCATGTCCAGAGAACTATGACCACTCTGATTACACAACAGCTACCTCCCTGCTACACATCTTAGCTGTCTTCTCTGTTAACTACCCAAACCCCGTTGCCATATCCTCCATAAAATAAAATCAAGCAGAAACAAGAAGCCACATACAGAATATTATGAGCACTGAATATGCATACCAATATGCACCATGCAAATACAGCAACATAACACTGAGCCTGAGTGCGGGGACTACAAACCTTTAGCTTTTCCTTCGGTGTAAGACCCACTCACTTCAGTGCAAGTGGTATTATCGCCCCCACAGACCTTGCAAGAGTCCATTACCTTCTTGGAGTGCATCTGGCCATCACACCCGAATGCCTGAGCAAAGGGGAGAGTCTGTCAAGACTTGCCTATTCTGAGAATAAAAGAAGCGAATGAAAGTGACATTGCCTGAATCCCTGAAACTGCCTTTTTCATTTGTCATGTGAATTTAAGAAGACAACACAGACAAAGATGCATTTGCACCTAGACCTACCACTGTACAGCAGTATGCAATGCCAGGGGTTGCAAAGTCTTAGCTGAGAGCACAAGTTTCATTAATTGTGGGACATTTTCTTTCCCATAAGAAGCAGCCCAGAAAAGTTTCTCCTAAAACAAAGGCTCTGCACTCCCTCTCTTCTACGAATTCTTCCAGGGGAGCAGGGGGGCGCAACCTGGTAAAGCCCAGGAGAACAGTAAACACGAATGGCACGTTCTAAAGGAATCTTTAGGTCCCCAAACCCCAAACTCAAACCTAGCTCACATCCTTCGGCCTGGCCTTCGATCCCATGGAGCTCAGAAAATAGATTCTATGCTCATTCCCACAAACGAGACCAATTTACACAAAGGTGCAGGAGGATCTCAGCAGGCTCAACAGCAAAACATGTGCAACTGCTGAATTTGTGCTAGAGGCACTGATCCCAGGCTTTGGATGCTGCCATAAGATACGTAATCAGTGCCAATGGAAGAGCAGAAATCAGAGCAGTTATGTCTACACCCTCTGCTGTTCATTAGGGGGAAAGGCATTACAAAGCATGGTGAAGACAAGGCTAATGAGAAAAACATAGAATTTTAAGAGTGTATTCTGGGAATGTAAAGAAACAACAGAAAACATACAACCCAGTCAGCACTGAGCAGTTACTGAAATGCAGACAGTGCGGGGGAGTTATATTCAAGTTCATCATGAAAAAATGCCTTTCTCACATCCAATCCAGAACAACAACAACAAAAGTTATACTTCAGTTTTGATAAGTGATACTGCGACAATCAATTTGCTGAGCTCTGATTCCCAGGTTTTACTCTTGATTTTGCTACAGACTCGGTATGTTCAAAATATGTAACTTTTCTCCAACAGAGTCAGCATTTTGTAGGGCTATTTATACCATGCAAACTGAACAGCTAACGATGTCTGTTCAACCAACACATAAACCAATTGCTTCTTGGATTAGGGATGAATAGCCTTACATTCTTAACGGCATAATTAACTGAATATCTTATCTAGAGGGCATTGGCACTAGATGTACAGACAGAACAGTAGATTTGTTGGACTCCATCCAAGAAGCTAGGAACAAAACCCTCTTTTAAGAAGAGCTTGCTCTGTCATTTAAGATACCCTTTTTTTTCCCCTGATCCTACTAAAACAACTCCTTTGGTGCAGATTATGTGTCAGAATTTCACCTGGATCCCCCAGGCACTTACTCTACAGCTTCCCATTACACACAGATTGAAAGCCCCATGGCGCTCCGAGTCATCCTGCTCACATCTGGTTCCATCTACGAAACTGTCTTCACGGCTTACCATGAACTGGTTTTCAATGGCCCTGCACATATGCTTGCATAGCATGTCCCCTGCAGGAGGCAGGCAGAAGAAGAAAGGAGTTACTCTTTCAGAAAAACACGTGGCTGACCATCAAGCAACGGGAAGAAGTCAAAAGGATCTGGCAGAGAGGGTATCCAGGTTTCATGTGAAAGCCAAAACAATCAGTGAAAGGGCCTTTTGACTTCAAAGTACAGACAGATCCAGGAGCACTCCCCTTCACAAAGAAACCACGGTTTCCCAGGTTTTCCTTACCTTTGGCAAAGCCAACAGCAGAAGTCCAGGTATAAAAGGATGGTGCTTCTACAGTGAGATACAGTGGCTTTAAATTTGTTGCTGCACATTGTTCAGCCATAAAGTCCTGCTGGGTCATCAAACAGTCCTACAACCCAGAGAGAGCTGTGTGGGTAACGAAGGGACTGAGCACAGGCTCCCAGGAAGCATCTTACCCGATAATTACAGGCGGAAAGCAGCGGCTGTGAAATGAAGCACCAAAACAACTCCAAATAAAGAAAACCACTTTCAAGGGAGGCTGCGGGACATGCAGAGAATTGCGTTTGGAAGCTGATTATCTTTGTTATTTATACAAAACAAACGGATAAGGAAAACAGGCACAATATAAGAATGTCCCTCTGAAGAAAACTATCATTAAGTGAGCCACTGTTTTCTCAGCATCTGCCCTGCTATGAGGGCATAAAGAAAATACTTCATTACACGTGAACAGCGCTATTAAATAATACTGCTGTCTTCAGACACAGTGGAACAAACACCTCTCCTGTTGTGAGACAGATGAAGGCTGTATTCCAGACCTTTAGTCCTCCTTCCCAGAGCAGTCAGCTGTGAGACGTACAGTCCCAAAGCATACAGGTCTCAAAGGGTTAAACAGCATTAAGAAAAAAGCTCAGAAGATGTGATGAGCTCCATTACCTGAGTATTGCACATCTCTGCTTGAACGCTGGCACCACGGCACTCCTGCCCACCAAAAGCAGGCCTGGAAATGACAGAATTCCTCAACAGGGACACGTTTGTCCCAGGCAAAGAGCAGGACTCTGAGCCCATGGCCCTGAATGAGCCCAGGGGCACTGCGAAACCCCCAGCCCCCCACCGCTTACCTGGGGTTGTTGCAGAACCGCTGCCTTAACACAACCCCACCTCCACAGCTGCGGGAGCAGGGGGAGAAGGGGCTCCAGCCGGACCACTGCCCATGGACTACAGCCATGGGATTCAGTTCTTCCAGAGAGCTGCACTGTCCCTTGGAGCACCACTAAGGCCAAGAATATACAAAATGGGCAGCAGCACCACAGTGAACCCAGCAGGGCTGGGATCTACAAGCACAGCACAAGACCCCACCTTTTGGCAGGCCAGACTATGAGAGAAGCCCAAGCTGAATGAGACACCTTCCCACAAGAGGCTAGAAGAGTCCTATTCCTAATTGTGCTCCAACACAAGGACAGGGTTAAAACGAAGAGCTGACAGAGCATTTCAAGTAGAAAGCAAAAGCTTGGAAGAGAGGTCAGATGCCAGCCTATAGAACTGCAAAGCAACTCCAGAGATAGGACAAGGTGGAAACACCAAGAGCAGCTGGTACCAGTTTATGACCGGAGTGTCTGGCGTTAGCTCCCTGGCCGAGGGGCAGTGAGTGCCACATACCTTCCAGCCACCACCAATGTCTTGCTAAGAGTTCCATAGCACCCACACCAGGGTCAGCAGCCTCCTTACCTTATTGATTCCACACTCAGTGCCGTCCAAGAGGGGAACAAGAAGCCGAGTACAGCTGGATTTGTCTGCTGGTTGTACATGGCATGAGAGAACTTCACAGATGTCCTGATGCGACAAGAAAATCAGGGAGTTCAGGGAATCACTTAGGCTCATCAACACAGCAGTCCCCAGAGCTGCTCCATTTAAATGGACCTTTGGTTTCCCCACAGCTACCCAACAACGCCAGCAAGTGCCTTCATTGCTCCTGCTATGGGGCAAAAGCTGTGGGCATGTCAAAAGGCCATCACTTCCAGCTGTAATGCTATGAAGATGATTAACTGAAGCAATTAAAGTTTCACCCACCTTAGTGCTTCCTCATTAACAAAACATGTCCAGGTGGTAGCTATTAGCCATGCTGCATTTCTCAGACAGGGGGACTGAGCAACCGTGGGGGAGCTGAAGGAATCCAATGAACAAGAGCTCCCTAAGCCGGGACCCCGAGTAAGTGTACCCACCATCAGTGCCACCAGCACCACCACGCTCCTGTTTGGACAGAGGGCTCTGGGTACTCTGCAAACCTTAAAGGAGCCTTATGTGGTGACAGAGAGAAGGGAAGCATTTTAAAAGCCTTTGAAGGTTTGTTCTTTGCCAAGAAATCTGTAGCAAGAAAGCACCTTTCATCCCTTCCTAATAAAAAAGTCCCCAGCTCCCTTTTCCTGAACATTTCTCTGCTGCCCCTAGTAAGACAGACAAACTTTCTACCTACAACATTGCTGTCAGCAAAGGTGCATGCTGTGGCAACGCTCCCAAAGGCTATTTTACATTGCTCATCTGCTCCATAGTACAAGCCAGGCTTCCATCCAGGGATGCTGCCGTCCATGTCCGGCAGGTCATTTAAGCAGTTTGTTTGGCCTGTGCTGATAGAAACATAAGAAATATCACTTTCCCAGCTGCAGGCAGTAAGGACAACGACATGTTTGCAAACTTGTACGGAGTTTCATTCTGGGAGTTGGCTGCTGCTTTCCCAGACAACACATGCTTACTGTGGGCTGTGATGGATTTAGTCGCAGCAGCTGCCTGGAGATGCTCACAGTTCCCTCCTGCTGAAGCTATAACAGAAGCCCATTCCTGTTCTTCCCTCAGCCAGCTCACAGCCCACAATGCTTCTTTAAACCTAGATGCTCTGACATTTTAACTAAAATTTCCAGGCTGAGCTAGTGTCTGAGAAGTCCAACACAGCCCAGGCATTAGTCACTAACCAAAGTAATTTCCAATCCCTTGAAGCAAAAACCGGGTTCAAGCTCAGCAACAGACACAAGTGCTAAGAAATAACAAACCCCTAAGCTTTTCAGTTCCTTACCTACTGAGAATTTTATTTTGTTCCTTGGCTTCTTCTGCTCTCTCCTAAGCTCCCAGCACAGGGGGCACATGGAACTCAACCATCCCCTTACCTGACAAAGGCCAGGAACTCTTCTCGGCTGCACTGCGACCAGGTGAGGTCGATGCTGTTGTGGTTTCCTGCTGAACCCATGATGTAACCACTGCTGCTGCACTGATTCCCCTCACCATCGTGGGGGATCCCCAGACTGTAACAGAAGCAGCAGTGCCTGAGAAGAAACCCAGCAGCTGAGTTCCCTCAGAGCCTCTCTTCTCTAAGCAAGGGCTGAGCTCCCTCTGCAGCCTTTCCTTCTACTGTTGTCACAAAAGGTCTCGTCTCCTCTTTGCAGCTTATAATTGTCACAGAGCATGCAGGAATGCAAGACATGCAAGGAACTCTTTCCAAAAGTTTTGAATAATCTATAGGAAACCCCCTGTTATACCAAGAGATCCTTTTCCTTCTTCAAAATCCCTTAAAACTGGGGAATGTTTTCACATACATACAAATAAAACATGTTGGGATACTGTGGGGCTTTCCTACTGACCTGTGCCCAATCTCATGGGCTATGGTGATTCCAAGGTCAAAGCCAGTGTCCTGGGTAATAACACAGCTCCAGAAGGAGGAGCAAACTCCACCTAATTGAGTCACTCCACGTAGCTCCTTGTTCCCATCAGGTAACTCCAGGTCAAACCTAAAGTAAAGGAGACAGATACAGAGGAAATAGCAAAGAACCATTGCAGTTAATAAAGTCAGGTCTAGACAGGTCTAGACATTCAACTGAATTTATTTGCACTTTCCTGATCTAACTTTGCCAGCCACCTAACATTTATTTTGATGCATGGAACTCCCTGGGGGCAAGACAGTAGCAGTAGGGTCCCACAAGTGCCCACTGCTCAAAATCTGTGGTGACTCTACATTAAAAAATCCTGATGTCCCCAGGTAAGCAGAACCGAATAAAATGACCTAAACCTATCTGCAAAAGACAGAGAAGTATCACAATCTCTTTGAGGAAAGAGCACCGAAACAAAGCCATTGCACTAAAGAAAAGCTTGGCTTTGACAAATTTAGCCAAGGCAATTTACAACAAGGAGCCTGAAAGTCCCACAAAATGTCTGAGTCAGAGTAGTATTAGAAATCTTCCATGGAAAGCACCAGTGGGTTTTCACTTCCAGTTACTGTTTGACTTCTCTGCCCACAAAAAGCTGCAGTGGGTTTGGCTGTGCTGCTCTGGAAGCACATAATGTCTGGCTCAAGTCTGGCTGGTCAGTGCTTGGGGAATATTCCAGTTCCTTCAGAAACTGAAGCAACAGCCCCTCTGTCCAAGTGCATGACACTAAGACCAGGAGAACAAGCCCACTTCCAAAGACTCTGTGATGCCCAGCTGCTGGAAGACCCAGTACAAAGCACTGTAACAGCTGGACACCAGTCTTTTCCAGTCCTCTCCCAGGGCAGGGGAGCTGTAGTACCTGGTGACGTAGAGGACAATGTCAGCATGCTGGGGGTCAGAGTCATTCTGGGGGTTGACCTTCTTGCTCCACTCACAAACGCTGATCAGCGAGGAGGTGATATTGGTTGTGATGTTCACCTCAGCCTAGAGTAAAGACACATGTTCGCACATTTCACACACCTTTTAGCAACCCCTTGGACAGCACTTGAACATAGTCCTCCTTGCTTACCTCTGGTTCTCTCAAAACAAGCATTTGCATAAGATGAACCCTGAAATGAGCACCCAGCGAGGCATCTCTCAGCAGCTCTGCTCCCTGTTAAGAGAATGAAAGGATTCAATAAAGAAGGCACTTGGGTGACTCCCACTACCTGTTCCCAGTAACAGGGCTGCATGCACTACAAAGGTAACACACCTGGTAACCATAAGGGGTAACCATAAAATCACGGGGAAGTACAAAATTAAAGTATGCATTACAGATGTAAATAAATCTGTCAACAGATGAGAACTGTGGTTAGATTTGTCAGATACTCTGAAGCAGAGAGAATAATCTGCATGGAAAACAAGTTTCATAGGACAGAAGAGTGAATCATGGAATCATGAAACAGTTTGGGTTAGAAGGGTCCTTAAAGATCACCCAGTTCCATCCCCCTACCACGGGCATGGACACCTTTCCCACTATCCCAGGTTGCCCCAAGCCCCGTCCAACCTGGCCTGGAGCACTTCCAGGGATGGGGCATCCCCAGCTGCTCTGGGCAGCCTGTGCCAGTGCCCCACCACCCCCACAGTGAAGAATTTCTTCCTAATATCTAATCTAAATCTACCCTTTTTTACTTTAAAACCACTATCCCTTGTCCTTTTCACTACAAGCCCTACTAAAAAGTTTGTCCCCATCTTTCTTACAAGCCCCCTTTAAGTACTGAAAGGTTGCTGTAAGGTCTCCCTAAATGCTAGAGGGTTTCTTTGCAATACGCGCACACACAGAAAACGCATTAAAAAATTCTTAATAATAGCAAAGGAAGGCATTTAGATAAATCCTATAATAGAAATAGAATGCTGAAATGCAAAATGTAAGATTAATTCAGTGGATGTGGTTCAATCTCACTGAAAGCAGCAGGGACTGGATCAAGGCTCTGGTGATAAAATACTTGTTACTGTACCTGACTTACAACGTTAGTAATGAAATGAAAAGCTACATTTTCTATGTGGGTTTTAAAGCTACAGCCCCAAAGCTTCTGACATCCACTTTTACTCACGCAGCTCCTTGTAGAAGGGAAAGTTTGCCATGCAGTGCCAAGGGAAGCAGAGAGGGACACCTGGCACATAAGCGGTGCTCTCTACTAGGCACAGGTAACCACAACCACCTCTGGAAGTGCACTCAGAGGTCCATCTGCCTGTGTCACAGCCTGTGACACTGTGAGCTCTCACACTGGGACAGCAATCCAAACAGCTACTCACAATGTTCAGGTTGGCAAGAATATATCGCTCCGTGTCCTCTTTGTGGTACAAGTAAACATCTGGACCGGCTATGACCATCAGCTCCAGATGTTTGACAGCTCCCTCAGCCCTCTTCTGCAGGCGAGAAGGAAACCGCCCTGCTGAACAGCACAAAGGGACACAGCGAGTTTAAAATGGCAGACAACACAAAAGGTCCTACAGGTCCACTCCCTCTTCCTGAAAGACTAGAATAACCCAGCTGGAAGACCCCTCCTCCAGTTGCTTTCTCAGGTTTCCCACTTCTGCTGGTTTCTGTCACCTGCCAGCATCCTTAATAATGCACTCATGCTATCAAAATAACAAATACCTAAATGAAAACACAGTAGTTACACCTCAGTGAGGTAAGAAACATATTCAAGTATACTCAATTATTTGAAGACACAAATTTTTCCTCTGAGCTCATGCAAGCAACCCCATAGCTTTTCCCAGGTGAACCAACAGGGCTTCCTCTCCACATACATTACCTCTTGCTGTATTTGCCTCTCTTGTGGCACTTCTGAAGAGAATGTGAGGTCTGGAAAAGCCGAGGTCTTTCAGCAGAGCCACATCTTTGCTTCTGACAGGCCTGATATGAATCTTTTCCTCATCTGCAATGACGACTCCTTGCTAAAGGAGATGAAATTCCACCTCTGAGTTATTCCGAAGACATTTGCTACCAATGGAGAACTGTGTGCCATACCCTTCTTGTTTCTCCTTTGTGATGCTCAGATTTATTAAATGGATGGTTCACACGTTTGGTGCATCAAGCTGCAAAGCTACAAAGGCTGTGAGAGCTTGTAAGAACAAGTTCAGTGCATACTCACCAGCTGCCCTTCACAGTAGGTCACTCTACATACAGCCCCAGGAGGCCGCAGTGGATTTCCACCTGCAAAGCAGTTGCCTGAGAATCGCTTCAGTAAGCTAAAGGAAGAGTTCACCACTTGATTGCTCACAAAGGAAGAGGAAAGGAGGGCATGATCCTCTAGAAATTCGAAGGCATAGAGCTCTCCCCAGGCCTCAACAGAGCAATGCTGAATGCGGCAGGACATCAGCCCAATCTGTTCTTCTCTACAAGGGCAAGTTGGCTCAGCAAGGACAAACTCAGGTACTGAAAGAAATTAAACAAGACCAGAACAAAGCAAACAGTTCTGAGAAACACTGATACACAGAAAAAAAAATGAATGATCTATCCTCCTAGGAAAAAATACTCTCCAAATGACAGCTGTGGCCTTTTGGGGTCATTGTGTCAACAGACAAAGAACAACTATGCTTTCACATATCCCAAATTGAGGATAACCTAATTGGGAACAGACAACAGCTCTGAAACTGGCTCCTGATTTTTCGGCGCTTTCGCTGCAGATAAGAACAGTTCATTTTAACAAAGGCTGAAACAATTTTACTTCCTTAGATACTAAGTATTACCAAGTGCAAATTATCGTAATCCAGACAGAGACACTGGGATGAGCTCTAGGTGAACTCACAAGCAGACAATACCCTTCCTTTAAGGATTTGAGAGTTCAAAACACATCTTTATTTCAAACTGTCATCAATCCAGACCCAGAACACTAGCGTCTCCATGTATTTATGTTTAAAAAATTAACAAGTGCATTTAAAACTATTTTTAGTTTAAGCTTCCCACTCAGAAGACCTGGATCTGTTAATCTCATAGAAAAATACCAGTACAGGGAGTAAGGACCACAACAGAAAGGTGTGAAAAGATTTACCCTATCTCCTCCAGCAGATTTTAAATACTGACCAAGTTCTTCAACAGCTTTCACACTGAAACGTGGATTGCCTCACTAACGTGACTCAGAAATGCTAAATGCTTGTCAGATCAGGGTTTGTTAATAAGTGTTCTTAGTGTTATCAAACGTACAGGATTAGAAATAAACTGACAGATGTGTTCTAAAATCAAGAAGGAAGGAGCTCTGCATACCATCAGACACTGAGCTGGTTCCAAAATAAGAGAAAACATCTTCTGCATCCAAAGCGCTGAGAAATTTCTGCAAGAAGAAGAATAGCTTTACTTTTTTTTTTTTAAGGAAAACAAATGGATACAAGACTATCGCTTAACTGAACCTAACCTGGAAGGAACGCCAGCAAACAACTCAACAAGTACCAGCGCCAAGTTCTCACGGCTTTGTTCTGCGCTAAGCACGGGCTGCACAACAGCACCCGGAGGAAATAGCTTTATCTTCTTGATTAGTGAGTTTGGCTGGATTTGGGCTTAGAACACGTTGTGTTGTCTCTTCTGGTTTTTTTCCTAGAAATAAAACAAGCCTTCCTGGAAACTGCATTTCCGAGAGGTCAGACTCACCTCTCGGGACGGCGACGGCCAGCAGGAGCCCAAGGGGAGCATCACGAGCGCCCAGATCACCAAGCTGACGAGCATGCTGGAGGACCCGCGACCAGCGCCACGGCCTCAGCGCCGGCCCGGGGGCGATTCAGACGATGTTTGGCCCAAGGCATCACGTGGAGCGGAAGGGACGAGCGCAGGGTTTAAACAAACAGGGGAGCTGACCCTCTGCGGAGGGGGGGCAGCTGCAGCCCAGGTTTCACCCGGACAGCTGGAGGGAGAGAGGCTTTGCGCAATGTTTGCAACTTGACTTCAGCCAAAGAGCGCAGCAATAACGAGTTTTGCGCCAGCCTTAGCGGCCAAACACGTGAGGGGCGACTGGCGGGGGGAAAGGGGCTCGCTGGTGCTCCACCTGAGCCCGGGCAGGGCCCACGCCTCGCCACGGCAGCTGCCAAATCAACCCACGGCAGCTGCCAGGCCCTCCCCGCCGTAGGCCCAGCAGGAGCCCGGAACCGAAGCGCGGGCCTGCGTTCCCCACCGGGCGGGTGCGGCGCTGCGCGGCCCCGGTCGCGGCCCCGGAGTGGCGGGGTGCTGCAGCCTCGGCCCGGTTGGGACTCGCCGCCCCGCGGGGGCTGGGGGGCCGCATGGCGAAGCAGGGCCCCGCGGAGCCCGAGGCCCGCAGGACGGGCAGGAGGAGGAAGAGGAAGGCCCGGCGCGGCCGTGGGGAAGCGGCGGCGGGGCCCGCGCCACAAGGCCCCGGCATGGCGGCGGCCCCCCCCCGCAGCCCCCGGGAGTTCTCCTCCAACTGGAAGGCGCTGCAGGAGGTGAGGGGGGACCGGGGCACCCGGCTGGGGCGAGCCGGAGGCATCCCCGGGGGCCTGGGGCGGGGGAGGCGCCCGGGGGGCATCCTGCCCTTCTCTGAATGCGGTTCTGCTTTGTATGTGGTAATTACGAAAAAAAATAGATATTATTGTGTCAAGAAAGTGCGGTGGGCAGGCACCTGGGATGGCCCGAGCCGGATGGTGCCAAGCAGCCATGAAAGGCAGGATGCCAGGAGCCCTCAGGAGAGGTGCTGGATCAGAAGTGGAGGGAAATAATCCTTTTTTCCCTTTTTTTGTTTTGTTTGTTTGTTCTAGCTACTCAAGCAAAAGGCAAATAGCGCTAATGAGTCTCTTTCTGCGTGTCAAACATTCACGACAAAGCACCCAGTCAAAGTGGGAAATGGCCAGGGAGTCCCAGCTGTGAATGGGAATGGGAATGTGGTGAAGGCCAAATCCACACATAAAACAGGCAATGGTTCTGCTAAAGACAGCCCTCCTCTGGCTAAGGAAAAATCCAAGAGCGTTGCAGTGGATGAGAAATTAAATAGTACCAAAAGCGGTGGAAAAGGCTGCAAAGAAAAAAAGAAAAATGGCAGTATTTTAAAGGAGAAAGGTAATATAAAACATAAGAGGAGGAAAGCTGAAGAACACGCAGAGGAGCAACCCAAAGAGTGAGTACTTCAGGCATCATATGTGTATGTGGATATTTATTTTGGGAGGTGTACTTAAGGAGCACAGAGCAGTACATTCTAAACAGCTTCTTCCAGACTAAGTTTTGGAGAGAAATAAGACACATGCTGCCCCTGCTCCTCAGATATAGCAACAAACCTGCATAGGTGACAGTACTAGACTAATTTTCCTGGGGATAATTTCTTGATTTAAAAAATAAGTATGTTTTTTCTACAATATAAAGGTGCAAGACTCCTTTAAGACCATTAAATGTAATTAAATCTTTACTTACCAGGGCTGAAATCTGGTTTGATGATGTTGATCCAAACGATATTGAAGCAGCAATAGGACCTGAAGCAGCAAAAATTGCTAGAAGAAATCTGGGACTTGAAACAGGCCAACCCAAACAGTCTGTGGAACAGGTGCTGGTTAAAGAAAAGGCTTCTGAAGGGTGAGTGGCATTCCAGCGGGAAGGATGGCAGCAGAGGCATTGAGATTATCTTCCAATAACTGTGATTTGCAGGTGCACAGCATAAGCTGACATCTCCCTGCCTCTGCTGACAGATAAATTGCTGAGTTTCCCCAGTTCATATTGACGTGTGCACCTTGTGAACTCCACTGTGGGGTTGCTGTAACAGAGGTGTCACCATGCTGTCCTTTGTCTTTTAGGCTGACACGAGCTGTAGCCATGGACTGTGAGATGGTGGGAGTGGGACCAAAGGGTGAAGACAGTATTGTGGCTCGTGTGTCCATCGTGAATCAATTTGGAAAGTGCGTTTATGACAAGTATGTCAAGCCTACAGAAGAGGTGACTGATTACAGAACAGCTGTTAGTGGCATACGCCCTGAGAACATAAATACAGGTAGGAGGTTTTTTTTTTTAAAAAAAAAAAAAAGTTCTTTCAGGAGGGAAAAATGTAACAGGTTATCACAGAAACATTACTGGCTGACTTCAGAAAAGTTTTAGACCTATTTTGGTAAATGGAAAACAAAATGTAGTCTGAATGCTAAAAAAACCCCACCATGGGAAGTACTTAGTTTACAGAGTGGTCGCTAATGCCCTAGAAAAAATTAACTTGTGAATTATGTTATGGGAATAATAGGAAGTTTATTTGCTTCTATTGCTATGTTCTTTATGGAATTCTCTACGCTCTTCTGACAAGCAGAAGATTTAGCATACTATACAAATGTATGTAACTGCAGTCCTAAGGATACAATTGCTTTCACAGCAAAGATGCACTGTTTTAGCTGCTGAAACAACTGCTTAGTTGTCTTATGCATATAATGGCAAGCATTTCCTTGTGTGGTATTTTTAGGTGAAGATTTTAAAACAGTTCAGAAGGAGGTCGCCAACATCTTAAATGGGAGGATTTTAGTTGGACATGCTTTACGCAATGATTTAAAGGTATACGGCTGCATGTTTGTTACTTTAGGGACAAGGCTCCAAAAGATTTAAAATTGATTAAATTTCTAACACATTATTCAGATGAACATACCTGAACTCCTGGGAACTACGGCTTTATCACCGTTACCTCAGTTTCTTGTAATTTCATGCTACATCAATTAGAGCCCTAGCCACTTGCTCACTAAAGTTCTTCAGCTTCCAAACTCTGTTGCTAATAGCACTGATCTGCCTCCTAAAGAGCCAGGAAAGAAACAGAATGATGCAAAAGCCCATCTGCATGTTTGCTTAGTCCCCAGAGCTCAGCAGTCTGGTCATGGTTACCAGAGACAGCTATCTTATGTCATGCCGTACCAGCACTGCAGGTAGTCTCTGCAGGCAGTGCCTCCAGATTAATTTGTTTCTCATACCCAAGTAGAACTGTGGTTCTTGAGCCCAGCCAGTGTCTGGGTTCATTCATGGGTTTGAACTGTCTCTTGCAACGGATGGAAGGGAACAGCAGGAAGCTCTACGTTCACCTGTATAAAGTTCCATGCAACAGCACACTTTTGGACTGGAAATGTAATTTCTTCTAGGTCCTATTTCTTGATCACCCTCAGAAGAAGATACGTGACACACAAAAATACAAGCCTTTCAGACAGAGAGTCAAGGTAAGAAACTGATGGGAAGGCGAGCCTCATTTGACTCTTGAGCTGCTGACCCCCAGCTGCTAGCTCACTCCTACACTCGCCTCTACCTGACCCTGTTCCTTCTTTCCTACCTGAAATGGGGATGCCAGTCTTTTGTCATTCAAAAATCCTTGTCTAGTTGAATGCTTAGTGATTGAAATAATCACCAAGTTACATAGTTCAGTGCAAACATCACCAGTAATACCTGTGCACAAAATCTAGTGGCTCTTACATTCTTGAGCACTTGCATGGTCTTTGTAATGCTTTTCTGGACAGCAAAATAAGATGATAGTCCTCCTTGTGGTAAGGCTTATGCAGTCATCTTAATGGTATCATTTCCGTAGGGATATAAAAAAAATAATGGCTTCACGTTTCTGCAGGAGTAAAGGTTCAGATTATAGGGAGATACTTTAAATTTTGTAACTACAAACTCAGGTTTTCTTTTTCACAACAAACAAACCTTAAGATTATGGTAATACAAAAAATCCTTTCAGCAGTGCATGCATAAAGCTTATAATTCATTATTCTTGACAGTTCACAAGTAGAAGCTGAGATGTGCTGTACTTTGAGGAGTACACTTAAATGAATAATTTATATATGCACACACATCTATGTATGTTTTTCAAATAGTGCAAGACAGCACGATTCTACCTTTTCTGTTTCTAGAACGGGCGGCCATCATTGAAACTGCTCTGTGAGAGACTGTTGAATGTTCAAGTGCAGACATCGGAGCACTGCTCAGTATGTATCTCATCAGAACATAACATTTTTGGGTAGATCAGCAAGGTACTACACATTAGCTCTAGGATCTGGGTTCAATCCAGAATGCTGTGGCTTCCATCTAGTCTCTTATTGAAAGTTAGCAAGCTCTGCTGGGACACCATCCTGCAGTGAGATTGTCACTGAAGCTTGCTTACCATTGCATGTCTCATAACACTTTGATTACTTTCTTATTTTCAACTTATTTTGCACAAGTCAACTGTATTTTGCTTAAATAGTAATTCTTGTTATTGAAGATCCCCAGGGGAAAAAAGTAATTCTCAAGTATTGACAGCTTACCTTACAAGCAGCACCCTGCACCACTGTATTGTGGTAGGTTGCATAAAATAGCTTGAGAGCCTACTACTGAATCTCAGGAGCTAGTTCCTTTCTTTCAGTGGACAGGAGGATATAGCAGAGCAATGAACTGAAGAAGCAGGGCAAATTGTGACCACGTACTCTCACAAGAGTATCAAAAAGATATCTCCAAGATACCATATCGAGTATTTTTCAATATATATATATCAATGTATTTTCTGTATCAAGAGTATTTTTTCCATTATGGCTTTCCAGCTCACAATCAGAAAGAGAAGTACGTAGCCTTGTGGTGGGCCGTGCAGTCTGAATACATACTCATCCCCTCCACTAGTCACAGAACCTAAATCTAGAAAGAGATTATGAAATGTTAAATGAAAGGATGTATTAAAGTGATGGAAGATTTAGCTGCTTATTAACAACAATGTTCTTAAACCATGATTCAGCTATGTTTCATTAAACCTCCTGTTGCTTCTGTTCTCTTTTAGATTCAGGATGCACAAGCAGCTATGAGACTGTACACCTTAGAGAAAAAGAAATGGGAAGCTGCTGTTAAGAACAAATCTAACAACAAAAATTGTAAAACTTGAATGATTCTACCCTGTGTTTTTATCTGCAGCATTTGCTGGTTTTGTGTCACATTCCAGGGCAAATCTAGAAAGAACTCAGAACGGACAGCAGCTACTTCATAAACACCAATCAAAAGGCAATACATCTAACCTGGTACCTGAATGTTGCCACACAAGAATACTGCTAGTATCCCCTTTCTGGATGGTACCTATGCTTAATGCCTACTATTGTCTTTAAACAATACTCATAACAAATGCCTGCATTTGTTAAGTACTTCATCAGTTAAATTTCTGCAAAGGAAATATACACTGAATAAGTTTTTTTTTAAAAAAAAGGTGGTTTTAAATTACACTAGATGAAGGAAGAAACTGTTACTGGTTTGCTGAAACTCCCAAGACTAAAAATCTTTATTTCAGATACTTAAAAGTCTACAAAGTAAAGTGAATTCTTATTTACTGCTGTTAGTCTCACAGTTGTGATACCTAAGTGAGCAGAATATATAACTGTTTATATATTATTAATAGCCCAATATTAATCTTTCTGGTGAGAAAAATCCTTTACGGTATTTCTGAAGGATCCAAGCTTTTTTATCTGAACCAGAAGTGTACAAATCTTGTTCTTGTACAAAAAAATTCTTTTACTTCTGCAGTTTCAGAAGCGTTGCATCCACAAGGGTCATTATCTCCTGGAGAGAAATGTGAGAATTGTCAAATAAAAGGTTACCTTGTTGCTTCACTTATTTTTATATTCTTTTATTAATAAAAACACTGTATCTAACATAGGTCTTTAAAGTGGCTGGTGTTTTAAACCTTTGTGGGGTCTGATTCTGCAAAATCCAAAGGAGCTATCATTACCAGACTGAATACTAAAGCTATGATTTAAATAATCTAAATGGATACTGGAAGGTTACAAGGAATGTGTTTCGGAGATTTAGCAGTTGCATGTCACATGCTCTATTGCTAGAATGAGAGTGTTCTGGTCTGTCTGTGCTGTCAGTGGGACATGAGGAACGATGAATAAGGTTTACAACGGAAGAGGGAGCTTTCTTCTTTCATGATTTTTCTGCATTACCTTTGAGCTGCAGCGTTCATTAAAACAGCACAGGCAATGCATGCAGGAGACACAGGAGAGCAAGTCTGCATTTAACTGTCTTTAAGACAAGTTATGTAAACAGCCTTACGTGTAACTAAAGAGCAATGTTATAAGACTAACCAGTTCTGTTGGCTTGATGAACAAACTTCTAATTACTAGTTTCTTGACAGCAAGCTGTTGCAAAGGTAATACTAGTGTAACACAATAAATAGCTTGAATAACCTTGCCGTTTCTGGTGTCTCAACAGTTACCTTTTTTCAGTATGACTATTGTTGAAATTTAATTTATAAGTTAAATCTTCAGACAAACTGTGACAAGGGCTTGTTTTGTTGGGTTTTGGGGTTTTATTTTTTAAGGATGCCACTTGCAAAAAAAATAACTGGATATAATATACTTATGCTTTATTCCTGTAAACTTTAGCCTGTCTTGGTGTGAAGGATGTGGTAAATTAATGCAATACAATGTTGCAAAAGACCAGAACAGTCTTAAAAAAAATTACAGCATAAAGGAAAAAAACATTCCAACTACTTGTTTTCAGTAGTTAGAAATATTCTTACAAACTCACTCTTCTCATACACTTAATTCTGTAAGTTTCTACACTATGTAATTCCAACTATTTGAAAATTATAAAATCCATAACCAGAAATAACAGGCTAAGCATCCAACTCCTATTATCAGGGACTTCTACGTACCATGCTAGATGGAAACCGGATTTTTATTTCAGACAGCAGGTCTTCCATTTTCTGGGACAGCATATCCAGCACAACATCATCTGTAATGTAAACGAGCAGGATAATTGACGGTTACTCACAAGGCTGAAGCTAAAGGAGAGCAGAGAGGACAGATCTACACAAAGAGAAGGCAAGATCACATAAGATCAAGTTACAGTGTTGTAACATCAGAGTGGCATTTATAATTATTCAAGAACAAGTGGAATGAACTCTCGGTTCTAATTCATCCTCCCTTCTCAGATACCCAAGTCTTTCCTGACCCTGAGCAGCTGCTGTTACAGTTTTCTTTTGGGAGTGAAGGAGAGGAAGAGACTCAGCAAATACCACACTATCTCACCATACTGAGCCATCTCATTAATCAGCATACAGATGGTTTCCACCACTTCTGGATTATCAAAGTGAAGGTGGTAGGCATCTTCGATCAGGTTTATTCCACTGCCTTTTGAATCCGTTATAAATCTCAAAGCTGATATTTCTGAAAGGGAGACAAACACTGCTGGGCTCACTGATCACTGCAAACTGCATTATCTGCTTTCCAATCCGCTGCTCCAGCTAGCACACATGTAATATTTTTTCCAGGAAGTCATGCCCATTACTTTCAGTCTTCCTAAAAGCTATGCTGAAGCATATCTGGGCAACAAGTACAAGACCATATATGCAGCTGACACTGTCATGCAGGACAGAAGTGGTATTTGAATGTTTATTGTTTTCACATTGATTCAGCTCGACCCTTTTACACTGTTGAAACAACTTCATTGTAATATAACAAAACACTCTCAAGTTACTAATAGATCTGATTATACTGATCTAATACTTCTCACACATGCATGTTGGGTCTGTGGAAAGAAAAAAAATTTGCACCTTCAGTTTCACTATTTCCTCTTCCACTCTGTCCTGCAAGAAAAGATTAACTCGGCAGGACAGATGTCAATCCCAATCCCACTATGAACTCTTGAACTATACAGAGACATCCACTTCTGAGTTGATTTGCTATTAATAAAAAAAAGAATTGCTGAATGTTACCAGATAGCCTTAGAAGGCTTGCTAACGCCTGGCAGGCATTCTTCACCAGCACTGGTCTTTCTGGGTTCTTCCTGAGTGCATCCAGCAGAAGCGCTGTTATGGGCTCATACTCATTTTCAGTTAAGCAACCTTAAAAGCAAACCACACACAAAACCCCAAAGCTTCAATATTCTCAAAAACCTTCAAAATGCTCCTCAGCATTTCAAATTTTGGCTCCTGTTTCTAAAAGGACTTTGTAATTATGTGAAAAATTACAAAAAAGCATGTGAAAGCCTGTACTGCAGTAGAAAAGGCCAAATAAAGTCTTTATCGTGACTTGATCCAGGTCTAGGAGAAATTTCTGATATATCTTCTGTGCCAAGATTCCCTTTCATTCTCCAAGCCAAAAGGAATGGCCAGTCCTGAATATCCAGCTTGTTCTGCTGATGGGTACTTGAAATGAGATTGCTCAGGGTGTTTATTCAGCTCATCTTGGTGAAAACAATGGCGTTAAGCACAGGGCAGCAGGTAAACATACAGCAATATTCTTTCATGAGGAAGAAATAAGACAGAGCAGTACTGCAAGAATGTGTTCTTTAGTGCACATGATAATGACAGTGATACTTTATTTTTTAATCTGAAATACAGTTCCCAATTTAAAAAGCAAATGGCATAAACCCAAACCTCCCAGCCCATGCTGCACAGCACTAATGCTATGTTCAAAGGAGTAACACAAATGGGATTGTTGGTCTTAAGAGATAAGCTGGAGTGCTCTGCACAATGGGGGTTGTCGTAGCTGCCCATCGTTACAGTAATCGTTATCGGTACCTAGTTATATAATTGCTACAGCTCATCAAAAATGGCTTCATTAGGGAGCGTTAGAGAGCAAGTACAGGGAAGACTGGTTAAGAGAAGATACAAGTTCCAAACTCTGCTGCCATCTGCAGAGCCTGCTAAGGCCAAGCAGCCTGTGTTTCAAGGCTCCTCACTGACAGACGTGGTCTGGCACACTAGCCTTTTCCATACACAGGGGACAAGGAGAAAAGGAAAACACACCTTGGAGTGACAATGCCCATAGAGCTGAGCAAGCAGACTCCGTAACTGTGCCGTTCTGGAGGTGCTCTTGAAGGACCGCAGAGGTCACAGGAACAGCACTTTTCAGCAATGCTTTGTCTACATTATTCTCTGAATTACCGTAACAAAAAGGGAATGCATCAGTTATTTAATCAAGTAATAATATCACAATTTGACTTACAATGTGCATGTATCAGTAAAACCTAACGGGTGATACCATTGGAGTACTGCGACATTATTTTAGTATGGACAACAGCAGAGGGAAGGAATCCAAAATGTACAAAACCACACTCAAATTTTACAGAACTGACAGTAATGTTTATTGCAGAAAGCTGAAAACTGGCTCCTGGAGAAGTTCTTTGCCATTTAAATTATACATGGGGATCACAGTAAGAAACCTCCAAAAATAACTACCTTTTCGACAGAATACGGTCTGCAGGATGGATATTTAGTTCCTTAAATTAAATGGATGGTTTGCTGCACAGAGGGAATAAAACACACCAAGTACAATTGTGCACATTCTGTGCTTTCAGCCTTCCTTAATGATTGCAACACCATACACCTAGACAAGAACATGTCATAGAAACAAATCCCCTAAAAAACTCCCAGCATGGTCTCATTAGAAGGGGTCAGCTCAATCCATCACCCATGACTCTCCAATACTGTCAGGTGACAGTAGTTTAGTTCTAAGGCAATGGGAAGAGTACACTTGCCACCTTGCCAGTCACATTTCTCCTGGAAAAGCAAATCTTGATGTCCAACTCAAGATTTACGCCAGTGCTGCCAAGAGAAATGTGATTCAAAGAAATAAGGTGCTATTAATTCCAAATGCTATTCTGATACCTAACCTAATATGCTATTTTCACTGCACTCCCTCTGCTAAGAGCAGAGCAAAACCCAGGTGACTGACAAGCCAGAAACTGTGCGTACCCTTCTGTTACTGACAGTCTACTCATAAGCCATATCTGGGCCTGAACTGTAAGAATTTGACTTTGAAACCTTATCACAAGAAGGCTTGCTAAAGTCTGCATTAGATTTTAGTCTTCTCTCATATAACTCCAGATCACTTAAAGTTATTCTAGTAGTGCTGTGGAGACATCTCTCCAGAATGTGAGAAAGAAGAAAAATCCAGTCCCAGCAACAGGAATGGCTGAACCCTTTAGGCACAATACCTGCTGCCTTTCAGTCACATGACTCTAGGCACAATACTTGCTGTGTTCTACTTACCGCTCACAGCCAAGCTCCAGAGAACTCCACAGCAAGAGAAGCAGATCTTTTCATTATGAAGATAATTTCTTAAAATTGACAGGAGGTCTGGAATTACTCCAACTTTCTTTAGATTCTCTGCAGCAACTTCTGAAAACCAAATTATATGGAATCTGGTATTTTTGTCCCACTCACTGTCCTCGCAACAGACAGCATTACATATTTAAACAGCAGTAACAAACCAGTAACAGGATACCATCAGCGGAACAAAAGAAAGCAAGAGAACAGACCAGATTCTTTTAACAAGATGCACTTAACCATACTGTTTAGCACAAGCAGCCCTTTCAAAAGGATGTTTGGCCATCCTTTTTCCTTACAGACCTGAAATTTGCAAAGCAGAAAAGGAATTGCAAGGGTATAAAACACTACTTTTCAAATCTTTGCAACCTAGCAATTCAAGCTACCTCAGCTTCAGAATTAGGAAACACTGTATAAAAAAAGTTTGATCTTAGATGGTAAGTTTATTTGTACTTGACACACTGTACTTTTTTTTTTAGATTACACCCTTGCTGTTAAATCCTTCTGTAACCATTTATAAAAATGGTTGACTGTTGAACTGACACTGAAAACAAGTAAAAAATACTATAAATATATAACAATTACAAACTCAGGAGAAAAAACAAAGTAGAGAAATTAAGTAGGATAGTTTCAATTCACCGTGGCACAGTCAAAAATAGAATCCAGGTTCTGTGCCCTCATTTTCCCAACCACTACTATTTGCACAGTTTGTACTTGTTTCTAAAACAAGATGAAATGCAGGACCACTCTAGTAAATATAATTCTGTGAGTACCTGAAGCATCAGCAGTGTATCTAACACTTCCAGGAGTGTTATCTTACCAATATCTAGTCAGTCTTGCCATTCTCTACCACTATTAAAGTAGTACCTACAGACATCCACATCTCTCAGTGAAGTCAAGTTCTTAATTATATCTTAGATTAGATTATAAAAGGAGAAACATAAGAACATTCCCCAAAAGTGAACAAGGTGACCCACCACTGGCTGAAATCATCATCAATAATGTGCAGACCAACGAAAGTAACTCTTCATTTTCAGAGTGTTTTCTCACTGTGTCTAACAGACAGCTGGTCACATTCTCATCCAGGGCCATCACCACATCCTGTTCTAGAGCTGTCAAAAGTAAACATTTGAACAGAACAAACATTTCAGTTCAAAGCCTTATTCAGGCTTTGAATAAAGTCTGAACCCCCTGCTGTCAGACTAAGGAAAACATTCCATTAACAGCATTTCTTCACATAACATATCCAAAAGTTACTTAAAATTTTCTTTTGAGACACAACTCTTGCTATTTTCAAGCTTGTATCGCTATCAGGTGTTACTGAGGTAAGTTGCCAAGAAAGTGACAGCAGGGACCACACAAGAGACCAAAAAATACTTTTATGGTTTTAAATTCCAGAACACTTAGTCTCTTATTTATGCAGTCTAGTAACACTCTACGTAACATGAAAACAAACTTGGTAGCCTAAGATCAGTAGCCTGGTTTAAATTTAAAATTAACACCAACACAGAATTAATGTACGCTAGTCCTGAAGAAAGTTCATGAGCATCCAAACTTTATTAAAGCTAGTGAATTCCTCTATTACTTTAAATTTATCCCCTAAAATCATTACTGGACCGATTTAAAACCTTAGCCACTACACCTAACTTTACAAGAAATAGGCTGTATTAATCAGGGTAAGTTGGAAGTCTCGTAACTATACCGTGACTAAGAACTTCAAGCAATAAACTGCAACCGTCTACTTGTAACTTGAGAGAATCTACATGAGTCTTCATGGCAAAAGTAATCAGCTCTGTGAACGCTGGCAAATAGGGCAAGGCTGCATGGAAAATATTTGAGACAACATTCAGTTACACAGCTTAGAAGACTCAGTGAGTATATATACTCCAAGCACAATAGTTCCAGTTTCAAATAAATTACAGTCCCTGTGGACAGTGTGATACACCAAAACAACACTCTTGAATCAAAGAGAACAAAATACAAGTATAGATGGAACAATACAGAGTGAATGTTGTAGTCTCTATGAGAAATGTCTTTTATTAAAGACAGCTGCAAACGTATGCAAGCTAAGTGTAGCCAGCACGTTCCTCATTAAGTCACACTGGCATTGTTCACTGGTCATGTAGCAAGTTGTGCAGCAGAACATTGTGCATGAGCCTAAAGCCACACTTTTAGAACCTGTGGAGGGAAGTATTTCATCAGGGCCCCTAGTTCTAGCAAGACTTTGAGCTTTTGGAATACCTAACACAGCTATTCAGTGTATCTGCAAATATATGATCAAGTGTTGAGGAAAAAACGGATGGGTTTTAGAGATCCATTTTGGGCATCTTCAAAGCTGTGAGCATCAGTCATGATAAGCCATGGTGCAGAAGTGCCAAACAAGTCAGTCAGATGCATGCACAGCCTTGTGCTGCCATCAATAGGCTTGAATGAGAATCATGAAGAACCATTCATTAATTTTTGGAAAAAAACCAAATTATTTTTCCTTATTGATTACAAATATGCACACCCCTGTGCTTTAACATATAAGCCAATGACAACATCAAAATGCTATCACTATCAAATGATAGTGCATTTTATAACTGAGGTAACATAGTGCTTTGAAAACATTAATCTTGATCTGAAAGATTAATCTGAAAGATGTGCAGATGCTGGAAGAACATACAGTTCCGCTCACACAGCTTTATTAGACACACAAACTAGACATATGTAGCTTCCTTTTGCTCTGTCTTACAGCCCTAGGTATTACCCCCAAGTTGCCCCAATGCTGATATGAATTACCTTCCTCAAATGTCAGTTTGCCAGTTGACCTTAGCTGCCAACTGAAATATCACTGTTTTTTTCCAGTGCCCATTTTTCTCATCCAGTAAAACACCTCTGCTGTTCGACAAAAGCATTTACAAAACAAGTACCAACACAATCACATCAACTAGTGGCCTATTCCAGTACATTCCAAAAATGAGAACTAGGAAGAGAGAAATTTCATTCTCATTTAATGTAATGAGAAATTTTTTCCTCTTCCTATTATCTCAAAACGTAAGGAAAGAGCAGAATAAATTAGTAAAGCAGTGCCTTACCACTTTTATCTCTTGCAAAGCTGGCAAGGTGCTGAATAGCTTCAGCCTGTACTTCTTCTATATCCCAGAAAGCCTGCATGAATTCTACATAAACCAAGAAAATTCTTCTAACCATCTGATACAAACACTTACAAAAAGCACTCAGATTTTCTCTATTCTGTGCAAGAACTGAATTCATATAAATGAAAATAATGTAATTTGTGATTGTTGAAAAGAGAAAAACTTTTCCCCTACGGCATCAAATATTTAAATATCACAAAGTGTTATGATTCACCTGTATAATTGTGTATTTGGCATTATATATTTTGAAGACCTGTTTGAATATTAAATCAGAACAGGGATAGGGGCTTTAAATGCATTATTCCAATAGCCTTCTCACATTAAGATAACTTCCTTACTTCCAAGGAAAATAACAGAGCAGATCCTTTGCTGGCATGAATTGACAAAAGTGATCCTTCCTCCAAATAGCATCCCATTTTATTTCAAGTAAAATGAACACCCAATAATTCATTTTCAAGTAGAATACATGCTGACTGGAAAACACATGGTTTATTTCCTAGGAAAATCCCCATTACATTAATTTTATTTTCCTTATTACCTAGAACACTTTCAATTCCTCCCTCAAGGAGCACATCTATTACTTTGGGAGGCAAAGACTTTTCCAGTTTTACTGAAGACGCACCAGCAGCGGTTAGACATTCCCTAATAAATGGAACATCAGTCAGATCCCTATAATTATGAGAAACAAAAGCATTACCTGTAAGTTAGAACTAGTAAGTTACCAAAAAAAAAAATTCTACAGGCTTTGTTTCATTTTGATATAAAAAGCTAATAATACTTCCTTGAAGACTGGATTATTTTTGACAATACTTAAAAACAATTTACTTCAGGTAATGAAAGAAATTACACTGAGCAAGCCATGCCTCAACTTCAAGTTGATGGCTTGTAAAATTGTGTATAACATGGTTTGTAATGTAACTCTTCAAAAAAAACCACCTCACACATCAGAATGCCTACTTCTGAATGAAGACTAACTCTTTGACTCTTAATAATGCAATTTGTCAAGGCAGTAAGATCAGCAGCCTTGACAATCTCTTTCAATAAGTAGCTAACATTCCCATCTTTGTCAAGGTAGGTGATGTTTAGGACTAAAATAACAGAAGGAAAGCATCCAGAACTCACTTTGCTGTGGGTCTCAAGCTGGGCTGAACCTGTAGCATCATACATAAAATTGGAAATAAACGCGAAGAGCTGTTATCTCCATTTTGCATTAGTGTTAGAACTCCCTCAAGATGGCCAGTATCCCGTCTAATATCCTGCAGCAATGAAGTTATCTCTTCTGCCTGTAAAAAGCGTAGTACCAGAGGAGCTTTCACACACTCATTTACAGATATCCTGGCGGGCCCATGACATTTTAAATCTATAATGAAACATTATTACATACATTCAGAACAAAGCAGGTCGACATGTCAAGTAGAATACAACCTAGAGACCAGATGTCAGACTTCTCAGTAAAAGAAAAATGAAATGTTTCTGGAGCCATCCAAGACTTGCTATCTGTTGAAATAAGAATCATACAGTCATGTTGCTGACATTGTACTATACACCATTTTCTGCATGAACTGCAGGCAATTGTTTTATAATTTAGAGATATCCTGCAGAGATTAGACATTTTTTACTGGGAATATGCCACAAAAGACTAAGAAACACACTATAACTAATCAACAATTTTCTAAGTTGTTACTGCATATGTATCAAGCTAAAAAGGAATGGTATCCGTTGCAGTATCCGAGATTCACAGACGTATCTTTATTTTTCAGTTGTGAACACAATTAATGCTGCAGGCAACTGCCCATGAATATACTATTCATACTTTAGAATACAAATAGCATAATGCAGAGAACAGGGAGGGAAGATAATTTTTTTCCTTTTTCACTGATTTTTCTCCAAGGACTACAAATATCCACCATAACTGAATCTTTTAAAAATGAAGTAAAAAACCAAATATCTACTTTCTTCCACTCTTATTTTCCATTTCAGCTCATCTGTCATAAGTGTTTCTGTACTGAAGTCGCTCAGCATGAAAGATGCTTCACCAATCACAAGTATGTTTGATGGCTTGAGATTTCTGCAACACAAATATTTTCTGTCAGCCTGTGAAATTAGAGTCTAATGATACCTAACTACAGGTTGCCAGCATCTTTACACATTAGAAGGTTTAGGTTTGGGGTTTTTTTGTTTTGGGGGTTGTGGTGAGTGCTTTGGGTTTTTTCTGTTTGTGTTTTGTTAGTTGTTTTTTTTAAATATACAAGTGATAATCAACCAAATGCTTTAAAATTTGTGATTGTGACAAATTTATCTGTATGTAGAATGCCATGGTTGTCTCTTACTTTAGATATACAAAGTATACCTTGTCCATCAGTCACCAAAATGTAAGCATTAACAGATGACAGATATTCTAGTATTAAAAATAGTATTAGAATTACAGCACATTTAAACACAGAGAAAACCTCATTTAAATGGATAATTCTAGACAAAACTCAATAGATGACTTCAGAAGTCACAGAAAACTTATCTATATATGAAGTCCAGAATTTCTGCCTCCTACTCCCGCTTTTGGAACAGTAAAATTCACTGCCTCTGAGCAGCTGTGCTGAACCAACAGACATTGCAAAGAACAATGACCAGACAGAGAACAAGATTTCTGCTCACCTGTGGAAAATATTTTGTTTGTGTATATAAAACAAAGCATCTACCATCTGTCCCAGAAACTTCAGAATCACCTGTTGAGGGGAATATACATGAAAGTGTAACCAACAGAATAACTTCCAAATACCTTTTGGAAGATAATGTCCAAAACCACCCTTCAGCAAAACACTGGCCTTTGAAAGTTTTGGGGAGGACTTTGAGAAAGAGGAAATGCAGAGTAAGAAATATAAAAGCAGTGAGACTGTCAGTTCAACTAGATGCCTCTTCATTTACCACATCTGTTATTTTTTCTGACTTCTGCCTTTTTTCCTTGATTACAGATGAAAGATCTCCTTGGCCCGAGTACTGCATTACCAGACAAAGGAACAGAGATGATATCTGTAACAAAACATTACACCAAAATTGTTTAATTTTTTGCAGGTAATAACATACCCAGTAAGAAAGCACCTGGCCAAACTGATGGCTGTCATGTTCACTAATACCAAGGCGTTCTGAGAATATTAATCTCTCACAGAGGAGACAATATTTACTTTCTTTAATAAAAGATACAGCATGTTTGTTGTTTTTTTGGTTGGTTTTAGGTTTTTTTTTTGGGGGGGGGGGGGCAGATAACAAAAAAATCCATTATCAAGCATCTTATGTGAAGCCATATGGGACAATTCAAGTCAAATATGCATCCGTAAAACCAACACAAATTTTGCCTGAGCACTGGAAAAAATCTGCAAATTAGTCAAGGCTTTCAGCTTCCTATAGTCTCCTATAAAAATGTTTTCATGCCTGCATGAAAAATTGGTACTGCACGCTGATTCACATCAGAACCTGTGAGTCAGTGTGCAATACTGCCATGCAACAGACTCCAATCCATGTAACTTCACAGCTTTTCAGCATGTTTATTTAGGAGTTTAAAAAGCAGGCTTGTTTCAGATCAAATAATCTCTTTTAGTATCTCACATTAATGACCCCAAATTTAAACCTTCAAAAATGCTCACATGCCCACAACATTGAACATGTGTGCCCGTTTGCCCAATCCTATTTCATTCTCACCTCATTATCCCAAGTCACAAACAATTCCTTGTAAGTACAGATGTTTGGATGATGAAGTTTTAGCAAATCCATGGCCTGCATAGAATAAAAAAAGATACAGAGAGCTTTCTATACAACTACATAGTCCTTCCCATTGACAGAACTCTAAATAATATCCTAAGCCAGTTCCTGACTTGGTCATGTTGCGTGTCTGATCAAAGTCTTGGAATGTGCAAGCTCTGTTACATATTTGCATGCACAAGCATCAAGTTAAGGAAAATATTTCGCTAAGACTCTACTCAATGTGATGCTGTAAAAGCCTTGCAAGATTCAAGGATATAAACTGCTCCTTTAGGAGAAGATACATAACCTCCTCCTTCAGTTCTTAACTTCCTAACCTGAAAACACATCTTAGAAAGTGAAAGACAAGATGATTTTTCTAGCGTAACCATTCTTTCCAGTAACCCCTATGCAAGCTCAAACCTCAGAAAACATGACACTAGTGAGATGCTTATCTCCTTGAACCTGGTTTCCGTGTAGGAGTCTGTTACCAATCACTTCGGCAAATTTGCTGATGATACAAAAGATAAAAAGAATTCAACATACTCTCCTACAGTCGTGTTTGTGGCTGTGCAAATACAACAGAAAAACTAAGAAAAGCCATGCCCCCAGTCGGCACAACTGCATTTATTTCAATAGATGTGTACATCAGCAGAAAAATGGGATCAAACTTCGTCAGTAAAGCCAGTCTCAGTACATGAAGAGGTCATCTCTTGAGTAGGATGAAGCATCTGTACAGACATGCCTTCTCACTCATTTACAACTGCAGATATCATGCCTACTGGACACTCTGAAACTAATTCATCATGCGCTACTTCACATATTTTGTTGACACAAATTTTGGTATTCTAGTAGTATTTCTGATGTTTCTTCTTACTCAAGCCACTGAAACAAGTTTGCATACACACACAAAAAATAAGGGACAACAAAGAAAGAAAAACAGTCAAATCATTCACACCAAAAAACATCTGAGAAATTAAGATATAATGAAATGCTAACTAGAAACTTAGTTATTGAAAATAAACTATGAACAGACCAAGAGTCTCCTTCAGCTTCAAGGCCAAAAGGATGAGCTTTGCTCTTTGTCTTCAGCACAAAACAAACAATCTCTGAAAAAGGACTATCCTCTGAGAACAGCTATCCATTTGAATCCACATATTCAAATAAAAGAACAATATAAAGTCCTGGTCTGAGGTCAAGCAGAGGGCAGGGAGAACACCCCTCATATAGTTCTACCTGATCATCTTGACTATTTACTTAGTTAATCCTTGTAGATAAAAGGCTTTGTTCCGCTAAGACTTTGGTCTTTGCAAATGAAGTAGTAAAGCAAAACTGCACTGATACCTCCTTCAAGGCCTCATTTGCTCGCTTTTCTTCAATGCATTCAACCTGCACCAAACAAAAGACAAGGATGAGTTTGTAATATAAAGGCAGGCAAACTTTAAGCCAGTACAACTGTGCCAAGAGGACTGGAACTGCAAACTGGGTATGAATTAGCGTAAGTTTTCTGTTGGGAGATGGCCAGAAACAGAGCGTTAGATGAATTCACACCAGCTAACCAGTCCTTCTCCCACACTGTCAAAGCAGCAGCGAGCCAGGTGAAAACACACTGGACGGACATAAATAGGCTGCTCCTCTTTGCCCAGTTTTAACCTCAATATTCTAGTAAAGTGACCTGAATGTTCTAATTTCCAAAGCAGCAGCACAGTAAGCCATAAGCCTACCCTTACTCAACGGCTAAGCCACCTAATGTGTTCGTTACTATCAGAAGGGCCCATGGAGATGGCAAACATATCAACAGACTCCTGTTTTCCTAGCAACCACCTTCTCACCTGCTTTATTATGTACTTCTTCTCTGCACTCTTCTCTGTTTTCAGTTCTGCTACCACCGCAGTGCCTAGCGCCCCAGGCTGGAGCTGCTCCAGCACCTGCAGCACAGGGGCGACACTGATACACCCACCCAGCTCCAAATAGCAGCACCACGGCCCCCTGCCTCCCCAGATGCTCTCCACACAGCACTTACCTCCAGCTCCCCGGCTGAAGGGCCACAGGCCTTGTCCCTCCCGGGAAACCCCCATCATTTCCCTCCTACTACTGGAAGCAGCACCCATCTCCTCAACGCTGCGCAGGCCCCGGTGCCCCCCCCCACCCTCAAGGCCACGCACCCCCAGAGCCACCGACAGCCCCTCCCCACGGTCACAGCACTGGCATGCCCGGGGTACCCACACCCCCTCCCCCAGGCCGCAGCCGCCCCCCCAGGGCCAGGTACCACACACAGCCCCCAGCACCACCTACGGCACCCACAGGGCTGCAGCCGGCCCTTCCCGCCGAGCAGGGCCTAGCCCCTCGGCCAGCACCTGGTATCTCTCCATGGCGCAGCAGTGCCCGGCCCCTCAGCAGGGCAGGGCGGCTGTGGGGAGCCCCCGGCCCAAGGTAGCCCCTCAGGCACCGGGTGCCTAACAGGGCCGAGCCAGGCAGGGAGCACTCCCCCTTCCCTCAAGTGACGTTTTCAGACCAAAAAGCTGCCGCTATACATTGAAGGAGAAAAGAAGAAAAAATAAATAAAAATAAAATAATAAAAACAAATTAGAAACGGGGCGGCACAGCCGTATCCCCCTCCGCTGCTCCACGCACTGCTTCAGCGGGGTGTGCGGCCCCTTTAAGAGGGCGGCACGCAGGGGCGGGGCTTCCCCGCCCTCCCGGCGCCACCGCCCCGCCCCGCCCGCGCCGGCGCTGCCGCCCGCGCGGCGCCTTTAAGGGCTGGCCTACGTGGCAGCAGCAGCCGAGCGGCGGCGCGGCCCGGCCCGGCGCTCCCTCCCGCCTGCCCGCCCTTCCCGCGGCCCTCAGCCGAGCGTGAGGCCGGGCCCCAGGCGCGCAGCAGCCGGCAGCGCTCCCGTCCTGCCGCCATGGGCCAGAACGATATCATGAGCACCGCTGAAGACTTCGCGGATCAGGTGGGTGCCCGCCCGCTCGCCCTTCCCCGGCTGGGTGGCCTTTGTGCGCTGGGGCCGGGTGTGAGGGGGCGCCGCGGCGGGCCCCGCCTGAGGAGGGGGTTATGGCCGCCGCCCTGAGGGGCCCAGCTGGGCTGCGCTGGGGTAGATTGGGATGGCGGCGGCGCGGGCCCGGGGCCTGGCCCTGAGGAGGCTGGCGGCTTCCTGGGCCGATTCGGCTCTGAGGGGAGGCTGGGGGCTCGGTTCCCCGGCGGCGTGGGGGCGGCTAGCGCAGGCCCGGCGGCCGGGCTTCTGTGGGAGCGGCTGCCCCCTGCCCTCACGCGAGGCCCGTGTCTGCTCCTGAGCCGCCTGTACAGCGAGGCAGGGGAGTTCTCCTTGGGAGCTGGGCTTCTCCCTGGGAGCAGGAGGCTGAGCTGCTCTCGCTTTCTCAAAAGCTGTCTGGCTGGCAGATAGGGGGTAAAAGGGTGTGGGAAAGTGGGGTGAGGTGGTGGTGACAGGAAAGCAAAAATTGAAGCCTTGGCTGACACTTGGAAACCCAACCTGGAAGAGGTTTGCCAGCATTGTAGTACTGAGCTCAGAATTAGGGCAAAAGGAAGGCAAACAACCTGGTGTTGTCTTGTAATCTTTTTTTATATTTGCTTCGGTGGAAGCCCTTACAGATTTGTCTGTGAGATAAAAGTTTGTGATCTCTTATTATATGTGAGAGCAGGAACATTTTGATCTGCTAGTGATGGTGTTAGAAAGATCTCCACTGTCATGGTGATTCATCTAATTGAAAATAAGAGGCATCTAATCGCGTTTAGCAAGTTCTCTGGAAAACCTGATTCTGCCTGGTTCTTCAACTCTGCCTATGGAAGCAGCGTGAGTTGTGTGGTGCACGCTAACACGTCACAGCTCTGAGGGGGCTGTGCTGCTGCCTCTGTGTCTTGAGCCCAGTTTCACTGGGAAAACCTGTTCCATACTTCCTCCCCACCCCCAGATGGAAGACTGGTCTTGGAGACAGAGTTTCTTACGGTGTGTGGAGTATTCAGTTTAAGGGGTGTCCGCATCATCTTGGTCATCCTCTTTGCCCTCTCCTTTTGGAGAAAGTAAACTATCACTGTAGTGTTCAAATTACTTGCCAGAACTTACAAGCTTGTTCTGACCTTTTCATAACACTTCTCTGTTTATTCCTGTGTGATTATTTCTAGATGTCTTTAACACCCCTTTTTTCATACTACTGAAAGCTCTTTTGTCCAGCTAAAACGCAGTTTGCTTCCTCCCAAAATGAGTTTTAAATGGCACAACTTCATTTGTGCTTGGCTACATTCTATTTAAAGGTGAGTCTTTCCTTCAGCTGCAGAATTTGCAGTGTTTGCATACACTTACCCATCAAATTGCAAAACAATTTTTACAGCTTTCCAAGTAACTAACTCCTTTGATAATTCTGCCTCCAAATAGCTGCCTTGTAGCTCAGTGGGATACTTTCAGTACTGTGTGTGCTGCTAAAACTCAGTATCGCACCAGTGTAGGAGTGGAGAGACTTACTAAACAATAATCCTGGGTGTATGTTGCAAAGTTAACACTTGGCATTACAGAAGCTAGTTAGTTCATCTTGGATTAAAAAAAAATACTTGGAACATTTGGACTGAAATGATGTTGAAACTCCCCTCAATGGAGGTGGAGGTCATGAGGCTGGACAGTGGCTCTTCTGGGAGCTGAATGTATTCTCAGTGATAGCCTTGCTTTCTCCACTCCTTGTACTAGTGTTCAAGACTTAATGAGTCTTAATTTTTGTAGCATAAAAGCCCTGTGGGAAAATGTTACAGCTACTTCCATGGCTTATCAGTAAGTCCTGAATGTCTCTTACAAAAGCAAGAGTAATCTGTTCCTTAAATTCAAGAACTAAAGCTTAACTTTTCTCAGATACTGTAATTTCCCTTTGAATTAGCAAATTATGCCTTGAGTGCCAAGATACTCTGTAATAACAAGTGGCTCTTAATCCAGAGGTGAACTAGTGCACTGAAGGCATGGTCTTACAAGGCAGCTAAGCTTGCCTGACAGCTCCCTGTCAGTGAAAGGGGTTGTCCTGTTTCTCTCAAGGCTACGTTCCCCTTTTCCCTCACACGAGTGCTCTTCTGTCACTGGACTGTAGAGCTGAACTGGCAGGGAAAAAGTGCAGTTTATTTTTTTCTATTGGTTCAGTTATCCACTTGTTTAGGTCAAGTAAGCACCAATGCTGGTGGTGGGATCACTTGTGATGAGAACTGGCCGTTAGTTTAGCTTGGCTGTACTGTGAGTTTGTAGCCCACAGGCACACAGTATGGCTGGTGAGCAGTTCTGCTCTGAGCTCTTAGCAGTTTCCAAGGTCCGCAGCCAGCGGAGGAGACAGCTACTTGGTGGGTGTTGGGAGGTGGTCCTGTTGATTTCAGAGAAGGCAATTTGCTAGATATTGGGAAGGCTGGGAAAAGCTATTAAGGGTTCTTAAAATCTAGGTGATACACAGTGCAAGAAAATCAGGATCTTGGTTCAAAATGATGCCCAACTACAGGCTTTATGGACTGGTTTGTTCTTTGAGCACCAGCTCAATGTTACTAATTAAATAATTTACATGCTCGGAAATTAAGCCCTTTTTTAGTCAGTCTTGTTAAAATATTACATGCTAAGCCCTTCAGTGCAGTCAGAATGTACTGCTGACATTATTGTACTGAAAATAGCTGTGTCTGGGACCTGTACTGATTGTTTGGGGTTATAGAACTGGTTGTCTCCCCTCTGTAATCCCTGTAAGAGGGAGCAGATTTCAAGCAACTTTTCAAGTTTCTTTAATAATCTTTAGGAATGTGGGTGCCTGGTATTTCTGCTGTTCTAAAAAAAAAAAAGTTATGGACAAACATGCAAGGAAACTATTGAGTCATTGTACTGCAGTGAAAGGGCTGTAAGGGAGATCCAGACTCTGGGGGTTTTATTTAATTTTCCAACATAAATGCTGATGCACTAGTTCAGCTAGTTCTAACATCTTGGTATCCTATTTTGCAGAAGACGGAAGGGAGAAGAAAACATTTCATTGTTAGTCTGAACTTTTTTTGTGTGTTATATTAAAAAACCTGAATTTGGAAACATTTTCTGTAACTTTGTCATGTCACTGCGCTGATTCCTTATCATTATAAGCCAGATGACCTAGTTGGAAAGGCTGGGAAATAATCTTCCCATAAAGAGTGATAGCAAAATGCAATACATGACTATAAATCCCATTTTACCGATTTGATTAATAAATAGCCTTTTTGAAAAGGGATGGTGTAAAGCATGCTTCAGAAGTGAAAAGCATTGTCATGAGAAATCTTCCTGCAATTAAAAACTTGATTAAGGTTGGCAATGTTCTAGTGGGTCAGAGCTCTCTTCTTGCCTTCTGAAATAAGTGGGAAAGCCTTGGTTCCCAGTTTTCACAGATAACTTGTAGACATTGATTAGCCCAATGTGATGGGTGTTGCAGCCCTTGTGATTTTTTTTTTTAGGTGGGATCTCCTTAAGTGGATACATACAGGCTGGTGAAAGGAAGTGATAGGGGGTTTTTCCTATCTTAAGAAATAGGATTTTTCTACCCAGAGGATTGAGCATACTATTCCAGAGATGATCACAGGTGTCCCAGGCTGCTAGAGGTCTGTGGCCTCCCAGAACAAAGCAATCCCTGAAATGAATAAAAGCTAGATATTTGGAATATGCCTTTATCAGAAGCTCTAGACTAACAATAATTATGTGTGATATAATAATTATGTGTGTGCAGCCCCCAAGAAGGCATTCTGCATAGATTAGCAGACTGCTGTCCATCACCATGCTCATAACTTCCCTGGTCCAAGAACACACATGTACACACAGAGCAAAGGTGTTTACTTGGACAGAATGTACCTAGATGACAGCAAAAATTCCCAACATCTGGCAGCGTATTGGTCTTAAAATACCTGTAATTATGCTATGGTGTATACACTTTAACAAAATGGACTGGATTTTTAACGAATTTGGAACTGTTAGAAAGCATGGTAAGAGTCAAAACAGAATCACTTTAATACCTGTTTTGGGGCAGGTCTGCTCGTGGTTTTCAAAAGGAGGCTTGAAATATTCAAAATAGGTTTTGAGCAGAGATGTGATTTAGGGATCCCTGGATGTTCTTGTGCATCTTTGCTTGTTAAACTGAGAGGAGCATTTAAATCTTATCTTTGCCTTTCTAATCCCGTTAGAGGGGGAAGTGGCAACACAAAGCCTCTCTAGTGTGCTAGTGACTTGGCTGCCAACACAGAACCAGCTGTTCTTTAAAATAGTTTTACTTCAGCGTTTTGTTGTCTTTTCTCAAGATGTTTTGCTTCTTGCAAGGAGACAGTATGTGCTAAGAACAGTTGATGAAAAGCCCACAGCAGAATAAGCCATCCAGTTACTTGATGTCATGAGTTTAACGCTGCCACCTCCATCAATCTCAACAGTTTTGATTTGGCTTACATGTGTTGTGCTCAGTGGAGTGTGTGTTTCAACCCCGCTGTCTTAGTTGGGTATTTTATTAACTGCAGCTACCAGTTTTTCCCATGTTTGCTGCTTTTTTTCTGTGTGAATCATAAAGGAAATAGGAAGTGGTCTCAGGCTGCAGTGGTTGAGCCACATGTTGCTAGTGATGTGTAGGGACAAACCCAGGATGTCTGGTACTATTAGTTTAGTCCCGCTTCTGGAGATCTCCTGTTTCTTAGAATTTACTGTCTTTAGTTAAATTCCTTAGCTGATTTATACCCAAATCCTGTAACTGGAAATTCCCTTGATGTCTGTTACTTTCTATAACTACCATGTAATTGTTCTCTTCTTTCTCTCTGGATCTCCATGGCCAGTTGTTCTGTTGGTTTGGATTTTTGTTCATACAGTCTGTTTCTGAAGCCTGTTTACTTGAAGCTTGCCACGTACAGAGGTTTCAAGTTGTGGTAGCAAAGTAAATGCAGCTGCATGAGGTATGGATGTCCAAAGATGACATGTGTCGTGATAAGGAAGCTTAGCACCGCAGCTGCCTCAGGCTTTACTCTTTCTGACATGGCTTAAGCTGATGGGATGTACACACTTATGTTTAACAGATAGCGTTAAATTCCCTCTATATGCCATGAGAACATGTGAACGTTAAATGTGTTCTTGGCTTCTTCACCTGGACTGTTGGCAGTCGTTTGGTTTCAGGGAAGGGGAAGATTAGATCAGTTCATGTTGACCCACTTCACAACAACAAAGATGAGGCCTAGAGGCAGATATTGTCTTGTTTGCTTTCCCTGCCCCCCCCCCCCCTTTTCACAGCAGTGTGTTTTTCCTTTTCTTAAAGATGCCCAGCAGTTGTCCTGTTTAATTCCCTTCTAGACCAAAGTTGCCTGTTCTGTCTTGACAAGGCAAACTTAGTTTACAAACCACTTTTGGCTTTGTACTATTTCCAAAACAACTTTATCCTTAGTATTCCTCAGCAAGTTTGTTGAAATGCACAGTAAAATCTGGGAGAGGAGAGATCTGTAAACCAAGATGTGTGTCTCTTTCGGTGACAAAGATCACAAATTTTCTTCTGACTCATTCATCCAATCATTTCTATGGTTTAAAGCCTGAAGTGGCAGCCCTGAGTCAGAGTACAGCTGCACTTAAAATGCCCTTGATTAACTTGAGTCCTGACCCTTAGACTCTGGATGCATGCAGTACAACTAGTGTAGCTTGTCCCGATACTAGCTGTTTAACTGACTATTAAGCAGGTTTGATGAATTGCCTTTCTTGTGATGACCTTCAGTTACACAGTGAGCAAGGCTTGGCATTTGCACAGGATTTGGAAGAGTCTTTAGTATTTACTAATTAATGTGGCAAGAATAAACTTCCAGAAATGGCTTGAGTCTCCTTTCTCTGCACTTGCATATACACTGGAAGTATGCAACGCTGCCAGAACTTTACAAAAAGATTCTGCGCAAAAAGAAACAAATCAGCTGTATTGTCTGACCTGAAGTCAATGTAAATACTGAATTATGAAATAAAAGGCTTGTGTGCCTTTTCTGTCCATTTTTTATAATACAGTTCAATGTGGTCTGGAAGATGCCTGTACACATGTTGGCTCCCCCACAACTTTTCAGGTTTGAAGTATTCTAATATTGCATAAACTGTTTGACACGTCAGACTGTGGGATAATGGGGTTTTGTTAAATGGCTCCACAGAGATCCCTGCGTTAGAACTAGGAGGAGGAGTCCGGCAGCTTTGCGTGAGGGCTTGTGGCATGGGCATTTGCTTTCACAAGTGTCAACCTGCCCAAACTACTCCTGTCATCTGAAGGTACAAAGCTGCTGGATAATCTTGTAGTTAGTTCTAGATTAAATTTACATTTGTTTCTTACTGGATTGCACTTACTCAAACAGTAGCATATGCTGACTCCAAATATGTTCTTCTAGTGATCTGGCTGAGCTGAGCCTGTGCATGAAATGGGCCAGCCAAGTGGCAGCTTGCATTCTGAGTGACAACCAAATCCTCATGGAAGTCTCCATTAAGTAAGAACCAGTGCTGTTCAGGAAACTGGGTGACAGTTAAGCACTTGTCATAATCCAGAGGCTGCAAGTTTTCCTCTGCACCTCGCAGTCCTGTAGAGCATGCTTGCCCAGACACTGTTTGGCAATTCTGTTTGTTTCTTGTAATTATTATAATTGTAGAGCAAACTCGCCACTGGGCTGGCAGGGTAGAGGGGTACGTGGGACCAGGTACATCTTGCATTCACAAGAACTAAAGCTCAGCCTCTGCTGCACAGTGATATAGTTTCCTTTTAGCTAGTACACTGAACTGTAGGTGTAAACGCCTGTTTTCTTTCTGCAGAGAATGCTGGGTTTAATAGAAGTAGAAACTGCGTGTACTTGCATGAAACGGCACCCTCCTCTGTGCAACAGCTACGCTAATCTAATAGCTGCTGCTGCTACACAAGTACACATGCTTTGCACTGTTGCCTTTCTGAGCTGTTAGAGGGAACTAGCTTGGCAGAAAGCTTATTAATTTATTTTTTTTTTTTAGCTTGTACAGAGTTAGTCTTCTGTCAGCCTGACTCCCTCAATCAGTTTGGTACAGGGTGCTGAGTGCCTGAGCACGTGGGTGGGAGAGGATTGCCCTTTCAGCTCCTGGCTATCTGATAGTTGAACTGTAACATGAAACCCTGAGGAAGACAAACTAAACCCAAGGTCAGCCCTCATCTGGTAAGAGCTCCATCAAAACACAGTTCCTGTTACATAGAAAGGTGCTGCTGGATCATGCTTTTCTCCAAGTCCTTGTCTAAAATGCTCTTTGGATGGAGCATGGCAACAGGTTTCCCCCGCTGCCGCCAAGTGTTCCCAAACTGGAGTGGAGAAGAATTGTATTAAATCCAAGTCCCAAGTATGTGTTTCTCTCTGGATGTTGATGACCCTGTGTGCATGAGAACTGTTGACCTCAGTTTGCAGAGTGCATGGATCTGTTATGCCTTGAGTATCACCTTGCCTTCCTTCCCTGCTAACGATGCTGTCTGCCCATGCAGTTCCTGAGAGTGACGAAGCAGTACCTTCCCCACGTGGCCCGCCTGTGCCTGATCAGCACCTTCCTGGAGGATGGCATCCGCATGTGGTTCCAGTGGAGTGAACAGAGGGATTACATTGATGGCACATGGAACTGTGGCTATTTCCTGGCCTCCATCTTTGTGTTCATAAATCTCTTCGGGCAGCTGAGTAAGTGGCTCTAAGGCTGTTACGGTGGATGCCAGAGCACTCCAGTGTGTCTGCCACCCTGGCTCATGTAAGCACTGTGAATTGTGTGAGCACAGGATGCCTTGCTGATTTCTTAATAGCCATTGACAGCTTAGAACGGATAGTACTACATTGGCTGAATGAAAAGAACTCTTAATTGACTCACTTCAGCCTATCTTGGAAGTAGTCTTAGAGAATTTATTGTGACACACTACCTCTGAGTCACAAGATGCCAAGAATCCATTACTACAATCTGTTTTCAGTTCTGTACCTATATCTATAATCACATACCACACCCCTGAATTCTCTAAATGAAATACTCATGTTTTCTTAAATAGGGCAGTGTTAAGACTTTCTCAGCCTCCTGTTTTTATGGGTATTAATCTCAATGGCCAAGTCTTATCCTACAGTTGTACACTTAAGCCTGAGAGAGTGCTTGTGTCAGAGACTTTCAAAGCCCAGGAATCAAAATAATCCCAGAAGTGGAGCTTCTGCATGTGTGCAGGGTTGCCTTGGGGCATCGGAAGTGGAGAGGAGTAAAATTCTTTTCTGTTTATATTGTCTCTGATCTACTGTTTTTGATTCTTCTGCCAATTTCTTGGCCTGTGTCTGGGTTTGGATATTTATTTAGTCTCATTTTTGTGTAGTCAGCTTAATGTAGTTACCAGTCTTCATGTAAGTGGCAAAGGCTGTCAGTGCTTTGTGATGGAAGACTTGAGGAGGAATATAAAACAAAAGCTTTCAAGGAAAAAGAATATAATGTGTTTGCCCTAACAGTTATCTCAATTAAAAAAAAAAAAAAAGGCAAATCCATAATTAGTTGAGTTTCTTTTTAACTTCTTTTAATGCTTTAACACTGATAGCTGCTGTACAGTCCTGTGTTGGGGACTGCATTCAGCATGTGCTTACCCTTTATAAAACAAAAGGTACTTCTGGAATGATATTTTAAAATGCACTAAAACTTCTAAGTTCTTGAACTGATTTGTGCCATTAAAATTTCCTGTCTGGTGTTCTTTGTGGCACATTTGAAAGAAATCGGTCTGCTCAGTTCAAAACCAGTTGGCATTCCTGCAGCATCTTTTCCTGTGCAAGCCAGAAGTGTAACTGTGTTCAATTTCCCCAACTCAGGCGGCTGTATCCTGGTGCTGAGTAGGAACTTTGTGCAATATGCCTGCTTTGGACTGTTTGGAATTATAGCATTACAGGTAGGAAGCTTAAGTCTTCAGCCCTTCTAAACTGTATCTTTCAAATCTTCTCTCTTAGCCCCAGTCCTACCAACATATTTAAATACAACTTGCAACCCTGGAATTTTTCTCCACCTTGGCCTAGTGCCAGTCCTCAATGGCATTGAACTGTTTTGCTGCTTCTGTCCTTCTGATGTGCCCAATAGATCCTTGGCTGTAATTGCAATTAGTCAGCTGGAGACATCGATTCAATACTTGACCTTGACCAATTTAGCAGAAGTAACTTGCAAGTCACCTGTATGTCAGTAACATGCCAAATGTGGAACTTGCAGTTGCTTTGGCCTTCAGCACACAGCTTTTAGAAAGGACTGTCCTCCTCGCAAAGGATCCTAGCTAGTAGCATCCTTCCTGTCCAAAACCAATGCATTTTTGCAGGGGCTAATATGAAAGCAGAATTCTGGCTTCTGTTCCCTGTTTTACGCTGACTCACTGGACCACATTGATGTAACCTACCTTGTTTTGTTCAGTATAACATACTTATAATTCTACTATGGATAGTACAGCCTTGAGATTATAACAGAAATTCAGAAATTACATGGTGTCTTAACCTGTTTTATTCTTCGCCTAGACTATTGCATACAGCATTCTATGGGACCTGAAGTTCTTGATGAGGTATGCCTACTCAAAAATTTTTATCAAAATGGAACAAAAATTGTTGGCTGTCACTGCTGCTTACTGACAGAGGAAATGATCTTTGTACATAGTATTTACTAGAAAGATTTTACAAATTATACATTTATGTTAAACAAGAAATGACAGCACTTAAAATGAGTAGAGTCTGTGGAAGGGAAAGACAAATCCCAACCCACTGGGATCTGAGTGCTTCTGTTACTAATGTCCTTGCTGAGAGCTCACAAAACTGTCCAAACTGGACAGGGAGCTTGCTATTATTTCCTAAATAGCAACTGTGCTTATGCATGACTGAAGCAATTTTCCAAGAAAACTAAAGCATGCAGATACTAGAGTGGTTTCTGGGATTTTAGATCTCTAACATCTTCTCTAAGTAGAAGAAAGGGTTCTTAAACATGAGCTTTCTTGTCAAGTCCTAGCTATTACCTTTTTACCACTCTTCTCTGAGAGGAGGGTGGGGGGCAGCACAAAAACTGCGTTCTGGGCTTACTACAGCCCTGGAAATTTGTAACCTCTTTAGCAGTACTGCTGTTCTGTTTCCTCAAAGCAACTTCTGAACTACTTTGGCATGTGTGGCTAAACCTGAGGTACAGAGTAACTTCAACATGATTAAATTCATGCTGTAACAGATGCTAAGCAACTTTGCCTGAGCTGTGAGTGCTGGGCTTCCCTGGCAGGCTGTATGTGTCTGGACAGGCTTGTGGAAATTTTGTGTACAACACTACTGTTTCAGCTGTGAAGCCTAATGCAGATGTGCAGAGTAGGTCACTCCTCACTAGCATGCAGATTCTTACTGAGTTTAAATTGTCAGATGAGACTTAAAATCTATAGATCACTGCCAACTGTAGTAAATGGCGCTTTTTTTTGTTCCCCTTTCTGTAGGAATCTTGCCCTTGGGGGAGGCTTGCTGCTGCTTTTGGCTGAGTCGCGCTCAGAGGGGAAGAGCATGTTTGCTGGTGTTCCTACCATGCGGGAAAGCTCTCCTAAGCAGTATATGCAGCTGGGGGGCCGTGTGCTGCTGGTCCTCATGTTCATGACACTGCTACATTTTGATATGAACTTCTTTTCTGTAAGTATCTGAGTATAAAAGTGTGAGTTAAGGAACTAGAATAGAGTACCAACTCCTAGATTGGCTGTAGGACCTGCTCAGTGAGTCTCTTTTAGTAGAATTAATGTTTAGAAAGTTATTAGATCATCTATGCCATGACAACCTGTTCTGTTGAACTATCCGTGTCTGTTCTTATGTTTATGTATCTCTTAAAGAACAATGTGTAAGCTGATGGTTTTTTTTCCTTGCAGATTCTGCAGAACATTGTGGGCACAGCCCTGATTATCTTGGTGGCAATTGGCTTCAAGACTAAGCTGGCTGCCTTGACTCTAGTCATCTGGCTTTTTGGCATCAACATCTACTTCAATGCCTTCTGGACCGTCCCAGCCTACAAGCCCATGCACGACTTCCTCAAATATGATTTCTTCCAGACCATGTCTGTAATTGGAGGTCTCCTCCTCGTGGTTGCACTGGGTCCTGGTGGAGTCTCCATGGATGAGAAGAAAAAAGAGTGGTAACAGGAATAGCAACACTTCTTGGGACATAAAATACTAAGTCCAGAACTGATTCTCTATGGATTCAACAAAAACTGCCAGCATTTTACACATACATGTCCCCTTCCTATTAAAGGCACAGATGTTTTGAATTTGATTTACAGTGGCACCAGTAATATAATAGATAAAATCCTATTTCTTCAAGGAATGTTGCCTAGGCTTATTCTAACTTCCTAGATTTGGAACTAACCCAAGGAACCTGCATTTTGCTGATGCTTCAGTGAGTTGCAGTAGAACAGTTGCTGGTTTTAATGTCAGCAATGTTTTAAAATTTGAAATACTGTGAGCAGATACAGCTGTATCATTCAATGTGCTGTTGGGTTCTAGCTATAACTGAAAAAGTGGATCCCCTTTCTCGCCCTCATCGAAACAGTTTTGTGCATAAGGAGTTCCATTACTGGTTATAGCATTGCTTATAAAGGTGGAAAGCAGCATCCAAAAAAAAAACCCCCAAAAAATCACTGTTATTTTGCTGCTCAGAGACCTGTAACTATATTTTTGTTTAACAGCAGGGGAGGTCTTTCCTGCCCCCAAACAGAAAGCAAAAAGAAAAGCCTGAAAGTAGTTGTACCTCCCTCTAAGTAAGGAAAGGGAGAGGGTTTTCTAACATGTCCCAGGCCTGCTCTTGAGGGGAACAAGGGAGAATCCTGTATTGCTAATTGGGAATCCTGTATTGCTAATCAGACTTAAAGAAGGAAGTTGGGGAGATACTCCTCAAGAGACATAATGTTAGATCCTGTGAAAATTCTGTGCCAAAACAACTCTTTCCCCAGTTGTCCCTCCTGAATTCCCAAGAAGGGAGCCAGGTTGTGCTGCAGGTTCCATAGTAAAAGCTCCTTTCTGCTATTAACCAGCTACCATCCATATATGCCCCAAATCCATATCTGAATTGCAGGTTATTGGTGAAAGTGTCTTCAGAATTACAGAAGCTCCCCTTTTCCCCGCACTCAGTACATGCGAGATGAGAGCAGCCACTCTTCTAATCTGTAGTCTTTGCTTCTTAGATTCACTTCAGTCTGTCTCTCAGCTGTAGAAGTCCCAGCTGACTGAACAGCGGCAGAGCTGGGGTGCTGAACTCCCGAGTGCAGCCCCTGCTGTCTGCCGTCTCGGGGTGCACCTGAGGTGTGTAGGGAGGAATGTGGAAGTCAGTGGTGTGCTGCCGTAGCCCCGGTTCTCAACCCTGTATGCAAATGGTTATAGCTGAAGAATGCAAGTGCATTCACTGTGCAGTGAACAAGCAGCCAGGGATGTAACTTGTGTGTTCAGAGGGAAGAACTCTTCAGCATGATGGTGAGGAGACAGGAAGGTCCTGTTTTCAGCTCTCGGTGCCACAACCTCTGTGCCATGAACATGCTTAGTGCTGCTCAGAGGCGGCATTTTGCCCTCTGCTAGTCAACTAGGTGAACCTCTTTCACTAGATGAGAATTCTAGAAAGTGTGAGCCCTACCAACTTGCTTACATGACATTGATTCCTTGCACTGTTGTCTCCCTTGAGAAAGCTGCTCAACTGTTTGTTCAAGGAGTAATTCAGCTGAATGTCTCCAGCAGGAGCTATTTACCAGGGTCTCCTGGTAAGGACACTAACCTGGACAGTTCAGCTTAACGGTTGCTTTTTAGGAGATGAAACTAGGCAGAAAGAACTGATGACAAATAGTGATTTCATCATCTTCAGGGGAAAATAGCCTATGTAATAGCAAGATGTGGTGCTGCTGAAGGAAACTAACTGGTATTTGGGGGTAGATGGGAGGGGAAGCCAGCATTTAAGGGCAGGTCATGAAAAAGGTGTTCTTTTTTAAATAGGTTTTGAAAGAGAAGTTTCCATCTCCAGTGTTCACTGTGCCTGTCTCTCCATAGCAAACCAAACTGTCCTTTACATTACACATACACAGCACAGGCTGCTTTTTCTCAGTTTCACTGCAGGTCTTACAGTGGTTTTAGACTACATCAAGGCAACCATTCTCAGATACCTTAACTGCTGTTGATGTCAGTAGCATTTATAAATGGAATGACAGAAACAACTCCTGTAAGCAGTGCTTTAAGTTGGCTTTCTCAGCTTTGTGTCCTGTCTTAACTAAAGAGCTGGATGACAGACTAGTCAGAAATACTGACTGGTTTGTGAAAATAAAGTCCCCTTTCCAACAAAATACCCCAAGAAAAGGAACTGAATACTGTCCCTTGCAGCAGAAGTATTTCAGTAATAAAGGGGCACACTAGGTGAGGGCATTACAAGGTATTTCTAGGCAGCACGGTATGCACTTACTAACTGTGAGTCCTGATGCAGAAGGTTCTGGTTTCCTACATACGCTGCTGTATTTGTGCATCTCCCAAAAATACAGTGACCTCTCCCCATGGCTGAGAAGCTCTCACAAGCAGGATGTCAGCTATCAATTGGCTGTGCAAAGTGTTCTGGAATTCATTCTGAATATATTTTTGCTCTCTATGTGGAAAAATAAATAAGTATAAATTCTCATTTTATGCTGTATTTTGTACCTTAGTTGTGTTTGAAAATGTTTTGATTTTTGGAAACAATCAAAATAAAACAATGGCATCTTTGTATCCACTTGCCGTGTGTGACTGGTGACACTCTGCAGATAGGCTACCTGGAAACGCTGGTTAGTGGACTTGGGCTTTCTCTCCCATCTTCTGAAAATCCTTTCCATAATGGGGTCTGACCGCACCAGTCGTCCTTCCCTGGGGGGGGGTGGGGGGGGGTGGCTTAAGGCTGTTCAAATACCAGTTAATTCCACCCCACTATTCCCCTCCCCAGTAACAGTTAACTAGAATGGGCAAACACTTTGTCTCATGCACCTGCTAGCATTGTTATACAACAGGCTTCAGGCTGTGTGTTTATCATAAAATTTATTTGCCGTTGGTTGCTTTCTTTAAGTTCTTGGGGTTTTGATGATGATGACTCTTGAATTTCTTCTGTAAAGGGCCTGACTGTTTCTGTAGAGGAAAAAAGGTTAAATCAGCTTATTCCTAAAACCCAAATCCAGCCTGGCCTAAGAAAGCTTAAAAGAGAAACAGTGTGGTCTCCTTTATCACCAGAGACAGAACAAGCACAGAGCCAGCCAGGATCTTTCCTTGCCCTGCCCTGGAAGCTGGCATTTTCTCTGTGACGAGGGTTTCATTCGATACGAACGGTGACAGCCTCCCTGCAGCAACAAACCTAAACTTCATCCAGTCTTAACTTCCCAGTTTGATATGGTTACAAAGGGTCCAGCACCTTCCTCAGGGGCTGCCCGAGAGTGTGAAAGGTTTATCCATCTTTATGGATCTAACATCTGCCTGCTTCCCACACTGAGAAGGACCGAGGTGTGTCCCATAAGGCAGGACCTGGCCAGCTCCTCAAAAGAGGCAGAAAAAGGCTCTGGATTGACCCTGTGACTTCAAAAGGGTTTAACTTGTGTTTGCGTGTCTGGGGAGGAAGGTTACAGAACCCACAAGACACGCTTCACTCTCCCTGTTAAGACAGCGTGCAGCAGGATCCTGTCAAAGATGAGCTCTTTATACAGGCAGGAACATCCCTAGTTACTGTGGACAGGATAACATTTACTGGTAGTAATTCATGCCTCAGGATGCGAGTCTGGCTGGCACACGGGGAAAGTCTGTTCTGAGCAGCTTTGCACCTTCTGCTGGTTCTCAGACAGGAATAGATCAGACAAACACCTACGGGAGGGGATCCCAGCTCCATGCTCCCCTGCTGCTGCAGTGACTCCCACCTTTCCTCTTTTGTTGCCAACTGCTCTGCTGACACGTGTTCTTCCACCATCCTTTCTGTTCACCTCACCATTCTGCTTGGTCCCATCATCCTCGCTGTCTGTTGCAAAGTCATCGCTGCCTTTTGTGGTTTGTGGAGCTGCTGGGCTTTTTTCTGGGAAGAGTGCAGCTAAAACACAAAGATGTAGCTCAAAATCAGCTCCCTGGGCACACAGGTTCTGCCTCCCCCTACCTTTACTTTGAGGGCATTTTGGAAGGTGATTTGCCAGGCTGCTTCCAGTCAGCAAGCATCTGTGTGTCACTACCGAAATACTCGGGGAAATAAACACGGTGGTGTTTTAATCTGCCCGGTGCTCTCACTAGCCCGTTCTGGCAAGGCAGCGCCTCCGCCTGTAAGCCAACCTGTCAGACTCAAGGACTTGCTGAGAAACAAAGCAGCAAATCCCAGCGCAGTGCATCTTGTATCCCTCCCCCTCACACTTTATGTGATCCAACTCTGGTTATTACTTAGTGATAACTGCTATTTCTTACTTGGTGGTGATAAGCTTTTTCAAAACCCAAGAACCCCAAACCGGATGGAAGTCACGTGCCTTCAGCAACATGAGCATTATAAAGAAACTGGGAGAAAATTAGCCGACAAATTCCCTTCAGGACATAAAGGATACCAATGTTCTTACGTGGATACAGGTCACTCATGCTGTCATCTGTCTCCTCTCCACCCTCGTCGCTGGACTTCGGCTCCCAGAATTCCTCTTTTCTGTAAGGCTGCCTGCTCCCATTCATTTGGTCATCAGGGTGCTGCATCTGCTGCTTCTTCTGTCGCAAGCAGGCAGGGACGTACTCCACTCCTTCCTTCTGGCACTCCTCGTCTAACAGTGCAAAGCGTTGGGCAGCACTTAGTGAGGCTGCCCAGTCACCCATGTCCTTTTAGTACCCAACTCTAGCTTACATTAAATGCAACTCAGAGGTATGCCAAGCTCCAGCTCTAACATACATTCATGGAATCCACAGCGACACTATAGTCCATGACAGACAGGAAAGATGTTAACACAGAGGCTGTGCTGGACATGTGAACCACCCTCTCTGGGGAAGTTTCAGAACTGCTCCTCTCAAGTCAGGGTGTTCCAAGGTATTTGCTGGAAGGTGACTGCTCCCTACATCTGGGATCCTCCTTCCTAGCTGAGGGGCACACACAGCAACAGCTGTACATTACTGTCAATCTAAGGAAAACTGATCCCTTCACACAGATCTACTGGAATCTCAGCAGCGTAGGGAAAAAAGTTGTCTGGTTATATCTTCAGAAAAGCTACTTACATCTTTTTAGGGCCTTCTGATAGCGCTTCCCTTGGACATGACGCAGCACGTGCTCTGGAAACTTGTTGATGTGTCTGAGAGTGAGCTTGCAAAACAGCTGGTGTCTGACAGACACAGGAAGAAAGAGCCAGCAACAGGGTTTAAGTATGCGATTACTTAATAACTTTTCACTTACAAGCACTGTGCTCAAAGTTGATACTTTATAAAGACTTTCCCCATCTCCCAAAACCCATAAAGACTCAAGAACTTTGTAAAGCTCAACCACTTTATGTCTAAGATTGAACAAAGTGTAAAGCATAATGCACAGAAGGAAGAATACCTACAGATTCTTTGTGCTGGGCACTATGTGGGGCTCAAACTTGCCATAGTCGAACTCTCTGGCAGTCTTTACCAGCCGCTGATACTTCTTGCCATTAGTATAAGCCTGCAGCTCCGACAGTCGACATGGCATCTCATGGCCTGTCAGCCTGCATCTCACCTGAAGAAAAACAGTAGTTGGTCAGGGAAGGCCAGGGGGCTACCACAGAGCTGGGGAGGGCAGGGGAGGCCTCAGGCTCCCACCAGCGCCTTCCTCCGACTTCTACAGCGGGAGAAAAGCCTCCGGGCCAGGGACCTCACTGGGGCTGAGCCCACCTGCCGGAGAACTTTCCCGGCCCGCTGCCAACCGGTCTCGTCGCCCGCGACGGCCCCCTCCGGAGTCCCGGCCCCGGCCTTCCCTCACGAACCCCTCAGGGAGGCGGCCCCAGTCCCCCCTCCGGGGGCGGCCCCGACCCTCATGGTGCCCCTCCGCCCCACACGGGCCGGCTCCAGCCTCACCTTGCCCGGCTCCGCGAGGCTAAGGAGCGGGTGCTGCCGCAGGAAGAGCCGCTCCTTCTCGGGTACTGCAGCCATGGCCGCGCCGCCGCCAGGCGCCAGCCCCGCCATAGAGAGGCGCCGCCAGAGCGGAGCTCGCCTCCCCTTCCGGTGCCAGCCTCGCCGGGGAGCAGCCGGCACCATAGAGAGGGGCGGCTAGAGAGGGGCCCGCCCGCCTGCCCGCGCCGGGACTGTCTGGGCCGGACGCGGTGGCGGCGCGGGGAACGGTGGCGGCGTTGCCATGGCGACGGGGAGGCTGCTGCTGCTGCGCGCGGGGCCGCGTCTGCTACGGGAGCACCGGGGCCGGGTGAGGGGAGAGGGACCGGGCCGAGAGGGGGGAGAGGGGAGCGGGACCGGGCCTGGAGAGGGGAGCGGGAGAGCAGCCGGGCCCGGGTGAAGGGAGAGGGGAGCGGGGTCTACCCCGAGTGAGGGCTGAGGGGAGCAGGGCCCGGCCGGGGGAGGCCTGAGGGGAGCGGGCCCGGGCTGAGGGGAGCGGGCCTGGGCCCTTGTTGAGGCCCCGATCTTGCCCGGGGCCCGTCCCCGCCGTCGCCCGTGCGCCCGGCCGGGCTCTGGCCGCCGTGGGTCGGTGCCCCCAGTGCCGCGGTGTGGGCAGCGGTTTCGCTGCGCGGGGCGGAAAGTGAGCAGAATCGGAGGCGCAAAGGCTGTAACGCGGTCCGTGTGCCGCGCCAGCGTGGCGGGAAGGGGAGGAAGCAGGTGGGCAGGTGCTCAGCTGTTTCTTTCAAGAACAGGTTAAGACGGTGTGTATGTTTGCTGGTGGCATGGAGGGAAACAGAAAGGTCATTTGCTGCCCTATAGTCAGCTCTGTAGCTGGAATTTGATATTTTTTTTTTACATTATAACCTAACCCATAGTGTTTCACAGGCAGTTGCTCAGATGAGACTTAAATCATTGGGTAAATAAACTTTTGTGCAATCATTGGGGCAATTGATACCATTTAGATACAAATTTTACAAATCTTTCTTATTTCATGCAGGTATCACATTGCTTGATCAGAAGAACGTTTTTTGGACATCCCCTAACTAAAGCAGGTTCTGGTCTGGTCCAGCAGACTAAAGGTAAGAAAAGATTTGTTTGGCTTTTTCCCTGTTTCAACCTTATACCAAGAGGTGACATTTTCTGCAGGAATTTGGCTTCTCCTGACCTGTACAAATCCTGTTCCTCATTCTGTTTTTCTCTAGATGTTTGTTTGAGGTTCTGCAGACCACGGAGTTCTACAACAGCTGCTGACACATCTGGAGAGGACATCCTGCTCAAATGGGGCCTTTTCCTGGTGCCTCTGACCACATTCTGTCTCGGCACATGGCAGGTACAAATAAATATTTCATTGTTTAAAGAGATGAGCATTTGAAGGCTGTCAGGTTTTTCTATCACTGGCTGTTCAATCTAGTTCAAATCACATGCAGGGTAAAGATTTGCTGTTATTTTACATTTCTGTTTTCCAAGTGTCCATTTGTAAGCCTTTAAAGGGCACTTCTATTTCAATATAAATATTTCCTCACAGTCAGTAGCCTCCATTTTCCTATCTCCGATTACCCTGTTTTAGGCCAGGTCTTCTTAGAAACTTATGACAAAGATTTCGAGACTTGCTGGGTTTATTACATTTCTCTGTTCTACCATGAGGAATTACTCTTGCGTTTGTGTGCTTTCAGGTTCAGCGACGAAAGTGGAAATTAGATTTGATTGCGCAACTGGCATCAAGAATTACATCAGAGCCCATCCCTCTGACCTTAGAGTAAGGAAGCTGAGATAGTTTATTATCTACAGAGCACTGACAATGTGCTGGGGATATTATACATGGTTCATGTGCTAGTGAACTTATGCTAAACTAAACTGTGAAAATGAAGGAATGCAATGGGAATCAGGATGTGCAAGCAGATTTAGGATAGACATCCTGTTAGTTTTCTTATTTTTAGTAAAAGAATAAGTGAATGCTTCCCTATGGGATACTCTAAATGCATGTAAAAAGGATGAATCTCTTAGGAGAATGTGATGTGTAATTTATGCCATATGTATTCCTCCTGGAGAAGGAGGATTGGTAGCTGGTGTCTGTGATGTCCCAGAGGAATTATTCCTGTAACAGGGAGTCTTGGATCAACAGCAGTCCCTGCCCCAAGTGTGGAGCAGTTGTGTCAGATATGAGAGAGATTTTTAAGGTCACTTGGCCACATGGCACAACTCATCAGCAGTTCAGTTGTTTGATTTCATGGGATTTCCAGGAAATGCTCCACGTTGGTTGGATGCGCAGGCAGCGTATCCACCCGCTGATCAGCTGTGTGTGCCATTGAGGTGGCAAGAAGTGTAAAAAACCTGCTCTCTCGATACTCATGAACATCTTAATTTGGTTCACTGTAATAGTAATAAAATATTAAGCCAGCTGGGTCTGGAGTGAACCATTAGGGAAAAGGAGAATCCCACCATAAAATCCCCTAATTTGATTTCCCTGTTGCAGCCATGATTTTGTTTTGGTCTTGTTCCATGCAGCCCCATGGAATTGAAGGAGTTGGAGTACAGACCTGTAAAGGTCCGAGGGCATTTTGACCACTCCAAGGAGCTCTATATTTTGCCACGGTCACTTGTGGACCCTGAGCGAGAAGCCAGGGAAGCTGGGCGGCTGACATCTCACCCGGAAAACGGAGCAAATGTCATTACTCCTTTCTACTGCACAGAACTAGGGTAAGTTAATGACAGTCACGGTTCATGTGAACAACTTGCTTTGGTTTTGAAAAGCTGAATCGTGGTAGTTGGGTTTATGTAAATCACTCCCTCTGCCTTAAAAGGCATATCTCACAGTCTGTTAGGTCATGGAGGCTTGATTCGAAATTGTATTTTAATTCCATATAACGTGCACTCAGATGACAAAAAAAGTGGCACCAAACGTGAGTTGCTTCTTTCTTTGGTACTTAATCCTAGGCAGCAGCAGGAATAAATTTCCTTTCACTGATGAGCCATACTTCTTTATGTAACCCTAGGGTCACAATTTTAGTCAACCGAGGATTTGTGCCCAAAAAGAAACTGAAGCCGGAGACCAGGCTGAAGGGACAGGTAAGGGGGACCCAGGCAATGCTGCATCTTACCTTCTGCCCTTTGATTCCCCAGAGGCACCACTGACCCAGACAGGCAGTAGCCATGGTCAGCATCATGGGAGGTTACTTAAATAGCCATTGCACTTTTCAAAGAAGGCAAATCTTTTCTTCCCACCTTCTTGTTAAGTAAATAATATTTTTTACAAACAAGGAGCTGTTCTTGATTTTTTCCCCCTGCTGTTAACAGCACCGCCCCGGTGCAGGGCATGACCAGTTGATTTATAATAAGACTCTGCAAGTGCTGTATTTTTCTGCCAGGACCGGATATGCCTGAATAGAAAATGAACCTTGAAAGATGTTTTTTTTCTCCTCTGCCTTTCAGATTGAAGATGAAATTGACCTCACTGGGGTGGTGAGGTTATCGGAAACCCGGAGACCTTTTGTGCCTGAAAATAACATCGAGAAAAACCGCTGGCACTACCGTGACCTGGAGGCTATGGCAAAGGTGACCGGCGCTGAGCCCATCTTTATCGATGCAGATTTCAGTAAGTCACAGAGGAACCCAACCCCATGTCCAATTTATGATAAATCCCCCTTTCCGTTCAGTTAGTTACTTCCCCTGGGCACTTGGAAAGGTAGAATCGTAGAATCATTCAGGCTGGAAAAAAACCTTTGCAATTGTGAAGTCCAACAAGATATCGCACCTTTCTCTTCTAGGTCTGCTGTTGTGAAGGTGGTAGGCAGTCTGTGCTGGGGGACAGTAGCATGCTCAGAAGAGATGCAGGCGGTGTTCCCTGCCCTGAGCACAACCAGTCACTTGCTGTAGGGCTGCCTGCCCCACAGTTCTGGCTTTGCTGGTAACTTGGGAACACTGCTACCTGAGGAGTAGGGCATCCACAGGGCTTACTACCTTCATCCCGTTTCTCACAGCAAGGGCAGCTCTGCATAGTACAGACTAAAGATTTAACTTGTGCCCTGTGTCATACCTATAGGAAGCACAGTCCCTGGGGGGCCCATCGGAGGCCAGACAAGAGTGAGCCTGAGAAACGAGCACATGCAGTACATCATCACCTGGTAGGTTGTGCAGACAGCACTGACTGGCCTTCCATCTGTTTCTTTTGAATGTAAAGCTTTGCCTGGCATTCTTGCTCCTGCATCAGTGAGGCTGGATGAGCTCCCAAGCTACAACATCCTTAAGTTTTAACCTAAGTAACACTGGCAAGGCTATTTGAAATAATTATTGCGCTGCAGCTGAAGTAGGGAGGTCTGGTCTATCTTGAAAAGGTGTGAACATGTGCTTTGCTTTTCTTTTATAGGTATGGCTTATGTGCTGCAACTTCATTCTTGTGGTACAGAAAATTTATACAAAAGTTACCTCTGTGAGGTAAAGGACTAATTTGTTTTGTACTGCAGTCAAGAGCAGACTTCTATAAAGACAGCAGTCTGATCAGTCCTGAATAACTGAAGCACGCAGTTTCAGAGCAACATGTTCAGTCAACATGCAGCAGCTACCCAACTGCACACAAGACTTTAAGCAACGGATGCAGACTGAACACATACCAGTGTTATTTGGCTGCAGCTTGGAAGCATTGAACTTCAAAACTGTGGCAGTTGAAACTTGTAGCAAAACTGAATTATGCAATTATCTCAAGGATCCATTTTTCTGTTGTGGTTGGTAGTAAGCTACATTTTATCTTCTCCACTGCTGTATTTTCCAAAAGAGAGCAAGGGATTTCATGAATCAGTTTCTTTGCACTGAGTAGTCATTCCTGAAGTCAGGAGTGGTTCACAGCAGTTGCATCAGAATAAAGAGGGCCTATTTGTGCCTGCTTGTGACTTGCATTGTGCATCTTGCATCTTAATAGTGACAGAGCTGAGCTCAAGGTTACTGGGGATACTAGAGTCAAGCTGGATAAGGCCACCTGTGGCTTGGAAGAGCATGACAAGGGCTAGCAAAAACAAGCAGTAGCTACCTCAGCTGGAGCCTTGTCAAGCTTGGTAGCCTCCCACAATGCTGCGAGACCAAGTCAGTGGGTCAGGTAAGAACAGAAGCTGGATTAAGTACTCATAATGGAGATGCAGAGCCATTTCCAACCAAGATTTGCATAAGCAAGCTAGGCTTAACAGCCACAACTAGCTGAGCCCATTCAACTTCATGATCACAGAGCATGTGCTGTGGTCAAAGGAGAGGAATTACTACATAGGACTGGTTGTTATGGGCAGTTGTTCATGTGAATGGCCTACTCCATGCAGCTGTTCTGTGCAACACTGTTCCATCACTTGATGGAAGGCAAACAGAGAAGCAAGGTGACACTGATGAACTACCCAGTGCCCAGAACACTCCCAATTAACACAGATCACTGTAACTTCATCTGGGGGTTTATTCTTTTTTATGTACACAAAAAAAGGTAGCAATCCAGTACATCTTCAGCCCAGCTTAGTAGCCAGTTCTTTAGCCTTGGCTTTTTCAAGCTTAGCAATGCGAGCCACCGATTTTGGACCCAAGACATTACCACCCCAGTGACGACGGATCTGCAAAGAAGTGAGAAGAGGTTAGATGCCTTATACAGCTTTACCATGTCATTCAATCAACTCGCTGAATTCCGTGCCTTTTTGCACAAGAAGAGCTCCTTGAACTAGGAAGCCCTACACTGTTTTGAGACAGTGCAGAGATACAAGAGTTTAAAATCCTTCCCCACAAATAGTGCTGGATTCAGCCATCACATCTGGACTCGGGAGTTGCCCTCTACAACCCTAGCCCCATGATAGCTGCTACTTCTACACCTTGGTGACAAGTGTTCATGTTTTACTCCACCCTCAGCTAAAAAACCTGGACACACTGTAAGCAAGTCTAAGTACAACACACCCAACAGGCTTTAAGCTAATGTCACTATGTCTGAAATAACTTGCATTTCTCTGAGAAGCTTTTGAGAGTGTTAACAGTATAAACCGTAAGACAAGACTAGCAGCACAAATAATTTTACCTCATCATATCTGTCATTGTAGTTGGTCTTGACAGCCTCCACCAGCTTTGCAAGGGCTCCCTTGTCCTCCCTGTTGGTGATAGTTTTAGTCATAACAGCAACATGATTTTTCAGGTAAAGCATAAGCATCACTTGCAAAGGGTTAACGACTCCAACCATCAGTACTTTAGGAACCTGCACTGCTCAGATTAATAGTTTTTACATATTTTAGAGTGACCATCCATTTTGGTAAACCAAAATGATCTATCTTCAGGATGCAATAGGGCTCTTCATACAAAAGGACATCTGTATTAGAAGTTATAGAGGTAGCATTTCAGTTTTACTGCTTTTAAACTAGACACCCAAGGTTGCTATCTATCTGCCCTACAGTGTGCTTATGGGCAGTCTGCCTTCTCCACAGAGAATCAAACCTTCACCCACAGAACACTTACGGGTTAACTTGGGTGAAAGCAACAGAGGTGCAAGTTTTCCTGTGGACCAGTCGTCCCAGTCTGGCTTTACCCTTGATGATGCAGTATGGCACTCCCATCTTACGGCACAGAGCTGGCAAGAAGACCACCAGCTGAAAAAAAGAGAGCGTGCTGTGTAACTGAAGGACAACATCTTGTGCTTTGAATCAGCCTGGGCTGTGGCAATTGCTCAGTGTTAAAAAGCTCTTTTTACTCTTCATTATTGATTCAGGTGAAGAAATTCATACATCACTGCAAAGGCCAAGCTTCATTGTATATCAGGACAACTAGGAACACGCAAAAGCATTCCAGTTCCAGTAATGTCTTTCTGCATTCTCTTTTCATGCAGTAAGTTTGCCCTAAAATGCATTTTCAACCCCAAGTCCGGTTCTGGCCTCAGCTTAAGTTATGCAGGCAGCCTGCAAAATGTACCAGTGAGCGTTCTTACCTCAATGGGGTCTACATCATGGGCAATAACTACAAGCTGAGCTTTCTTGTTCTCTACCAGAGTCGTGACACTGTTGATACCTGAAAAACAAGTTATAGATAAGCTTTGATTCTATGCAGTTGATTTGCAGAGCTTTTGTATAAGCCTCATACAACCAGCTCAGATTCCACAGCACAGTTTCATTATGAAAGCTATGAAAACTTTTCATATCCACTCAGTTGCACAAAGCAGCTATTCCATGGACAATTTGCTATAGCTCAGGGTTAAAAAGCTCGTCTATTTTGCTCTTCACTTTGAGCTCAGGTGAAGAAATTCATACATCATTGCAATAGCTTGTCCAGTCCTGCTTGGTTGAAGCAGAGCACTAACTCTTCTTACCAGTTTTCTCTCAAAGTGCCACGCTCCTACAGACATAAGTTGCCAAGTTCACGGACTAAGTTACCTGCTCGCAGGACTGGTGGCCGCTTAGTTGGAGCATCTCCCTTTCCTGCAGCTTTCTGCTCAGCACGAGCCAGTAGCCTCTGCTTCTTCTCTTGCTTATTTTCTGGCCTGTATTTGTGTGCCAGCTTCAGAAGCTGTGTAGCTGAAAGAGAACATCTACTAGTTAGTTGCATGACCTGAAAATGTAAGCGCTACTTTTCAAAATACTGAATTGCATCAGCGATCTTGGTGGTTGTCATCAATTGTATTTAGCAAAAAGTTAACATCATTTGCACAGCGCAAGAGCAGAGCACCTTTAGATCCCCCGTTTACCTCTATGTGCACCTCTGCTGGCAGTGAAAGCTCCTTCACTGTTTGGATGAGGAAATGCCTGTGGACCCCCACAGCAATTACAGTTAAAGGTGGTGCACTTTCTCCTTTAAAGCAAGCACCTTGTTTGGCAACACCTACGAGGGACTTGCTCTACACAGGTCAAAAGTTTCTTACAAAGACGCTGTCCCCTGGAAAAGACTATTTACTCTTTCACAGAATACCCTGAAGCTCCTTCTTCCCCAGTTTCAGTGTCAGCCTGCAGGACGCTGGCTTTCCCTCCACAGCCTGCACTCATGGAGATTTCTCAAACTGTCTGCTTACGTAGTTAAAAGAACCCCAGGTGGTTCTACATCAAACTGGAAGAGCAGACTCCGATGGGAACACACAGTTAAGATAACTCTGGGTTTGGGTCATTAAAGAGGAACTTTGGCATTTTCTATACCCCTTTACAAAGTACACAGCAGCTATCAAGGCTTAACCCAGCACGTTCAGACAGCAACTTGCTGTTCACCTCACCCCAGTCACTACTAAAGCCTCCCTAAAATGCTTCCAAAGATACTCTCCAGCTTACTTTTGTTAAGTCTCATTTCAGTTTCTTTCCTCTGCTCTGAGGCACATCCTGTTAATGACCCAAGTCAAGAGAACTGCACAGGCCACATCCTTACCTGTCTGGCGATCCAAAGCCTGCGTGAACTGGTTAATTGCAGGAGGCACCTTCAAGCGTTTGTAAAGAATAGACCTCTGACGCTGCAGCCTGATGTACCGCGGCCATTTCACAAAACGTGTGAGATCACGCTTCGGCTGGATATCCTGTCCTAAAAATACAGACTTTAACTCAAAGCCGTTCCAAACCCACAGAGCCACAGCACAGAACAGGCACGGATGCATCAGTGATCTTGGTGGTAATGTGTCAGCACTATCACTCAGATAGCAAATATTCTTTCACATCATCTGCACCCTGTACAACAATGACACTGCCCAAGTCTGAATTGATTTACCGCACCACACGCAGAAGAGCAAGATTCATTACAACAGAATCATATAATGAAACTGTATAATATGGGAAATTCAGCAAATTGTCCATAGCACCTTCATACACCTAATGGAGGGCAACTCTTTAATTGCAAGCAACCAGGCCTCATCACTCTTGCCACTCCACAGCTTTATTACATGCTTCTGTTTACAATTTAGACATTTGTCCATACAACAAAAAAACCGCTGGAGCAAATAGCCCAAATATCCCTTTACTCACCGATGCCAAAGTTCTTGGGCCTCTTCTCAAACAGGGGATTGACAACCTTCTTAGCCTCCTGCTTCTTCACTACAGCAGGGGCTGGTGCCACCTTCTTACCCTTGGCCTTCTTCCCTTTCGGCTGTAAATAAGAAACACACCCTTCTTTCTTTTGCCTCCAACACCTGCGTACTGGAGAGCTTTCAGTCCGCCTTGGAAACGCGTTTTTCCCGGCGTTTCAGCGGCCCGGCCGCCTCCCGGCGCGGCCTCGCTCCTCCGGCGGCAGCAAACGCTTCGCTTTGGCTTTAACAACTCCACGAACCGCCCGCGGATCTGCTCGGCCGGCGCCCCCCAGCCCCGCCAGCAGCGCAGACAGCCCCAGCGCGGGCTACCGGCCACCCGGCCCGGCCCGGCATCCGCGGCCCGGCCGCCCCACTGCCCGAGGCGGGAGAAGCCCCACGTCCCCGGGCCGCGCTGCCAGGCCGCACCGCTGCGGGCGGGCCGCAGGCCCAGGCCCGGCCCCGGGCACCGCCACTCGGGCACCGACCACCCCTCCCACGCCTCCCCCCAGGCCTCCCCGCGAGGCCGCGGCCCGGCGATGCAGGCGGATGACGGCGGATGGCAGCGACCCCACCAGCACTTACCATCTTGGACGGCGGAAGAGAAAGGCGGAGTGGTGCATGCTGGGAAATATCTACCGGGCGCCACCGCTCCTCTCGCGAGAGGACGGCGCGGGGCGGCGCGGGGCGGCGCGGGGCGGGGCGGTGCGGGGCGGCGCGGGGCGGGGCAGGGCAGGGCAGGGCAGGGAAGGGAGGCGTGGGGCCGCCATGGCGCAGCAGAGGGTGCTGCCACAGAGCAAGGAGACCCTGCTGCAGTCCTACAACAAGCGCCTCAAGGATGATGTCAAGTCCATCATGGACAACTTCACTGAAATCATCAAAACGGCCAAGGTGGGTATGGGCCGTAGCTGTGAGCCCTGAGGGGAGAGGGCCGCACCCGCCAGAGCACCCGGGCTCCTGAGGGGAGAGGGGCGGGTTGTCCTCCGGGGCAGCTCTGAGGAGGGGCCGGTTGTCCCGGGGGCAGCTCTAAGGAGGGACGGGAGTGGGGTCCCTGAGGGGAGAGGGGATGGCTGCCAGGGGAGAGCGAGGCTGTGAGGGGGGAGATGGGGGGACCTCTCTCCCGGTGCCGCCGAGGGCAGCCGGGGGTGCTGAGCCGGGAGGAACCACAAGAGCAAGCGGAGGGTCAGCAGAAGTGATGTGTGGGTGCCATAGGTGGTCCACAGCCTGCCCTAGGCCTCCAGGTGTGGATTGAACTGAAAGGAGATGCCTTACAAGGTAGAAATCATCCGTCAGGATTTTAGTATGTAAAGGTGGGTATGTATCCTTTTCTCTTTAGATTGAGGATGAAACTCAAGTGTCTCGAGCAACTCAGGGTGAACAAGATAACTATGAGATGCATGTCAGAGCCGCAAACATTGTGAGTAGCACTCTGCTGTACAAATCAGCGGGCAGCACATCCTTCAGGTACTGTTGGGTTCAGCGTTGCCTCTAGGGCAGCCCTATTAACACTCAGGAGGACTGCTGTTAGAAGAGTTAACCTGCTGTTTGGAGTGGCTGGGGAAGGCTGGGTAGCCTTGCTTGTTAGCTATGGGCTCCTGTCAGAATCCTCACGTGATTGGGAGTTTTTACTTTATTCACTTGGGCTGAAGGAGCAGCTTGGGAGATCTTTTAGAACTGGAGCAAAGCACTGTTTGTGTTGATACTGTGTTGTCATGGTTTAACCCCAGCACGTAATTAAGTGCCACACAGCCCCTTGCTCACTCCCCCCTCAACCAGAGGGGTGGGGAAGAGAATCAGAAAGGAATTTCCATTTCTTCTTCTGTACAGGGGACACCGATTCTGACAAGTGTTGGTCTTTTGCATCACGCGGTGTGGGGGCCAAGGTAACTACAGTGCTCACCACAGGGGCTGGAGCAGCCACAGCACCTGGCACAGGGGCTGGAGCAGCTGTTGTTTCTGCTGGGGAGGCTACGGTAGTTACAATTAGCTGCTTAGATCTCCACCGGATCCAGCAGGTGAAAACCACATTCAGTATTGCTAGCAATAGGGTCAGGACCTGCGCTATGGTGCTTCCAATGGACCAGAGATATTCAGAATTTCCAGAAATCCTAAACACTTCAGTAATTAGCCCTGGGGAGAAGGGGGAGGTGTGGACCCCACCCATAGGCTGACTCTCCAGAAAAATGAAGGCAAAGGTGCAGTTGTTGGCATTCCCCGCCAGGGACCACCTGACACACAGGGGTGATAACACCAGCGCATACATAGACCAGATTAGGTTTACAACTAGTGAGTCCATCATACCATAAACCAGTACAGTATAGTACAGCACTATGACAGCTTTAGCCCAGGTCCCAGGGAGAACAAACAGCACAACAGGGAATACATACTGCAAGTAAATTGAATAATGCAACCCTGTGACCATGGGCAGCAATATCAAGAGCAGAAAAATCAGCATTGTGGCCAACGATTATTGATCCAACACAATGAATACTGATGCAAGAAAATATAGTGAAAACCCTAAAACTCTGCTGTAGACAGGAACTGCATAGATAACGGAAACATCAGCATGCCAGCAAGAGCCTGCTGTCTGTGGGCCCACTCAGCACTTCAGGAAGGGACAGTTCATACAGATGTAGATGAGCTCAACAAGAATGTAAATAAGGAGCCATCTAACAAGGACATGCTAACGGCTAAAAGAAAACAAACTACTGAAGTGATAAGACTCAAAGACACTAGGGTAAAATAATTGTGGTAGTGGGAGATCACGACCTCCTACTCAAATGCCCCCCCCCCCCAGAGAGGATGGAGCCCCTGCTCGACCTCCTACTCAAATGGCCCCCCCAAAGGGGATGGAGCCCCTGCTCAGGGAGCATGCGTAGTGAATTTAAAATGAACTGTACCTTTAAACTGAGGCGAGAAAGCAGCTAAGCAATAATTAGTAGATGTAGACTCTGAGCAGAACTAACCAACTTCACTGTATGAATATGTATTATGAATAAAATTAAGGGTGCAAGTTAGGAGGAGCGATCCCCCTTGCACGTGGCACTGCGGTAAACATACCTGCTTTATAACTCTCCTCAAGTTGTGAAGTACGATTCCGCATGTCAATACCAACAGCAGTTTTGTTCTAACACACTCTGGCTGGACCTGTTGTCATCCTCAACCCTTCGAGCCCCAAGTTGGGTGCCAAAAAGCACTGTTTAACTACAGCCAGTAATTCAGGGCCATGCAGCCGCTCACTCACTCCCCCCTCATCCAGAGGCAGGGGAGGAGAATCAGAAAGGAATGTAAAACTCAGGGGTTGAGATAAGAACAATTAAATAATTGAAAAAATAGAAAACCAAAAGAACAGTAGTTATGATAACAATAACATAACGAGGGGGAAGGGGAGAGGAATTAAATCCACAGGGAAGGAGAAAAGCAAACTAGTGATGCACAATGCAACTGCTCACCACCCGCTAACAGATGCCCTGCCAGTCCCTGAGCAAGGACCTGCAAGCCTCGGCCTACCCCACCCCCCCTTTATAAACCATGGGGTTGATGTCCCATGGTATGTCTTTGCCTAGTCCAGGTCAGCTGGACTTCCCTTGTGTCCCTTCCCAACTTCCCGTAGCTTACGTCTATCCCAGCCGAAACCAGGACATAAGTGCTATGTGATTTTTCTCCCTGCTACAAGGTCCGAGCTGGTGAGTCCCTGATGAAGCTTGTGTCTGACCTGAAGCAGTTCTTGATCCTCAATGATTTCCCTTCTGTGAATGAAGCTATCAACCAGCGCAACCAGCAGCTGAGAAGCTTGCAGGAGGAATGTGACAAGAAGTTGATTGCACTACGGGATGAGATCTCCATTGACCTGTATGAGCTAGAAGAAGAATATTACTCTTCCAGGTACAAATAGGGCGGTGGACTTCTGCCTTATTACTCCAGCCCTTTTGGGGTAGTTAGACCAGACAAACAAGTAGTCCTTAGAGTACAGGTCTTGAGAATGTTCCCAACAAAATTTCACTCCTGTTTTTAATTAGGTCAGACTTTGTCTGCAGCTAAAGCAACTGCCTTTTTCTTGTTGATCCTGTACAGGGTGTTGTCATGGTGAAGGAGGTACTCACAGCATCCAACTCTAGGTGCATGCTTTAGTTGGCTAGATTTCACAGATCATTTGCTTAGGCTTCCTTTGTAATCATTGTAAAAGGAGATGAATTTCCTTTGGGGGTGTAGGCTTCTGAGTATCCCTCTGGAGGAACGTCTGTCTCTCCCTAGAGAGAAGAGATTGATGTGATCACCACGTCTTTGTGGTGAGTTCTTTCACAAGCGTGCCTTTTACCTTGTAGTCCACTGCCCCCAGCTGCCTGAAGTCCTGTTGGGGTAAACATTTGAAATGAGCAACAAAGACTTGCTCGGTTTCATTGAACTATGAAGTATTATGATAGGATTTTCTATGTAATAATGACTTATTACTGATTAGTTTGTGGGTTTTTTAGTATTTTAAAGAGTCTCTTAGAAAACAGGCTTTAGAGAATTCAGACACTTTATTTTTTTATTCTATTTTCTGTCATGCACTCCAGCACTTCTAGTTGATGATGCAGTAAATGAAAGCAGGAGAAAACAGTAAGAACCTGACTATTTTGGCTGCACTGTCCAAGCTAAGTGAAGTCAGTGCAATAATGCTATGACTTCTAAACAAAAACTTAACTTTTAAAAATCTTATTTAAAATTTCAATGACTAAGTTTTCTATTTTTGCCTTTCCCTTCTTTCTAAAAATGCTGAATGCCTATAATCCCAGCTAAGTCAACTAATTGCTCAATATCTGTGGAAGTTAGGCCATTGTTTATGAGTAATATATGTATTTTAAGAGTAAAAAGATAATGATAAGACACAGCTTAGGAACTGCTACGACATTGGAAGAAAACTAGAGGTAAAAGTTTAGAGTTGTTTTTCAAACTTTACTCAGTTTTTAGGGGGGTGGCAAGGGATCCTAGAAATATCTCAGAAATGAAGAGTGGCAGTTGCAAACCCAAGCACCAGTCCAGGCCCCACGGCTCAGGCTGCGTACAGCACAGCAGTGAGCCGTATCCACAGTGATGCAGTGGGGGACCATAGTGCCTCACTCGTGTGTGCCAGACATGCTTCCCTCACACTGTTGCCAGACTGCCACCACTGTGTGTCTGTAGCTTTAATGTTTGAACGAAGGGGTTTTGACCATTCTGCTAGTCTGTTCACCAGCCTGGCACCAGACGCCACGTGAAGCAACCCTTTGTAACAGAGCTAACATCTAAGCACATCTAAGCACTTCATTCTAGGGGAAGGTGTCCCTGCCCATGGCAGGAGGGGTGGAACTAGATGATCTTTAAGGTCCCCTCCAACACAAACCATTCTATGATTCTATGAAATGTTGGCTTACACCAAATGGATGTGTCTTTGTGCTCACTTTTGTAAGAGTGGATATGACGTGAGGAAATGTGGCAACTCTACAGAGCTATGATAGTTTCATGGAAACCTGTTATCATGTAGCACTTAGTCGTTTGCTTTTAGCACTTACTCCCTTCCTGTGCTCTTTCCTGTCTTTTTCTGCACCAAAGAAATTGTGTGTGTGTGTGTAAATAGAGAGTGATTTATTTGAAGTCCTTTTATAATTAGAATACCAAGATATTTTTAATGAAAACTTCTTGTCTAATGTGGGGAAAAAGGGTTTCTGTCAAGTCACCTGGTCATAGAGTGATAATCATGTTTAAATGGCTGCAAATGCAGTAGCCAGGTTGCCCATAAGTGGGTATTCCGGGCTGTCCTGGGAGCCTGGCTGGGGTTGCCTTTCTGCACCATCTGTTACTTTCTCATGAGTCTTGATCCCACCGGATTTATAAAGAGGTGTGCAGTCCCATGAGGCCAGGGCATGGGTTCCATACAGCCATCCTGCCAAACTGCTCTCCCATGCTCCAGTTTCCCTGAAGGTCACTGCTTAGTTTGTTTTAGGTTGTCCCTCCAGAGAAGGCCATAGCAAAGTGAGCTCCCTGTGGCCACACACCTCCGGGTGCCGAGCTGAGAGCTGCCCCAGGCTGTGTAGCTTGTGTGGTTTCTGTGCACTGCTCCCACCTGCTGCGAAAGGCCTGTGGAAGGGAGTGTCTCCTGCCCAGCGTTTGTCACTGCCATTGTGCTAAAGGAGCTGAGGAGGTAGCCCCTTGCCCGTAGTGAGTGACTAATAGGATGTCTCTGTTGTAGGGTCAGGTTTCATTGCCAGGCTTTAGAAGTGCACATGGGTGTTTGATGAGGAGACATGAAAGCAGGTCGTTGAAACTAAAACTTGTTCTGAAGGAATCTTTGCTTTCAGTCCCTGTGTTCAGGTAGTTTCCTAGAGCTGTTCCTCTGCGCACAGACCTGGCTGTATGCCTCGAGGGGAGTAGTTAAGTCTCTTCCATGAGCTGAGAAACCCTCAGTCAAAGGACGGAGTAGTAGGCTGGCTGGTGCTGTTATGGGCTGTGCAGTAGCTGCACATTGACCCTGACATCTAAGGAGTTCTACATTGAGAGGCAAAGCTTAGACTTTTGGAACTGTTCTAACTGGGGCAGCAGGAAAAGCAGTTATGCTTCTGATGCAGCTCAAATTTTGTTAGTAACTCCCCTGCCAAGATGTGGTGGATGCTGTGACCAGGTTCTCTTTGGAAGCCGTGGCCTGAGTTCTAAGACTGACAGAAAAAGAGTCATAGTTCTGGTTCAGTCCTGAAGGTCTTTGCTAATTGAACCCAGCCTCACTGTGCATTGGGAACTGTAGCGAGGGGTGATCTTCCAAGGGATTTTACAAAGGCCCCAGATATAAAACTTGTCTGTATCCACTGCCTTCTCACTTCTACTGCAAAACCAGCTGGGTGACAACTACCAGAAAAAAGCTTAGAAGCAGATGCTTGCAGCTAGTGCTTTGCGTGCTTATTCTCCAAAGCGGTAACTCCAAGTCCAGCTTGCCTTCTGTCATCCTAAACCCCAAACTTGCATTTATGTTCCATTGCTCCCTCCTCTGAGATCACAGGAGCTGTCTTGAGTGTGGGGTCAGATCTCAACATGTTTGATGTTTGTGCAATTTCACATGTCTCATATTTCAACACTTAATATATCTCCCTAAGCACCTATTCAAGTCCTTACATTAAAAATGTAAATAAAGCTGCAACAACAAAATCACTTGACCCATTGGGTTTGTTTTACTCTGAATGCAAGCAAGCTGCTTTCTGCTCCAGCACTCGCTTTGTCTTGGGTGTCTCTTGTGTGTGCAGCTCCTTCCTCTCTTTGGAATTTATTTTGTTCCAGTTTCTTCCATCATTTCTCTTTTTAGTTCTCAGCCTTTCCACATGGTGTTTTCCTCAGAGCGCAGGCAAGAATTATCCAGTTGTTTAAAAACATTACTTTCCCACACTGCTGGTTAGTTCATCCAGCTCTATAATCTACAGCGGTCAAATCCAGCAAGCTGCTTTTAGAAGCACTGTTAGTTCAGGTTCTGCTGAAAATGGTAGGAGCCATCAGTACTTCATAATCAGGTTGAGGAGCTTCAATAGAAGACCCAGACCTTCACTGGAGCACTTTTTTGAAAGGGCAAGGGTGCAAATAGGTTTCTTTTTTATCATCACAGGGACAGGCCCTAAAATAATTGTGCTGAACTTTAAATTTAAAGCAGGGTTTATAATTTTTTCCTCACATAGGTTGTGATCTAATTCCAAGTAAAGTAATTGCAGATGAGGTCATTGTCTCACTCCAATCAGTAGCAGAACTCCTATATTTGGGGTGCCAGGACTTCAGCACAGATCTTTTCAGGGACGCAGAGCATCTGGACTAGAACTGAGTCTCTGTTTTAGTTTGTAGCAAATGTTCTGCCTCTGAAATTCCCCTGATCCTCACCAGGCCTGTGAGGTTCGAGACCAGCCCTTAAGGGGTGTCTTAGGAAAGGCCAGTGTCACAAGACTTGTCATGAATTTGTGAACGCAGACCTTACCTCCAGGAACGTTTTTTGCCATTTTCTTAATGCTTTGCTTCTGTCTTGCTCCCCTCACCCTTTCCCTCCCTCCCCTCCTCTCTTATTGCACCTGCTGTCTCTCCTTACTGGGGTTGTTTTTTCTGGAAAGCTACAGTCTGTGTGACAGCAATGATCTTCCACTGTGCGAAGCCTACTGGAGACAAGACTTTGCCACGTTGTCCCCCGAAAGCCTCTCCATGCCTCTGACAGCTGCCACAGCAGAGCAGAGTGTTGCTACCTCCCAGAGTTCAACCCCATCGCACCCTCACGTGAACGGGCATGGGGCAGGCCCCACAGAGCACTCCTGAAGAGGATCCACTGCTGCTGATGGTGTTCCTCCTGGCAGCACTGCACTGCTGGAAGTCTTCCACCTGCTGTACTGCGCATCTCCTGCTGTCAGGGGAAGGCACTGGAGCTGTGTTTGCAGGTTTCTGCTGGCTGGATAGCCACAGGGCTTTCTCCACCCCTGGGACATTGCCATGAGTGTTCCTCTCCCTGAAGAGATAGTGATAAGTAAATACCAAGTTGATTGTTCTAACAAGTTAAGAGTTAGGTTTGCTTTTACGTGATAGTTTATGTGTAGAGTTCATTAGAAATCCAGTCTGTTGCCATATCTCAGTAACTACACGCCGGAGTGTCGGGAGTTGAATTTGCTTGGGATAAACTTGAGCCAAATGTGGGGGCAGTACATGTTGTGGGGGTTTTAGCCTGCTTACTGACATTCTGGCTGCATTAAAGCACTCTCAGGATGGCAGCCGACAACCTCCATTCTACTTTAGAGTAAGAATCTTGTAGGCAGTCTTCACTGTCAAAGTGCTTCACGAACTTGAACTTCTTGCTCGCAGGCGCTGGGGAGGAGGCTCAGGAGATTATTATTGAAGAGCAGTGTACTCCCTTTTGAGGAGGACGGGGCAGACTGAGCAATCAGACTGAGGTATTGATGTTCCCATTTGCTTGAGGCCACAGATAGAAGCTCCAACATGCTTTCATTAGTCTGATTCATTTTTCAGTTAACAGAAGTTGTTAACATAGTCTGAGCTAACATGAACCCAGTGTTAATGCTGGCTAATGGTTTTGTCTAATAAAAAATCTTGAGATGACTGGGGTGTATGGAGCAGTGAGGGATACTCGGGTACTCTTAGTTTCCTTCCAAAGAAACATGTTCGGTGCTTGTTCTGCAGCTGTTTGGCACTGGGCACATCTGCCCTTCCCCTTTGTGGTGGTTGGTCACCCAGAGCCGCGCAGCTGAACTGGAGCACGGGTGGGCACGGCGGAGCTACGGGTGCATTCCAGCCGCGTAGCTGAGCTTCCCAGCATTCTGCTGTAACATTGGTTTCCCAGGATGTGAATTTTGGTGTAATTTGTTTTCTTTTAATTTTCTTCCATTCCGTTTATTTTTGTAATTAGGTGATTTAATAAAACTAACTCTTTTGTATAATTTTTAAGGCGTGTGTTTTCAGCCACCAGGCTTTGTGACAGCAGGATATTACAGGGGATGTGCTTGGATGCCCCGCTTGGGGCCTGTGCCACTGAAATCGTTCTTGCTGTTAGGCCCGCCCGGGCCGGTACAGGCCGGCCTCTGATCGCCACCGCCGGTAGCCGGCCGGGCGCTGCACGGACCGGGGGGCTCCCTGCGGGTGGCTGGGGGCCGACCGGAGGAAACGGGGGCAGCGCGGGGACCCCGGCGCCTGGGCCCAGCGGACTGCGGCAGAGCCCCGTATCGGGGCCAGCGGGCGCTCCGCTGCGGCGCCTCATGCAGCCGAGCCCTGACTGCCCGCCGCGCTAACGTCACTTCCTGCCCGCCGCGCTAACGTCACTTCCGGTCGGCGGCAGCGCACGAGGGGGGGCGTGCGGTGCTGGCTGTGCCTGAGGCCTGCCCACGCTGAGGAGCTGGGAGGGCAGCGCCTCCCCTAGGGCCCGGCCGCCCCGGGGCCATAATGGCCAGCCTGGCCGCCCAGGACTCCTACCTGCAGGGCTTGGCGAGGAAGGTCTGCGTGCAGCACGCCCCGGAGCCGCGGAAGAGGAAATTCGGTAAGGGAGCTGTAATGCTTCGGCTTCTGGCTCTCCCGGCCCGTCCATGGGATTCCGGGCTTGTGGCAGCCCTGCCTCCACGGGATGGTTAGCCCGCGGGAGGGGCATCGTGCTGGTTTTTAAGGAAAAAAACTCGGGGCTGCTGGGCATGTTTTGCAGGTTGCACTGTTGGTCCTGGGAGTCCTTGCTGTTGTGCACGTGGGGGTTGGTTCTGGGAACTGGGATTTTACTGAGATGTGCAAGCGTGCTTGGTCGAAGTCCCAAAATGTGTAATTTTTTAAGATTGAGATATGCTATCACAGTGCTGGAACTTTGGTCTTCAGTAATAACTGAATGTTATGAAGTGGGAACGTAGCATTGTCCTATTTTGCTTAATTTGGTTTTGTCTTCTAGTGTCTAAGCCAGGTCAGCCTGAGGATGCTGGCAGACAGCTCAAGAAAAAGAAGAGAAAGAAACCCAGGAAGCAAGCTGAGGAGACAAATGCTCCTTCAGTCAAACAGCTGGTCTCTAACGCCAGTAAACCTACTGCAGGACAGAAAGCAGCCCTTCAGGCCAGCAAATCATCTCCACAGGGTGTTACACAGAGCAGAAATGAGGGTTCAGCTCCTGGTAAGAATACCAGCTTTGTCAAGGTCATGTTGAAATTACCTGAGCTGTGATGGCTGCTTTTCAGTTGCTTCACACATGAATAGTTTGGAAATCCTTTAAGAAGTTCAGCTGAAATAAAAACATCTTGCTTATGCTGTGTGGCAAAAAAACTTTTGCTTATGTACACAAATTCGTAACATCACCACTGGGCGGCTCTCTGGAAATAGCATTTAAACTGATTTGCAGAGTGTTTATGTATTTGGGTTGCTTCTGGGAATTATCACATGGATGCAATCTCTGTCGTGCCAAGTTGGCTTTCCACTATGAATGTGAAAAGCCTGATCACAAAGAAAAGACGTCCTTAGCATCTTGGTTTCCACTAGCTTGGTGCTTGTCAGGCAGCCAAGGGGCATGCCAGGCCACTCTGGGGGGCAGCACTGGATGATAATACAGGCAGAAAAGGCAAAATACTAAAGCGGGGGTCCTCAAACTTTTTAACCAGGGTGCCGGCACACGGATCAAGTGGCAGGAAGTCATGTGCGGCTGCTTAGTTTCACCCCCCAACCCCCGGCCGGGGTGGGGCAGGGGGGGTTCTGTAAATACCAGGGGCTGGATTGAGGACCCTGGTGGGCCGTATCCAGCCTGCGGGCCGTGGTTTGAGGACCCCTGTACTAAAGAAACCAATGAAATAGAAACTCTTGGTTTGTTGAGGTTTTCCATTCTATTCACAGCATGTAAGGAGTTCTCAGAGCTTTTCCCATAGCCATAGAAAGTTCTTCTGTTTAGCTAGTGCTGTCTTTTTAAGTGTTTTTATTTCCTTTCATTTTCAGGGAGCAAAAGTGAACTGTTTTCCCCTTCTTTTTCTGCAATGAATCTCTTGCGTCAGAGACTACATGAGAAGATTAAAAAAGCTTCTGGACAAGTATGAGAAGTCTTAATATGTATCTATACGTGTGTTTATGCAATGTAAATTCTCCCTAGCCTCCCAGGGGATAGGGGGGCAAGACTATGACCTTACAGGGCTCAGAAGCTAATTCTGCCTGCTAAGGATGTGCCTGTAGGTATTGCTGGGAGAGCTGTGTGCGTTCTGTGGTCTGTCTAAACGCATGAGAAGAGCTAGGGGCCTGAGCTGGAGGAGACCATGCCTCTGGTGATTTTTAGGAAAAAGAAAAGCACTAAGAGCCTGAAAGGGAATGTAGCTACCAGGTGTTGAGGGAGAGTAAAGGGTTTGAAATACCTTTACTGTGTTTAGTATCTCTAAAAGCTGAGCCCACAGCTCATCACAAGTAGTTTCTTAGGAGAAGTGTAAGATCAGGAACTTGGGGACCTCTCACTTTTCATTCTGCTTTATCCCTTTAAGGTTTCTGATTCATATCCATTCTTCTTAGGATGATGCCAAAGAATTACCCCCTGCAGTCCTGGAGAAGAGGCAGCGGAGGAAGTATGAGAGAGAGAGAAAGAAGCGCCGACGGAAGGAGTTGAAGATGAAGGCAAAAACAGAGAAGAAAGAAACTGAGGAGGTACCAATAGAGCCAGAAAGCAAAAAGGAGGAGAGCACAGCTGAGGTTGTCTTTAACAGGGTCGAGGTCCATGGGGAGAATGAGTTGAGCAAGATCCAGAAGAAGAAGGAGAAGAGGAAAGCAGTGAAAGGCAATATCACTCCTCTGACGGGCAGAAACTACAAGCAGCTGCTGAGCAGGCTGGAGACCAGGAAGAATAAGCTGGAGGAACTCAAAGATAAGGACCAGAAGAAAGCTGAGGAGCTAGAGAACAAGATGAAATGGACAAATGCTCTCTATAAGGCGGAAGGCGTGAAGATTCGTGACAATGAGGAGCGTCTGAAAGAAGCTCTGAAGCGTAAGGAGAAGCGTAAAGCACAACGCCAAAGGCGGTGGGAGGAGCGGACGGAAAAAGTGGTGGAAAGGATGCAACAGCGGCAGGAAAAGCGTCGCAAGAACATTCAGAAGAAGAAGAAGGATAGGATAGAGAAGAAGAAAGCCAGGGCCCGGAAGAAAGGCCGGGTGCTGCCAGAGGACTTGAAAAAAGCTGGTTTATAGCGAGCAGGAGGCAGCTGGTGCCTGCAGCCCAGGAGCTCTGCTTGTGGGCGCTGGTGGCGAACTGTCCCTGAGCCCACCCTCCCTCCACACCCGAGTTCACCCCGGTCCGCCTGCCCGAGGGCTGCGCGAGCTGGCCGGGGTCCGGCAGCAGGCGCTGCCCTGGCTTCCCAGCTTGATAATAAAAGAAATCCTGCTGTGTGTTTGTTCATTGCGCTTCCGATCCCAAAGAAACGCCTTCCCGGGGCTTGGATCTCATTGTACTTTTCGTCACGGGAAAGTACCGGTTGCGGGAGAGCGGGCGGGAGGGAGGGAGAGGCGGCGGGGGCGGGGCAAACCTAGGCCCCGCCCCCCGCGGCGCCATAGCAATGGGGAACGCCGCGCGCTGCGCCCCGCCCCTTTCTGTTGCTGTGACCGCGTACCGGAGGTGGTCGTATCGCGGTTTCAGGTGAGGTGGGGGGCGAAATGCGGGGTGAGGTGCGAGCTGAGGTTCGGTGAGGCGGGCGCCGGTGCTCGGCTCCCCTGAGGCGACCCAGCAGCCGCGGGCCCTGCGGCCGGGCACTGCCCCTAGGGTCACAGCAGGGCCCTTCCCCCCCTCGGCCCCCCTCCCCTCACACACCGGTAAACCCTCCCACAGGTATTTGTAAATCCTCCCAATGCTTTGCCTGCAGCAGGATTAGTAGATAGTGGAAACCGTGCGGTAGGCATGGAGTTTCACCCTGAGGAGGGTCTTCCCTTGGCCTTAGCTTATAAATCCCAAATCTAGAAACAGGCCTGGAAGCCAGCTGGGGCTGTGCACTGCGCTCGGGAGAGCTATTGACAGAGCTCTGAGGCTGAGGCAAAAAACAAGGATAGGGTAAAGGCCAAATAAATTAATTATGTTGGTCAGTTTTTTGCTGGCTGTTAAAGTGACCTCAAACCAGAGATCAGTTTCAACCTTTTTGGGTTTTGTTTGGTTTAGTAGAAAATAGTTGTGTTATCTTCAGCATGTGCTTTCTAATGCATCTATAGGTGTTCCTGTGTCTTCAGTGCATATCAGGATATATTAACCAAAGACAGAATCATTACGATACAGCAGTAAGGTAAATTAAGAGGCATAGCAAGCCAGGCAGGGGCATTTCGCGCTCTGCTGTTGACTTTCCTTGTAATCACAAGCAAAGCACGCAATCCAGTTTGCTTCAGTTTTTCCTTCTGAGGAAAGGGATATCTTTTTTTTTCTCATATTGGAAACAGCCTTGGATGAAAAATGTTATGCATGTGCCAAGTAGTGCTTCTTATTCTACCTTTGCTTTCTGGCCTTTACCTTGCTATTTTTGTCATTTTGTTGTTATTCTCTGTTTAGTAGACTGGAAAGAATTCTAATCGTTTTGATTATGGTTCTTTGAAGGTTCACTTATACACTCTTCGGATGAATTAAGGACCAAGACTAGGTTTTCTGTAAAGAGTGAAAGGCTCACTTTGGTTAAGGATTCAGAAACTTCTGCTGATGCCAGGCCGTTATGTTGAAAGAATGCCGTACAGTGATGCCACAGAAAAGCCACCATTGTTCAGGTAGAGAACAGCATAAAAATGCCATTATATTATTCATGAGTATAGGTCTGAAGTTGTAAGATTTGCACTGGGAGCTAGCCAGACACCTGAATTCTTGATCACAACATTAATGACTTGTAATAGACTGTCTCCTTGCCTGATGTAAATTGGGTATAATGAGCTCCTGCCTCTTACAGTGCAGGTTAACAGGCTAATATTTGCAATGGCATACATCTTGTATGGGTTTTCTTTTAAAAAGAAAGTGTATGTCATTTTTGTTCAAAGCAATCTAGTTACATACCTGGTCTGATAAATTTTTTTGAACTATATTTTAAACTATTTTAATGGTTTACATGGTGAGGCAGTAATGATTATGTAATAAGCAAGAAAAGAAATTGGTCTGTCCATCTTTTTCACCCTAACCATTCTGCTGACTGATGACACTCTTATTCTTGCTTCCTCCAAGGAGAAACACACACAGTGCCCCAGCTGATGAGAAGAGCGGTGGGCAGATAAAAACAATTTCCACATTTCTTACTAGGTTTTACTTACCAGTTGGTAGATTTGTATACCTTTTAGAGATAGTATGATTATCTTTGTAGTTTACACATACCAAATGTAGCAGTTATTGCTTTTATGCCATCATAGCAGATTTGAGGTTGTGACCAACCCAGGCTAATCTGTTCAATTAATCTCAGAAGAAGCAACATTTATTCTTTGAAGTTAGAATGAGTCTTATGTTAACTTAAATGTTAGATTTTGCCAATTAAATTTAATCTTATACCCATTGCAAGTCCCTCCTCTTACATATTTATTACAAATCAAAGCTTTATTCTCCTTCTGTTTCAGAGAAGCTACATTTCAAAAGGCTTGGAAAAGTGTAGATATAAATCCACCTGAGGAAGTCAGAGCCCTACCTGATTTTGTCGGTAAAATTGTTCTCCTTTAATGTCAGATATTTTAATTTGCTTTCATAGGAGGTACCATACATATAATGGTTTTAGCTGAATCAAGGTATAAAATCAAGCTCAGAAATGACCTGACACATTTTTGATGATTTGTAGGTAATTCTGAGGATAAAGAGTCTACTCACAGAAAAAACAGTTGTAAAATTGTCAGTCAATTACAGCATGTGTTTAGATGGTAAATTCCAGTTACGACGTAAGCAGATCTCATTCTTGGAAGTTGCAATTTTTTGTATCATACCTGGAATTACTTCATAGCTTCCATGTTTTTATCCTTCTGAAAATCACAAATTAATGAAATAAAAGGAAATTTTAAAATATGCTTTACTATTTTTAACCTACATTTGCATACATTTCCCATCTCGTGGAAAGCTGTTGTGCACTGTAATAGATGCACAAACTACAGAAGTCAGAATGTGGATTTAGTGATTCATTGTGCATGCGTTATATATTCTGCAGCAACGGTTCCAAGCTACATCATCCTCACTTCTCTCTTGGCAGTTCCTGAGAAAGCGGGGAGTAATATCTTGGAACGCTTGTCAGAACGCCGGCGAGACCGTCATTATGAAGCAGTAAACTCAATGGATCATGAGCTTGACTGCATTGCCAGGGTAAGAGTGGATTTTGTGATCCAGATAGAGTACCATATTAAGGTCAGGGCCTAATATTCAAGAGATAAGACTGACTTCCTTACCTTTTTAGGAAATGGAACCCTTCTTTTTGGAATCTGGAAAATTCCTTCTGACAGAACTGATGGAATTGGATACAAAAATTGAACTTCATTTTAAAAAGATTGAGTGTGACACTGCTCTGGAAGGTTTCTCAATTGAAGTAAGGCCGCTCAAGCCATTGCTTCATCTTCAGTTATTTGTAGCTGGTCTGCATAACATAGTTTCTTATGTTTTGCTGTAGTTTTAACATATAAATGCTTCTTTTTTTTTTCTTTTTTTTTCTTTTTACATTTACTTTTCAATGACATTGACAGAAAATCCTTCTTGCAGGGTTTGGAAGAATTGCGGAATATCATCCATCAGGAATGCTTGACCAGAAGGAAGTCGATTAAGAAAACTATTGAATCCTTTAAAGACGCTGAAAAGAATCGAGCTAATAAAGTGAGCTGTAGTCCTAATAGCTGTTAATTGAACATAAGGTTATTATTTGCTTGTAATGCTGGATGCAGAGCAAATAGCTTGTTTCCATGGGAGTCAAAGGGGTCTGCCAGAGGTTCTGTTGTGTAGGGGATTCCAGTCTTCTCATCAGTAGATCATTCTCTCATTTTATACCCACATAATCAGAAGAAGATACTTCTTTTCCAGTTACAAGGTCTTTGTTTTGCCCACAATTACTTGTACTAAAGATGCAAGGAATATGTGAGCTGCTTTTACTTTTCTACAGGGTTATTTATGTCAAACTGTCATCAGGTCTAATGTTATTTTGTTGGGATATAATGAATCTGCAGCTGAGAAGGTGCACAGGTGTGCTCTAACTAATTTTAGTTTGGGTAGACTGGGTGCCAGTGGCAGATGTGCTCCAGTTATGTAGGCTTCAGTCTGACCTGTCAAAGTCATTGGACAAACTGTAAATGTTTGGATAAATAAATGAATAAGTCCATAAGGAAGTCCTTGCTGCTTTGTCCTTGTGGGTAAGCAAAGGCTATCTGTTACACCTGTGTCAGTTTGTCCTGTCTTTGCGATGTAGACACGATGAATAGGTCCAACAGTATCACCAGTAACTTTTGTGCTTGATTAGATATGAAAAATACCAGAGATTACCATTTTTGCTTAAACTTCCTGTCTGCCTAAAACAACCACTGGTGAATTCACTACAGATATTTGAAAGGAAGTTGGTTTGATTTTTAAATTCAGCTTGAAGCCTGTCTGCACAGCACTCAGTTATCACAGATATTAAAGACAAATCAGTTGAGTCGCAACAAATGGAATGTTTCAGTTACTAGTTTTATGAATAATTTAAAAAAACCTGTGTTTAAGATATGTAAGATAGATATTTTAAGATTCACTTCTCAATCTATCAATTCAATTTATTTCAATGCAAAAAAATGTCTTGTTCATATCATTGCTTAACTTAGGAACCTGACAGTTGAGTTATACAGATTGTTATTCTTTTATTGCACAGGTAACAGATGTACTGAGGAAGTATACTCTGATACTGGAGCAAATTTCCTTCTTCTTGGCAGCTGATGTTCACAGGTTCATGAATGATAAGGCCATGGTAAATCTTTCATATTGGGAGTCTGTTTTAACTACAGTCTGAATATTCTCAGAATGTCTTTCTTTTTAACTGGAATTCGTTATTTCTGCCTATCAATCACTGCAATATAGGAGAGTTTTCTATTTTGCAGGGTATTTTTCATCATTTGTATTCTTTTTACCTTGTTTTACATAGAACAGGTAATTATTATTTTTTGCATGTTACATGCTGCTTTTATTCCTGTTTGTATTTTTTTAATATGCAGACGATTAACAAACAACTCTTGGCTAATCAGAGGACAATTGCCAAGCTGTTCCATAATTTGATGAAATCAGAAGTGAATAAGGAATTATTACATCAATTGAAATGGGAAAATAGAGTTAAGGACTGGAAGCTTATCCAAAAGAACTGTATAGTTCAGAGTTTCAGGTCAGAGATTTTACAATTACATTTCGGAGTATGAATAACACAAAGTGACTGGTGTTTCCTTGTGTTTTTTTGTAAACAGTAATGTTTTATCAGAAAGCTAAAAGAATTTGGCATTCTTTTTTTACCTGGTATGTATAAAACATATTTTGTATTTGTATTTCAAACGTGAATTTTTCCCAAACATATACTTACTTCAATGTATTCTTCCATCCTACAGAGAATTTATGGCAAATGAAGAAATACAGAATCCCCCAACTGTGAAAAGAGAAATGGAAAATATGATAATGGATCAGATTGTACTTAGTGGAAAGAGACTGGAGTTTTTGCAGCAGCTTGGGTATGACAAAAGAGAGAACAGGAGGAAAGGAAAACAGAATTCTTTTTAGGGTTAATGAGAGACTTGACTATGAAATACACTTTGCTCCTTTTCAGTGTGTGATTGTACAATGCAGCAGTAAGGCAGGGCCTAAACTTGTTTTGTAAAGCACTTTTTAATGGAAAAATGCATTACTGGGTTTTAGTGCACCAGTTACACTAAATTGGGGGTGACTGAGGGCTAGAAATGCAGGAACACAACAGTTAATGTTATTAACATTTGAAACAGTAGAAAGGGGCAGACAAGGATGGGTAGATAAGTAAGAATTGATGATCTTGTCATGGCATTATTTCTGGGGGGGAGTTTAATTTGTAAAATGAATCAAAAAGGACTCTTGATAGAAATCTAACAGTGCTATGTTTGAACGTCTGTCCTGACAAGAAGATGGTTTGGGTGCAATGCATTACCATATTTACAGTTTTTCTTTAATAAACATGTAGCAACAATAGATTACAGTTAGTTTCTTGTCAGTAAATATTGGCCTTGAAAAACAGCAGTCATCTTGTTTTATTTTCATTGCTGATATGGCTGTAAGTAAAATAAAGCACAGTAGTATGGTTACTCCAATTCATAATCCCATCAATTCTTAAAGGGTAAAATCATATTTGAAGATATCTGACTCTTGTTTCCTATTTCGATAGTGATTTATTCCCTCCAACACACACAAAAGCTGAGATAAATGAATGGTATGGATCTTTCATGAAGTTAAACAAAAGTATAGGTAAGTTGGGAAATCATAAAAACAGTCTGGAATTCAAGCAATCCTTTCATTCTGTTTTCTAGGCAGTAATGAAACAGTTGCTTTGAAAGTATATGTTTGCTATATGCTTTGTTCCATGTGCCTGCCTGTACTTTCTAAGTTGCTCTGAGCTAGCAATAGGACCAAAATAAGCTGCCTGTTGCATCACCTCCCTTTTGCCAGCACAAGCATTTTTGCATGGTGAGATCTAGCAGGATCTGACTTGGTTAGCACCAATCTGGGGAGAATAGAAGGTTAATTTTAATGCAGATTGGTTCTCAATCACACAAAATTACTCCTTTTTTTGCATGATCAAAAAATCTCCTCTTGGAGAATGAGGGGGCAGTATTTGAGATGCTTCCTTCCTCTGGGTCCTGGCTTTCTCTCTGTGTGTCCACCTTCTGTTTCTGCAGAGCGTATCCTGTCTTAATGTTTGCAGCCTGTATAGTAGCAAAGAAGTTGCTAGTGATTGTAAATAACTCACTACTTTTAAGCATAATGATAAAAAGATGTGTATTAAACCATCTCATTTTATTGGTTGACATTACTGGGATATATTACCTGTGCTGAGACTCAGCAGAGGTCCTCTGGCATGTTTCCATTTCACACTGCACTGTGAAATACAGAATCTTTACAATGGTCTGTTCTTCCATATCCTTCAGATACCCACAACATGGAGTGTATGATGAAAATACGCGTCCAGTATGAGATGGTCCAGCAAAAATGTCTGGCAGAAGTGCAGTTATGCAAGGTTAGTATCATAGCTTTGCCAGTTCTTGGAAGGACTGTTGGCAACAGTATAGAATGTGTTTTTACAGGAATGCGTGATTGAGGATCCACCAAACACTGAGATAACAAGTGAAATTACTATTTAACCTCTGTCTTATTCTGTTAGAATTTTGTTTCACAGTAGCATGTGGTATTTGTACTTGAAGCGTGTAAAAGCAGTAACAAATGCCAGTAATGACAGGAGTACTGTCCCATATGTAGGTGCAGGACGCAGGGTCAGAACCTTCAGCCTTTGTGCTGATTATCTTGGGAAAAAAAATCCACCTCTCTGCCTCAGTTTCTCCCTTTGTGTCCAAATCGAATTGTACTATTTACTAACATAATGTGAGATCTAAGGGATTGAATATGTCTCTACCCACTCACAAAAGAAGAAACACTGAGTTTAGCCATACTCTCTAAAAGCCACACAATATTTGTTATATTAATGCATGCTAATAATTTGACATTCTTTTCATTTAGAATAAGCTGTTGAATCTGAATGTTTGCACAGAAAAAGAGGCTGAAGAAACTGTGAATTCTGACTTCCTTCACTTGACTGAGAAACTTAAAAGTCGGTTTGAAGAACTGGAGTGTATGGATGTACGTTTATTACATTTGTTTTTATTACTCTCTGGGAGTAGTCTGTTCTTCCTGTGCTGCTGCCTGAAATGCCATATGCATCTTAGGCTATTGATGGCATGTTGGAAAGAGGTCCATAGTCTGACTGAATACCTGCCCCACAAATAAAAAAAGTTTGGTTGTGATTCAAGGAGAAGAGTACATAAATGTTTGGTTTATGTTTATAATAGGTTATCAGGGATGAATTAGGTATAGCCCATCCTGCCTGGAGGCAGAGGAATAGATTTAAATGATCTCCCGGATTTCTTTGGATCCTGTCTTTTAGGATTCCATGCATGAAAATGACTGGGAAGTTGTTCCTAAAGTGATAGATGGCCAGATACTTCAGGGTATATGCAGAACTTGTTGATTCTGTGCTTTATGTACCAGAAGAATAAACAGAAGTTTTATACTGTCAGCTTCTAGAACAAAAATCCACATTCTTATCCAGTTTACTTGGACTACTTTTTCCCCTTGAAATAGAAGAGACAGTGTTGAATACTGATAGCATACTTCCAGGCAGCCTTTTATCATGTCCTATGTCCCCTTACTCATTCATTTCACTTTCCAGCAAACAGTTTTATAGTAATTGCTTCACTTAAATGTATTTCTTTAGAGAGACTTTCAGGAGCTGGCCAAACACAATGAGCAGAATTTTAGAGACTTGTACAGCTATTTTCAGGAGGTTATCAATCTCTGGGATGTCCATCAACTTAAACTGTCCCAGCAGCAAGATGAACTTCAGAAGAAACTAGATGACTGCAGATGGAACCAGGACAAATTAATACAGGTATAAACTTAAAAACAGGGATGTGGTGTGATGTAAAGAAAGGAATTCTTAATGCAGAGAACCCTCTGGAATTCAAAATACCTAGTATAAAATTTAAAACATGATCTTTGACATTTTTACTGGAATTTCTCCAGGGTAGGTTCATTCTGTCAGGTACATTTTTTGCTAACTGCTTGATTCACACTTAATGTACAGTCATATCTTATTCTTGATATGGCAATGGTGATAAAGATTGTATTTTGTGTATTAAGTCACTGCAAGTTTCTATTACTCGTAAGATCTTGTGCAGGTATAGAGTCTTGTTTGTATGTCAGGTTCTCATATTACGGGTATAATGTGCAACTTGGGGTGGCAATGTCAGAGATGTTCATTATCTATGAAAAATCTTCATAGAAGATGAGTTTTGGTAAGGTAGCTTCCCTTCTTGGTGTAGAATATATGTACATAATTAAATTATTTGTATCCTAAATAGTTATAAAGCATTTTAGTAATTACTAGATCATTTTTACTGGGTTCTTTTTATGTGGCCTTAGGTGAAGGAAACTAACCTGGATATAATTTTGAATAAAATGAGAACAGCAAGCTCTGAAGAAAAGCTGAAGAAACATTTGGAGAAAGCCCTTTCTTGTTTAGATGGCATTAGAGCTAGGTATGAATTTTGTAGTGCAAACTTAAAAAGTAAAGCATATTTGAACGTTGGTTGTACTGCTTAGGTGTTGTTTATGCTGTAGTGGGAAGGCATGGAAGAGACCTGCTTGCTACTTCATGTAAGAATGTAAAATAAAATAAATTCCATATTGAACAAGGTCAAGGCAAATAATACCCACATTTTAGAAGTAGGACTAAGGAAGACTGGTATAATTTAAAAAAATATACCAGATTGGTATTCTTATGTAGTTTACCATGTCATCCATGCCACTGGCATAATTATTTATTTAGAAGGTAAAAGTGATAGTTCAGATTCTTGAATCACAGGGATCAGAAAGTAGGTCTGTGCCCTCACCTGTGCTCACAGATATGATCTCTTTCAAAGGTGCAAGGACTAGAAGTTAGTAATAACTTTCAGATAGCCAAAGTATGTATTTTGCTAATCTTTCTGTGACATTTCTCATGATCAGGCATTTGCATCTTAAAAGTCACATCAAAATTGGGACATACCACTCTCCTTGCTGGAGTTCTTAGCAAGAGGTTTGAAGATTAAGTAGCCATAGAGGAAGCAGTTATATTTTCCCACCCAGAAGGTCTTTTCTGTCTGTTAGATCAGAAGCATATTAGGAGAGTGATATGGACCTGAGAGGAGATGCACACACCTAACACTGCAATTGTGTTTAGAGCCGTTGGTTCAGTACTCCTTATATTCATTAGGACAACTTAAAAAAAAACCCCAAAGGTAACATACCTTTTTAGGTGAGTGAAAAATAGAGCAAGAGGTTGCAGAGATGGAATGTAATCTGAACGTTTGAACACATACATAAATTCCCCATAATGATCTTCATATAGGAGACAAAGCAAATGTAAATGAACACAGGTGTGAACACTGATTTTTTCTTGAATCAGGACTCAGCTTGAACTATTAGTTTTCATTTCTAAGTGAAATGAAAATAAACCAGAAAAGCTTCAGTCCCACCTGAGCATGACACAGAACTAACATGTAAAAAAGTAATTTGACCTCTCACTTCTAATGTTCCTTATGTAAGCACAGGTCTGGCATTTGGTGTTGCAGCACAAGCAACAAGCAAGCTATCAGGCTGCAACAAGGCTTTACCATCGGTCAGATTCTACTGTCTGTACTATAGCTCCTTCCTCCAGAAGCCAGACCATCCTACTCCTCCCCCATCTGAACCTCTCTCCCACACTCCTCAGGGCTATTTAACTACTTAGCAGGAATGAGTTACAGCTGCACATCATCCATGTCAATCAACCCACTGCCTTCTCGGCAAGGCCACAGCTGCATCTTACCAATGCCAATCAACCCACTGCCTTCATTCCTCTACAGTCTGGGATGGTTTCCCATCCAAAATGAAAGATCTGAAATACTTTATTGTGAATATTTCTTAACTTTTGTGCATTTGTATATTTATAATGAACTAATCTCTGCTAACATGCCAGGATGTGTTTGTATTCAGGCTAAACAGTTATAGCACAATGTTCACCCTAAAGGTTTTATGAGATTGGTTGTAAAGTTAGATTTGGAATGAAAGACATTGTAGTCATCTTTCATTTTATTTCTATACATACCTGAGTCTCTTAAACAGTGACCTTAAATTTGACAGGTACAAGGCATTCAACCAAGTTCTAATGGATGAAGTAATGGCTTACCCAGAAACTGTTTTGCAGGAATTAATTTCTTATAGTATATCCATCAGCCAGTATTTTAATGTGAAGGAAATCTTCAAACAGGTATAAAGAAAACAAACTTCTAGTTTAAAATCTTACTGGTGTATTCATTTTTCACTTTGGGGAAAATTTACGTTAGCTTTAAAATTTAGATTATATGAACTAAAACGTTGTTTTGGCCATAGGACCAAAGTGCTTTTGGCAGAAATAGGGGGGGGGGGGAACACAAACCCTTTCTTTGTTCCACACTTATAACTCTGTCCATGTTACAAACTGCATTTCAGCAAATTCACTTGCCTTTTAAACAGAAAACTGCAAGGTAACAAAATTATATTAATCAATTTGAGTGTTATAGCTTCTTTAGAAGTGATACATTCAAGGTTATCATATCTTATTGAAATAGATACATTTTAAGAAGGAATATGGATTTCTTATAAGCAAGCAAATCCTTAATTTTAAATTGTGGGGGGTTTTTTTTGTTGTCTTGCTTTTAGAACTTGCAAGGAAAGGTGGACTCCACATTCCAAGATCAAGGTAATACCTCAATGACACAAACAGATATTTTTGCTTGCTTGCTTTTCAATCTGTATTTCTTTGGATAATGACCAGTAAAACTCTGCTTTAACTGGACAGAACTAGTTAAGGCTTCAGAAGCTGAACATCTGGTGGAGCAGCAAGCTGAGAGCATTGTGCAAAACGATGAAGGAGAGGAAAAGACAGACAGTTGTCAACAAGAAAATGAAGAAAGAAACACAACTGAGAATGAGGAGGCCTTTCCACAGGAAACTGAAGAAGCAGAGGAAAAAGAAGATGGGGAGAGTATGCCTCATGAAAGTGGAGAAATTAAGCATGCAGGACAGGGTGTTAGCTTTACACAGGTAAGTGAACAAGAGAATAAATTTGAAAGTGAAGGGATCTTGCGCAAAATAATGATGAATAGGAAGTCTTATTTTGCTGAGCTAAGTCTAAATTCCTTAAAATAGATTAGATTTAGTTTGTACACAAAGCATACAGGAGTCATTGTTTTCATTCATTTCTGGACTATTAGGGCTTTAGATCCTTTTTATGGGCTAATGGAGTGTATAAAACAGATTACAACCATTCTTTTTGCACTGCTTTTACCCTTGTAAATAACTTTTGCATAGTTGTTTTTTTTTTTGAAATATCTTTCTTTCTTTCATCATAGTATTCTTAACCCATGGTGAATGATTTAAGCTGTATTTTTATTTAAGTATTATTTTTTCAGGTCTTTAGTTACATGAATTTCTTACTATAACAAAAATCTTTTAAAACATTGGTGACTCTGCCTATTGAGACTTACAAGCATATTCTCTGTATGAATTTTGTCTAAATGGAGAATAAGAACATGATTCTTAATATCATTAGGATTCTTCCATTAGCTTGTGCACTGTTGATTCTATGCTTATACCTTTAAAGGTAACAGATGATGATTTCCAATTGTTTCCTAGGCTATGTTCAACGACAGCAAGGCAGAAAGCTCTGAAATTGCCACTGAGACCTTTTCCACTTCTGGTGGAAATTCTTACACAGTTCTTGGAGTTGAAGAGGCAGAAAAGACTGACATCCCAGAGACTTATTTTACAAAATATGAAAAAAAAGAATCACTTCCTATGTACCTGAGAAATGTACTTATCAAAGAAACAGTGTTTGTAGAGCTGAAGAAACGGTTAGTAGAAGTGTCCCTTTAGGGAAGAGAAAAATTCCAGCTGTTTGAAAGAAACATTAAACTAAAGATGCAAAAATTACCTAATTATTTTGATGTTATTCCTCTTTTTAAATTGATAAACTTAAGAGAAATTTTTTATATTGCTTTTCATCCATGACTCTAAGTACCACATAAGCATTTACCTGTTACAGAACATTATTTAGTGAGAAAACATATTACAGAAAGGCAAGTAATTTGCCCAAATTCCCTGCAGAGCCATGAAGGTAAAATTCCTGGTACTTAGGATATGCAGCCAGCTCAAAATCTCTACCAATATTGTGCACATGGTAATGAAACCATACCTTTTTATAGTCAGAAGTTAAATTCTTAGATTTAATATATTCAGTAAATTCCTATTTATTACTTACTGTTCCTTACTGTTTTCAATCATAGGATTCGCCTCTGCATTTTTGAACACTTGGAGAAATGGTTTGCAGAGTCCTTGTCCAACTCTGGTGCCTTTGTAGCTGCCAAGCAAGAGGAGCTGTATTCTAAACTTCAGCTGCGTCTTCACTTGCATCAACAAAGGCAGGAGGATATAAAGACAAACATCTATGATCTTAGAGCTGGTAGTCACTTTTTTTACTCTGAGCATTACATATCTTCATTTAGAGATGACCATAAGTAGACCAAAATCTATTTCAGTGTCAGTTGACTCAGCAGCAGAGGACAAAAAGAAGCAGTTGAGCGTCTGCTATTCCTAGTATAATGTTACTCATATATTTTTAAAAAGACGTTTCTTTCCTATAGCTCATACTGGTTTGTGCTATGTCATGTTTGGAAAATAGCCAGCAGTGCCTTGATCAATTACTTGATTTTAAAAGATGTAGAACATTCAGTTCCTATCATCAATATTTGTAAATCCTTATTCTCCTTGAAATTATTTAACAAGTTTGCAATGTACGAAAAATAATTTTAAAAGTGTTGCAGGAGAAGGATTAGCAAGTGTTGAGAGAGATTAAATGCCAGGGCTTGTCTTCTGAATACAGGAGAGGAAGGATGTAGCTCTATGAAATTTTACTGAGCAGCTACAGATTGGCCACTAACCAGAACTCTTTTTTTTTTTTTTTTTTGTATGAGAAGTGTCGGGTTTTTCTGGTGGAAAAAAATTGAGACAGGTTTGTTGGTCTTTACATATAAACCAAAAAATTATCTTTTGGGAGAACAGGCAAATAATTTTTCAATTCCACTTTTTCCTGCAAAGAGGCCAGGTGCCTTTTCTGACAGTTTTCTTGAGGCTGATGAGCTGGCTTTTGACTTGTCCAGCTGTCATTCCAGAAGGGAGACCAAAATTGATTTCCCCCTCCACCCAAAATAAGGCAAAGTGTATTTTCCACTAAAAACAAAAAACTCCTTTACCTTTACTTTTGTTACAAGGCTGAGAACAAAGAGATAATGGAGATGACAGCAGTGACCAAAAATAAAGGAAAAAGAGAGCTTAGAGCAGAAAAGACATTTGTGATTTGAATGGATTAGGAGCGGCCAGGGATATATGTCAAACACAGGAGAAAAGTCAAAGAAACAGAATCAGATGGATTTTATTTGTATGTTTTAGACTCTCTGAGATCTGGCCGTTTATTTTACTGCTGCTTCTGATAACAGGTTGGCTGGTGGTTGTGATAGTCCTCAGTAAACAGGGAATAATGACCATATTGTAAAATTTCTTCTCAGCGGAGCTGTTGCTTCACAGAGAGCATCTAGAGTGCCACTGTGCAGCAGTGGTGGAAGCTGTGGAAAAGGAGAAAGCTCAATTTCTCAAATTTCATGATTACCAAAATAATATCATCAAAAACTTAAATTCACGAATCTGTGACATGGAGTCCACCTTCCTCAATGCTCCTATGACTCAGAAGTAAGTGTGCCACAGGTGTTGCTGGCTGTGAATTTCCGTAGGTAAATAGTCCTGATTACCATCTGAGATGTTCCTGATTTGCATTCTGAATCTATTTTGTATGTCATTATTTCTCAATGAAGACTTCTTCATGAAACCTTAAGAAAATGTAAATAATTTTTGTTTCCTGTATCTCTCCCTGAAGAGATTCAAATCAGTAGTGAAGGGATGACAATTTTCATATATTTTCAAAGTGCTGGCAGTCTTAAAGTAGAAAAGATGTTTCACCTGTTGAGATGTTATCCAGTTTACTGAACCTGCACAGTAATAGCGATTGGTTTTGCAGGATACTCTTCAATCGCATCAGTTGCTTGCTGATATCTTCCAAGTGTTCAACAAAATAAGCACAGTTCAGTGAGTTGCTCTCAGAATAGTAATACACTCTTGTGTTCTCAGATTTTGTTCATGTCTTTACAGCCAGCAGTCTGAATCATGATCTATGCTCCTCTTTCTATGTTTTCCCTATCTTTTATTATTTGCTGTTAGGTTAGTTTCTTCCAGCAAGAATCTGGTCCCAGAGCTCCGTAATCATCTGGAAATGATCCAGGTTTACCTGAAGAGTTACCAGAAATATTTGGAGGAAGCTTTAGGAAAATTAAGGAATTCAAATGTGAATTTTCTCAAAGCTTGCAGGTATAGAGATTTCATGGGAGTGTTGTTTACAGTTACCTATTTCTGGGCATCAGCATCTGTTGCGTGGGCAGAACAGTAAAATTAAAGCTTATTTTGTTATTCATCTAGTTTGCTATTAAACACATTTATTTTGTTAAGCCACAATTATACTTTTTTCATCACATTTGTGTTGGTAGCTATGTTTTAGAGCTGTTTAGCTACTATAGTCTTTGAGAAAAGGAGCACTTATAGCTACTTGCTTTTACTTTGCTGGTTGCTTTCAGATTATTTTTGGAGGGAGGTAACTTTTCTCCTGAGGAGGCAGTGTATTTCAGCAAGCGTCTTCAGGAAGAAAGTAAGCGTATTGATTCCTTTGAAAGTTCAATCAAGACAGACATGGAGAAAATGAAATCAAGCTGCTTGGATCAGGTGTGCAGAGTTTCATTCTTTCAAATTATGTATGATATTGGCATATTTGATGTGATTTATAATCAGCCTGCTCCCAGATTAGGACTGTAAAACTGTTCTGTGTGCAATTACATGATGGAAAAAATAAGTAGAAATGGTGAGGTTTGTTATTTAAGTTTTAAAAAATGAAAATTAATTAGTTCTGTCTCTTGTTTCTGGTATTCTTAAAGGCTACCGAACTTATCAATCACTCTGAAACAAAGTTGCGTTATCTCTTTATGAATCGAGTCTTTCTGGAGAACATCCAACGATTTTTGAGAAATCTACGAGTGCAAATCAAATCAGAGGTACAAACAGAAACATCAGAACTTTGTTTAAATTAATTATAATAATTTTTCTTGTATTGCATTGAAGAGATTTTTTGGCTGAATGCAGATTGGACAAATGTTAAGTGACTTTTTATATTCATACAAAACCTGTTTTCTGCCATTATCAGCTTAAAACTATGTTTTTACTACTGCTGCAGCTATGCTGGAACACTATGGTCTAGCAGCACATTGAGTATATATATCTGAATGGACCAGCACTTTTGTGGGGTGCAGTAAAGGACATGAAGTGTTGCTTTTGTGAATTATTTTTTTCAGCTTCTCCTCTGAGTACCAGTGATTGAGCGTTTTTACCAGTGAGTCTAGTGGTTTCAAAGTGGCAGCTCTAAAAATCTCTTGAATAGGATTTCAATTCACCAATATCTCCTTCTGCTTTAGGTAGAAAAATCCAATTTGCAGGCAGCAACATTAAACTCTGATCTGGAGGCGCTCCAGCAGAAGATAGATGCTTGTGCTCACCCTACCGTAGATAAAGAAGTAAGTTCTAATGAGCACAATATGATATTTAATTTGACTTGGTATTGATTTGACTCACTGTGCATGTTTGTATGATGTATAAACTAATCCTTTTGAGGCAGACTTATGTTTATATGCATTCAGGGGTTGGGCGAAACCAGTGCTCTATAACAGAGCACTTTTGCTCAGGAAGGTCCTGTACCTGTTTTCCTGTTTGCCAAACAAAAACCTCAGTCTCTGTACAATCTTATGGATTCCACATGTGTAAAATAAAATGACAACAGAACAGAGTCAAATGATGTTGTATGCAATGGTTACCGTATTTTAAAAGTCTGAAATAGCTAGTTTGGTAAATACCTTCTGTATTATCATATCTTTAAGGCTTTGACTTCTGAAGAGTTGTATGGTTTTGCCAAAGTAGTGTTGCAAGAACTGAAAAAGAGGAGCCAGTATCTTGACTGCTTGCTACTAAAAACAGTGAGCCCACATGATAATGTAAGATAGCGTTTAAGTTTTCTGCATTGAATTTAATGAGTGAATTTGTATACATATATGTTTTAAAGGTTTTTCAGAATCTGTGCTTTGAATTTTCAAATGAAGAAAGATGCTTCATTATGCCAAGCTGTCCAAGACATAGTAACATTAGGTCAGCTTTTTTAAGAGGCTGCATAAATCAGCACTAAGTTTACTAAAAGTTTAAGATGTGCAGCATCACAGTGAGTTACTCAGTTCTTTCCAAGAGATTATTTTCAAGGTGTAGCACTGTTCATAAATACATATTTCACAGGTTTCTTTAAGTAATGTTTTAAAAATTTAAATGTGTCCTGAAGAGATATTTTTTATCAATTGGGTTTTGGGTGGTTTTTTTCCTTCCTTGTCTGGAAAGTCTGCCTTGGTTTTGTAACCTACAGTGAATCATTGTTTTAAGGGTACATAATTAAATACTGCTTATGATAATTAGGCATCTCTACTCTTAACTACTTTTAAGCCTCTCAGAGTTGTATTGCTGTAACAACATTACTACTGGAATTACAAAAAAGTTTCCGCTTGTGAAGTACAACAGTGTAAGTCCGGGAGATCTGCTTTAGTCTTCAGTAATTACATGTGACACTTTCACTAATTGTCTGCTACAGTCCACAGGGTTTCATTTTTCTTCCCATTTCAGGAGGACTTTACCCCTCTTGCAACAGATGTTTTGTTACAAGGTCCAATTGCTGTTACCATGCAAAGAAGCACAGGTGTCAGAGCTGAGAACAAAGTGTTGGTGACGGGGCTGGATCCTGTCAAATATCCTTTGTTAGTTCCAAGCAGCATGGAAAAGCCTGCAGTTGATGATTTAGCAATAAGCGTTATCAAAAATTTACTTGAGTAAGTACTTTTTTGCCTAAAGGTATTTTTCTGTATATTTGCTATAGATGCCTCTTCTCTTCATGAGGTTCGTAACACTACAAGGGGCTTCACCGTAGTATTTCTAAATTTATATTCCTGAAGCACATAAAGGTTTTCCTAAATTCATATTTTGTAGTTTACCTTTCTATATACAGAACTATTGAATATCTTGTTCACAGGTAATTTACCACATACTTTTTGATCCAGACTAGCTTTAAAAATCAGTCTAGCTGAGACTTCCCTTTTTAAGTACAAGATTTCTAATAGCCAATACTGCATTGTGAGTAATAAGTGACATCTAGTTTATAGCACTATGATAAATTTTAGATATTACATTTTTGTGTTCTAGAGCCTTATTTAAGTTAAAAGGTGATTATGTGCTACATAGTTGAATCAACATACAAAGTGGGAAATGAACAGTATGACAAGTGTGTGATTTGCGAATAAATATTTTAATGCCGTTCTTCTTGTGGAAATTTTAACATTTCAGTTAAATAGTTAGTCCCATGAAAGTTCTTGTATTTACTGTCAGTTGAAAAAGTAATCCTATCTGCTAAATATTATCTCAAAAATTTAACTGCACTTAGCACATGGTAGGGATGGAGACCTTACATAGTTCTCTATATAGTATATAATATGGTATATAATATAAAATATCAGAGTATTCAATAGCCAGTTAGCTCTATTTTTTTGTTGTTGTTGTTTCAGAATAAACCCATCCAGAAAATCTTCAGACTTAAATAAGGAAAGAAATGATCACTCAAATTCATTAGGACCAGGTGTGCCAACATTTCTTTTAATATATTATATTCCTTTAAGTTGTAGTTCCTAGCATGTCTCTGAGCAGGTCTGGCATATGCCTTACATGCTAGTTCTGAGAGAGTTGTGCATCCCAGCTTTTTTCTTGAACATCTTTACTTCGCAATAAGATGATGATTTTTGACTCTTAACCAATGAAAGCTGCAGAACAAGAAAATCATTTTAGAGAGTACCCATTTTGTACCCACTGATAGCAAAAGGGAAAGGGGGTGGAGAAAAAATTAGAAGTCATGAAAATAGATAGGAGATCAGGGATCCTTCTCACAGTGTATTATCATTCACTCAAAGGTGAGTGCAGAGGTAACCCCAACTGCTCCCTACCCAGCATTCCCATTTCCTTATCTCTTTTCTCCAGAGCTGACTCCTCCAGCCACTCCCAAAGATATCCTCTCTCTCTTCTGCATTCCTAAGACCCCATCACAGCAAAGACTAGGGACGTAGCCCATTCATTCTCATTATTACTCCCTGCCTTAATGTTGTATTAAATCTCCTCCCACCTACCACAAATTTCTATGACATTCCTGTTACTTATGCCCCAAAGCTCTATTGCTGTTGCCACTGCTGGGTTACTTCAGTTCTGTCTGCCAGAAATGATTGTTCCTATAGTTGAACCCTTAATGTTGTAAGGAAACATTATAGACAGACATGAGAAAACAATTATATATATTTTTATAAAAATATAAGAAAGAATTCAGTTGGCATTTATACAGTGTTCTTCATCTTCTGTTGATAAAGATAAAGCAGCTCAAATTCATCCCAAATCAAAAAAGGATTCAGCTCAAATTCATCCCAAATCAAAAAAGAAGGATTCTCACTTAAAAGTACCTGATGAAGGTCCTCAGAACTCTGCTACTCAAAGCAATGCAGCTCAGACCACCAAGAAGTCATCTTTAAAAAAAAGAATGCCAAGAAGAAGGTAAGACCCCTGAAATGAGGAATTCCACTTATAATATTCCCATGCAGAAATTTACCTAAACTTTTTCCACTGCCTCTTCTCTGCAAAATTCTTAATGCTTATTTGTATTAGTCTTCTTTCCATCTGTGCTTATCATTTGGGATCTCTTTCCTGTTTATGTCCTCATGATCAGCTCTGCTTTTTTTGTCCAGATTTTGGCTGGGAAAACATTCTTCTTTTTCTCCTTTATCTGCTGTTGTTTTGTTTTTTGAAGTTGTTGAAATATAGACTGACCCCACTATTAAATCAGTATGGCTTAACTTTCAGGTCTGGTGTCCAAATAGTATGTCTTCAGCTTAGTTCATAGATAGATGAAACGGGCTACTGTAATAATGAAAACAATAGAAAAGTTTTGAAGAGCTGTTGAGGAGAGAATCCCAAGAATTTTTTTCCATCAAAAATTTTTTTTCCACATAATACTAGTTTTAGAATTACAGTTTTTCTTCAGTTTCATGTCCATTATATGACTGACTAGCTCAAATAATCAGCCAGAGAAGGGAAATGCTTGTGGATCATTTCAAATTAATGTTTTGCCTCCCTAGGCAGCAGAAACGCACCACATCAGTTCTCAGTGACCAGAGATTCCAGATATTTGGAGAGAAGCCTCCACAATCTGAGTAAGTCTTGTAAATTTGTAGAAATAAAAGTTAATGTGCAAAAAAACCCTATCTATTTCTTTATTTATAGCTGTGAACTACAGAGTTCACCATTGAATTTTGAGGTATTTAATCTTGATAGTTATGGATCAAAGTTTTTACAGAAAAGTTCCTTTTTGTAGCATAATAATAATAAATATAAAAGTGATCCATTTTGTTCTGATTAATGTCTGAAATGGGTGACCTCATTGGAGCCCATTTTGTACACTTAGAAAAAATGGGCTGGAAAATGTAAAATAGCCTGTCTTTCAGTTATTTTCACCTCTGAGAAGATCAATACATTTTATACACTACATTCTTGTGCTCAATATTACATTTATATGAATAAGGAAGGAACAAACTGTTTAGGAGGTGAGTATTAAATGGTTCCATTTTCCTTCTCCAAGAAAATTATATTTTTTCTTGATATGTGCAGTTGTACTATATAGATTTGAGATATTTCGTATGTGCCATGCAAGACTGTTAGAATTAATGCCTAAGATGTTTAAGTGCTTGGGAATTTTGTTCTAGTATTTCAAAATACTTCCAGTAAACAGCTAGACCCACCTTCAAATATTTTTGCTTTATCTAAAATGCACGGTATTTTCAATTTTTATATATATAAATATATATATATATATATAAAAATTGGCTGAGATTGCTTTTTTCTTACAATGATGTGGAATTGTTCTCCAGTAAGCATATACAATAGCTCAGAGTCATTGCTGCTTCTGAAGAGAATCTGTACTAATGGGGCTGAAGATTCTTAGTTGTTCTGAATATTTGTGTATCTCTGAAAAATGTATTAAAATAAACCTGAACAAAATATTTGAAAAACAGTAAATATTGCCAATGGGATTATTTTACAGTGTGATTTTCTCTTTTTTTAATTTTGTTTTTAACTTTGTTTGTTTTCAGTACTTTTAAGGGGATTATTATGAATATTCTCTGGACAGGTAATAACAACTTGCTCTGCCTTGCTGAGGTAAGAAAACTCCATGTTGTTCTGTCACTTTTGCTTTCATAGGTCTAATCCTGTGTCAGCTAAATTATTTGGTTGTTTGCAAGGTTCGCATGACCATACAAAAATTTTCCATTCTTCACCAGTGCATCTAATTTTTAAATAGTGTTTGACACAGTGTGGTTTTAATCACAGGTTTCTTTATAAATATTAACTAAGCATTTCAGAATCAAAGGAAGAAAACTGGTCTCCAATAAGAGTGTGGCCGATAGCCTTAAGTATCCCTGCTACTGTTATATGCCTAGATGTGACTTGTTTGAATGTGTTATCAACAACTTTTCTTTCTTATCTTTACCTTCTGAAGGAGTTCTACCAGAAAGAGAAGACTGAAATCATAATGCGTGAAGATCTGCCAGAGACATTTGAACAATATGCAGAAGTGCTCAAACAGAATCTATTGTCATTGCAACGTCAGACAGATGATTATTACAATTCCTGTCTTAAAGGTAAATTCAGTTAAGACTTTTAATTTCTTGTGCATGTAATTTTTCAGTTATGTAAACTGAAAATTGCAGTGATTGAGAATGATGTAGCTTTCTTAATCCATCACACTCAGTGGAAAAACTCCAGTTGATTTTACTGGAAATTGGGCCAATATTGTCTTTTACATATTAGCAGCTATGAAAAGTGTGGCAGAAGGGCACATCACTTAGTTGAAAGACCTGTACAAGGTCACATATTTTAGTAAGTGTATGTTTCTCAAAGCATTGGACCTAGAAAAACGAACGGCAGGGACAGAATCTCTGAGGGAGAAAACTCTAGGTTGTTTGACCTTTGCAGTGTACATTCAGTCGGCCGAGCATTTTTTTTACTTGCAATGAATACTTCTGTGACACATAAACACCCTGTCTTTTCCAAAAAGAATTTCAGGATCAGCTGAAGTTGTTTGAGAAGCAGCTCCCTTCTGTCTCCCAGTTGGCAGTTGATGGTCTTTTTAAAAAACACGAGCAGGAGCTCAGCTATTCCACTGGTCAGATTCAGCACATCTTCAATAAACAGCTGCAAGACTGGGAAAACATGAAGGTATGTATCATGTTGGAATATATTGGACATATTGGAATGCTTCCAGTGTTAGCAATGCTAAATGCATCAGAATTATAAAATTTACTTTTTATTAATCTCACTGTTTGCTGGATTACTGACTGCTGAGCTAGCCACACATTTAGTTTCTATGTTTGCAGTTAGTCTGTTAGTCTTCTACTGGAAGCTTGGTATTGCTAGTAACTCAGTCCCTTCTATCACTGCTTCAAGCATTGGTCTGCCTCTGTGTAATCTTGTACAGCTCTGCCTGTCATTTTACACTTAGATTTTAAACTCTCTAGGGGCTGTGACATAGTGGTATGGCTATAGAACTCATACTGTATGGATGCACTTCTTTGTAGGTACTATGACATAAGGATAATGAAATATCATTATTTACTATCTTTCAAAAAAGAGGTATATTTTATCCAGGAGTATCAGAACTGATAAAGGAATCATAATAGAGATTACGCAGAAAATGTTACAGAGCAGTATCTTGAGATTTTATTCCTCTGAGTATTAAGTTCAATTCAGGAAAAAAGTACAAATATAAAGATATAAAAAATATCTTGTTTACCACTTGATAGGAGAGATTATTATTTGCTGACAACAAAAACCAAGGTGAGATCAGAGGCCTTGTTCTCCAGCAGATAGGCAATTTGGTATATATGCACAACAAGGTTTATTTCTAGACAGCCAAGGAATACACTAAATTTTGTCTTTCTAAATACTTTATATAAAATATGTGGGGTTTGCTTATTCCTTATTATGCCTCAATTGCACATTATTTACTTAGGGCATTTCTTTCTTCTGTATTTACCGAAAGGCTGTGCACAAGAATCAATTACATCCCTCCCTGGGACACCCAGACAACTTACTTCAGCTGGATGGTTTGTACCAAGACGAAATAAAAAGGCAAAAAGACCAAGCTGATGGTATTCACCTCAACACACAGATGCTGCAGGTAATTGTAAAGCCCTTGCTTAGTATGGACTTAGGTGTTACATTTGGAAAGGAGAGTACGTGTTGGATACATTTTTCCTCCCTGTCAAACTGGAAAACATTTTCCATTTTAGGCAATCCTGTTTATCTTTTATGTTAGGTATTACTAGCATTAGATCAATATATGCATAACTGCATATGCACATGTACACGTGCATAGATCTATTGTGGGGCTAACTGATCTGATCTTTTGTGCCATTCATGGAACATACTGAGGAAGAGATGACTTAGGTATTAATGGCACAATGATTGTCTAAAAGTGTAAAGTGGGAGCAACAGTGACATCCTCTGGTTAGTTATATTACTTGCAGACAACAGATGCCTGGAGGGGTTTCTCCTGTGTGCATTTCATTAGTGCGAATAATTGACATTTTTCTACACGATATTAAGAACTGGAATAAGCAGAATTTTATAGGAGAGATCCAGGAATCAGAACACTTTCCCTGCTCCATCCTCTAGGGTTCTTGAAGGTCAGTTCCCCGGCATTAAAGGCCTTTGTTTACTTCTCTCAGGCCACTTAAAATTCTATCCTGTCTGCAGAGTATATATACTTTTAATTCTGAAGTAATATGTCCTTCTCCTCTTAGCTCTGCATACACGCATGGAAACACAAATTCCCTGTTTTAGAATAATACCTGGCCAGAGCACTTCCACCCAAAGTACCTGAAGTCTAAAATGGCCTTTGCTTTGGACAGAAGGATGCATTTACAGACAGCTGGTTTTATCAGGTTTAGAAGCTTAACCCAAATATACAACTACTGAGCACCTATGCACAGAACTGTAGTGTTTTGTACTTTAGGTAATCAGGTGGTGTTTGGAATACAGCAGAGAGGCACTTTTAGACCCTTTCATGTGCAACTTACAGCCTTTTGTCTTGCCTGCAGCTGCTGCAAAACGTCAAGTTTGGACACTTGTGTAGTTCTTTTGGAGCTAAACTAACAGGAGAGGAGATCAAATTATCAAAGGAATTCCTCTCATTTTTTTCCAATGTCCCAACAGGACTGTGTTGCTGAGTGTGCTCAGAACTTTTTTTCTGCACTGGCTGCCTTCACCGAAAATCTGCTCCTGGAATTAGATGAAAGTATCACTATTGATGATGTACAAGTAGCAAGTAAGTAAAGAAGAGATTGCTTGTTAAGGCCTCTGCTTCCTTCTCAAAGATTGCAATCATCTTTCCCTAGGAAGAGGAGACTTTTATATGCTATAGTACTTTAAATGGAAAGTTTTGCATGATCAGGTATGCAAAGCTATTTCTTGAAAGTGAAGAGCATCTAGCTGCATATAGTTACTTCTAAACAATTGTATTACTGCCATTGTTTTGTTGCTGCTGAGTATATCTTCTATTATCTCTCAGAAACTGAAATACCAAGAGAGGAGACATCCACTTTAATCTGTCATAAAGAAGCTGCACTTCCTCTAGAAATCCATGAAGTTAAACAGTTAATTGAACGTGGGAGCAGGTAATGTTTGAAGATACTAAGCACTGCTTTATGTAATTTCTCTTCTCTAAACTAGTATCGGGCACTGTCCTCATGGTTTTTTGCTGCAGTTGTTGAAACTGCTGAATACTATGCTCATCATTAGTGATGTCATTTAACTAGCTATGGGACAGTTTGGGTGGGTAATGATTTTAAAGAAAGAATAGCAATGGATCCAAATAAAAGTGAATTATGTGTTGTATTGTGAAGTGATACAATTTCAATTATTGCTATGCCACTTTTAGCCACTTTAATAATTCAGCATTTGCACAGTATATTTATAGATCTGAATTTTCACTCAGAAGATATGAATTCTATTTACTGTGCAGAGATCTTGAGGTTTTCAAAGAAAAGGTGGTTGTACTAAATAATACAGCATTTAGGGTAAACCTTTTGTGGAGATGAAAAAAGTGATTAATCTTTTGCACTTTTAAGTACAAGTAACATGAATTAGTATGATCTGCTCTATTTTCTAACTTTCTCTCTCATGAGTTTTGCTTGCTTATTTGTTCTGTTTTTTAAAGGACTTGGCCAGGAATACCCATGACTACTATAACAGGCAATTCAGACTATATTCTTTGCAGAGAAACTGCATCAGTTAGAACAGCTAAGACTACACTGGGCCACGTAGCAGCAGTAGAAGCAAGAGATGCTGCATATAAGGTTAGTCTGTGGGAAAGGACTGTGAGTGGGGCTACTACTGTTGTGGATTTGTCTTTTCAAGAAGAACATTATAGCTATGTATAAGTTATTAATATACACAATGTTTTCAGATCTTAAAGCCATATTAACCGTGTGTAGAAATCCTTTCTTCTGTTTGTTTCTTTGTGATGTTGTCAAAAGCAGACAGTTGGTTTCTCAGGGAACCCTCTCATTCAGATACATTACAATGGGGAACTGTTTCAGCAGAGAAGCATGGATGGCATTAGAAACAGGACACTTCATGCATTTTGGCAGCATCACAATTCAAAAAGTAGCTGCTGCCACAATGCCATTTCTATACAGCTTGCTTTCACTCATCTTTCTTTGTAAAGCCTGCAGCTCTAACCTTAGACAACAAGAGGCTGATTTTTCCATAAAAGGTGAAGGGCTGTGGGGTACTTCGTACCTATCTTAAATCCTGAACTATCACAGATCATTGTTTCCACCATAAAAATGATCATAGAATCATAGAATTGTTTGGGTTGGAAGGGTCCTTAAAGAACATCTAGTTCCAACCCCCCTGCCACAGGCAGGGACACCTTCTGCTAGACCAGGTTGCTTGAAGCCCTGTCCAGTCTGGCCTTGAACACTGCCAGGGATGTTCTTCACTAAGTTTACTAGAGGAATGAACACATTCCAGACAACTCTGAGACTCTGACTTGCACTGACTATAGCTTGCAAAACAGCAGTGCTTAGCAATTAGGAAATAAATGGTCTGTGTTTATGCATTTGTCCTGGAAGTAATTGTACTTCCAGTGAACTGAAGCAATTTTAAAATATATTTTTTTTAACAGGGAAATATAAAATACACTGTCAGCAGTGGCAAATGCCATCAAAACTACAAATTTGCATGAGTGTTTTATGTATCTAGTTATGGTACCTAAGCACCTGGCTACAGGACAGTCTAGTTATGGTACCTAAGAACCTGGCTACAGGACAGTTTTGAAGTGAATGCAGCTTGTCAGCAGGGTGTGATATAGTAAATGCATGCCACAGAAATATTTTCCTGAATGTATGTTGCATTAAAAATACAGTATTTTATATTTTGGAGCATATACCCTTTAATAAAGGTGCCTTGAGGTTTTCATGGTAGTCTACAGATTTCTGTTTAGGTGAAATACCTTTTTAGTAGCTTTGTAGTAGTTCAGTTCATACTGGTGATTTAGGAAGTTCCAGCAAGGGCCAGAGTGCTTTCTGTGTTTGGGATGCATGCTTTCCTCTCTATTCTCTAGAGAAGGCAGCTTTTTAATCTTATGAGCTAATAGAGGTGAGATTAAGGTCATGCATTTTTGGCAAAATTTACATTTTGCTAAAAAAATTTTGTTTCAGAAGTCTGTAAAGGGAACACAGAAGGCAGACAGTGAATAATTCGTTGTTCATATAGTTCTGTTATCAAAGGCAGAAAGTTAGTGGCCTGTATGCAATCTTCTGACACAGTGGATCAGGACCTGGTTTTAGGCAAAGTAAAATTATATTTCATTGCTACCAATTTTGTAATTTGTTGTTGTTGTTCTTTATACAGAAATACAAATGTAAACTTGAGCAGCAGTTTGCCCAGATCAAGGAAGAAAGTACAGCTCAGCTGCTAACAGTTCAGCGTTGGGAAAATTGGTGGAAACGATCTGTCCAGAAGATTAAGGAATTGTACAAATGAGATCAGTCAAATTTTGCTGGTGTTCTTCTGCTCTGAACTGATGAGTTTGTGCTAATGTCGTTGATGTTGTAAGATGTAGTCCAACAGAATTTTCTAATTATTTTTATTTTTTTTGCACTGAACAAATGCCATGGCAAAAGGAATTTTGTCTTTTGAAATAAAAAAATCTGACGAATGTGCTGTAAATGAAATGCAGACTCTGTGCAGTGCTTCCTAGCTGGATCTCAGCCAAGTAAAGTTAACTTGTTGTGGTGCTAGCTGTAATATGAGAATCTGAAAAGCTGGAAGCTCAAGCAGTGGGTTTGTACTGAAGTTCATGTCCAAGCCTCAGGCGTGATTGAATACGTCTGTGGCATGGCGCAGTCCAAGGTTATAGTAGTCAAAGGCGGCCTGTTTAATAATGGAGTCCAGTGAGGAAACTGTTTCTTCGGCACAGATGAAGCCTTTCCTATGGATATCCTCTCTTTCTTCACATTCTGAACCACACTGTACTCACAACTCGCTACTTCAGTTTTAGAAATCTGAAATAGTTGATCTGCAAAGAATATTTTGCACAAAATGGTCTACAAGTGAGGCATTTATCTGCAGTCCAGAATGCTTTCCAAGGCAGGGCTTGAAGATAAAGTACTGCTTTGTTCTGGGAGGTCCAGCAAGTTCATTTAGGAGTAATATAGCTACTTTCAATCATATCGCCTTTTAAAAAAACTCTCTGAACAAATTCAAGGAACCTGAGTAACTATTAAAAATCTTTTAGCTGTTTCTTGTGTTTGTTAGGAGATTCTGTCGTTAACTGCAACCACATCTATTTCATTTTTGTTTGCATTCATTGTGAACCCTAGGGTTGTAAATCAGTTGAGGACAAATATGGTAAATGTCAGTGAGATGGTTTTAGATGCAAGGAGATGTTCTGAACTCATCTGGCTCCAGTATTCATGCAGATTTGTAACACAGAAACTGATGCAAAGTTGGAAAGCATCAGCTGTGCTCCTAATGATGCAATACTTCAAAATATGTGTATTACTTTTCCTGAGGGATTAGATGTTTACTCCAAAAAGACACATGAAAGTACACTATGCCTATTACAACAGCTGAAACTGCACTAAAACAACCAGAACTCCCATGTCTTTTTTTTATTCTGTGTTAATTTTACTATTCAATTTGAGGATAACTTTTATTGTCCTTTCTTCTAGCTGTTCATTATCTGTCCATCCCCATCAGCCAAGTTCTGTGCTATCAGTCTTCTGAATGCTGTGGCAGTAAGTGCGTGAGGATGGTCAGGTGCTGAAAATTAGAATCCCCAGGAGACTATTTGCAAAGTGGTACTGTCTTATGTTTTCATTTATGCTTTGGGGGAAAATTTCAAAAGGATGTTTGTGAAATTGGAAAGTGATATCAAGCAGAGAGGGTTGCAAGTGCCACGGAAAACAGAATTCAATCAAGGCTTGATGTTTTAGAGAAACAAAGAGTCTGAAAATGGAGAATAATTCTATAAAGTCACATACAAGGTTTTGTATGTCATGGACCTGATTAGAAGGACCAGAGTAGAAGAGGGAAGGACACATCATAGCCTACAGATATGTAAAGGGAGTCCCCAGGTGCATGATCACGGTCATAAAAGGCAGAGACCTAAACTGCAGCAAGTGAGATCATGGCTGGAAATTAGGAAGCCTCCTGATGCAAAGGGCAATAAAGCACTGGCCTAGGTTGCCTGCCTACCCTCTGTGTAGCCAGCTCTCAAATTATTGAAAAACAGCTGTTTGAACACCCCTCTGCACACTTGTCCATTTTGCTTGTGCCAGAGGTGTCAAGCAAAAGGTCCGATACATGGCACTGAAAAATCCTGGCATCGGTGTGGCAGCTGTCATTACAGAACAAGCACAGGAGTTAGATAAAACTGGTCAAAGCACAGAATGGCAGCTAGAGAGGAAAGCCTGGTTGTAAATCCTTCTACATTTGTGGATTTGCAGCATTTTTAGGCAAGAATCTAGAACTGTTCAGCATGGAATCCATGAAGGCTTTAAATGGTGGAAAGCCTTAAGATTCATATTTTTTTATACAGTGGGATTTTGTGATGCTTCTTGGTAAAAGCTGATTAGATTGGTTGACAGGAGAGTGAGGAAGAAGCACCAGAGAGCATTTCTGTATGGCATAATAAAGCAAATTAAAGAACTTTTTGCTACTTATCTTTTTATAACCAAAGAAATTCAAGTGGAAAAATTGTTACTGACTTTTCAGCTCTATTGGCACTGTTGTATATGCCTTACCAAGGGCCAAGACAGAAAAGATCTCTGTGATGCTTAATTCAGCCTCCTCCAAACAAGCACCCTGTACCAGTTCCTCCCACTATCTGACTGTCTATAAATAGGAGATTGACAAACAGTCCCTTTTTTTTTTCTTTCTTTTTTTTCCCTCCCCCCCGGCTCCAGTCACATGCTAGGAAGCACCGTGCTCTAATGCAATACTGCATTACAGTCCCTACAGCAGCAGCCTGGAAACCTTGCCTTGCGGAAGAACGCTTGATGTGGCTGCAGAGGATGCTGGGGAGGCGGAAGTGAGCTTGCACACACAAGAGACTTATCTGCAGTACTGTAGTTCTGTATTTACTGGAGGTAATAATGAACGTAGCCTAGAACAATTAATATGCCTGTAACAAGCCCCTTTGGAGGCCACATGCAAAGGCTTTTTGTGTTCGTCACAGGGCCCCTGGTTGACACTGTGGGAACCTTTACTTCCCTGTGAACAGAAAGAGGATTAATTTGAGCTTTTAAGGTAAGTTGGACTAAAGGAAGTTAATTTTTATGGCTGTTAAAAAGGAAGCAATTTCTTTGACTTACAGAGAAATATCGTTACCCAATACGCATCGTTATTGTCACGTAAGATTTCTTTGCTTGTATGGAACCTCATTTTACCTTCCTCCTACATGCACCTTTGGAGGAACCTGTCCCTGGCAGTTATTCTTCTGTGAAAGTTGGAGTATATCAGCTAAAGTTTTAACTGTATTAGCTCTACGTATCACCTGATATGATTGGTTTTGGTAAATTTATTAAATTGCAAAGGGTGCATGCTTTAGATGACTAAATGGGATCAACAGAAAATAGATTCAAATCAGGAGGGCTCCCCATGCACTTATAACCGTGATTAGATCTCACTGAAACCAGGTTTCTCAAACGGCTTACAGGAACTGCCTCAGTGACTGAGTGCACTGGCTTCTACAGTCTGCTGGTTCTTTCTGTGTTCCTGATTTCAGAAAGACTGAATTAAAATGAAACTGCTTGGAGAGCCTCATGGTCTTATGATAAAATAATCGATTTCTCTCACAGTGAGATATTTATAGACAATTTCCCTTGCTTTTTTTGTTCTTTGCAGATTGAAAGCTGCTGGGAGTAAGAAGTAACCCTTCTGAAGACATGATTTCCAGGAAAGTGGTGGGATCTTTTGTCTGTATGCTTGTTGTTACCGTGTTTATCTGGTAAGCATTTGCTGACAAGCTTGGTCATATTTAAAACATCCCGTCTATATCTCTACTGTGGTAAAAAGCATAGCAGCAGAAAAATATGTGGTGCATTTAATGGAAAGCCCCTGTTAGAGCTGTAAGAAAGAACAGTAATTCATATAATAGATAAAGTAACACTAGTAGAGGGAGAAGCCTCTGAAGGGAGACAGAAAAAAAGACCATTGTGTCTGAATTAGGCTGCTAGCACCATATCTGACTCACAAACAAATGCTCAAGTACAGAATATTCCAGTTGCATTTCAATTCAGCCCTTAAAAGAGATGATTATCTGTCTCTTCAAAAGTCCAAAATTACTCCAATGTAACTAGAGATAGCTTTGGAGCTATCAAACATTGTAACTTTCAAACACCAAGAATGTTTGTGGCTTTGAGTATCACTGGCTACAGAGTATGCCTTACAGATTCTCGAGCAAACTCAAACTTTGTTTGAAAGGAATCTGAGATCGGGCATTTCTATTAACTATTAAATTATTTATTACTAAATTATTGTTAATTATACTGTATTTCTGATGTTGCAGTTTACTCTTATTTCACATTGTGGGTAGTTGCATTTCAGTGGTAGTTAAGTGATTGTATAGAAAAATGTATATAGATTGTGATCAAAACTGAAGGGAGAAAAAGCCTATGCAGCCGATTTGTCTGCTATGTAAATTAAAGGACAAACATTTAAAGTTCCTGGAAGTGTCAATATATTGCATATTTATGCATTTTGGGCATTGCCTTATGTGTTTCCATTTGCGTATGCTTTTCAAAAATGCGTAGCCCTACATTTTGCAGACCACTTGATGTAAATAATAATACTTTGGACCTGATGTTACAAGCTGGATGCTTCTGGACTCGTTTTGACCTGAGCTTCCCATTTATGCCTTAGCAGCAGTATATTACGTTAAAACATGAATACACTAGATCCTATGCTAATTAGTGAAGTAGACACAGTTAGCCAGAGTTACTTGTCAAAATCTGTGCTGGATTCTCAGAACATCTTGGAAAATCCTAGGAAGATATCTTTCAAGATTACCTATCTTAAAATGTTTCTTTGCTATCACAGGGTTATGGCTTGGAATAGAAAAGTGCACTACCTCCCATATTATCTGCCTTGCCCTGAAATCTTGTAAGTATCCCATTTTGTATGTCATGAATAACATAAATCATTATTATAGGAGCTGTACTTCACTGACAGTATAAATGGTTATTAACAAGTAGTCACCATTTTATTGTGGAAACAATTCCACATTTTATGAATCTATAATTAGTCACTCTCTTAAAAGGATAATGATGTAACCTTTTCTGCTTTAGTCTGCTTGCCCTTCAGGACAGCTCTGTATTTGTACAGCATGAGTGAGGCTTTGTTTGTTGTGAGTCACAGACACCAGGACCAACAGGTGAACATTGGCTTTTTTATCAGGGTGTAATCACACATGTGCACATGTACACACAGGATCCCACTGTGCTTTGAGATGCGGATTAAGTATCCCAGCTCGCTAGATGGAGAAATGCCAGTCAGAGAGGTGAAATGAATATTCACATAAGGAGTTCTGACAGCATCAGGAACACCCGCCTAGTCCCCTAATCATGTTTCTTTTCTTCACTCTGTGATCTGTGCTCTCCACTCACTTCATGCATGTATTTGTGTCATGGCAGCACTCAAGTGGCGGACAAGAAGCCTGCTCTGAACCAATGAAAGGGTAGCCGCTTCTCCAGAAACCTTACAGGTTAAGGGGTCAGCTTCACTGCGTGATGCAAACTAATGTACAGTTAAGTGACTTAGTATGGGTCCCAAAAGCTGTCTTGAAGCTGCGTGAAAGAGAATTTACGCTGTGGAAGGGCAGGGTACATGGCCTAAGTGACTTCACTGCCACATTGGACCATAGTTATAACATGACAAGCCACAGCTTTTCCCATCCTTTGTCATGACCTACTGATCTTGTAAAAACAAAACAAAATAAAAAATGCAAATAGAAACAGAGGCATTTCTGATTATTTCAAGCCATTAAAAACCATTGTGCCCAGTAAGATGCTTATTTCTCTGAATGCTGTTTCAAGCATGATATATTTCAGGTAGTTCAGTTATGCAGGGAAGGGAGCACATAGATGACCAGTACTGACAGTCCCCCAACAAGCATGTGCTTCCCTGGATTTTGACCCCTAAATTCTGATTTACCCACAGACTCTGACAGCTGCCAGCATCTCTCTGTCCTTCTTCTGTTGTGTGCTCTGTTTCAAAACTGTTACTCGCCTGACAGCCCTTGAAGGTGCGTACAGGCACTGTCTAACTCTCTCTACCAGGCAGAGCAGTGTGCACAGCAACTGGAGTGAGGACTTGGATGGCTGTCAGTACAGCAGCAGGTCCTGAAGCTGAACCTGGTTTGTATTTTAGGAAAAGCATTACAATCCCTTTCTTTTCCCACCCCATCATGCAGCTCCATGAAACTTCAATATACAGAAGAAAAGTTAATCCAACTTTTCCCACAGTAAGTACCAGCTTTTTGTATTTCTTGACCTTTAAGCTGCTGTTCCTCTGTTCTGGACATATTCATGTATTATTCAGTGGATATTTCTTCCTTTTTACAGATTATTTTATCAGCAGCCAAGAGTGCTGGCTCCAGAGTAAGTTTATTTGTTTGATCTTTGTCATTTGTTTCTGCTGACTTTTGGTTTGAGTGCTCTGCGGCACTCACAGTTTCAAAGTCCTGGTACACCCTGAACAGTACCTTGTTCCATGAGAAGCCTAACCATATGGGTATGTCTACAGCTGTCTATGCCACTCTAAGATTGAGTTTAGTCACTGTATACTTGTTAACATACCTCCTGTAAATTCCTAATTAATACATTAGCACACACACGCAGCCTGTCTACATGGTTGCTGCCAGGAACTCTTTTGGAGATGAGAGAGATGAAGAGCTGGAAGACAGTGAGAAATACCTTCTGGAACGGTGTTGTAGCTGTTACCAGCTGTGGCAGAGCTTTGAGTCCATTTCAGGGCAAAATCAAGCAGGTGCCTTGTGTGACCTTCAGCAATGATTTCAGCTAACCTGCTGGATCTTAGGCTGGAACAAATTGCGGGTATTCACACAGCCAAGTCCCTGTGAGAAGCCGTCAAACCAGTGAGTTTAAACAGACATGGAAGCTTTCAGGCAGCAGCAGCAAAGAAGTGACTTAGGCAAACACTCCTTGCCAGCTCATGTTTGTCAGCAGTCTCCTTTGGGCCAGCTCCTAATACCTGGCTCTTATCTCTAGCAGTTCACCTTCAACAGCCATCATTCTTTTGCATGTTAATAAACCCACCCTGTTGGTACATATCTTCCCGCCCCAACCCCCGCTATTTCAACAGGCTGTGCTAGGCCTGAATATTTCTCTCTTCCATATTGGAATAAATTAATGTGCGAAATCAGCTAGCATATACTGGACTAAATGAGGAGAGAATCTTGTAGCTTTTAGTGCTCTATGTCCTCTGAAGGGAGTTCACTAGCACACACTGTGAGGATGCATACCATGGAAATGAGTCATTGGGAAACCCAGTACAGCCCTTAAAAATGAAATGAAAAAGTGCCCTACTTAGAGGAGCAAACTTGCAGATTTCCTTTTCTTTCTTTCTCTCTCTCCCCGCATACAGAAAAGGATAATTAACCCAGAAAGAGAACAGTTCAGTTAGTGCATTTCCAACAAACCAAATTCTTCTTCCTGTATAATTTAATCTTTTAATCATAAGCATTATCATAGGAGGGAGTGAAATTGTTATTCTTGTATCCACTCAGACTGACAGTATTAGATCTGGGTTGAAAGCATACTGCTGCCTCAGCTATCAAACTGCTCCCCACAGGTCCTTTGGTTTGGTTCTTGTGCTATTATTGCTTGGGAGCGTGTCAGATGGGAGACTGCCTCAGCCTCCAAATGTGACCATGTGCTGCGCGTGACAAATTTCATTAGCAAAGGGCTACAGATCATGGTCTGGGGCGAATGTGAGCAGGCTAGGGAAAATTACACATCATAAATGGCATCTTGTTTTAGAAAGGTAAGAAAGAAACCCTGAAAACAAAAAAGAAATTTGAAATAGCATTGCATAGCTGTAATAGGGCATAATCAGACTCTACTGCATGTATATTCAATATTTCCACTACCCACACAGGAGATTGAGGATTTGCTATAACTTTGTTACACATTTGCATGCTGGCTCACATACAGAATTTTAAATTATATCTGAATGTGTTACAGCTATATATAAATACTGGAAAAATAAACTGTCATGCCACAAGCTGTGTTTTAATAACACAGCAATGGTGCATATTTTTATAGTAAAGATTTTCATTTTATTACTTGTATTTTAATCTGTATGTAGCAATCTGCACCAGACTGATAGCAAATATGCATAGCTTCTCATTCTGTGAGTTCAGTGGTCATTAGACTCCTCAGCAGAAAAGGCCTATGAGCGTAAGTGAGATTTTAGTAGATCCTCGGGTTTTTGCCAATTTGTTAAACAGTGCTTACTTTCATCCCAGGAACTGAAACGTCCGTGCTTTGTAACTGTAAACAAGAGGGCAGGGGAAAAAATTCTGAAGATAATACTATCCATAGTGAGTTAATGCTGATACACACACTCTTCTTCTAGCTGCCTTTTTAGTGTTTCTTTCCCATTTACTGGCCTTGAAACAAAAAGGAACAGTTACACTTCATTAACGCTCCCTTTCTTTTCCTTCAGGCGTCAGGATGTGCTGACAGTCACACCATGGCTGGCCCCCATTGTCTGGGAAGGAACCTTCAATTCTGAGATCCTACAGGCCACTGAATCTCACCATAGGGGAGACAGCCTTCACCACTGGAAAGTAAGTGAACCGCTCAGTGGGCACAGTTCTTGGGTTGATATACTTCCACCGTGGAAAGATCATTTTGGCTTTTTTTGCCCTTAGCAGAGTTCTGAAGTCTGCCCCGATCTGTAGTAAACTTTTATGCCCATGCATTGTGTCCATAGTCATAAATACCTGCAAGGTAACAGACTCAACACCTAAGGTACCTGAAGCATGGGCAGTATTTTCAAAGAACTAGCATGTTCTTTCGTTGGTCAACAGAGGGATAATCCACTTATTCCTTGTCTTCCACTATACTTTACCTATTGCATGTGCAGCGTATGGATCCTCGCAGCAATAGCTAGTCAACATTCTTCATCCCTTTTCTTCCATTAAAGTACCCTTCATAACCCACCACACACCCCCTTGTCCCTGCTGTGCTGTTCGTGTGTTGTGTCTGCACAGATACACAAGGTTTGTGGGCCACTTCTTGGAGTCAGCAGAGAAGCATTTCATGAAAGGCTATCAGGTGAACTATTATATCTTCACTGACAACCCCAAGACAATTCCCAATGTCCAGCTGCAACCTGGACGAAGGCTTGTCATTGTCCCCATCAAGAAATACCCCAGCTGGCAAGAGATCTCCATGCGCAGGATGGAGGCCATAAACAAGCACATAGCTGAGATGAGCCACCAGGAGTTGGACTACCTCTTCTGCCTGGACATTGATATGGTGTTGTACAACGCCTGGGGCCTGAAACCCTGGGTGATACAGTGGCAGCCATACACCCTGGTTATTTCAATGTCCCTCGAAGCCAGTTCCCTTATGAGAGGAGGAGATCTTCAGCAGGCTACATCCCTGATGGAGAAGGGGACTTCTACTATGGAGGAGCTGTGTTTGGAGGGCTGGTCCAGCAAGTCTATGAGCTCACCAAGACTTGCCACATGACCATCCTGACGGACAAAGCCAATGGGATCATGGCAGCCTGGCAGGAAGAAAGTCATCTCAATAGGCACTTCATCTCCCACAAACCCTCCAAGGTGCTTTCTCCAGAGTATTTATGGGATGACAGGAAACCAAAACCCCCTGAAATTCACCTCATACGTTTTTCCACAGTGGATAAGAACTACAAAGAGATACGAGCTTGACCATCTGATCCCTGCAGAGACGTCCTCCACACAATCAAACCCACTGAATATTAGCTTCCACAGAACATGCCCCACCATCAATTTTTGTTCCCAGTGTGAACAAACTGAGCAAGGAACCTGTGGGTAGTTTCTGTGGACAACAGGAGTCTTAATGCATTTTGGAAGCAGCAGCCAAAGTGGAGGTGAGAATGAAAAGGTTTCTAGATTCCTAATCTTTGTAAATACAAGCATCCCACTTAAGGCTGCAGCCCGCAAAAAGCCATGCAAAAGGCCAGTTATCAAATGCGAGGCTGTCCTTATAGCAAGGCTGCAGATGCTTTTGCCTGAGCATTTTCCTGAGGCCTAGCAAGATGAAAACGGTATTTGACATTCCTGTGAAGATGACCTAGAGTTTTAGTAAAGACTTTTTCACTTAACAAAAAAAAATGGACTTCGCAGGGCAATAAATTTTTGTGCATTGTGACTTAAACTCACACCCTTTATCAGGATCAGGAGGAAACTTGTGCCCAGAGTAAGTTATCCCTGATCAGTGTGCAGCAGGATTTCTTGGACCTTCCTAGCAGGGAGCTGGTGCAAGCCATTGCCAGTAAGAATTCTGGTCTGACAGGACAAATAGTGTGAATTCATACAGCAGTTATCTTCCAAATTCCAATCTGTGTTTTGGAGACCCAAGTTTAGACAGAACTGGCACAGCTTAGACCTAGCCTGAACTTTTTTGGGTTTATTTCAATCACAGATGTGCTCTGAACCTTTTCCCTGATACATGTCTCTGTAGATCAAGTAATCTTTTCCAACACAGAAAATCTGGTATTGAGAGGTTCATGTTCCCATCCATTGCTTCAATCCTTTCCAACTTTTCTAAGCTCTGTAAAATAAATTGGCTAGAAGCTGCTGGAACTGACAGTAAGAGCTGATGCATTTCCAACAAACAGGATGATTTAATTTTATAATGAAATGCTCTAGTGAAACTGTGAGTTCAGTGTAGAGCTGGAAGTAGGCTGGGGTTAACATTTTCTTTGCATGAATGTGATGAGAAGCTGAACCAGGCATTTTACATCCTTTAAAGCCTGACAGCTCACTCGGGTGAATGGGGAGGGGGGGTTTCAAACACAGGAGAACAGCCATGGCTTGCCAACGACGACTGCATAATTGTCAACTGAGGTCACAGCATGGAGGTTCGTGTGTCACCTCCCTTGCTGCAGCATGTCTGCCATAAAATCTTCTCCATTACCTCCTGAGGCGTGCTACCACAGGGCTTTGCAAGTCTGTGCCATGCTCATTTAACGTGAGCAGGGAGAGAGACCACAGGAGCAGCAGAGGACAGTGGTGCTGTACAACGTGGAAAGGAGAAGCAGGGGTGAAAGGGCTAAGCTGACTGTTTCTAAGGGAACAGTTTAAAAAAAAAAAAAAAAAAAGGAAAAGAAAAGAAAAAAAGGCTTATTTGGCAGAGAGAGAGAAAAGGGGGAAGAGGTGCCTGACTGTTCTTGCTTCTTTTCACATGAGGAAATTGCTGTATGGCAGTGTATCAAGTATTCAGAGCTTTAGGGCCCCATCACTGATTGCAGATGACTTAACGAGCCATTTCAGTCCTGTGTGAGCTGGCTGAAAATGGCACTTGCCAGTGTCATTGTAGGCATTTCGTCTTCCAGACAACTAATTAGAAAAGCTTTCACAGTACCCATAATATAAATAAGGTACACAGAATACCTTCAGCCCAAAACCCCTAGTGGCAGTTGGATCTGTTGATTCATGCTTTATCCAGCAAAAGGTCTACCCTATTATATTTTCTCCATGTTCTTAGTAATGTGGTGCTGCAGGAAGACACCCCACTGCATAACTAAACCAGAACTGAATCCCCTGTGAAGATGTCTGTCTGGTAACCGGGCGCCTCATCTAAGCCAAAAGGGTGAAGAAAGATCCTTATCTAAATATTTCCCAAAAGATGTATTCCCTCCAAACCCAGGAATAATACTGTATATTTCTTATTTGGAAAGCAGTTAAGTGTCCAAAAGCCATGACTGAAACTAGGGTCTCATTATGCTAGCTGCTATATATATGCATATGGATTCTTTTACAAGCCAGAAGGAACTGCCTAGTCAGAGCTGCACAGGACAAGCCAGATAATTCTATCTCCCGATATCAGTATCAAGCTCACAATACATGGCTGGACTGGGCTAGATCTCTTAGAAAAGCATTCAGATCCAATAAAAACATGGAGTGATGTAGCAGCCACATATCCATAGATCAGCTGTGCCAATGGCTAATTGCCTTTGTGCCTTAATTCTGCTCTAAATTGGTCTGTGTTTGTAGGCATTGGGCTTCATTCTGCCATACTAAATTACATGAATTCCCATGTGGATACTCATAGCCTATACTAAATCCACTATGAGATGACGTTCTCCAGCACAAATGATGTGTGACCGAGGGCAGTCTGTGTTTCTGGGGTTCCTGTTCTGAAATACTTTTATAATAGACTTGCTCTCCAGCTCTGCTTCCGAGCCACCTTTTGGCCAAATCCAGGACCCCGTGACCCCGTGACTGACACAGTAATGGCCTGATTTGTGCAGTGTGAAACATATTTATCTTCCTGGCAGGCCCGCGGCTTCTCCCCAGGGGAAGGTCTTGTGTCACATGTTACGTGACACAGTTCTGCTTGACAGGGCTGTGATTTGAAGCAGTACCTAGAAACTCCCTGTGTCTCCAGAAACACACTCCCCAGTGCAGTGTGGGAGATGCTCCCTGAATCAGCTCGTGCCCTCCTCTAATTAACGAAAGCCTGGGCTTTTGTTGTCATCTCCTGCTGATTAATCCCCTTCCCCCAACACCAGCAGCAAGCTTTCTCATTTGGAGTGTGCAGCCTGAGGCTTGTGGGCAGTGTGGGAGCTTCACAAGGACCTACTTTCTGATCTGAATTCCCCACCAACATCCATTGCTCAGTGGGGAAACTGAGGCACAGGGTAACAAGGCATCAGAGCGACACTCTTGCATGTGAGGTCTTCCTCCATTCGCCACAGGGGACAACACTGTCTTGCCTGTCCTTGTGCCAAAGGAATTTGGATGTGGAAACACGCACGCAGTACTGCATGAAAAGTGAATCACCACATGTAAATAAATCATCAGCCGATTTATGCTGCCTGAGGATCTGATGATGCTTTCAAGGTATTTCTGACTCAGGCCCCTGTTTGTCCTTAACTAAGCCTCAGATCAGTAGCTTGTTGCCTTCCCAAGGGCCCCTTGTTCCTTCCATCCCTTCCTTTCTGCTCGGCTGGAACAGACTCATCATTCATTGTCTATCTAATTTAAGAACCCATCTGACAGGCTTTTTCTTTTCTTGTCCTGGCTGGTGACTTGTGTGGTGCGTTCATGCCAAAGGGAAGACTTCTTTGGGGGGCAAGAAACAGAAGCTTCCAGCACTGAAGATGATCCTAGGTGGGGCCAGGCTGTGATCCTCTCGTTCTCCCCACGGACAGGACAAGAATCATTCCATTAAACCAAACTAGCACCCTTTCCCACTCCTATTTGGATTCCCTTAACCCTCCCACGGGTGCTGGTGTCTGACATTATTGACCAGAAAAAGTCGTTTTGAACCACTTTGGTATGCAGCGGTAGTTACAAAAGGACTGCCTTCTCTGAGATCTGTGGCTGGGGGGCATGGAAACAAGATGGTCTTTGAGCAGACGCAGATGAGGAAGGATAAGAACATCAGTTATACATTCCCTGCACAAAACCAGTTGGGAATAGCCATATACGCCTGGCTGGCTAAACGCAGTTAAAGCAGTACGGTAGTAGAAAGGAGCTGGATTCTGCGAGCTCACTGCCAGAATGACTGGCTTTACTCTTCTACCCTCTATCGTACCTGTTCAGAGAAGGGACTGTCTCGTGTCCATGCAGGGGCTAGCCTTGACCCGTCACTAATGAATATGAGACAGATGGAGTGAGGTTTTTTCTCGGGGGGAATTTGCTCTAATCTCAAAGGGCAGCTCTAAGCACCAGGGTTCCTATTTTCTCACGTGAATCCTCCCCTGCTCTGCTTCACCCCACTGCCCCAGCAAGTCCCTGTGGGATCCCTGGGGGTGACACACACACAGAGCAGCAGGTGTCCAGGTGGAGTGACAATGATAGCACTGGGCGCTTTCAGGGACAGCAGGAACTGGAGAAGGAATTGACAGGAATGGGTTGCACTTTGCTCACGCTAAATCACCACTCCTGCAGTTCTGCTCCACATGTAGGTCCACACAATCAAATAATTTAGGAAAGGGTTCCTGGCAAAATGCATCGGAGGAATGACTTTTAAATGTCTGCCTACCCACCCGACTCCCTCCTTTTCTCAAAATGTAAGAGTAACGCTGTACTGACTCGACTTTTCTCAGGCTATATTTAGACTAAACATAGATCCACCAAATGTTGCTGTTTCATGTAAAACTAGTATGACGCGACACGAATCGAAAGGCAGCCTTAACCAGAAACCTCTGCTGCTTGTGTGCCCACCTCATCCCCCTGCTCCCCCCTCTGAACCTTTAGCTAATTTAAAGCAAGTTAGATGAGTACAAATTACTTTTTAAAAGTGCTTCATTCTAGGGCGAGGTTGTTGGGGTTTTTTTGTAGTGAGTTTTGCCAGCAGCAAATTACCTAGTTATAGACCTTTTGAAGTATGTATTATCCCCACTGTTCAGCACTGACACCATTACTATAATTAGAATGATGTTGCTCAGTGGCAGCATCTCGTGCCAGCAGGAGCGCCCTGGCAGCACCTCGCCCGTTCCTGGCCATGCTCCCCCCAGGAGCCGCTGGTTCTGCTGCCCTGCAGCCCTGGGGAGCTGGAGGGGCAGATGTGGGGGGCTGCGCCTTGTCACCAATTCCCACTGTCGCCCTGGCAAAATTGTTTTTCCCGCTGGGTGGCTCCCGGGGCAGGGGCTCGTTAGACACGGGGGCACCTGTGGGTGCCGGGTGTGTGTGTGGGTCCCCAGGTGTGCACCCCTGAGCCGGGAGCGCTGCACTTGGCCTTGGCGAGTGACGCAGCTGTCTCCTGACATCACTCTACGATGGCACATGTCATCGGCCTCATAAATATAAACGGTGGGTACCGGAGCCGTTCACGTGCAGCCTCTCCGTTTCCAGGGCAACCCCGCTGGCTCAGCAGCTCACGCTCCAGCACCTCGACGGCGCACCCCGACCTCCGGCAGCTTTTTTTCCCGGGGTCCCTCCGTGCCCCCGAAACCCATGAGGCAGCCGGGGGCAGGTGTCTGCGCGCTGCCGGCACGGCCCCAGTGCGGCGGGGTGCCGGGCTCACCTCCTTAGAGGTGCCCCGCGGGGCGGGGGGGCTCGCCCGCCGAATGACCCGCTCCTCTGCCCTGAAGCTCCCCTCTATTTATAGCTCGCCAGCCGCGCAGAGCCACCCCCCCGCGCGTCCCCGGCCAGCGCTGCAAGGTCCGTTCCTACGGCCCCGCGCGATGGCACCCAAGCAGGCGTGGGGGCGCAGGGCACTCGGCGGAGGCGGCACCTGCAGGGGTACACCCCCCGCCGCGCACCCACCTGCCGGCGCCTCCCCGGGATGCGGGGGCCAGGCCGGGCGGAGCCGGGCACGGCCCCCGCCCCCCGGCAGCGGCGCCCCCGCCCCGCGCGGTGCCGCCCCGCTCGGCTCTCCCGGCCTCGGCTCTCCCGGCCGCGCTCGGCGCTGGCGGCGGCTCCCCGGGGGCGGCGGGGCCCCATGGCCGGCGCGCTGCGGGCCCGGCCGCCGGGCGGCGCGGAGGGGCGCTGAGCCCGGCCCCGCGGAGCCCCGGAGCGGCCGGCGGAGGCTATGCGCGGGGCACCATGATGATCGACACTCAGGTGAGCTGCGCCTTTCGCCCGCCCGCTTTGTCCCCCCGGGGCGCTGCCAGGGTGCCCCGGCTCCGGGGCGCAACCGCGGGGGGAGCCGCGCTCGGTCCCTCCGGCACCCGGCTTGGGGGGGGGGGGGGGCTCGGGATGAGTCCGCGGTGCGCCCAACGCGTGTGCGGTGCCGGGGAGCGGGTGGGCTCTGGCGGTGATGTCCTGGGGGTCGGCAGGTGCCTGTCCCTCGCTGCCGGCTGGCGTAGGGGGATACCGTCCAGACCCCTGCTCTGCGGCGTGAGCTTTGGCGAGGGGGAAGCAGCCTTTGCGGGGGTGTGCGTGCGTGTTTGTGGATCTCATGGGGGTTTTTTTTCGCTTTCTCTCTGCGTAATGGGTAAGTGCGGCCAGCAGAAGTGGAGATGAAGGATTGAGAGCGAAAGCAAGACAGTTCGGGACAGGGTCTGGCTGTCACTGCGATGCTGCAGCCGTTCATGGGCTGCGTGGCCGCTGGCAGGCTGCGAGGCTGCTGCGTGCTGTGCCAGCGAGCCGGGGCTGCAGCTTGCCAGGCAGCGCCGGGGCCAAGGGGCACCAGGAGGGCCCTTGTCACTGCCTGGTGTGTCTGTGAGGCTAAATGAAGCCAAATTGAGCCGAGGTGGACTAAAGCTCTACGCTCACAAACCCACTGGTGCTTTTGGGGCAGGGGAGGGTGAAGCGAAGGCATGACATGTGGGGGTCTCGCCAGTGGCACTCTGGTCCTGATGCTCCTCTGAGTGTGTTCATCCTCGTGTTCCTCTCCCACCGCAACCCCTTCCCAGGGAAGGAGGGTCTGTGCTGCTGCCCTTGTGGGGGTGGTGGGAAGGTAAGTGGGCAATACTGGCTCCTGGGAGCCCAAGAATGAATAAAGGGAAGGGCTGATGCTGTGATGGAAAAGTGGGCTGGGATCCATTTTTGGACTGGAAAATGTGCATACCAGAGCCGCCTCCTGCACCCAGTGGGTCCATTTGGTCTGGGCCTCATTTGCCTTGATCTAGCCCTGTAACCAAAAGCTAAATAAGCTCTGTTGGGGGTAAGTGTGTGAGGCAGGAGCTGGTGCCAGCATGCATGCATGTGGGATTGTGGCACATCTCTTTGGAAAAGGGGATTGGCAACCAAAATACCAGGGTTTGGATCCTGACCCTGCCAAGGGTCAAGAACAAGAGTACTGTCACCATGGCTGTGAACTGGGGAGCATAATCTTGCTGGGAGATCCAGAAGATTAAAGGCATAAAGCTGTCTGGAAAAAGATGTCAGCCTGCCTTCCATGTTGGGGAATGCAGGTTGCATTCCTACAGAGTGCTTTGTATTAAGGTCTCAACTTTAGCCTTCATGTCACTTTTTATACTTAGTCCCATTTTATATATGGGTAAACTGAGGCACGTAGAGGTATTTGTTACAAGCCTGGGATTCTGCATGGCGGGTGTTACAGTGGAGAGCACAGGTTAGAAGTCCTGATTCTGCCTGCATGTCCTGCATGAAAAGGATGAGCCATTTTGCTGTTTGAGGGGTGCAATTCATTGAAGTCCTGTCACTTGTGACTACTAGTTAAGAGGAATTTCCAGCTGTGCCTGCAGCCGCACCCTGCCAGTTCTTATGGCTGTACAACTACATTTTTCATGCCTCATAAATGTTTCTCTCCCTGGTTGCTAAGGGAAAGACCCACACAAACAACTGGGAAAACTGAGTGCTGCAAAGTAAATAAGCTGGGCAAACAACAAGATTCTTTTTTTCATCTCCGATCTAATTGCTGCAGGTGTGTTGTTCAGGGTGTCATGACATGTGAAAGCAAAGGTTCATGTGCAAAGGTGAACTGCAGCCTTTAAAACCGAAACCTGCACGTGAGTCAGAAGGTGGCTTCCATCCTGAACCAAGCTCCCAGAGGCTGCAGACTCATCCCCTCTCTCTCCTTTACCGGCCATTTGGGCTGGAGAAGGGAACAGATGGTGGACAAGCAGTCTTGGGGCTGGCTGAGGGCAGGACGCAGAGTGCCTGAGTGCAGGCAAGCAAGGCTGGAGCTGAATTTGTTTGTGTCTCTGTCATCTGCTGGGAGGCAGAGAAGGGAGCTGTGTCTGAAGTGACTCCAATGGCTAGGAGTTAAGTCTTGGTGGTGCTCTGCCACGGGCACGAGGGTGAGTTGGCAACAAGTGACAGCAAGCGAGAGTCCAGCTGGCAGCAGGGTCTGGGAGGAAGCTGGTAGAGAGATGAAAAGTCCCTCCTCAGTGTGGTTCAGCTGCTCCATCTGGAGCTCCCACTCATGCATGTGTGTATGTGCCTGCAGACAGGGCTGATCAGACGTGAGCAGAGGATGCAATGACTGCTGTAGGCTCCAAGATAAATCTCTGGGATACTGTAATGATTGATTTGACATCCTGTAGCTCAGTGCAGTTCATTATCTTCAGGGTCAGTTTGCTTTGAGATGGCTCTTTATGTGAAGAAAGGAGGGGCTTTCCAGAACTTTGTTTATTCTGGGCATCTTTGGGGTTGTGTTTTTTCAGTTCCTTGCAGTGTTTTCACTGTGCCATTCCCTACGTGGTGCCTGGCTCCTGGACCTTAAGAAGCAGGGGTCCTGATCTTGCATGGTAATCTGAACAGCAATCTGCACTATCCATCAATGCCGGTTTTGCTTCTGATACCTTTCCCATTGCTATAGCAACACATGTCTCGTGGAGGATGTCAGCACGCTTTCCAGGCAGTGTATGCAGAGAACCAGCTTCACCTGCCACCAGACTGCAATCACTTGTGGAGCAGGGGTGGCTAACAGGCAACTACACACAGCTGCTGGGGCTGGAGGTGCAGAGAAAACGCTCTCAGCCCCCTCAGGCTGACCCTGCTCTCACCAGGTGTCCCCTGACAAAGAGCATCTGGCAGTGCATGGTATCTAGTGCCAGGATCTGAGATTTCTTTCCAAAGGAGATGCTGGGGACGGTGTCAGCTAGCTTGCTAAGGCTCCGCAAGTGTTAGGGGCTGTTTGCCTCTTCCCCCCTCCCCTTGCCTGTAGAGAGGCTGGAAGATGTGCTTCACCTGCAGGGTGCTGATGGAGGAGGGAGGTTGTTTGCCTGCCTTTACCGAGTGAGCTTGCTTCACACCCTGCAATCACAAAATGGGCTCTGGGACACTCTCTCGTTCTGCTCTGCCTCCCCATCCTGCCGTCCTTTGCTCTTCTGTGCAAACCAGAGGCTGTGCCCGGTGGTTCAGCTGCGGGTGGCTGTCAGGGCTGCGGTAGGGTTGCTTTCCCCCTGCAGGGCTGCTTGCTGCTGCCTCCGTGCCTGGCTTGGTGCTGGCTGGGGCTGCGTTCTGCACGCCACGGTGACGCGGTGCCAGCCTGCCCGAGTGCCTTGCGTGGGCAGGCCGCGGCTGTCGGGGCGCTCGGGGCCAAGTGGGGCTGTGCAGCAGATGGCACTGTTGTTTTCCCTATGAGTTACTGCCTGGGTTTTTTGCCTTCATCAGTGCTGAGAAGTGGCAGTGGTGACGCGAGCTGGGGCATGGCAGGCGCCTGGCTCTTGGAAAGGGACGTGCGTGCCAGGCTGGGCTCTGCTGCGAGGAGCAGATCCGCTCAGCGGAGCTTGATGTTTGCATCTTGCTCACCGAGGAGAAGCTGTTTAGCTTCTTGGTGATGATTAATATGAGCCGGCTCCATCCTTGGAGACCTGAGGTCCAGTCCCAAAGCTGCTGTGAGACCTCAGCAAGGCCATGTCAATGACCGTGTCCCTGGTATGAAAAGAAAGCCCTGATCCACAGCTCCCTTTTGTGCTGGTTCCCACTGTTACCAGTCAACCCATCCCCCAGCTTTCCCTAGCACTCTGTAAACAACAGGCAAGCGCCTGACCTTTCCATCAGCAGCGGCTGGGAGAGGGGCCTTTGCTGCTTTCCAGGCTGCCACATCTGCGCTGGTGTGGGTGCAGGAGGACCGAGATAGGTGCGTGGGGCGGTGTGGTGGAACACGCTGCCGGGCACTGAGGAGTGGCCGCGGCAGCTGCTGGCAGCGACAGAGCAGAGCTGTGTGGGGGACAGCTCAGCACCCAAACATGCAGTTTGCTCTGCCTGGGGCCAGCCCCCAGCTGCTGCGGGATCTGCTGGCAGCGGCGGAGCCTCCAGATGTTAGTAGGTTTTCCTGCTGGGCCTGCCAGAGTCCAGCCTGAGTGACCTGGAGTGAGGGTTCACCCATCTGTTTTCCTTGGGGATTTGCATTTTAAATTACTTGATTTCTTGGGGACCTTTTGGCTCCCAAGTCATGCCAGGTGCGCCTGCGCATTCACCCTCAGCCCTCGGCCCCTTGTCACCTAGCACGCTCGGAGCAGGCGCTCTGCGGGATATCTCTATGGATATTCACTTTCTCTGTTGATATTCCCCTGCATTGCAAGTTTTGGCCATGGGTCAAAGACAATGTTTGTAGACATGAGCTGACGTCAAAGGCGGCTTGGTGGTGGTGTGCCAGGGGATCACAGAGTTCCCGCTCCCTGGAGGCCTGGGAGCACAGTGGGAGTTCATCCTCTGCACAGATTTACAGCCCGCTCTGCATTTGCTGAGCGGTGCTCTGGTGGGCCCCGCTGGCTCCTGCCCTCCTGTGCTCCGGGATGGAGAACATCGCGTGTTCCCTTGAGGAGGTGTAGCTGCAATACTGTGTCCTTCACTCTGCCTGCCTGCAGAGAGATTTCAAAGGTGGGGGGGGAGGAAGGAAAGGGGCAGGGCTGAGGGGGTCGGGGGGGGGGGGGGGAGGAAGGGGCACAGCTGTGCTCCGATGGGTCACTTGCCTGCTGTTGCTCAGAGAGGGTGGAGAAGCCCTCCTTTGGTCTGCCCTGCTCCTGTGTAAGATCTGGAGAAAATCAGGCTTTAGACGTGGCGCCAGAGCTCTGGGATGTCAAGGCCTCCCAGATAAGGCTCCACACTTTCCTGTAGGATTTAGAAAGGAAAGGGAGGAGTGGGGGAGAAAATGAGGTGTGGTGTAGATACAGACTGCTGTAACCAGTGCTGTTAGGAGGGATTGCTTGTGTGACAGAGAAACACTCCTGGCATTATCAGAGGGGAGGATGTGCTGCTGGGGTGCTGGTTGCTGGCCCAGCCTAGAGGTGATGCTCTGCCGGGATTCACTGTGTGGCCTTGGGAACCTGCTTGCAGCTTCCCCGAAGGCACATGCTGGCTGATACTACCCTGAAAGCTGTGTCTGGCTTGCACCCTTGTGGGCTTCTCGGGACGTCCACTGTTCCTTTTTGTCTTTTCTCCTCTGTGCAGTTCCAATCTGTTCCCTGCTCTCTGGCTATGAACACCCTGCCGAGCCTGAAGGCAGGAAGCAAACACTGCAGAGGCCACGTTCAGTGCCGAAGGAGCCTGCCTGGCTCCATGCAGGCTGTCGGCACGGGCTGGGGAGGTTGGGGTCATCTCACAGGCAGGCCGTAGGCCCCTTTGAAATCTTTGACAGCTGCTCTGCTCTTTTGGCCCTGCTGCCTCCATCTCACAGCGGATTTCCCACCGTGTGTTTCCTGCCTGTCCCTCTTGGCCCTGTGTCCCATACGGTCGTGGCTCTCCGCCTCCCTGGGGAACAGACGCCACCGGCATGAGAAACAGCAATAGGCGGCCAGAGTGTCACGGCAAGGTCCAGGGCAGGCGGAAACACTCTGGTCGGGATGGCTCTGCTGCATACCCTGCTCAGAATTACAGGGAGCAGGAATATGGCCAACCCTTGCCTGCTTTCTAGCTCTTTTCCAAGGAGGTTGAGCAGCCCCAGGGGGAGGACCAGCGGTCAGGTCTGCTGGGAAGGGATGGAGGTGTCTTCCCATGGCAGTGCTGGTCGTGGTGTGCAAAAGCTTTGGCTGTGCAGACCCAGAAAACCACTGCTGCCTGTGCTGTGGCGTGTCTGCGGGGCAGATCTGGTGGGTGCACACTGGGAGAGGGCAGCTGGTCCGGGACAGGGGCAGCTGAGGGAGGAGGCTGAGCTGTGACTGTTCGGAGGCTGGAGGAACAGTGGGGTCTGTTCTTTTTTTCTGGGAGCGGTCCCAGGTTAACTGCCTCATGCCCAGCAGGTCAAGGGGAGTAGAAGTCTGTTCCTCATGCAAACGCTCAGGGCTTGTGGGTGTTTAAGGGCTCTGTTTTGCTTGGCAGAGGTTGAAAGTCACAGCAGGCTTCAAACCCTCCCATTCAGCATTTCCATGGTGACAGGCAGGCACTTCTGGTGGCTGTGCTGTCCTTGGTGGCACCAAAATAACAAGGTGTGATGGGTTTGCAAGCCAGAGCCTGTGGCCCCGCAGCTTTGTTCCACTACGGGGGAGCTGGAAAAGGCTCCTTCCCCAGTGCTCATGGAGGGTAGTTTATTTTGCCTGCAGTGGGAGAAGCACTAAAAGGAGGAAGGATTTTGTTTGAGAGCTGTGCCTGGCCTCCTGCTCCGTCACTGCACGTGGCACTGATGGGGGATGCCTGCAGCATTGTGTCCCCTGACAAAAGAACCCATCCTGTGCTTCTGCATTCATAGCCCATCATGGAAAATATTAGACCCGGCAATTTGCACTGCTGTGTGAATAACTAATTGAAAGGGAGGGGAGATGACTGATATATGCTTCCACAGTATGGGGAAGGTGCATTTCTGCCTGTGGAAAGGCATTTATCTCCCTCCTGTCACAGCACAGACCCTCCTCCTCGGGCTAACCACTGCAGATATCCTGACCATGCCATTTGGAAGGGACCTGGACTCAAAGGGATTTGAGTTGGATGAGGCATCAGCCAGGCATCCATATTTTGTGCCGTGGCACAGCCCCTCCTGTGGCACTTGGTGGGAGGTCTGGCCACAGTACTCACAGCTGCTCCAGCCTCGGGCCCTGCACGTGGCTCAGCAGCATTTTCTTGGAGCTCACCAGAGCACCGAGTCTTCTTGCCCTTGCGTGGAAATTCAGCGTGGCACTGTGGTACCTGGGGGTGGGTGGGAAACTGGAATTTTACATCCTCCACAAGCTGACTTAATATTTTTTTAACCCCCTGCGCCAGTAATGCAAACTAGGGGGGAGGGATGCAATCTTAAAACATTTTGTGAATATAAGTATTCTGAAATGTATCCTTTCTCCTTAGGAAGCTGCAATGAAATTCATGTTCTTCCATGAAATGTTCATATATTTTGGCCAAAGCAGTGTAGCTTTTGCTGGGAAACATCTATAAGTACAACCAGGGTGGTGGTGATTAGGAAGAGATTGAAACGCAATGGTATTTGTCAGTATTTCAGGGGCCAAGTCTTGCAAGTTTGCATGTGTGGGCACTATTTTCCTGTGCAAGGCTTCCTAGCTCCTTTGCCCTCTGGCCAGAGACCTGCAGCCAAAGGATGTGTTTCTTTGTAGGATCCAGCTCTGCGGGGGCCACCGCCGACACCGCAGCTGCCACTGTGGGTGTTGCAGCCCGGCTTTTGGGGAATTCACCCAGCACCTATCAGAGCTGGGAGCTGCACCGGTGGGGCTTTAACTGCTTATACAACTCCCCTTTGCGCTGTTCCCAGTGCTGCTTGAAAGGGTGTTTAGTTAATAGGATTATAAAGCTTTCCTGTCGTTAGGCAACGGAAATCAATGGTGGGCCTCCAGGGCAGAGTTTCATCCGATTTACCGCACAGTCACTAGATGGCTGTGCTGGGTGTGAAGCAAGAGACTGGTATGGTGCTGGAGGGAGGGTGTTCTACCTCCCATGCTGCTCTGGTGGGGCCTCCTGCAAATGCAGAGGGTGCTTTCTCGGTCTGCTGGTGCCAGCCACATGTTTTTCCAGCTGCAAGGGTCCTGGTTGGTGTCATGCCTGGGACCCCATAGGCAGTGAGGATGCTGATGCAGCCACATGGTGCTGGATGGTGTTCCCCAGCTCCTATGTCTGCTGCTGGGCTGGTGTGGAAAACCCTGACATACTCCCTTTCTGCAGCCAAAAGTCATGGCTCGGCTTAAAAGCAGCACTGCTCTGCAATGCTTGAGGGGGCTTCACCCTCCACTCTGCTTTAAGATCACCCGGAGACGGTGGGTTGGTAGGATGGCTCATTAATCTGTGCAAAGCAAAGTGAGTTCACAATTTGCCATCCCCAAAATGCAGCAGCCCTCTAGTCCCTGAGGGGCTGCAGACCTGGCTGGGGATGGGGTGGGGGGAACACAGCCCCCTTTGGGGCGGGCTGCACGTCTGCGCTGCATGGGGGCCGGGTCTGGGAAAGCTGAGGTCTGGCTGCGGCCCTCGGGGAGGTCAGGGAAGGGCCTCCGTGCTCTCTGGGCTGTGTCTGCTGAAGCCGACAGCCCTGGGGTCTGGTCTGTCCTGCCCTGCTGTGTCCTTGCCCCCTGCCATTCCAGGCTGAAATGCCTCTCCCTCCCTGATCTGGGACCATCCCTCTCGGGAGAGGTCTGCAAAAGGCATTGGCTCCCCTTGCAGCCAAGAAAGCGATGTCGAACCCTCCTCTGTTTTCACAGGAAGATGGGGAGCAGCTGAACAGGAGGCCTGAAGGAAACTTCCAGGAAAGTCAACCTGTTTCAGGAATCTGGCTGTGCAACAAGTGTTTCCCATCCCCCTGGCTGACACAGGCTGGTGGAGAGGGGACTGCATGTGGTGGAAGCTTCTTTAAACCCCCTAGCCTGCAAATCCAGCACGAAGAGGGAGGATCTGGAGAACCTTTGGTTTAGTGCATAGGGCTGGAAACCTCTGAGCTGTCTCTTATCTCTCTGAGCCCACAGTTCCTTGTCTGCCAAGTGACATGGAACAGTGATGTGGATCTACAGATAACCTCCTGGCCCTGTGTTATGTAGGCTCAAGTATGTGTGAGGAGCTGAGAGGGTTTTAAATAACATGAGGTCCTGTGGATGAGAGCAGGCTCCAAGGGTGGGGGGGCGGGAACCTCCTCTGGGTTTGTTTAAGCTTCAGCTAAACCCTGGAAAATGTGCTAAGGGAACAGCTCTGCCCAGTGCTGGAGGCTCGGCCAAGCGGGTGAATTAGTGGATGCTCTGTCTCTGGCAAGTGCTCCAGACGTTGCGTTGTGCTATACATCACACCTGCATGCCCCCGATCGCCTACAGGCCTGGCTGCATGCAGACATCTCCCGGGAGAGATGCCCTGGCCTTGCTGCCAGCCTGGTCTCTCGCCGCAGGTGGCTGCTGCTCTGGCCTGGCTGCCGAGTGGGATAAACCCCGACGGAGAAATCACAGTTACTAACAGTGGGCATTGTCACACTTGCTGGTGCCCTCAGCTCTCAGTTTCCTGCAGCACCTTTCTCTCCAGCAAAGATTTTGTTTGCTGCGGGAAGCAGCTGGCCACGCTGCCGGGCTGGTGCGGGGACCACTGAGCTCCGTTGTGCCCACGTCCCACGGGCTGCAGCTGGCCTTGGGGGAGCCGGGGAGTGCTGGCGTTTGGGAGCTTATTTCCTGGCCCTGATCTTTCCTGAGATCTCTCCATGCTGGAGTGTTGCGGGCTTCCCTGACAGGCAGGTGTTTTGGGAGATGATGGAGCTTTTCCTTGGGTTTGGAGCTGGCAGGGAACAGCTGTGATGGGCACAGGACAGTTTGTGGCATCCTCCCACGCCAGTACCCCTGCAGCCCGCAGCTCCCAAGCCTGCCGTGTGAGCCCAGCCTGGGAAGCTGGGCACCCAAGCATGAATACAGTCATCCCAGCGGTGCAGGTCCTGTGCCAGGGATTTCCCTACATTAGAGCGGCACCTGGGTCTCTCCGGCAGCGCGGTGGGGTGGGGTGGGGACACCAGGGAGGTGTCATTAAAAGGGCTCAGCCTAGTGGAAACTGAGGTTAGCTTTGGGGTGCGTGAGGAAGGGGTGGCGGTGGCAGCTATGAACTGCAGGGGGTCATATGGTGACTGCCCACCTCTGCGCTCTCCTGCAGTGTGGTGGTGCGGGGTGCTGGTGCCCCTCAGGGCAGAAGGGAGTGGGGAGCTGCTCTGTGACATCTGTCTAGGGACAACAGGTCCTTCCTCCACCCTGGGCTCCCCAGCTGTGTGCACCTGGGGCTGCTGCATTGGTGTCCCCATCTCTGGGGGAGGGCCATTACAGAAACTCGATAAACTGTTGCCATGACAGCCTTGAGCACTGCTCCTTCCCGATGCTGTACCCGCCATGACAGCTCAGTATTACTGTCTCCCATGGGACTGATTTCAATAGGATAAAGTGCTTTCAGCACGGGACGAGGCAGATGGATCACAAGCAGCAGAGCCCTTTTATCCTGCCAATGCAGGGAAGCAGCCTCAGAAGCAGAAGGGGGGTGGGGGGGTGGGTACCTGACAGCCCCTTTCCTATGGGGGAGAGGTGGTCCTCAGTCTCGTTTGCATCCTCTTGCATCCTCTCACAGCCCCCTGAGCTGCACCTCTGGTCTCTGTTGCTGCAGTGACAGTCTCCATGGAGACCGGTCCAGCACAGCCGCATCAGGGACCACAGAGGGGGAGGCTATGGGGAAGCCGTGGGGAAGCATCCCCATCCCCTCCCCATGGGGACATGATGGCTGCCAGGGTGCACTGTCAGCCGCAGGGGAGCGTGGAAATTGAAATCCCTCAAGTGGCAAATGTGTGGAGGAATCCCAAGAAAACTAATTGGTTCCCCCCTCTCTCCCCCCCCCCCCCCCCCCCCGCTTTAATGCTTGTTGGCTTTCAGTTTGCATTGGTAATTGCAGCTCTGCACCTATTACAAGGCTGTCTCATGCTTCGCACGGGCTTGATTGCAAATTAATTTTGCATATGTATCTATTCTGGGGAGCATGGGAATTTATTCAGCTCAGGATGCTGAATGCCAGACAGGCTTTCCAGAGACATGAGGTGCCGCACGGGCTGTGGCTGCTGTCAGGAGCAACTTTGAGGGAACAAGGGTGGCCTCTTCAAATAAATGGCTGAAAACAAGGGTGCAGATACAACTCCATGGGATTTGTTCTACTAGCTCATTTGCGACAAGACAGACAAATTTCAAGTGAGATATACAGAAGCACCCATGAGCTTAAATATCAAAGTGTCTTGGATTTTCACTGAAAAATAGGTATTCTACCAGCTCATGGTCTCCTGGAAGTCCCGCTAGGCATCCACCGTCATGCCTGTGCCTGTATCTGCCTCTCTAAATCTACCTCTAGGCTTTTTGTAAATGCCAGAGTTCTTCAGAGGCATGATATCAGGTTGGGATTTCTGTGTTTTTGAAAGCCGATTTCCTTTTTCTATTACCGGTAAGTATCAAAGGGGAAGAACTGTTGGGATTTTCCATTTGCCTTTCACTCGTCATGCTGCTTTGTTTCCTCTTTGCCTTTCTAGCAGCCTCATGCAGTGAAAATAAACCAGTTGGTTTTGTGTCATTTCTCTCAAGTGCAGCGTTCTCGTGCATGTGTAGGATGCCGTGATGTTTGGGCTGGCAGACAATACATGGAGTTGCAATTTCCTTTGAAAAACAAACTCGCCATTGTTATTTCTGTGGAGTTTCTTTAATTTTGTGGAAGTCTTTGATGCCTGACTGCATCAAGCACTGCAGTCAGCCTTCCTTAGGTGGGCCTTTGTCCTCGTGAGTCACTTGGCATAAGGAATGACCACCATGGTGGGAGAGGTTGGTCATCAGTTCTTGGAGTATTCCAAGTGTTTACACCATTGCAGCTGTGCTGGGTACTAAGACCATCCTGTGCATGAGTATGTCACTGAAACCTGCATCCACCTATGCAGAGATTCAGTCGTGGCCCATCACGGTGTGCCCAAAATGATGTGCTTGTAGGGTAGTGGAGGCTGTTCAGACCTTAAGGGATGGATGCAGGAGTCAGTCTCTCCCTGGGGCAGCAGCAAAGCAGTCGGGAGCAGGATGCACCCAGCATAGGGATCGCTGTTTAATTGCCCTGCAGTTGCTCTGTTCCTGCCAGGACTGTTACTGGAAAACAGTGTTTTTCCAGTAATTGTTGCTAAGCAGTGAGGTCTCATGATGGGCTTTATCTGCTCAGCTGGATCTGTAGAAAACAAGATCTCCACTACAAAATGTAATGGGGAAGCATCAGTGGCTGTGCTGGGGTTTCTCGGTCTGCCAGAAGTAGCCGCTGGGGTACGGTGATACTGGGAGAGATTTCTCCTCCACCCCCTGCAAGGCTGCCCTACGCTGCTGTTGGGTGCCAGCAGTGAGTTGGTCCTGTGCTTGTGGGGATGGCTCCTCTGCTAACCTTGCAGCGGTACGTTTAAGGTGTTCGACCGCTGTTGCTGGAGGTTCTGGGATCGTAGTACAGTTTCCACTTGTGCCAGCCAGTCTGGAGGAGCAATAGGATGAGGCTGTCGTTCAGAAATCTGCGTGGGATCATCATGTCTGGGCTGGTTTGATGCCGGGGGAATCTTTGCTTTGTACTTCTGCTAAAAATCTCCCAGTGGGAAATTGTTTGAAACTACTTTGCTGGTTTCTGTTGAAGGACCATTACGTTCCCCAGTGACTTATGCAGGTGTGCGGGGAGACAGGTGGGTGGACATGCACAAGCTGGCCGCTGGTGAGCAGGGGAAGGTCCCACACTGCCTCCGGGACTGTGTGAGTGCCCATGACGTCTGCCTGGTTACCTTTGGCTGAAGCCTTCCATGCACAGCAGCTCCCGTGTCCCTTCAGCCCCCACCCACTGTGTCCCGTTCCTGTTGGATTGAGACAGTTCTCCAGAACGGCCGTTTCTTTGTCCAGACTCTTTGCTGCTGCTCTGCCTGGCATCTCTCCTGGGACTCTGCACTTGCAGTTTTGCTTTCCTTCACAGTCTGCCTGCATGCTGCGCGACTTTTCCAGAAGGGTTATCCCTTTGGCATCTTCACGGCTGCCTGGTGGGAGGTTGCTGGGCTCTGGGGACCAGCAGAGCAGACTGAGCCCCTGCCAGAAGCCTATGCTCTGGCGTAGCAGCCTCTGCCATCTGTCCCTTGCTGTTACCATGAAATCCAGGGGCACACCACAAACTGGAACACCAGCAGATGATGCGACTCCTACACCTTCACACTACCTTTGCAAAGACTCCTGTTCTTGTGGTAAAGATTAGCTGCTGGACAGGATAAGTGGATTCCTGGGGGTGGTAGCCCTTGGAGACTGGCACTTGAGTGTGATGTCTGTGTCCTTCCCAGGATGTCGGTGCAGTCACTTAGGCCTGTTGGAAGGTGCAATCCCAGCTGACCAAGCCCAGCTTGTTACTGGAAAGTTGTTGTTGGAAAGGCGCGCTCTGCCAATCTTTTGTTGCAGGGAGATGATTTACCTGAGCTGGGGCTGAAGGCCAGGTTTGAATCACCTTTCCTGGAACCAGAGCTGTGGGTACTGCCCATGCTGGGGGCAGGTTTTGTTGCTGGTGACAGCAGTGTGAAATGTGGGACCGTCCTCTGTGGGAGCGCATATTGTATTGTCACCAAGACATCGTGTGCGTAGAAAGACAGCAACTGGCCATGCCAGGGTGTTTCCTGGGCTGTGGCACTACCTGTCTGTGATGAAAAGAGCCAGACAGTTGCCAAAATGCTGTCAGCTGGGAGTTGGGAGACCGCCCTGGAAATACTGCTTTGTCCGTGTGCTGTGACCTCTCCTCCCCTGCGAAGCCGTTGCCAGGGCTGGTGCGGTGCTGCCCTCTGTGTCCTTGCGGCTGCTCATCTCAGCCATATGGTGGTTCAAAAACCTGTCTAATTTCCAGTTGAAACTTATTTTATGGTGGGTTTATTGCTATCTGTTCTCGTTCCAGGCTTGTCCATTAGTTCCCATTCCCGCAGCATGTAAGCACTGGTTTTCTCACCCCTGCATTTCTCTCGGGAATGGTGGGCTGGATCCTGCTGCAGTCCCACGCTCTGCCCCAGTGTGCTGGGAAGGTGTCCAGCTCTGACTGGGAGCGACACCAAGGGTCCTTGTGTGTGAGACCCATCTAACCCCAGCGTCTTGGCTGGCTCTGGCTCCTGTGTGAATGACTCAGCCCAGCCACGGAGGCCAGGAGGGAGCGGGGCTGGTGCTGGCTGGGTGCTGAGCAGGGCTCCAAGCCCAGCTTACCTCACGCTGCAGGAATGCTCGGCTCAGCGGGGCTCCTCGGTTCTCCCCTGAAACCCAGGCGTGCCGCAGGCTGGGCTTGTGGCCTCAGGCAGCAGCTGGGTTTGGGAAAGCCGGGGCAGGGCTGCATCGTCCAGGACCTTTGCCCTCGTGCGACAAGGGGCAGCCCCAGAGTGGGACCCGCTGCTGCCTGCAGCCATGGGAAAGCACCCAGAAACGCCTGCCTGCAGCAGGGTCTGCTCACCCTATTCAGCACCCCCGCCGGCCCCAGCAAGAAGGGCAGCTGTAAGGACATAAACTCCTTTTTGAGGGCGATGGGGACTTTTTGATTGATTTGGCCCCGTCATTTCACATGCCCATCTGATGGGTGCTTAGCTGCCCCAGTGACTGTGCTTGCTGTGTGCAGCTTGATGCACCCACCAAAACTGCTCCCCCCCCCTCTTCCCTCCCTGAAGAGACACCCTGGGTGTTTCCCCCAGTCACTGCGCCTGTTCCTGCAGCTGATGAGGGTCATGGACTTGACCCCAGGTTTATTCTTGTTTGTGAGAGCAATAACATCTGTGTGGTACGTGTATGTAGGTGATATACATATTGCTCCATGTTGACTCACACTACTGCTACTGTTGGTGCAAATTCTGTAGGGAGATGCTCTTTGTAGCACAACCACCCCATTTTGTGCCATACTCCCTCTAGCAAAACTCTGTTTTGGAGTCACGGGCTCTCTCTGGTGGAAAAGGCAGCTGGTGCCATACTCACCTGGGCAAAACTTTCCACACGGAATTGACCTGCAAACAAAATGATCACCAATATTCACTGTCTTTTAGTGCCATGCTGCATTTTCAGTGCCATAAGGTTCCCAAGCACTCTGGATGTGAATTATTTAAGCCTTGCTGTGGTCCTCGGAGTACAGGAAGGCACTGAGCTGAAACTGCCTCTGACAATGGAAAGCAGGGATGGAAGAAGAGAAGGAAAGAAAAGGGGAGGCTCCAGCTCCAATCATTCACGCTCTCTGTCTCACACCCTCTCATCCTTCCAGCTCTGCTTGTTTGCCTGCCACAACAGCCAGAGGGAAATGCTGTAGCTGCTGCAGACACAATTTGGTCATAATCAGAAATCAACAGCAGGCAGAACCTGTTGTGTCTCTGAGACAATGCACGGGGTTTGCGAGTGCCATGCATGTAGATGAGGCTGAAAACCTCACGCCAGTGCAAAGCAGCAGCTAGAGCCAGCACCGAGATTGCCCTGAAAGAAAGGAGAGGCTGGGGGAAGGCAGCGTGCCGTGGCATGCTTGCAGAGGGCTGTTTCACCGATCTCAGGAACATCGCCAGCTACACACATGCACACACACAGACGCACTTGCTCACACACGCGCACACACAGCCTCTTGGTGCAGCTCCTCGCAGCTCTTTGATTTGCAAGGAAGGAAATAAGACCTCTTAGAGCAGCAGAAGCAGCAGCTGTTGGCAAGATGTGCTGACAAAATTGGGCAGGGAGAGATCTCCAATTTGTTTCACTGCCTGGGCTGGACCCGCTCCTGGAAGAGGAGCGGCGGAGGAGACAGAGAAGAATGAGCAGCCCCTCCATCCCCGGGAAGATGGAGGCAAAACCTTTGTTCAATGTGCAGAAGGCACTGGTGCAGCCTGTGCAGATGTGCATGTTGGATATCCCCCTGAGCGTGCAGGATGATGATGTAAGTAGAAGGCAAGCGAGCTGCCAGCCCGTTTTTGGCTCCAGGGACGGGGTGGGTGGGTGTGCAAGGGGCAGAGAGGTGCTGTGACCCCACCCCGGCGCCATCCGGGGGTGGTGAACTTCTGGCGAAGTTAAAGATGCCAAGAGCTGGCACCACCTCCAGATGTGATTGTTTCCTTTCTGAAGCGGTGTATTTTGAGGCAGACCATGTCTTGCATCTGCCAAATCCAAGGCACCAAAATGAAAGGAGGAGTTTGGGAAGGAGGGGAGGCTTCCTACATGGAAGACAACTTGTGTTGTAGCTCAGTGTAAAAGGGAGTGTTTGCTCTGTGTGTGTTCTGGCTCTGCTGCCCTGGGGTGGCTGATGGATGTGAAAACCTGGGAGGCAGCAACTGGCTGCAGAGCTCGGCTCTGCCTCCGCGCACCTTGGTGGCTGCCCTGCCTGGGCTTGCTGGCTGTGGGCACGCTCCTGCCCTCTCACTCTGCTGTGGTGCTGCAGCTGTAACCAGCTGCAGGGTTTGGTCCACGATGCAAATATCGGTGTTGGTTGCAGCACTGAGGTGCAGGTTTCCCAGTGTGTTGGGGTCAGGGGATTCCTGGGGAGGGCTTCTCCTGTCACCTCGACTCTGCCCCTCGCAGAAATACACCGTGAATCTGACTGTGCAAGGACGGACCCCGCGATAAAGCTACTGGAGAACCCAAAACGGGGGCAATGCTTTCCAGAGCTGGCGGGTGGTGAGCGGTCAGCATCCTGCCTGTGTACGGATTTTGGGTGTGATCCAGGTGCTTTTAAAATTTGAGGCAAAACTTCCTTTGATTTTGGAGCAGGGAAAGTCCATGTTCTTGCTGTGTGTGTTCAGTGTTCATACTGTCACTGCAGGGGAGGCTTAAATCTGGATTTTCTTGATGGCAAACAATTGATATGTCATGGTTAGTGTTATCTTCCCTTGTACGTTATCTGTGTGGTTAAAGAGGTGAAATGACAGTACAGATTCAACCTCGCTTCCCTGGGAAGAGGGAGGACTTTCCTGCAGGGCGGTGTTGGATCTCAGCAGGGGTGGGAAGCCCCAGCTCAGCAGCCTGCAAGTGTCTCTGCAGGGACAGGGGACTTGCAGGGAGCCTCCTATATTTAGAAACACCTCAAGGCTTTGCCGGGATCGACTGCACTAATGAAGAAACCTGTGACGGCCACTGCAGAGCTGGCAGGGTGTGCCGGGGTGGGAAATATGCCCCGAAAGCGCAGGTGCCTCCCGCAGCATGTGTGGGAAGGAGGGAGGGCAGCCGGCGTGGGGAGGAGGCTGGAGCAGGGGATGAAGTGGGCGAACCAGCAGCTGGATGCTTTATTCTCCTTTAGCTGGACCTTCAAGCAGCAGATTTCTCGAGGCTTACGCTACGTGATAGCCATTCCCACTCAGTATTTCGATCTGGTGCTGGATTTCCCTGCGGCGCGGGGGATCCCTCAGGGTTTGCCCGACACAGGTGGGGGCTTCCCTCCCTGCAGAGGGGAAAGCCTGAGCTGGAGACCTGGGCAGTGGCTGGGACCTGGCACGGGGGATGCCCTGGCCTGGGTGGCTTGGAAGTGACCTCCGCTTGCTAATCATATTCCTGGGTTTATTGCAGAAAAAAATCTTTTTTTTAAGGAGGTCGTGCACTGTGTTAGAGGGTTGGGCTTTCTGGTTTTGGTTGGTTGAGTTTTTAACAATTCCTACTGACTCTTTGGCAGCTGCTGGGTCACAGCCAGTCCTGGGAATCATGTCATGGTGAGGCACCAACCAGTGCACATTGGGGTGTCCCCAGCCCTTGGGTCATCGCTGGGGTGTTAGCTCCGTCATGTTAGCGCTTCCCTGTGGAAAGTTAAACTGCCAGGAGGTCAGGCTGGGGGCTGGTGGTCTCTAGCATCCCCATTTCCATGTAAATTGAGGCTCTGCATGTGCACCTTGTGCATTTCCCAGCCATGATCACCTGTCCCAGCTTGGCGCTCCACTGGTGCTTTCACCCCCTGCCCTCTCCTGCGTTGGGCAGAGCAGGATGAGACCCCCAGGGGCGAGCATTGGCTGGCAGCACCTGTGAGCTGGAGGCAGATCAGGGATTGCGCTGCCTCTCTGTGCTCATGTGCCACTGCTTCGAGGCTGAGTATGTCCCCTGCTTTTCCATTCCAGGAAACTGGGGGCATAGCAGCCCCCACAGAGCTGGCACCTACCTCTGCTGCAAAGCACCAGCCGGTGAGGAAATGCTACTGGGGAAGTCCCCAGCAGCACTTCTGTCTGCGGAGTGATGGGGAAACTCCTCTTTCACAGCTGAAAGATTTCCCCCCAGTCAGGCAGGGTTTGGTGTGTCACACACACCCACGTGCAGGTACCTACTCATCTCATGCCATCACTTTTGCCAGTCTGTGTGGACGTGGTTGAGGGAGCCCTGTTGGCATTTTCCCCTCTGTTTCAGGACTTCCAGGCTCATGAATTGCCTGTTTTTTCTTGGAGATGGCACCAGCTTGTTGGGAAAAGTGTAGCAACATGTGTTACATGGGGACCTTTGGATCCTCACACCCAAAGGAAGCTCTGCTGAGAGGTGGGGGGCCAGAAATCAAGCCGGGAGCATGCTAACAGCACCACAGCGGGCTGGCCTGGGCCCAGCGCTGCCTTCCTGACCCGTGGCAAGTGCTGGAGTACTTGGGCAGGTCTGCAGGAGGCAGGGGTGGGAGAGGGTCAAACAAATCAATTTCATGGGAAGGGAGTTGGAGCTTTTCCCGGCACTGCAGGTCTCAGCTACATCCCCCACCTGCCCCAAGCCCTGCTGCCCTTTGCAAAGGTACTCTGGGGTGGTGGCTGCGTTGCCGCAGTTAAGTTGGTTCTTTGTGACCCTCCCTGCCCTTTGCAAAAGGAGCATCATGCCCCATCACTGAGCTCCTCTCTTCCCAAAGCACCCTGTAGCCCCCGCCATGAGCCCTCCCTGCCCTCCCCTCCCCATGGCTGGTACCCCTACCAGAGGAACCGTGCCATGTGCTGCCACATGCTCCTGTGCCGTGCTCCGCATCCGAGCCAGCCGTGCTCCCAGAGTGCTCAGAAACCTTCCTCGGGTCCGGAGCCTGTTTGGTTTTGTGGATGAGGAGTTGGGCGAGTGTTTTCAGTCTCCCCAGGTGGGAGCTGCCATGCAGGCTTCTGCAGCAGCAAGGGGACCGAGTGGCAGAGGAGTCGGGATGCAACCGTGAGGACTGGGAGTGTTGCAGGGGGGGCACAGGGGTGCAGTGACACCGGAGACCCAGGCAGGGGGCACGAGGCAAAGCCGAAAGCCATGGGAGCAGAGCTGTGTTCTGCTGCGCCCCTGACTCCTGTTGGCACTTGCTTTTATGGGGCCACAGGAGCATCTGGTCACCGCTGCGTGTGCTCCTGCTGAGACCTGGCGTGCCCGGGCTGCTGTCAGGTCTCTCCTCTCCCTGGAGGACAAATCTTGCCATCTCTTTGGCCTGGACCTCCTGCACGTGCAAGGCATCGTGTGGAAATGGAGCTCAGTGGACCTTTTCTGCAGGATCTGCCCATCAGCCTTCATCCCCAGTTGGGCCGTATCTGTGGGAAGGCCTGGCTTGAAAGATGGGCTTTCTTCGTGCTGCAAATCCATTCAGTGAACGCGCAGCTGACCCCTTTCAGGCTGGGTTCCCTGGGGAGCAGGGCTTTGGCCTCAAAAAGGAGGAAAGGAGCCAGGCAAAGCACAGATCTTGGGACACTTCACAAAGACGTGAGCCCCAGGGTTTTCGGTTTGCTTGTTTTTCAGGAAAACTGCTCTACCCCAGCAAGGAATAGGGCTTCTTTGGGGAGCATGTCACCAGCAGGCAGTAGAGCATTGGGAGTGATGGAAATGGGTTGCCCATGCCCGTGTCCAGTGGCTGGCCAGCTGGAAGAGGAACGCCCCCCCCCTCCGGCTACCCCCAACATGGTGGTGTGTGTCGGGCAGAGGAGGTTCTTGTTTCTCTCTCCCTTGCTAGCTTTCAATGAAGTTGTCAATCCCTCCCTTTCATAATTCAGTCACAGCAGTTGCAAAATTTCCCAGGGTGCCTCTCTTGCTATTATGGGTAGGGATTTCCAAAGCTTTGCTAATAAAAGAGCAACAGTTTCTATATCGGGGAAATGGGGAAATCAATGAACGGACTGTTGCAAGTGATATAACGGCTTTTTGTGGCATCTCAGGCAGTTCCCTAATATGATGGAGCTTTTATGGCATGCTGGTTTGTCAGCTTAATTGGCAATATCCGCTCCCTGGGAGTGGGAGCCTGCAGGGCTGGGAGGCACCAGTGAGCTGATGCCCTGTGGTGGTGAGGGGCTGCTGCCCAGGCCCCGTGGTCCCAGCGCATCCCTCCTGCCTGGTGAACTGGTCCAGTCATGGTTGGGCATCCCAGGCCAATGCCACGCAACTGACCCCGCCCTGTGTCACAGTGAAAATCAGTGGGAAATACCCTCTTGTTGCAACGCCCAGTAAATGGCAAGTCGAGGAGAGTGCAGCATGGCCTTTGGTCTCCTCCAGCACAGCTGTGTCCGAGTTGGACGCTTAGTGCGGCTCTACAGAGGGAGAAGAAAAGTGATCAGGTGAAATTCTCAGTGTCCTGCTTGGGCACTTGCATCCTCCAGAGCCTGTCCTGGTGGCCTCCCCACCTTTGCCTCCTTCCTTTCCCCTCTGTGATGTCCTAATAAGCGCAGTTAGGTTTGACTTCAAAGTGGTTAGCAAATATTTTCCACTCCAGTGGACTAATTAGTTAAATTACATTTCACATGCTAATTTATTCCTCTAATATTATTTTTTTCCCAGCGTACTAGAATACAGGAGCAGATAAAAGCTTGGGTTGACCTTAAAGCCAGGCTCAGAGGAGCTGGAGATGGGAACAAATGATGATTTCCCAGGTTTGCTGTGGCACAGGCTGATTCCCCGCTGCATTTGAGGTCTCGTTCAGTTGAGCTTTAAGCGTAGCTGATTGCAACCCAGGTGTCTTGGGTGAAACACTGTACTCTGGCACATAGAAGAAAACCTTTCAGATCAGCAGTAACGAGCTGCTAATTTCCAGTTTCTATTGTTCCTGTGCAGCACCAGTATCACCTTGAAGTGCTGTGTAAATTAATCCTCCAGGGAGTGGGTGGGAATGGTGTTACTTCCCATGCCCCAAGGGGTGAGGGGATCTGCTTAGTCAACGGGCACCAGAGCCGGATTCAGTGTGGTGCCTCCAGGGTTGTGTCCCACAGCAGGGAGGACGGCTCTCCTGTTTATGGCTCTGTGAAGGGGCTGGAAAGGCACCTTCCTCGCCAGGCTTGGCAGGCTGAATCCCCAGGGCTGGCTGGTAGGTGCTTTCCCTGTGCTGGGCCAGTGGGGCTGAGCTCCCTCCGGGGGGCTGCCCGTGGGGCAGCAGGTGCCTTTGGGCCCTGGGGTGAGCTGGTGAGCGGGTGGGTTGCACGGTGTGAAAGCCTCTTGTCCTGCTGGTGTAGCCCTGCTGGGGTCAAGACATTTAACGTCTCCAGCAGCCCCAGAAGCAGCTCCAGCCCCAGCAGCATCCGTCTGCTTCCCCAGTGCAGCTTTGCCAGCCTGTGCCCCTCGGCAGCAGAAGGGCTTCCACCAAGAGCCAAGTGGGGCTGCAAGTTGGTGCTCGCGTCGATCAAAGGCTGATGCCGTGTGCCGGGCGCTGAGGTGAAGCGATAGCTGCAAACAGCCCCACAATGAATCAAACTCTGTCATGTTTATATCAAAGGCTGTTTCTTTTCCACTGCCTGCGTATGGTAGATGTTATCGAGAGGGAGGAGCTGAAAATGAGCGCTAGGACTGTTTCCTGACCACAATTACAGTCAAAACAACAAATCCCTCCATCCCTGCCCTTGGCCAAACTCCCCTTTTCCCTTGGGCAAATCATCGCTCTGTGTCCTTGGGGAAAATTAGAAACTATGGAAAAAGTCTCCCAGGTTGAATTCTCATTTGTAAGGGCAGAAACTTAGAAGCACACTGTAAAGCCTTGGGATTTCTGGGAATTGCCCTGGCCAGGCTGAAGGCTGAGCCCATCTAACGCCTTGCGTGCGTGTATGGGGCAGCTTCAAGCCTGCTGGTGGCCCCTGCAGTGGTGCTATGGAGTGCTGCCACAGCCGCCGGGGACAGCTCGTGTAACCCCTCTGCCATGTCCGTACCCCTGTGCTGGTTTTACCCTCCCCTGGGACTGATGCTGCTGCCCCATCAGCCGGCTGGACCCCTGTGAGCTGTGAACGTGCGAGGCGATGGGCGACCTTTGGCTGGCTGGTGGCTGAGGCGGTGTCTCTGTGGCTGTCCCAGCAGCTTTTGGGGTGGCGGCAGTCCCCGTTTCCAGCCCTTCGTGAGGCTTCAGAGAAGGAATGGTTGGTGTGATAGCTGAGGATTTACACTGGCTTAAAGGGATGGGGAAAAGGGTCACCGATTACTGCTACATTTGGTCCACCAGTGCTAAAGCAACCAGAGTTGTAGCCTCTGTGTGAGCCTGTGTTTGTCGACGGAGTAAACAAGTGAAACACAGCCATGGGAGTGCCGGGCCAGTAATTTCAGGGTTACTTTAAATAAGCAGTTAGCAGGACTGTGCTGATGTGGTCAGGCAGACGAGGGTTGCCAAAGTGAAATAAAAACGCAGACCTCTGGAGCCTCGACCAGCGCCTGCTGCAACTCCCTGCGGTACCGTCTGCCTCAGGGGCTCATCCTGCCCGAAGGTTTGTCATCACAGTCCAAACACGGTCACCCCTGCGATGTCCTATTTGCAGATTTTGAGATGTGTGATACTCACCAAGCATCTCTGCTTGCCCTGTGTGTAGCTGGCTGGTCAGGCATGATCACACCAGTGCCACCTCCGGGTGGCTGCTGTGCGTGTGCAGCAGTGCCGGGTGCTTGCTGGCACTCCACCGCTGCAAGGGCTGGAATTGCCCGACCGACTCTTGCTGCTGCCCTGATGGAGTTGTTGGTGCGATTAAAGCAATGCTGATTCTCTGTGTATTGCAAGTGCAGAAGGAGCTGAAGTTTCCAGCAACTGTTCAATCGATCTGCTTTCCACATATTTTTATAAGTGGCCTGGCTGGATCTGTGCTTGCTAGCGCTAGCTGCAGAGCAGAAACTGCAAATCAAATCGGGTAAAATACTGTGTGCCACATCGTCTACTGGTGTAAATCAAGGCAAACCCACCAGTTTTGGTGGTATTGCAATCTGTCTCTAGCTAAGGACATAAATTGATGTCCAAGGTGACATCCCAGAGTGTTTCTCTGCTTTGCTTTGCTTTTCCTTCCTATCCCTTAGCGCCAGCTTTTCTGAAATCTAAGGACAATGTAAGAGCTTGCTCCTCTTGCAGTTTTTACTCTGCAGACGTGTATTTCCAAGAGGTGCAGGCTCTGCTTCTTGCACTTTCCCTTCTCCAGTGAAATGGGATCTCTTCTTTGTGCTTTTGGCTTTCTTGCTCACAGCTCTCATTTTTCCATCCTGATGATACCTTGGGGACCCTCAAACTTGGCAGAGCATTTTTTGTGGCTCCAGGCACCGCTGAGGCAGATGCCTGGTCCTGGTGCCCATGTGCTGCTGGCGGTAGTTGGCTCCATCCCCACACCCCGAGGCTGGGCACCCCGATGAACGGCAGATCGGCAGCGGGCCGCGGAGCAGCTGCCTCCTGACGGTTTGATTCAATAAGAGTCCGTCAATACAATTTGCTGTCACCTGTCACTTTGCATTGGGGTTCTGAGCAGCGCCTGCAGATGCAGCTGTTGCAGGAGTGCACCGTGAGGGCTGCCAGTGCTGCTCGGTGCCCATGTGTGCTCAAACAAGGCAAACACCGTTTACTGACTGGTTTGGCACATTATGGTCAAAGGCAGGTTGCTGCATGCCGGCTTGGGGTCGTTGCAAGAGCACAGGGGCACTTCAGCCCTGGCTATACTGCTCTCCCTAAGCGGAGATTGTGAGTCGGTAGGTGTGCGTGTCTCCTGCCTGCCAGTGCAGCCCCATCCCTCCTCTGCACAGCTTCCCGTGCCGCATCCTGCAGCGGAGCTGGCCCGGGGACAAGGCTGTCATCAATACAACCACTTGATTTGGAAATATGCCAGCTGCAAACACAGGGAAACAGAGGTTTCACCCCATTTACAGTCACAAATGTGACAGCAGAGTGTGGATATAGCCCTGGGCATCTCCATCCAGGGACTCCATCAGAGCTGGCCCGGTTTATTTACCCCATGTTTGGCAGCAGACAGTGAGCCCCAGGGCTGCGTGGCAGCTGAGACAGCTGAGTGGCAATACTGAAGCAGAGGTGTGCCCTGCGTGCATTGATGTGCGGTTAAATGCCTTGCACCGGACCCTGCCTGCCCTCAGATGTGGCTGCTGCCGCAGGCGCGGGTGGCACTGCTTCGTGCTGATGTAAGCTCGCTCTGGCAGTCCATGGCGTTGCTGAAAACATCCTTATGTCGGCACACAGTCACTGCACGGCTGCACCTTGGCCAGCACCAACGTGCCTCGGCGCGCTCAGCACCTCTCCCAAGCCAGCACGTGGCTTCGGTGGATCCCCTGACCCTCACTGTGCACTAGTGTCCCCATGCACGACACCAACTGTTTAAGCATTGCCAAGCACAGGCAGGCACTGCTGCTGCATTTGGGTAAGGGTGAATTTAGCCATGTGAGCTTCAAATAATGCTAAGCGACTACCTTGCCAGGAGCACTGGTTTGAAACAGCTTGATTTGGCCACTGTGCTGGCTATCAAGTGCCATTTTGATGCAAATAGCATCTTTGGTTTCAGTGCAATGTGCTTGGGAGGTGGTAAAACGCTACAACCCGAGTAACAGAGGACAGCCAAGATAGAGCTTGGTGTTGGGTCTGCCTGTTGTGAACCTGGAGTGCTTGAATTGCTTTGTTTTAGTATTACCACTGCTGAAACCATTGGCTATGTCTTGCCCTGAGGAGGTGGCTCTCGCCAGATCCTTCTGCCCGGTGGCAGAGCTCTTAGCTGTGTCATATGACACTGTAACGTAGCGACCCGGCAGGCTGGTGGTTCGGTTTGGGCAGAACTTGTGATATTTGGTATTTTTAACTCCCAGTTTCTGGAGTCATGTGTGTGGCGTCACACATGGTGTCTGGAGAGGGGAGCACATTGCTGGCACGGCAGCAAACACCCTGTGTTGTGGTCCACAGCTGAGGCTTTCAGGCATTACCTCCATGCAGATGCTGGTTGTGAGCAGTGTCTCGGGTGCTCGTCTTCCTCTGTGCCTCTATGGTAAGAATTTTCCTCTATCTTAAAGTGAGGTCTTGACTTTATGAACCCCAAGGGCTGTTTACATCCAAAGGCTGCTTTGTTGATTTTCTTGTTGTCTGTGTGCAGAGTCATGCAGATCTCTCCTCTGTCCTGTGTCCTTGCCCCTCTCCTGACTTAGAGCTCGTGCTGGGGTTGTCCCCAGGTGTGCTGGGGCTGGGGCAGCACTCGGTGGCTGGACACCTTGGGTCTTCGCTCCCTCTGGCAGCAGCTCGAGTGGGGAATCCCTGATACTGTCCTGCTAACCGCTGCCATCCACCTCTTTAGTTTGGGGGAGGGTTCTCTGAGCTCCAGAGGACAGCCAGCAGGATCAGGCCCTTGACTTGGAGCTGTTGAGGAGCTATTTGCGATGAGCTATGTGGCAATCTTGGCACTGGCTAGCTGTGATGTTATTGACAAGGAAACAAACCGGGCGCCCTGGTGATGCTGGTGGCTCAAGATGAGGGGGCTTGCTCTCCTGCCTGCCAGGATACAGCCCCCAAACCCCACCTTTAAAATAGCCCCTTTCTGCTCTTCCTTTTCTTCTTTTCTTCTCCCTTTAGGTTCCTATGTGCATTTCTCAGAGTCTGGGTTTTTCTTTCATCACCGTACCTTGCCCAGCACTTCTACTTCCCATGCTGGAAACCAAGTACAAGTTAGAAACCACAGCCCAGTGAGGAAGGAGGGAACGTGGTTTGTAGTGCCAGACCCTGAGCTGACTGACCAGAGCAGCTGGGAGGCATGTCCGGGGTCTCTGGGGAGATGCGCGGAGGACTGGGGGAGGCAGGATGGAGCCAACTGTTGCAGTGATGCAGGGGTCCGGCAGCATCGTGGTCGTGGGTCGGGGAGCCCCTGACCGGGGGGGTCCTGCCTGGGCAGCCCTTTGAGCTGTCTGGAGCCAGGAAATGGAGACTAATCCCTTCCCACCCTGCTGTGTGTGGAGCAAGAGGGAATCAAAAGCAGCTGAAAATCCCGGATTTCCCTTTTTATTCAGCAGAGGAATGGGGGAAACACAGGGACAAGCTACAGGGGCACAGCTCCACCTTTTCCCACTGCACAGGGCTGGATGCCTCTGCACCCACAGCCCCTGCCCCTGGAGGGACCTGGCCCTGCTTACCCATCCCCAGTTATTTTGGGGTCAGCACAAGGCAGGGCCCTGTCCCCAAGTGTGGGAGACCTGGCTGCTGCTGACAGTCCAGCTGGTTGCAGCCTGGCCCCAAATTCCATCCAAGACCTACAACACACCTGCATTTCCAGGGGCCCTCGATCGCCCCACTGCCCCAGCCCTCTTGCTGCAAGCCTGCTCTGGAGAAGAGCTTTGCAAAAGCTGGTGAACCTCCACCGGGGCAAGAAGGTGGGAAAGGGAAGCTCTCCAGGGGTCTGGCTTTTGCAAAAAGGGGACTCTGAGTGGGTGTCCCAGCTGGTGCTGCACCTGCGTGCCACTGTGTTGCGCATCCACGTGTCATAAAAACACACTGCTCCTTAACAGCGCTGCTCACATAGCAATGGGTAATTAACCAGAGATAGGGATATAATGTTCATTGCTGAGATTAAAAAAAAAAAATTGACCTGTAATGATGCTGGCTGCTCAGGAACTGATCGATCATCCTGTGCTTTCTGTTCCGTGAGAGTCCAAGGTAGGAGAAGCTCAGGGGGGGCAGGATGCTGCCTCGCTGCTGCAGAAAGTCTCACTGAAGCTGGGCAAGACCCTCAGGGAACAGCTTGTTTCGCTCACTCTCTGGTCCCTGATCCTCCTGCAGAAGCTCTGCTCATGTTTTCTAGCTGTTTTCCTTGCAATTAGGGGGACAGAAAATTCTTAAAATCTAATTACGTAAAATCAGGCTAATGCTGTCATGTCTGTCTGCCTGTGTCCTCTCTCCCAAATGACTTCTGAACCTGCTGGCCCGCTTCACACAAGTTTGGCTGAGGGCTTGCAGATAGTTAAGTCTGTGCAAATATGATGAAATTAGATGGTTGAAAGGAGGAAAAGGATCTTGTAAATGCCCCAAAACATCTGTCGCATCAGTTCATGTATTATTAGACACCAGAAATCCATGTGGGAGATGCTTCTTACAAACACTTCAACCACAAAACCATTTTCATTCTCAGTTTGTACATTTTTAGGCATGAAAGACCATCTCGAGACGTGAAACCGTAGGAAACAACACAAGTAGTTTCAGTGCTCACAGGCTGACCTTTTAATTTTAATGAAGACTGAAATTCTTTAGCACTCAAAGTGATTCCTGGAGCCAAGATTTAAAGTAAAAACAGCATAAATCATGGACCCAGAGGTGGAATGTCGAGAGGGTCAGCAGCACCGTGGCTGGACTCAGCACCATGGTGTGACTCAGCGACGCTTGCCGAGTTTGTTGATATTTGTGCCACTGTAACCGAGAGATAAATCTGGCCCTCGGCCACTGGCGTACAGTATTGTTTGGAAGAAAGAACATTGCTCCTCCATGCCAAAAACCCACAACAAAAAGAGTTTTGCTGGCCATTGAGCGAGGCACTGGAATAACTTCCCCCCGCTAAAACAATGCGGAGCGGAAACCTTTTAAAGTGGTAATTACCGAAGGGAAAAACATTTTTTTTTCTGAACATCCTTGACTGAGGGACTAACAATACCTGGGAATACTAAAAGACTTTTACAATTCTTAATTGACTTTTTAGTCATGTGACTGTTTCATCTCTGCAATACCTGGCTCAGGGCTGGGCGATGAAACTTTCCCTTTCCAGCTCTTGCCAGCCTCTTTTCCTGACTCTCACATGGCTGACACCAGTGAGTGTGTACTCAGGCTGTTAAAACAGAATATTTTGGTGTCCACTCACTGTGCCCCAGCCCAGACCGAAGTGAATTTGGCCCAAATAACTTGGCAGGGGCCACACGGCGTCAGCAAGCACCCGGCCCCAAGCACCCAGCCATGCTGGCTGCTGGTCCAGCTGCTGGACGTCCCTCCTGCTGTGCTCCTTCTGCAGCTCCTCTCTCTTCTCCTTCATCCCTGCGGCTGCGCCGGCCCCTCTGGCTCCTCTCTCTGCTGCTCACTTTCAATCACATCAGCTCTTCACTCCACCAGAGCCCGGCTCCAAGGTTTCACTCCTCATTTCAGATCAAGTCAGCTTTCCTGCAGCTTTCACGGCGGCTTTCCAACCCGTCTGGGTTTTGATGTATGCTTTCCCTGACGTTTGTGCAGCCGAAGGAGATACAGGACCATTGTTGGAACATCCTTTTCCCTATCCCCCCTTAAGGGGCTTTGTTCCTGTTTAACTGGATTTCTTATTTTAAGTAACCTCAGTTATTTACTTGTGTTTTTAATGTTATATGCACGGTACACCTTCCTGTTGCTTCACTTATTTCCAGGATCTGGCATTTAGATCTGTTCCATCCTGTTCCTATACTGGGCTAACTGTTCTAAACCGAGGCTACATGTAAATCTGTTCTATTTTGCTACCTGTAGCTCTTCAGATCAGATCAGCTCTGCAGCCCAGCATCTTGCTGCAGCCTGTTTGGCTCTTATGTTTTAGCCAGTCTTTGGACGTAATTTAGTCTTGTGCAACATACCAGCTCTCTGTGCTGCTTCCCTGTGCTTGTGCTCTGGCATCACTTTTGGACTTCTTCGCAGCTTCATGGCACCGTTCCTTTCCCTACGGGCGTTAAGATACGTCGTTCCAGAGATGGGGAAATGTATGCATATGGTGCTGATCAGGTTCAGGGAGCTAAGTCTGAGCACGCTGGGGTAGTCACACAGATGCAAACCTGCATCCCCGTCCCCAGGGAGGGCAAACAGCAGCGTGGGGTCACAGCACATCCCCAGATATAAGGCAAGTGCAGGCGCTCAGCAATGCCCTATACATGCTGGCAGGAGCTGTCACCGTGGCAGAGGGCAGGGGATGAGCCTCTCTTCCCCTTCCCTAGCCCAGGAGCAGAGCCACTGGGATGACAGCCGGAATAAAGCTGCCCTCCATTCCCCTGACTGGAGAGTGGGACCCGAGGGCTGGTCCCAGTTCCCTGGCTGGTGTGGGTAATGCAGGTGTACGTGCTACCTTCGTGGCTGTGGTGGTGCCGGGGGAGGCACGGGTGAGAGCAGGGCTAGAGAGTGTGCTGGGGGAGGCAGGAGCTGATGATGAGGACAGCCACCCTAATGAGCAAAGTTTCTTTGTTATCCGCTGGGATTTCTTTATTGATTGGTTGCCAGAGCCTCTTGTTTCTGAGAGTCTCCTTTTACACGATTCAGCTGAAGGTGTCATTTTGGCTGGTGGCTGTCAGTGGAAAAACGTACTGCCTGCCCTTGACTGTATTTTTGAAAGGTGAGCAGAGCCAGAGCTTCATTATGTTTATTTTCCACCTGGACTCATGAGCCTCACCATGGAGAGCACTTCCTGCTGTCCAGGTGATTTGGAAGGGGGTTTGGGTGGGAGTGATCGATGGGGCCACTCAGCCCTGCCCAAGCAATGACATGAGCATCCCAAAGCTGTAGCAGTGGGCAATGCTGCTCCCTGTTTCACAGGCAGCCACCAGCCAGTCACTGCAGTACGGATTTTGTGTGTTCAACAGAGCAGTGTCTTGAACTGAGCTATTGCTCCCAGTCTGGCCCCAGTACAAAGGTGCTGGGGCGAGGAACAGTCATGTGTACAGAAAATCCAGCATGCAACCTCCCTTGTTGAAGGTTGTGGTAAAGGGAATAAGATATGCCCAGTAAATTCTCCGATAGGTTGTGTTTCTTCTGGGAAGTGGTGTAGCTGGAGGCAGATTAACTTTGCTTTGTGCATCGGCGTAGCCCCTGGCCGCCCGTGTCTGAGCAGGGCAGGGCAGGGGCCGGCAGCACTCAGGGACCCTCTGGGATGCAAGGGGCTCAGGGTGCTGAGCTGGTGGTGGAAAAGTGACTCCAGTTGTTGGGGGACTTGTTGGGGGACCCTGGAAGTCTCGGGATGCTCTGCCAGTGAAACCGCCACCATTGGACCTTGCCCAACATCAGCGATCAGATACGTGTTTCCAATATGTAATGAAATCTCACGATGTCATTTTATTTTTCTGGTAGATGAAAAGGGCTGGTTTGATTTCAGAAACAAGTTTCCTCTATCTTCAGGGGCTACACCCATTCCCATCTTTCCCTGCCAATTTTTGTGGCTTCGTAACCTTTCTCCTATTTTCTCCTGGTGATTTTTCTTTTCCTGACTGTTGTGCAGAGGACCCATGCGAGCAAGGATGGAAACTGCAATAACTCTGAGCACCTGGGAGACTCGCACTCACCGTACGCTGATCGCTAAGCAACACCAAAAAATGTTTTTCCTGTTTTTCTTTTGGTTTTAAGCACCTTAGGTGGTATTTGTTAAAAGAGCTGACTGAAACATGCTGGCAGAAAGGTGATGGGGAGATAAAAGCTGCCTTTAAAGACAAACAGCTCAAGAAACAGTCTTTACCAGAGGAGCTCTGGCGTGTCTGCAGCGTGTCAGGCTCCAGCAGCGTAATGCCTGCTGAGCTCGGCACTCGGGGGAACGCTGCGGCCGGCAGCAGAGAAGCACGTGGAAAAGGAAAACGCTGCAGCCCCGAGCTGCAGCCACAGCTCCCTCTCAGCGTGGGGATGGTCCGTGACAAAACTCACTGGGTGTCTCGTGATCCTCTCCAAACAGCAAGTTCTGGGCAAGCCTTCATGCCTGTTTTCCTGCATCCCCTTGCCACCAGTGCCCTGCAAAATGCTGTACGGTCTCTTGGTGCTTTTCACAAGATGGACCCTGATGTCTTTGGCTTTCTGGGCATGTTTTAATGTTAGGAGTTACATTTTGCCTCTTATTTTTCTGAGTGTTTTCTTTCCATTTAAATGGCCGCGAAGGCATCAAGGCGCCTCTCCCCAGAAATGCCAGCACACAGCATGCTATGGTCAGTTGTTTCTTAGAAAGTGGCTCGACTCCATCCTGCCCTGCCACATTGGCCTGGTTCTGCTGAGCTTTTAGAGGTCAGCAAGCTTGAAAAACAGCGGTTTGTGTTGTCACTTGCCACTCTGTAATGAAAGATGCTCAAACACTACTTCTCATGCCATCCCACCCAGCTGTTGCATTGGGGAGAAATATTCCTGCAAGCTCTTGAGTCTCCGAGGTTTGTGGCATAATTGCATCGTCGCTGCTGAGCTTCAGGAGGCTGGAGTCTCCGCAGGAGATGCCATAGCCCAGCTGTGCGCAGGGGCTGCAGGAAATGAAACACAGAATAGCTGGATGGAGAGTTTTAGATCCTAATTGCCTGGGGATTTGGTGTGCTTCCTCTGCTAGGAACTGCCAATAATTAGGAGCTTGCCTCGCTGTGTTAGACGTTTGGCATGCTTCGGAGAGGCTGGAGGAGAGCTGCGTTCCTGAATTAACCCGGCGCTTAATCGGTAGCTGCCCGTGGGGGGCCGTAGGGAGGAGGGGATGTTGCAGCTGGAGAACAGGTGCCACTGTCAGAAGGGGCACAAAGTGCAGGAGAGCCTGGGTCAGCCTTCCTCCCTGCCAGCACAAAGAGTTCACAGTGCCTGATCGGCCCTGAGAAACTCCCAAAACCTGGAGGCAGAGTGAATGATCCAACTGCCTTGGATCTGAAATACTTGGCAGAGAATTTCTAAAATCCGAGCTTGCTATAAGCCGTGGCAAGTGGTGTGTGGCTCACCTCTAAAACCTGCTTAAACAGGGGCATGGGTGGTGTTTGCAAGTTCGAATTGGGACTGCGAGGGACTGAGGGCTGGCTGTGATCTGCTGGTCCCCAAATTTTGGGAGCAACTGCTCTAACCTGACATCTTTATGTGGATTGTACGGAATGGAGCAGTGACAGGAACAGTGACATCATTTCCCCTTCTTGCACAAGCCTGGAAGTTTTTTTCTTTGTCCAGAAGTAGAAAAGAGGGTACTAGTTTATTATTATTTCTTATAAAATAATTTTCCAGTTGAGACTGGGAAGTGGCAATGAAAGTCTTTCAAATTAAAATCTGAATGCCCCAAAAGTTTTGATTTAGGACTCAAATGCAAGTGCAACGAACAGCCTGACCTTTAGTTACTATTTCTTTTCTCTCGGTAGTGCTTTTCCTCCAACGTGCCTTACAAACAGCCATGAGAAGGGCTTCCCCAGCCCCTACAATAGAAGGAAGTGTTCCCGTCTCCATTTTATGGCGAGCAGCCTGACACGGGGCACTGCAGGGATTTACTCAATGCGCCTCGTGAGTTGGTGCTGGAGCTTGGGACAGAGACTGGATAATGTTGTGACTCCCAGACAGCACAGCCTGGTTCCCATCGGGGGGCTGCCGGTTTGGGTCCCTCGTCACTCTCGTCGAACAGTGAAAGCTGGTGCTGTGCGATGCTCCAGAGGGGCTGTGAGAGGCGGCTGGGCCCGATTCTTGCCTCCTGTGGTGGGAGCTGACGTTTCCTTCTTTCCTCTGGCATCTGCCCTGCTGTAGGATCGCGGAGGCTCAAGAAAATGGGGGTTTTGCGAGGCGGTGCCGCTGCATGCCCTCGGCGCAGTGGCAGGAGCAGGGGAGTGTTTGCAGGCAGCCTGATGCCATGCAGGAGGCAGCTAAAGCATGGCTGAGCAAAGCTGTGGGGTGGGCAGCCTCGCTCGCTCAGCCCGTGGCCTGATGGAAGAAAAAAAACCCCAGCAATATTGAGCACGGGAACTGGGTCACCGTGAGTTTTGTCCTGTAGGAAATACGCTGGAAAGCCCTTCTTGGAAGTGGAGCAGTGAGATGAAAGCGAAGGAGGGCAGTCGCTGGGAGGGCTGGAGGATGGAGCAGAGGGGGATGCTCGAAGGCTGCATCTAAGAGCTTGTACGAGACAGGGAGAGCCAACTTGGGGTCTGCGCTGAGCCCCGTTACTAAGAAACAAACTAAGATCTCAATCCTGACCCAAATGGATTGAGCTAAACCAGGGAACTAGCTAAGAGTTTCCAAAAGCCTCTCGGTGTTACCCACTCCACATTATTCACCGTGCAGGGAAGCCTGCAGGCTGGAGACTGCGGCAGAGGAGCGTAGGTTTGTGATCTGTAGGTATCGGCCGTATGGGCTTGTATTTATTCAGCCAAGTGCTGATTGCAGAGTGGTGGAAAGAAACAAAGTAAGGGATTTCCCGGTTCCTGCACCCGTCTTTGCTCCTGCGCCCACTAAATTGATGGGACATTTATAGCTGGCGTCAATGCAAATGCTCAGCGTGTCGTGAAAAGTTTTTGCTGGGTTTGCCAAGTGTAAATTGTTGATGATTTTCTTTTTTTAATGAGTCAGTCATTGATCATTTTCTTAAATCCCCTGCTCTGGGAGTCACATCATATAAAATAATTGCATTTTTCTGTTTCACTATTTTCAATTTCTAGACCTTCAGGGGTGCAGGAGAGAAACCTGAGGGTGTGATACTGCATGTTCCCTTGTGGCTGTATGCTTAGAGGCAAATAAGAAGCCCTGCAAAGTTATTTATTTTGAATCTCATGACTTTCAAGAGCCTGGTCCCTGACGGCTGAGTGTTTGGGGTTAGCTACACTGAGCAAACATCCTGAACTTGGGCTCCTGACCCCGCTTTGAGTGTTTTGCTTTTCAGACCCAGAAGGTTCCCAGGAGAGGAGAAAGGAAACTGGCTGGCTATTTTTAAACCCTTGCAGTTGCCTTCCTGCCTTATATTATTTATTATCCATTATCAGAAGTGTTTCTCCCCTGAAACCATCTTTAGTGGTCAACCAAGGGACCGGTGAAAATTGCCCATCAAACAGAGCTGCATCTTTCCTTAGAGGTCAGATGAAGCTGGAGGGTTTTGAAGGGTTTTGCCAACTGAAAATGAGTAGGGCTGTTATTACGTGCACTCGAGCAGTGCCACGCAATTCCAGTGGTGGGCCGTGATTACACTGCCCTAAGAGATAAACACCGAAGAAAAGCACCGTCTCCCTCCCAGAGACCCTACAGCCCAGAGAGGCAACTGATTGCTGCTGGAGAACCTGGTGCTGCCTCTGATTTCTGCATGCGCCAAGTGAACCGATGCACGCCACCGGTCTCGTTTCATAGCACATCTTGCGGCATCACGCGGTTTCTGCATGACCTGCCGGTGGGTCTGGGGACATCTCTGTGCGGAGCATCGTTGTGTCCTTTCTGCAGCAGAGAAAGCTCGGGTGACCTGTCTGGCACCGTGGGGGTGACCGGGGCAGGGATCGGGGCTTCATCTCTGCGCCTGGGCAGCCCTAAAATCTGCATCACAGCTAAGAGAGCATCCGGAAGGTGCAGGGCTGCCTCGGGGGCGCGAAGCCCTGGCACAGGGCTGGCTCCCCTTTCCCAGGGTGTCCCAGGGAGTCCCCTTGACCCTCTGTGGCTTCAGATAAGGAGGACAATAGCCCACATTGTCCTCACTCATCCTTCTGCCTGGTAAACTTTCAAGTTGGAAGCACACCACATCCCTGGCAGCTGTGTTAATCCTTTCCTGCCCAGGCAGGAGCTGCCGGTGCCCTGGGCAGAGCTGGACGCGTGAGCATCGGCTCCATGTTCTCGTTGGGAATAAAGCCGCGGGGCTGGAAGGCCCTGGGAGGTTGATGTTATTTCAGCTGCGCAGAGAGCTGAGGCGTAAAAGTCTGGGTTTTGGTGGTGTCAGCAGCAGCTGCCCAGACCCTGTGACACGGTTTATGGGCAGCGTGTGAGGAGGGAAGAGGAAGAGCCCAGGGAGGGTGAGAGCACGCTGTGCTCAGCGCTGGGGGGGTGACTAATGACAGGTTTGCCTGTTCCTCTTTGCCTCTGAAAACAAAATTATGTTACAGGGTTTCGGCATCGTCTTGGGGGCTTGGGGCCTCTTTAAAGTGGGATCTGAGTCCCCGCTGTCCCCCCAGACCGTGGGTCCCTGCTGGGCCAAGCGCAGGTGCCCTGGCCCCTGCTCCCTGCCCTGCCGGTGCATGGCAAGGGGGGGGTGGGGGGTGTCAGACCCTGCCCCGGCACTGACTCACTGCGGGGCCCCGGTCACGTCCCCTCATCCCCCCGGGGATGCTGCCGGTACCGTCCAGCTGCGGGCAGCGGAGCTGGGCAGCGCTCCCGGCACAGCAGCACAGCTGGCGGGGGGCTGCGCTCCTGCCGTGTGAGAAAACTTTGTCTGTTGGGACACAAACACGCGCTGTTAATGCTCCAGCGCTTGGATTTAAGACTTTTCTTCGGGTGGTGGTGGGTGAACCCCAGTTCTGGGTGCTGCACGAACCCCTGGGGATACAAGTGTCCCTCTCCAGAGCCGCTGTCACCCCTACAGCTTTGCTCCCTCCCGCCCCGCCCCCCCCCCCCCCCCCCCGGTTAAAAGCCCACTGCTCGCATCCTCCCCCTCGGGGGGGTTCTCCTGGAGCATCGCCCCCCCCATCCCCATTCCCACCCCCATCCCCTCCAGGCTTCGCCCCTCCCGCAGCCCCCGCCCGCCGTTTCCGTGGGCTGCGCGGGTGCGGTGTCCCCCCCGCGGGGGCCGGGCCGTGCCGAGCCGTGCCGCCCCCGGGCGGGCGGAGGCAGCGGCAGGAATCCAGTGCCTGGTTTTGCAGCCCGGCCGGCTCCGTCCCGGCCCCGCCGTGACATCAGGCTGCTCGGCGGCGGCTGCGGGCTCCCGGCCGCCTGCCCCGCTCTGCGGGCGCTCCCGCCGCGCCTCCCGAGCCGCTCCGCTCCGCTCCGCTCCATCCCGCCGGCCGCCCCTCTGCCCGCCGGCTCCGCGTCTCCCCGCGGGCATCCCCTCCCCCCCACCCCCCCCGGCGGAGCCCCGTCCCCCCCCCGGGGGCGCTGGCGGGGCCGGCGGCGGAGCGCGGCGCCGGGGATGCGGCGGCGCTGCCCATGGTGAGCCGCCGGCGCGCCCCCCCGCACCATGCGGCCGCGCCCGCCCCCGAGAGGATGTTCGAGGGCTGCCGGCGGGCGCGGAGCCTCTGGGGCGGCGTGAGGCTGGAGGTGGCCGGCGAGAGCAGCCCCGTGGTGCTGCACAGCTTCACCCAGCTCGACCCCGACCTGCCGCCGCTGGAGGTGAGAGCGGGGGAAGGGGGGGCGGTTGGTGGTGGTACCGCTGCGGTGAGCTGGGGAGGGGGGGCGCGGAGGGGGCCCCGCCGCACACCCCGCTTTGCTTTGGGGTTGCCATCTCGCTGGTGGAGTGGCCAAAGCTGGCCCGCAGGCTGGTGAGGGGGTGGCTGCAGGCTGCCTGCTGTGTGTAACCCTGTTGCAATGTATGTAGTAAGTGGGGGCCCCTGCTCGGTTTGCCCCTCTCCCCGTGCCTGGCTGGCAGGGAGGCTGCCAGGCTCTCCGCTGGGAGAAGCCACAGAGACGCTTTCCCTCCAAACAACCGGGAAACGGGGCAGATTGCTGAAACCGGGGCTTTTAATATTTTATTTGAGACTCTTGCTGCTGGAGGTAGGAGTCTGCTGTGATCTGAGCTGCTCGTAAAGGCTTCAGGCTTGGCCAAACCGCAAAAGTGTCCTCTGGGAAGGCTACAGGCATCAGGAGGACTTTGCTGGAGGATGCAAAATATTTGTGCTGCTTTGGATTCGGCGCCTGGCGGTTCAGGGTCGGACCAGTTCCCTGGAGGTTTCAGCCCAAGTGGTTTGTTGATGGCAGTTGTGTGTGGAGGCACCCAAAATAATCTGACTCAGAGCTGTGCTTTTTTTCTTAGAATAAATGATCATCTTCGGTGTGCCAGGAATGTCATTGATTTGGGGCAAACGTGTTGGGAGAAGCTCAGCTGGAGGAAGGTTTTGGTGTTAGAGGTGGTGCTTGCATGTCAGCGCCCAAGAGCTGCGGGCTGGCCTACGGGCGTGCTGGTGGTGCAGGGGTTAATACCAGCAAGGGTCACCAAGCCTGGCTTTGCTGGGATTTAGAGCCAGCTCCAGATGTGCTTCTCTGTTCTGGATGCTTCCCTGGAGGAGGGGAATCGCCACTAAACCTTTTTGGGTTGCTGTGCAGATAGCTGCGGAGGGCAGCCAGCATTTCAGGGGTGCCGGCTCCTTCTCCCAGCACTAAACCATTTATCCCATGACCTGTGATGGCGAGTCTCAGCTAGCCAACGCTGGGATTATCGGCTCCGGCTGTATCTGTTCACCTCTGGCTTTGTGGCTGGGGCTCATCAGCTCTGCCGAGAGTTCATGGAAGCTCCATCCAGCTTATTTTCCCCCCTTCCCCCCCTCCCTGCTTCTCTCTCCTGGGGGTGGGTGTACTGACATCGCCCAGAGTACATGGAGAACATCATCTGGTTCGTGTTATGCCTGGCAGGAAGTCCAGCCTCTCCGGCCCGCAGCGCTCCGGGAGGCCGAGGGGCCGTGCTTTTGGCAGAGAGAGCAAAAGGAGTGGGAAAGGGGGAGGAAAAGAGGGGGCGATTGCAGCGTGCTGCTCCTCTCACCCCAGGGGGAGGCTGCCTGGCACATGCGAGCCCCCGTGCACCCCAAGCAGAGCAGGCTCTGGAGTGCTGGAGAGGGTTTGGCAGCATCTCTGGTGATGGGGGCTGCAAAGGAAAAGTCAGCAGGGCTGGGGGGCGCTCGGCATGGCCCCCGCTGTTCCTGAGCGAGCCCTCGCTCACCTGTGCGAGGTGGAGAGAGAGGTGAGTACCCACCAGATCCTCTGAGGTTGGTTTGCCCATATTTCCCCTCTGGGCTGTACGTGGCTCTGTGCTGCGTGAGGGTCAGAGCACAGTCCTGGAGCCAGCCCTGAACAACTGGCCAACAGATCCCTCCTTTCGCTCTAGCATCCATTTGCAAGTGGTGGCAAGAAAAGTTACATCCCAGAGTGGTGTATAGTGACCTGCTGTCTCCCGAGAAGCTTTGAGATGCTCAGGGAGCCACTAATCTCTACTATATTCTCATGTGTGGGCTTCCACGTTGCTCACTAATGCTGGCCGGCATCGCAGTGCACAACAGAGGGAAGGAAAATAAGAGTCTCAGTGTTGTGACAACTGTCCTGGCAGCAGCCTGGTGTGGTTATAATCCTCGGGTCGAGTTACTGTGCAAGATGCACTCTGGGAGAAGGCAGATTATTTGATTAAGGAACCCCCTGGAGACCATAGGTGTTTTGTGGAGCCCCGTTGATAGCGCTGCCATCAGTCCCTGATGGGAGCCCTGGGCTGACACCTCTGCCCAAGGGAGCTGCGCTTCCTGGGCTCGGCACGTCCCCTGTGCTGGGACAGAGCTGTTTTTGGAGGAGCTGTGCCAGTTTATGAGGCGGATAGTCTGGTCCCACAGGGAATAGAGGATCCCTGGAAAGCTGCTGGGCGAGTTGCGGAGAATGTGGATCTCATTTTCCACTCCTCAGCTGAGCCCCTGCGGATGTCAGCAGGGCAGCTCTTTGGATGTCTCCTGCAGCAACAGTATCGATCACCCAGGCATCACTCTGAGGTCCTACTCAAGGTCTCATGGCCACGTGTTACTGGGTGTTCTCACCGTGATTTTAACCACAGGGAATGGAAAATTTAGACTGTCTGAAGCAAGGGACTGGCAGAGCAGCTTTGCAGACCTTTTGCTCTGGCCTTTCCAGTTCCAGTCCATCCCAAATCAGCAATGAGTGCCCTTCCTATCCAGTGGCAGCCACAGAGTGAATTTGGTGGCCCTCCTCCTGGCCCTTGCTGGACAATCATGCCATAAGCACCCCTGCAGATGACACAGACTGAAACTTTCATGGGGCTGATGTTGCGAACCTCTAGACAAGTGGCTGAGCTGACGCATAGCAAAGCCACTTGTGTCCCTGTGAATCTGGCTCTGTTTGTTTTCTGCACGATCAGGAGATTTTCAGTTGCTAAACGCATCCTCAGAAACTTGAATTGCTCAGCCCAGATGCCTTGGAGGTCAGTGCTTGCTCTTTACAGCTGGGAGGGAGGCGAGGGAAGGGAACAGATATCTCTTAAAAGGTATTTTCTTTTAGCTTCCTATGGTGCCTTTGGAAGAAGATCCTTTTCTCCCAGCTTGTTCTCCTCCCCCAGGCACAACCTGATATGCCCCTTGCAATTTGCCAGATGAACATCATCTGTTGATACTTCTTGGATGGGGACCTACCTTCTGGCTCCCTTCCAGAAAGGTTTGGAGCCGGCGGTGAGGCCAGGAGTGGGTTCAGATGCTGATTGTTGGGGGCTGCTGCAGGGTGGGAACAGGTTGGGAGGGATTTTAATAATTATTATTGAATATGGTTAGAGAGAAGTTGGAGAGAGGCTTCTAAATGTGTTTGTATAAGAGTTGTGTTTCTTGGAGGCTGCCATGCCATGTTTCCACAGAGGTGGGATATCCTCCGGTACTGGGATCTCGCTGAGGTTTTCTGGATTTAGCACCGGACTGGCAGACCTGGGAACGGAACACTTTGTTGACCTACAGGCTGGATGGGGAACCCCTCCCTGGCCACCCCTGCAGCGGGGGAGGCAGGCGGTCCTGTGCTGCAGCTTGGGGTGCTTCAGGGCCCCCCAGATCGCACTGTTTGGGAGCTGGGGGCTGCCTGTGACCATCCCACCATTAGGGCCAGCGCACGGCTTGTTTTTAGGGCCACCTGAGTTGGTCCAGCCATAGGAAGGGCTTCACTGCTAGCAGCTCCTCCATCACCCTTTCAGCTTCTCTAATTGTCAGCCAAGAGACGTGTAATTGAAGGAGCTGAGAGCTTATTTAGGTCACTCTAGACCACATTTAAAGGCTGACTATCCCCTGCTTGTACTTTTTCTAACGCCCTTATCTCCAGAGCTGCCTAGTGACTGGCTTCCAAGCGGACGTATGCCTTTTCTTGAAATATATATTTGCGGCAGGCAGGGCTGCTTCAGTTCTCAAATATTTCTTCATCTCCCATGGACTCAGCAAGAGGGGGGAAAAAATGTCGTTGCTAAGGAGCGGGATTTGGATACAAAGCTGGCCGAGCTGCTGGCAGGGGGCCCGGGGGGCTCCAGCGCAGCTCGTGGTGGGTTGGAGTTTGTGCATTACTTTGGTGGGATGGCACCTGCAGGGTCTGGATGAGGGGAGTCAGGATTTGAAACATTACTTGGGCCTTGGGGAGAAAGAGTTGGGTTGTAGGACTCATACCCTCCATAGATTACTTTGTTCGGCCGGTGCTGTTAGTGTGCGTGGTGCTGGGTCAGACCCAACAGCAGCATCCACAACCTGTCCAAAATGCCTGGTGGGGCTCTGTGGGACCGTCATTCTGCAGCAAGGAGCATCCATCCGTAGGCTGGAAGGTGAGGCTGGCACGAGGGGTCTTTGGAGGAGGGACTCTGCGCCCAGGGAGACCTGTTAAGCATCACACTGAAACTGTATTGCAGCCTCTGGCTGGAGCATGCCTGCTTGGGAAGAAGGGCAGCAGGGGAAGGATGGAGTTGTTTGGCTACTTTTTGTCTTGTTCCTGTCCCCGTGTGGGTCATCCCAGCAGCCCCAGCCCTCCTGGCTCACGGAGCTCCAATGAAGATGCATTTGGACTTTGCTCCTGAGCTTTTAGGGAAAGGGAGCGCTGAGCTCCTGCGTGGAGTAATCCCGGCTGCTCCCTGGGGGCTTTGCCTTGCAAGTTGGCCATCGGCATGGAGACACCGGGAGGGAGTCGGAGCAGGGATGGAGGTGCAGGGAACCTACTCGCACGGGAGTAGCTTTGCTCAGTGTAATCTGGTGTTTGCAGAAGGGCTTTTGTGGATGGGCCTTTTGTTCTCTTAATACCTGGGAAGGGCTTTCCCAGAGGCGATGGGGAAAGTCCTTTCCTAAATCTCTGGGTGGGCCATGCCGTGGCGTGGGCTGCAGCGAGCAAACGCCCGTCTCCTTCCGTGCAGTGAATTGGGGACTCTGCAACACCCAAAACCTCCGTCCGTCTCCACCTGATTTTGATATGGTTTTATGACATTATGCAAATAATCTCTATAAAGTTTTTGGCTCTATTCTCGGGGCTGTGTTGGTGCAGGTTCTTACAGGGCAGTGCTTTTACATTAGATAACCGCCGAGAGTTTCTCTCCAACATACCTGAGGGTCACTAGTTATGTGACAGCTAAATGTCAGTGGAGATTAAGCACGTGTGGCCGGTTTCACTTGCATAGCTTGACAGCAGTGAGTTTGTTTTCATTACACAGTTGGTATTTCGATGAGCCCGGCTGTCAGAAGCACGCTGGGATGGGGAAGGGCATCTTCCCGCTCTGCATGTGGGGTGCTGGGTGCCCGTGCAGTGGGGGCTGGTGGGCACAGCTGCCTGGCCAGCCCCGGGCTCGGCGGAGGCGAGATGGAGATGGCTCTAGCTGCCAGGCACCAGCCGAGTCCTTGGAGCTGACAGGGGAGGAAAAAAGTTGTTTCAACTTGCAAACAGAGCATATTGGAGAGGAAACTCATCAGAGGCAACTTCATCTGGAATGCTGAGGCATTATTTTTAGAGTGGCTTTTCTTTCTGCTAACCACATGTTAACAAACAGCAGCTGGGCTGAGGGGCTGTGTGGAAACCTGCTTTTCAAAGGGCTCACTCCCCTTCTTACCAGGAACTTCTTTTCATGTGATGCAGCAAAACCACGCAGCCTTTCCCTGCACTTCGCAGTGGTTGGGTCTCCATGGAGACTCGCAAGCTGAGCCTGCCCCAGGCTCCCCGCTCCAGCCCTGTTTTCATCTGTGAAATGATGTGTTTGGTTTGGGTTCACCTCATAGGGTTGGAACCAACTTCAGGAAACCATCGTTTAGCCAGGCTGGGCAAAGCCAAGCATGTTGCCTGAGACTGGCAGGGTGAACACTCAGCTGTGGGAAGCAGGCGGGGATGCCGATGGGTGCACCATGGTGTGGTTGGGGTGTTCAGGACCTTGCCTGCCTGTTCAGGCAAAAACCTCAGGGATTTTGGTCAAAGACACTTGCCTGAAAGGCTCAGGACTGGTGAGGTCCAGTTCTGTGCATCGCAGCAGCAGCAGAGCTGGTGAGCTGGAGGGTGTGTGTTTTGGGGGTGAGCCGTGGCTGATGGTGTCACCCCCATTCCTCCCACACTGTGACCCCCACAATCACTGCAGACTTTTCAGAGCAAAGCAAATCCTCAGTTTTGTTTATCATGTTAAAGCAGCCCAGCTTTTCTCCAAACGTTGCTTTTTGTTTGCTTTTGATTTCTTTCTTTAATGGATATTTGGTCCTGGCTGCAGTTGTGCAGGTCAGGGCCCCTTGGCCAGATCCCTGTGCCGAGTGTTGCTGGTGAACATCACTGTGATTACTGGGTTTCTAGACAATGTGGTTTACTAGATCCAGTCCCGGTTGCGACAATGAGAGCTGGCATTAGGAGAGGCCAGGCTGGTCCCTCCCTCACAGCACGCTGGAGTGACTCAGAGAACAGTTATGGCTCATGCCAGTGTCATAACAGACACTTATTCCCAGAGGTGTTTCTTGAGGGGGAGGGTACCCCACAAACTCCATCTCTCCAAGTCCTCATTTCCATGGATTTTAGCGTGTTCCTCAGCAAAACTCAGCTCTGGGGAGGATAGGGCTGTTTGGGGCTCGACTTTGGTCCAGGCAGTGTCAAAGGAAAGGAGCCAGGGAAGGATGCCCCATGGTTGTTGTGCACATCAGCTTTTTGGGTATCTCAGGGTTTGTTCCCCGAACTCATTTTAAATGGGAGGGTGATCCACAGGGATGCTCACCCGTGGATGGCAATCCCAGGGGATGAACAGGGCAGGAACAGACGAGTCAGGGTAGGAGCGTGTCTGTGCTGGCTCACCAAAGTGCTGTGGCCAGGAGGAACAGGCTTGTGTGGTGCTTTACCTGCCACAAAGGAGCTTTAGCCACGTGAGGGAATGCTTGCCTGCAAATGCCCACGGTGACCCAGCACCGGGTTGAAATCCCCATGACTGGTGTCCCCGAGCAGGTGCAGGCGTGCTGCTGCAGATGCTGGTACACCTTCGTCATCAGCCATCGCTGGAGAAGGGCTGTGGCTTAAGTGGCAGGAGAAAACTTAGTTCCAAAAGTCTGTGCTGAATCAGGGCAGGTGGGGAAGTGGAGTGACCCTGTGTGACACTGCCCGCTGCCTCCCTGCCACCCCCCGGGTTTGGCTGGCGCCTGGCGGAGGGCTGGCTGCCGGCAGGTCCTGCTCTGGCATGGTCCACAGCAGCACCCCCATCTACGAGTGCAGAGCTGAGGGTCTGGGTAGGGAATTCATCCCACCACCCAGCTGCACACACACCCACGTTCCTCGTGCCGCAGCCGCTCTCCACCCCTTGCGTGCGCAGGATCTGGCCCCCCAGCACTCAGGGCAGGGCCTCGCTCCAAATCTCGCTGCTTGGGCTCCTGGCATGTGTGTTCAGGCACTTGACAACAGCTGGATTTTTTTTATTTATTATTTAATAATTTTTTTCCAGTTGTTTTCTCCCCAAAGGTGCCAATTAAACTTCAGCTCTCGGTTGCTTCAGCTGTGGAAATCGGAATTAGTTGGCTGAGCAGCCTGATCGCAGGCGCCCCAGGTGTCATCTTGTTGACTCCTGCCCCTCTGCCTGCTTATATAGCACCTAATGCCTCATTGACACCTATTTAAGTAATGCTGGGAAGGTGAGATTTTCTTGATTACAAAGCAAAAGTGCTTGCTCTTCTCCCTTCCAGCTTCCCACAGGCACCCCAGGGAGGGGGACAGGGAGCGGGGCACCATCCAAGAGGAGAATCTCTCCCAGCCTTTCCCTGGGACGAAGGGGATGACCTGGGACCTGCAGCTGGGCTGTGGTGGGACACACTGGGGCTGCGGGTGTCAGGAGGAGGCTGGGACGAGCCGGGCTCAGCCCGGATCTCGGCGCGGGGTGGCTGGGAACATGCCGGCAGCAAATGGAGGCATCCTACGTCATCCTGGCCGCAGTGGGAGTTGGGCGTGAGGGGCACGGCCGGAGAACAAAGCCTCGCATTTATTCCTCCGGTCCTTTCACCGGCAGCCCCTCATTGCCTCCCTGCGCTGGATTGTTCCTGCATTTTCTCTGCTTCAGCTGTTTACTGGGTCACCCTGATGCAGACACGCACACAAAGAGCAAGCCATGCGGCGAGGCTGTTCTGTGCCACCGGCACCGCGAGCCCCTCTCCGGCCCTGAGGAGCACAGTGGTGCCATTGAACCGGGCTGGGGGAGCGCCTGAGCCTGCCCTGCTCTGGGGTCGGGGTGGGCTGGGGGCATCTAGAGCCCCCCGGGCATCCTCCCCTGCACAGGCTGGGGCAGTGGGATTTTAGGGAGGGGGGGGTCCAAGAGGTCTAGGCTTGTCGGCTTTGCCCACGCTTCAGTCACACCAGCTTTAGCGGAGGGAATGTAAGTTGGCGTAAGGCAGTGTAAACACATGGGTGGACACATTTATTTCACGAGGGCTTATTTTGGTTCAGCTTATCTAAGCTAAAGATGTATCTGAGCTAAATCGAAATTAACCTCGTTCAAACTGAAGGGAGACGGCGCAGTTACCATAAGCCAGACCGCAGCCAGACAGGGCCGTGGCTTTTGGACAGCCTCCAACGTGTCCACCCCAATCTGTGCATCTTCAAAATCATGGAAAGATAGGACTTTGTTTTCTTTTTCCCTCTGCAAGCTCCAGCAGGTGAGTTACTGCACAGCCAGCCATTTACAGCTTATCCAGGCTGCTTGGGAACGGCGTGGGGCAAAACTCCCTGGGAGATGTTGGCGTGGGACTGGTGGGATGGTTTGGTGGCATGGGGGGTTGAAAGCCACCTCCTGGCTCTGGGCTGGTGTCCTGTGCCAGGCAGCTGCTGGAGCCACGAGTTGCTTTGCCCTTGCTGTGCATCCCGCATGCCTTGCTTGTGCCGCAGGTGTGCGCCCCAGTGTGTGCTTGGCTCATGTGGGTCATGTACGTGCCGGGGGTGAGGGGGAGGTTTGACAAACGGAGCCGGTTTTAGAGCAGCCGATACACCTTAAAATTGATTTTTTGGTTGTCTGGACTGGCACATGGGCTACGAGCTGAGAACAGGGAAATATTCGTTCAAGGCTTTGTGTCTCTGAGAATGTAAAGGCTTGACTTTCAGGAGGGATGGACTCACTGGCTCGCAGGTGCTGGTAGACGCGAGGGACCAGCATTACCAGCATTTGCAACAGCGAACAAGTCTGTGTGTTCTAGTTAACGATTGTGAAGACATACCTGACGTTTCAGGAGTGACTGTACCGATTGGTTTCAAGGTACGTCGGCTCCCACATGCCAACCTAATCAAACACCCGTGGCGGTTCTTGCTGCTGCAGAAATAATGTACTGGGAGCTCGAGGGGCCCGTTTCAGCAGTGGGATCGATGGAGTATCGTTAGGTCAGGTCGGCTTGAGCTGCAACCTCTTCGGGACATCCGTCCTGTTTTTCTTCGCATTTGAACAAGGCACTATAGAGCCGTCGTGTTGCGTGCGACTTCCAGGTGCTGTTGCACACACACACACAAATAATCAATTTTTGAACTTGTTTCTGCTATGGGTTTTGCAGATTTTTGTGTTCCGTCTTGGCGAAATACAGACCTTTGTTCTGAGCTGAAATGACTTTACTATGAGACAGTCTTTATTTAACCTTACAGAGCAATAGGTATTAATTTTTCATACACCGGTTTTCACCAGTCATGTCGTTCTGGTTTCACTTCCAGTAATTACCCCCTGGGCTGTAGGCGAGTTCATAGCGGAGCGGTTGCTGTGTAAGCCAAGGCCAGCTGCGTCCCTCCTATGCGAGCCTGACTCTGCGTAGGCGTTGGCGCTGAGCATGGATGCTGCCGAAACGCACGCCAAAGTGATCACGAACACAAAGCTAAGGACTGTGGAGCAAGAGCTAGAACTGCTGTGTCGGCGGGATCTTTTTTCCATCGACTTAGAGAGGAAGCAAAACCTGCTGCACTCAGTTTTCTTCTAACCTTCAGCAGCCTCTGAAGGGAGCCCGTCCCAGCACGTCCCCTGGTAGGGAACATGAGGGTGGTCCAGCTTTGGAAGTGTCTTCTCATGGGATGCAGATGTCTAGGTGGAGGTGCTGGTGGTCTTCTGTACTCCCAGGTGTAGGAAACACAGGGTTTGGAGTTTAACAGTCATCTGGCATCTCTGGCACTGCCAGCGGCAGATGGAGTTTACTTTTCTCTGGGGAGTCCCCTAGTAAGGCTGGTCCTGCAGCACCTGCATCAGGGGGCCTGATCCTGCCCCCTTGGAGTCTGGAGAGGACGGAGCGGATACACAAAGTCTTTGCAGATCTTTGACTCTTCATTTCCAGACCATAAAAAGAACGAAAAAGTCTCTACATGTGAGCAGGCTCTTAGTTTTCTTTAAAAGCAAAACAAAAGCAAATGGGGGAGGAATCCTGTGTATCTGCTCTGTCTCGTTTCTGGACCCAAGTGCTGAGCTCCTAATCCTCACTCCAGCCGCTGACTCACTGCATGCGAGTCACAAGATGCCTTTGTAACCGATCCACCAGCCGCTGCTTTCTCCTCTTCCTAAGCTGCCAGGGTGGAGAAGACTGCCTTGGATATTGCCGCTAACCCTGCTGGGTTACAGAGGCAGGATCAGACCTGCCGTCGATCTGGGGCAGCCCCAACCCCGAGGGGGGAGGTGTGAAATCCCCAGGAGAGGCAGATACGGGGTGATGTGCACCCTTCCTCTGCCCTATCCTGCTCCCTGGGAGCGTGTGGTGCTGGGTGATGCGTGGCTTCAGGGCTGTTCCCTGCGGGTGCTGAGCGCAGCTTTCTATGTGGAAACACCTGAAGCAGAGCTGGGGGTGTCAGGGAAGCCCAGCTGCGGAGACCAGCAGCTGACGGGGCAAGAACAGGCTCTCAGCTGTCGCCGCTGTTGTGGTGTCCTGGCAAAAACACCCCCTTTTCATCGTGGGTTGAAGTTTAGCTTCTGGCCCTTTTTCTAGTCTTTTCTTGTTTCTCCCTTTGTCGTTACGTTTTAATGGGCTGTTGGTGCTGGGTTGAGGCAGCACTGAGCAGGCAGAGAGCTGAAAGCCTGAAGGAATGGTGTCCATCTCCCTAATACCCCTACGTGGGGAGCAGTGCCCACGGCGGGGGGGCTGGAGCTCCATCAGCGGCAGCAGGAGCACAGAACCATTGTACCCCGGTGCCCCCACGGTCCTCGGTGGGGTGCTGTTTGGGAGCAAGGGTGCTCCTGCCCTCCATGGGGCTGCGGATCCAAAGCACGTGCTGTGGGTCACCGGGGTAGGCATTTCCCCGAAGTGGGGGGCGTTCGGCAGCTTCCGTGCCCGCTTTGGGTGGTCTCTGCAGCCTTCCTGAGCGCGGCTGGGGGAAGGAAACTGCTGGTGAGTGCAAGGAGTGGACGGGGTGATCCTGCCCTGCAGAGCTGGGAAAACATCCACCCTGGGGCTTTTTGCCTGGAAGTCCCCGTGAGGAAGGGTGTTCTGCTGCGTGCGCTTATTTTGGCTGTGTAGGACGGAGGGCACTTCTGCTTTTGCAGGTTTTATCTTTGGTTCACGGAACTGCAGTTGTTTTCCTTTCACTCGATGGGGGTGACTTTTTTCCTATTTCCTTTTACATAATGTCGTACGCTTCGGTTTACATAAGAGGCCCCAAAGTCACTGCCATTCGTTGCATGGGTTGGGAATTTGCTCCTGAGAGAGAAACGGAAGTTAACTTGGGGCTCGTGTCAGCCGTGGAGGGGACAGCCCTTGGTGGACCTGGTTTCGTTTCTGGAAGGGCCCGTTTCCCCTCTCGCCAGGGGGAAGGGATTCTTCCGAGAAGGGGCTGGGGGTTGTAAAGACCAGACCCCCACCTTCTGTTTCTGGCTTTGCCAGCTTTCGTCAAGCCCTTTCAAACCTGTGCAAATACAGAACTTCAATGAGAAACTCCTGGTGATGTCTCTGAGGCTCAACTCTGCCTTTTTTGCCTCGGTAGCCGACGAGGCTGTTAATTCCCAACAGGCGGAGGATCCCGGCTTCCCATGGGCAGGGTTACCGTCTGCTTCTCTCATGTGGCTGGTGGCAGTGGCCCTTGGAAATCATGGTGCAAAGATACTCCCAGCTGTGTTATACCTGCCTGTGGGACAAGCGTTTTGTAGAGCCCAGCTGGAAGGGAACAGAGTAACACAAGCATCTTGATCTTTAAACCAGCTGTTGTCCAGGGAGCATCAGTAAAAGCACTTTAAGCAGTTTTGCCTCTTCCACGTGTGCTGAAATTAATACCTTCTTCCAATAACAGTTCGTTATTTTGTGTTTTTGGAGCCAGTGCGCTAACCCAGGGCACGTGGGACCAGAGCTCTTAAGACCTGGTAATTGTTGGATAATTGCCTGTGTGTAACGTGCAGGGATGCTGTCACGCTCACACTTCAGCCTGTACTTTGCTTCTGTCTTACTAAAACCGCCTTGGTGACTGATCTCAAACACTTTCCCAAACGCAGATCCCTAGCCAATATTTTGCTTTGCTGTTTGGCTTTTGCGTTTTCCCTTCCCTTCAGCTGGAGAGCAGAGATGAGGGCAGATTCCCGGCTGCTCTCTGCCTGGCTCCTGCAAGGGTCCCTCGCAGCACAGCCCTTCCTCCAGGCTCGCAAACCTTGGCTACGTCTCAGAGCTCCTTATTAAACCTCCGTGTGAAGACGTGGGGTTCGACGCCACGCCGTGTACTAGAACATTCACCAGAGAGGAGCTGAGTTTATTGCACGGAGCAGGAATTCCTCCCTGGTGTAGTCACAGACGCTTTGAACTATCAGTGGGAGCTTGTTGCTCAGGCAGCCCCAGGCTATCTGCACTTGGAAGAGGCAGTCTCTAAAACCAGGCAAGCCATCTGGTGCAGACCTCCAGTTTCATATTGCAGGGGATGAACTCCTGCAGAGTTCACTTACGGCTCCTTTCGCAAAGCCTCTGCTCTGCAGAGCTGCGCGTCTGATACCCCGAAGTTAAACATATGGTTTTTCAAGGAAAACAAGGTGCCCCTCCATCGGGAGGCCTTTTTCCAGCTGTATGGAGAGGAGCAGGATCTGCACGCTGAGCTGGAGAGATCGTGGTCAAATGTTAATTTTCTGTGTCTTCCCTCTTTTGGTACACATCGTGAAATGCATTGGATCTCACTTTCTGGGGTACTGAGTCCCTTCTCTAAGAGTGATGGAAGGTGCCAGTGCTGTAACCATCAACATGCTCACAGTTAGTGCTTTCACAGATGGGCTTTTCTGAATCTGTTGCAGCTGTTTAAAGCGCTGCCTGGGCCCGTTGGATGCATCTCTTCTACCAACGCGATGCAGTGCGAGGCGGGGACTGCTCACCAGTGGCTCTGCCGTGGTGCGGTGCTGAGTTACTCAGGCTGAACCGCTGGTGGAGGAGGGTTTGTCTGTGGGTGCTGGGCTGCGGCGGTGCTGGCTGGGGCCAGACTCACGTTCCCTTCTGCTGCGAGGGGCAGAAAACTCCAGCGGAGGTGTAGGGCAGGCAGGGGGGAGCAGTAGCTTTGCAGTAATATTTACCAGCACTTGTCAGAGCTCTTCACAGACCATTTTGAAGATGCTCATCTTTGGTTGATGTGCTGGAAATCCTGGTGTGAGTCCAGGTTTAGGACTGCGGTATTCTTGGTGGCTGGCACACGCACAAGCCACAGGTCAAGGTTTTGTGTCTCCTGACCCTGCTCCCACCCAGTGTCCCCTCATCTGCAAAGGGACAAACGTGCCTTTGGTGCAGGTGTCGGAGTGGGACTTCACTGGCTCCATCCTGCTGCTGCTTTTTGCTTCGTTGGTTTTTAACCAGCATGTGCAGAATGCACAATCAGCATCTTGGAGAAGCAGCCGTAGGAAAGAGGAAGCTCACATAGAATATAAATAGCCAAATTTTAAAATGTACCAGTGTAACAGCTCGCCTGGTTCTTGGCATGAGCCTGGCTGAAGACCGCTGGGAAGCTGCGTATTTTGTGTGTGGTTTGCAAAGGGGGAACTTTGGGGATATCGCACAAGTCAGCAAGACAAAAACTGAATGAATCTGACAGTCTTGAATATGGGAAGGAAATGAAATTTGCTTCTACACACATCAAAATTGGGTGTATCCTCTGCACATGACACGAAATATGGAGTGGAAACCCCTGCACAGTTACGGCAATACTTTCCACTGTAGTTGCACAGCAGCTGCCAATGATTCACAGATTGATCCTGGGACATTTTGTCCTCTTACATGATTTGATTTCTTTATTAATTTAATTGCATCTCAACGAGCATCTGATTTTTTGTTTAGGGTCTACAACTGCCCAGCCAAATCCATTTGCTGAGTGAGGCTGTACAGAGGTCTCCTCCTGTGGGCCAAAGTCAGCGTGACGGGAAGATGGGCAGGGTAGGGCTGGTGGACCGGTTGGGTGGTCAAGACTGGGAGAGAGCCCGGGAGAGCTGATGTATAGCACTGCTGGTGCTGATCCCTGTTCTCCATCACCGCCCCTTCGGCAGTGGGCTTGTGTGCTCGAGAAGCATCTACTGCTGTCGCTTCTGGAGGATGGTGTGTAGCTGTGGGCACCAGAGTCTGATGGTCTCTGTGAACAAACTGGGAAGAGTTTCCATGGCTTTGCTTTCTTTTTGTTGGAAACAGCATGTGTAGGTGGAAGAAAGACAACTTGGCTGAGTTGGGCTCAGGTTAGGTACCATCACTGTAGGTGGCTGATCGGGAGCAAGGCTTCAGCAGTGCTGGCAGCTCCCTCCTGAGGTCATGCTGGTCCCCCCCGATTCCCAGCTCAGGCTAAAGGGGTTGGAGGTGGCTCACCTGGCTGAGGAGCACCTCATTTCTATGAGCTGTTGATGGAGAGAGGGAGAGGTGATGGGGAAGAAGCCCAGCTCTCCCTCAGCTGCCAGTGCCTTTAGCTATGTACCAGGCTCACCTTCCCCTCGCTGACACGTTTAAATGGCTTCGTCTTCTCCGCACCAGGGCCAGCGTCACGGGTGGCTGCTCCCAGCGCAGACGTGACGGGGGGCTGCAGAGGAGCAGGGAGTCGAGGTGGGCTCAGGGGCTGGTTTGTGCCCCTGTCAGCGTTCAGGCTGTGGTGCCAGCTGTCAGGGGTGGGGGGCTGCCTGCCTGGGCCTGGGGCAGCAGAGCAGAGGGAAGCTGGGCTCAGATCTGCGCTGCCCCCAGCAGACAGCATCGCCAGCCCAGGAGATTTATTGAGGCAGGAGGGAGATGCACTGCCATGTCGTGCTGTCTGGGAAGGCACAGGGCACGCTGTGCTGGTGGGTGCCTCTTCTGTTCTTCAAATTCAGACCTGTTTGAACATAAAGTTATGCCGTTATCGCAGAACACAGAACAAGAGAGGGACTGACGCAGGTGTCTGGAAGGATGTCTGGTCTGTTCGCTGCCTCCTGCGGGTGCTGTCAGGGTTGGTCTGGAAGCCGGTGAAACTCGGGAAGGACTTGTGGTGTTCCTAGCAGAGCCGAAGTTGGGAGCCTTACAACCCCTCGAGCTTCAGCAAACCAAACCTCGCCGCAGTCTGGCATGAACTGAGAAGAGCAAGTTCAGCGGAAAGTGAGGAAGAAGTCGAGTAACCCTGCCCAGGGGGATTCTCTGTCCTCATTCATTACAACCATGAATGAGAGGCTTTTTCAAGTTTTCCCCTTACTCTTTGAGCTGGCTGCGGTTCCCTGCCTTGATTCCTTGCTAACAAGCACTTGACTTGAGCAGGGTGAGATAACAGCGCGGTGGCTGCTGCTGTGACGGCAATAGTGAGGGATGGTGGGTTAGAGAGCACGTTAGGTGCACGTTCCACACGTCAGCTCAGCATCGTGTTCGGCACTTTCTGCTTGGTGCCTCTGGATGTGCAGCATCGTCCGAGGCCAGGGCTGTTCCCACGTTCATGGGGAGCGGCTTGGGAAGGGGATTTTTTTGCAGGGAGCAGTGTCACTCCTGGGGCTCCATCCTGGGTTGCCCCATGGCAGCTTGTTCCCTGGCAAGCCCTGTGTTGTCACCATTGCTCAGGGGGTTTGTGCTCCCAGGAGGCAGGCTGCAGGGGAAGCCGTGGGCTGGCTCTGGCCCCTGACTGGCGGCATGATATGCAGTGGGGACTTGTCCCCGAGCCCCTGCACCCCAGCGCGTGGCCAGCTCATTGCGTGGGGGTGTTTTGCCCATCTGCTGAGCAGTGGGATTTGCTCCGTCTTACACCCTGCCCCGCCATTTGGCATGGGGGATGAGGGCGGGGGAGATCCCCGCAGTGTTTAAAAGGATCTGGATAAATCTTCTTAAGAGAGGCACTGACTCAGCAGAGCGTGGTGAGAGAGGAGGAGGAGGGAACCAAATTGTCCTTGTGGGGCTGGGGCCACCGCTGAGCCCCGTGCTGGCATGTGGGGCTGGGGGAGGCGTGTGTCTAGAGATCTGCCCTGAGAGGCATCTCGTCTTTCCTCACCAGGTTTTGGGTGGTCTGCATCCCCCGGAGCAGAACTGTGAGCCGTGTGGCTGGGCTGGGCTGTGGCCTGGAGGTGCCTGGCCCCAGGGGTGCAGGGACCTGTCCCGGCTGTGCCCGAGCCCACTTCGGTGCTGCTCGCTGGGGTTTCCCCTCAGCTTCCAGCTCTCCCCATGGATTCCTGCCTTGCCTGCGTGGCTGGCGCTGCTGAAGCTCGCGGGCGGTTTGGTTTGACAGTTATTATTTATTGCGGAAGGTGCGCCGAGGTGCTGGGGTCCAGCAGGGGCAGATTATGGAGATTACGGTCAGACCAGGCAGCGATGGCACCTTACGGGAAAGGCAAAGGCTCAGGGAGGGGGAAGCAGCCAGGGATGGGTAGGGGGGTGTGCTGCCCCCCGCCCCCCTTGCTGCCCGGTGAGGGGTCCTCCCCAGCACTCAGTGCTGGCACAGCCTGCGTTAGCAGCAGGGCTGAGCCGTGGAGCCAGGGGACGTGCAGCAGACAGAGCGGCATCCTAAAGCCCTGGCTCTGCCAGTGTGCGGGCTCAGGTGGACCCGGAGTTAAGCTGGCCAGGACTGGTGTCGCCTGGTTTCCATTTCTGAGCAGGCGAGGGAGACTCGCTGCCTGCCGGCTGTTGCCTTTGGCTTGCTGGGATGCCTCATATGAGCCCACAAGAGCATCTCTGCCACGCTTCACTCTCCTTATCTCATGGTGTATCTCGTCTTCCCATGCAGAGCTCCACACAGGAGATCGGAGAAGAGCTGGAGGATGGTGTGATCTACAGCATATCGCTCCGGAAAGTGCAGCTCCATCACACGGCCAACAAAGGGCAGCGGTGGCTGGGGGTAAGCTGGGGGCTCTGCCAGCCTCCTGCCAACAGGGTGTGTTCAGATCTTTCCCTGCCGGAGACATGGTGGCTAGATGTCAGGGCTTGGCAGGATCAATACCAGCCCCTGGCTTGCCCTCTTCTTGCTGCCCCATACACTCCTGTCCTGGGAGGTCCTTCCGAGCCTTATCTGGGAATCTTATGTTTTGTTGGGAGCAGGGATGTGGAAGCATCTGCTGGCCTCTGCCCCGTGGGAAGGGACATGGGGGAAACAATCTGAAGCTCCATTTTGCAACTCTGATTTGCACCTAGATTTTGGCAACCTTGAGCCTTTCCTAAGATTTCCCAAATGCTCAAGTCTTCTCAGCTGAGTTGCTGGTATTTGGTGTCCAAGGAGACCCAGCTTCCCTTTCCCCAGGCCCATCACAAGAGCCCCAGGCACTGTAGGGGGTCCCAGCCTAGACCCAAACGGTGGCTTGTGAGGCTGGTTGGACCACATCGCACTTGAACTTGTCTGTCTTCACCCAACCTACTGACTTCTGTTCCTGTCCTGGCAGTTTGAGAATGAGTCGGCTTTAAACCTCTACGAGACATGTAAGGTGCGGACAATAAAAGCTGGGACCTTGGAGAAGCTGGTGGAGTACCTGGTCTCAGCCTTCAAAGGCAATGACTCCACCTATGTCACCATCTTCCTGTGCACTTACCGGGCCTTTGCCACCACCAAGCAAGTGCTGGACCTGCTGCTTAACAGGTGAGGCTGCCCTGAGCCCCAAAACACACCTGGGGGTGACCAGTGCCTGACCCTCCTCAGCCAGGGGTGCCCCAGCATCTTCTGCTGCCATGCTTTGGAGGGCTGATGAGCTTCTCCCAACTCCATCAGTGTAAAAGTTTTGGGCAGGGCAGGGCGGACACAACTTCCCAGAGAGCTGGAGCCCTTCCAGCTGGAACCCTGCCACAAGGTGGCCAGTGCTGGCTGCTTCCCTCTTCCTGTAACACGGGGGCTGTAGCAGAGTCGGGGGAGCAGGACAGTGTGGGAGATTCATTCTGACCCCCTGGCAGACCTGGAGGTGATGTGGAGGGAGAAGAGGCAGTATTGCGAGGCAGCTGAGTCTAGGATGCTCACTGCCTCCTTGCTGTGCCCCACCAGGTATGGCAAACTCCATGTGCAGGCGAATGGGGACCATGCCAGGCATGCTGTGGATGAGAGGATGGAGCTGAAGAAGTAAGTCTGGCTGTGCTGTGCATGAACAAGATGGGTGGCTCTGGTGATAGCTCTTTGTTTCTCCTACAAAGGCATGTGTTGTCCCAGGGGTGCTCCTGGTGCCTGGGGCTCGGCGGGGGTGCACACAGGCTTCTCCTGGCTCCCACTTCTCATGCTGGGCTTGCCTGTGTTTCCCCGCTCCCTGCAGCACCATCTCCTCCATCCTGGGCGCCTGGCTGGACCAGTACTCAGAGGACTTCCGCAAGCCCCCAGACTTTGCCTGCCTCAAGCAGCTCATCTCCTACGTGCGCCACAACATCCCCGGCTCGGACCTGGAGCGCCGAGCCCGCATCCTGCTGGCCCAGTTCCAGCAGCAGGAGCAGAGCGAGTCCGAGGCAGAAGGTGGGGTCCTTTCCCCGCTTGTGGGGGGTTGTTTGGGGCTGCAGGTGAAGGGAATGCTACTGGTTGGCATCGAGGGTCTCCCAAACCTTGGGTCTTGCCACGTGGCTGAGCTACCGTCCACCCTGCCTGCATTTCCATGGAGGTACACTGGGAAGCTAATCTGACTGCACCAGAAGTGGGATTTCTAAGTGGATTGGTTAATCTGCCTTTAATCCTCTGCAGACGCTTGTGTCCAGGTTTAAAATGACTATCCTTTTATCTGAGCCTTGCTTCTCAAGGCGTGAAGCCAGATGGGAATTAAGAGCCCAGGAGGTGGGATGTGGGTGTCTGCAGGGGGCTGGCGTGGGGCGGCGTGGGCCCTGGCTCATGGCAGCGATGCTCAGCTTCGTGCCGTCCCTCACAGCTGTGGACCACGGTGGCTGCACCTTCCAGCTGGTGGAGGAGAATGGCGTTGGGGACGGGAAGCCGGATTTCCTCTCCTTCTCCCCAGAGATGGTGGCAGAACAGTTCACGCTGATGGACGCTGTGAGTATTCGTCTGACAGCTGGGTGGATGGTACTCTGCCTGCCTGCTGCTCTGGGCACAGGCCTGTCTCTTCCCATCTATCGTTTCCTCCTGGCCTGTCCCCTTCTCAGGGAACCCAAGGAGACCCATCTCCATCCCTTTATCTTTCAGGAGCTCTTTAAGAAAGTGGTGCCATACCACTGCCTGGGCTGCATCTGGTCCCAGCGAGACAAGAAGGGTAAAGAGCACCTGGCGCCCACCATCCGCGCCACAGTCTCGCAGTTCAATAGCGTGGCCAACTGTGTCATCGCCACATGTCTCGGGGACCGGTCCCTGAAGCCGCAGCAGAGGGCTAAAGTGGTGGAGCGGTGGATCGAAGTGGCTCGGGTAGGACAGCTCACCATCCTGCTCGCCTCCCTCCTCAGCCCAAGGGCTGAGGTTTTGCGCTGCGTGAATCCCAGCGGATCCCTGAGCTTTCTTTAACGTGTCATCTCCTTGTCTGCCCCCAGGAGTGCCGCATCCTGAAGAACTTCTCCTCCCTCCGAGCCATCCTGTCGGCTCTGCAGTGCAATGCCGTTCACCGTCTGAAGAAGACCTGGGATGAGGTCCTGCGGTAAGCAGCTCCTGCAGCTGCTGGGAGGTTTCAAAGGGGAGGCCATGCTTCGGCTGCTGCGGCCCTTGAGCTTGCAGATGGGGTCATCTCAGCTCCAGCATTGCCTCCTGGAGTGTGCCCAAAACCCAGGGACCAGTGTAAGGTGTCAGGGACCTGAGGAGGGTGAGGAAATAAAAGTATCGTCACCTGCACCTCCCTTCCATGCGGAGCATCCAAACACGAGGCTCTGCTAGAGCTGTGAGTGTAGCTGGGGTCAGCTGCAGGAGCAGAAGAGAGCCCAAGGAGGAGACCACACCGTGGCAGCGGTGCTGACTTTTCTCTTGTTTCCCCCTGAGCAGGGAAAGCTTCCGCACTTTCCACGAGCTCTCAGAGATCTTCTCCGATGAGAATAACCACTCGCTGAGCCGGGAGCTTCTCATTAAGGTATGGGGAAGCGACACCTGCGTTGCCCTGTCTCGGGCAGGGAGCTCAGGCTGATGCCGGCAGAAATTTCCATGGTGTTCCAGCCACCGGGCTAAAGCCTTGGGAGCGCTGCTGTGGTCACAGGCAGGGGTGCAGGGCAGGGTGTGCTGAGTCTGAGGTGCAGGCAGGGGTTTCCAAACGGGCTGGGCATTCTGCTTCCCTGCCCAAAAGTCATCATTGCCTGAAGCTCACAAAGGAATTCAGCAAGAGATAAGCATTGGGATAGGATCCAGTGCACTGGGTGACAGCTTCTCTCCAGAGTCAGCTGCATTTTAACAGCGAGGTGCAAAGTCCTCTTAATTTCAGGTGGGGCTGTAGGGTTTGTGAAAGGCTGCAGCAAAAATGTCCTCCTTCCCCATGGAGCCTCTGCAGTTTGGGGGCAGAGAGGGCACAAAATGCGAAAGGGAACAAAACATCCCATTGAGGAGGAGCTGGAAACAGAGCAGCAGTTGCTATTCACTAACCCTCTCCTCCCTGTGAGCCCTGAAAAAGCTCAGTTTTGATTTCCTCCTCTTCCCCTCGTCCCGCTTTCCCTCTGCAAGGAAAGCTGTACCAATGAAAGCAGGTGTGAATTCTAGTTCACCTATGAGTGCAGTTTCCCACCCATGCTGATCCCTACCTCTTCTCACCATCCAGGAGGGCACATCCAAATTTGCCACCTTGGAGATCAACCCAAAGAGGGCTCAGAAGCGGCAGCAGCAGCAGCGAGAGATGGTGAGTCTGGCACGGCTGCCCCCTGTGCCAGCTGCCCCGGCTGGTCCCAGGTCACTGCTGACCCCGCTGTCCCTTCTGTCCCCATAGGGCGTGATGCAGGGCACCATTCCCTACCTTGGCACCTTCCTCACAGACCTGGTGATGCTTGACACTGCCATGAAGGATTTCCTGGACGTATGTACCTCCATCTCTATCCTCCCCTTGCTCTGCACAGCTGCCCCAGAGCCTGGGCTGATAAAAGGAGGGCTGGTCCCCCGTGTGTCCTGTGTCCGACACTGCACCCTGCACATCTTGTGTCCGACACTGCACCCTGCACATCTTGTGTCCGACACTGCGCATCTTGTGTCCGACACTGCACCCTGCACATCTTGTGTCCGACACTGCGCATCCACCTCTGTTAGCCCATGGAAATGTCCCTCAGCAGGGACATGGGCATGGGAGCAGTATTTTTCTGCCTGCTCCACACTGACATTCGGCTCCTTCTCTTCCAGGGTGGGCTGATCAACTTTGAGAAGAGAAGGAAGGTGAGAGCTTTGCCCTGGCAGCAGTGCAGCGGGGTGGAAGGAGGAGGCTGACTTGGTGCAAGCCCAGGCTGTGCCGGTCCCTTTGGGGTTGTTCCCTCTCCTGTTTTGCCGTCATGTTCTTCATTGTTGGGAAGGGGGATTCTGGTCCTTTCTATCTGCCTCTGTGCATGGGGCTGGGCTGTTTGTGGAGGAGGCTGGGGCTGGCAAACACATCTGATCTTATGGCCTCCATTTGCTGCAGGAGTTCGAAGTCATCGCCCAGATCAAGCTGCTTCAGTCGGCCTGCAACAACTACAGCTTCACGCAGGAGGACCAGTTCGTGGACTGGTTCCACAGCCTGGAGCGGCTCAGCGAGGCCGAGAGGTGAGCAGGGGCCGGGGCCGTGCTGCCACCGGCGTGTTGGGAGGTCCCACCGCCCATCTCCTCCAGCTGCTGAGCCACAGCTGCCCAGCGCTGCTCCCCGCTCCACATCCCTTGGCTTGCTGCAGCCGGGGCAGCACACAGAGCTCCAACCCTCACCTCTCCCCTCCCAGCTACGGGCTGTCGTGCGAGATCGAGCCGCTGTCGGAGTCAGCCAGCAACACGTTGAAGGCGAAGAAAAACACGGGGATCATCAAGCGATGGAGCGAGTGAGTCTGCTCGTCCCCGGTGGGATGCAGGGGTATCTCTGGCTGAGCATTGCAGGGGACCAGGCTGGGGTGGCCACTGTCCTGCCCAGCCAAATGCACCTTCGCTCTGCTCCCTTCTCACCTGCCCCACGTCTCTCCTGGCAGCCGGCAGCCGCCAAGCACCGAGCCCTGTGCCAGTGGCAGCTCCCACTCAAAATCCTTCGACCAGCTCAAGTGCGGGCAGTACCTGTGCAGCGGGGATGCCACCGACTCGGTAAGCGTCACCTCTGCCGGCTCCAGCAGCTCTGACGTGGAGGAGATCAACATCAGCTTCATCCCTGAGTCCCCCGACTGCCAGGAGAAGAAGGTATGGGGCAGCTCGCGGGGTCCGGGCCACCAGAGGCAGGTGCAGCCATTGCCCGGGGACTGCCCTGGCACTGGGGGGAGCGTGGGGGGAGTCCCAGGGGCTGTTTCTGACCTGCTGGGGCTAGGGAGGCCCCTGCCCTGCGATGCTCTGGCAGCATGGCAAGGCTCTCGTGCCTCCAGTGGCTGTAGTCGTGTCGGTCCCCCGTTGTCACAGGTCAGTGAGATCCCTCTGGCCTCCCTCCCCCAGCGCTGGTACGCCCCGTCTGTGGCCGATGGAGAAGTTAAACCCACTGTGTCCTCCGCATCCCCTCTCCTTCCTGCCCTCCAGTTCTGGGAATCCACCTCCCTCTCATCCCTGGACACATCGGGCATTGGCTCAGGCTCCAGCAGTGCCTCGTCCTCTTCCGTCTCCTCCACGCCGGTGACGGCCTCCCGCACCCACAAGCGCTCAGTCTCTGGCATCTCCAGCTACTCCTCCCTCTCGCTGCCCCTCTACAACCAGCAGGTCGATGACTGTTGCATCATCCGCGTCAGCCTGGCCGTGGACAACGGCAACATGTACAAGAGCATCCTGGTGAGCGCAGGCACCCGCGGTGACGCCAGGGAGGAGCGGCTCGCCCCATTTGGGTGTGGGCGTGGGAGGTGACAGTACTGGGAGCTTTGCAGTGTTCTGCACCCCCCGGGTTAATAACACTCTGTGCTCACAGGTGACAAGTCAGGATAAGACCCCCGTCGTTATTCGCAAGGCCATGGCCAAGCACAACTTGGACGGGGACCGGCCTGAAGACTATGAGCTTGTTCAGATCATCTCGGAGGAAAGAGGTGTGTGCTGGGGGGGCTTTCCTGGGGGCTGCGTCCCCAGCTGGCCATGCAGCCCTGCAGCCTGGGCAGCACTGGGTTGGAGCTGGGCTGGGAGGTGACAGCACAACGGGTCCCAGCACCCGGGGACAACCCTCAGCTCTACTCTGGGCCCCTTTCAGGGAAAGGGTGCCCAACTGACCTCCATCCTCGGTCATTTCCAGAGCTGAAGATCCCCGACAATGCCAATGTCTTCTACGCCATGAACTCTGCCGCCAACTACGACTTCGTGCTCAAGAAGCGGGGCTTCTCCAAGGGGGTGAAGATCAAGCACGGCTCCAGCTCCACCCTGCCCAGGATGAAGCAGAAAGGCCTGAAGATCGCCAAAGGCATCTTCTAGCCTCAGCCCCACTGCCACCATCACCATCGGGGCCTTGGGGGCAGGCTGCTCTGGGCTGGGCTGCGGCCGGTGCTCCTGCTGCCCAGCACAGCGAGGAGTGACCCTCCCGGGGGGACAGCCGTGCATCTCCCTCCCACGCTGAGAGCCAGGGTGCTTTGGCAGCCGCTGTCAGCCTCCGCCACTCCTTGCACAAGCCCCCGTTTCAATCAGGTCTTTTTTCTACACAGGAAGGCAGTGGGGGGGAGGGGGAGGGAATAGCTCTCTCTCTTTTTTTTTTTTCTCCTTTTTTTTTTTTTTTTCTTTTTTAAAACCTTCCACGGTGTGACACTAGTCCAGCCGTCGGCCAGCCCAGAGCTGGAGCCCGCCTCTGCCGTAGGTGCCTTGTGTCCAAGCAAGCCGGGGAGCGGTGACTCGCAGAGGGGCCATTTGCAAGGAGCAGAACACGAGCCGTTACCCTCCCACAGGGTGGGGTGCTCTCCTTCCTGGCTTCCCTGGCGTTTTTACCTCCACATCCTTCCTCCCTGGGATAACTGGCATCACCACACATCTCTGCCTGTCCTTCTCGTGGGAGAAGCCATGGATGCCCCAGGCTGGGAAGCAAGCTGGAAGGGATGGAGCCTCGCACCGATGCTCGGAGCCCTGTGGAGGAGGGCTGTGCCCCTGCCATGGTGGAGTAGGCGCTGTGTGCTCTTAACTGGAAGCCCGCATGGTCTCACTCCTCTCCCCGATCCACCGCATCCTCCAGCTGGACTTCGACGGCCCACGTTCAAACTTGCACCAAAGATCAAACGCCAGTGTCTCCTCTACCGTCGGGGGAAGCTTTGGGCCGTGCCCCCAGCGCTGCCAGCCGAATGAGGAGGAGAGCAAATTTCTGTCTGAACTTGTGTAAATAGAGACCTTGGGTCTGCGCAGGCAGGCGAGGAGCCGGAGAGCTCAGGGTGCCCCAGCTGCCCCAGCTGCCACTGCCTGACCCACAGAAAGTGCCACTCACCTCGGGCTTTAACCAGACTTTTTCAAACAGTGACCCTGGGAGAAGCAGCAATGAGACTTTTTTTGTATAAAACAAAAGTTTACTGATTTTTCTTTTCAATATTTATTGGTTGTAAATAGAAGAGATGAACTTGTACATTTTACTAATCCACCCTCCCCTCGCCCTGCAGCCCAGTCCCTCTCCTCTCCCCACCCTGGTATTTAAGGCTGCTGGGAGGAATGGTGGCAGAAGCAGCGTCGCTCAGCCATGCTCATGAGGTGCAGACCCCATCAGCCACCCCCTCTTGTTTCTTTACCACTAGTCGCTCAAGCAGGGGCCAGACACTTGTTTTAATCATTGCAGGAAACACTAACTGAAGGGGGACCTTTTCTGGCTCCTGGCTCCATCTCTTTTTGTTTTTTTTTTAAGTGCTTCCTTCCAGCACATGTTTGTTTCCCGTCTGTCCGTGCTGCTGGATGGGTACAACACCTTCCCCAGCTCCAGGAGAGGGGCCTGGGCTTCTGGCAGGAGCTGGGCTGCAGGCCCCTGGCACCAGGTAGGGAAGAGGCTGCTTAGGTGTGAGCGTGGCTGGCACTGAGCTCTCCCAGCCCCGTGTCCCCTCAGGTGGCATCGCCCATCGCTGCACATGATGGGAGCCCCTGGCTCTCTGACGCAGGGGCAGCCTCCTGCCTCCCCCCCTGCCCGCCCTTGGGCACTGGCACCCCAGGGTCTTCCCTCTGCTCTGTGCCTGCCAGCTCCTGCCCACCCTGAGGCCAGGCTGGTCCCCTCCTGCCCATGTACCCCAGCAGCCCAGCATCACTGGAGGGACTGGCTGTACCATATGTATTTTGTACCACTTCAATGAAGGAGCACACTGCCTGGTGTGACTTGTACACAGCAATGTAATTAGTCTTTGCAATAAAATACTGATGCTCAAACGTCTCTGTCCCAAGGCAGGGATTGTCCTGTTCTCCTTCCCCCAAATGCCAGCATGTTCCTGGAGAAAGAGGAGTGGACCTGACTGCAGGGGAGGCAGCGCTTGCGCCTTACCTTAACTCTGCTGGGTTGAGCTTCGGTTTGTGTTTGAGGGACTGGTGCCCCATTTTCAAATGAACCCTACTCATTTGAACCTGCAAGTGCACTTCTCACCCATGGAGAGATCTGGGAATGCAGCTCCTCCTCCATTCCGGCGTGCTGCCTGCTGGTCTGGATTCTGGGCTCGCTCTTGCGAGTTTGCTGCAGGGCTTGTTGGCCAGCAAGTGTGAAAATGTGGGCAATGCCTCGCAAACACCCACAGTGACGGCCATCAGTAGGCACTGCCGTCAGTGTAGAGAGACCGTGGTCGTCTTAGTACAAGTTCTGCTTTCCCACATCCTGGGCATGGTCGCTGAACCCGCAGCTGTCATGGAACGAGAGCAGAGACGATTCTGCCCAACAGCAGCCAGACGGCTCACGGAGTTCACACATAGTCCAGAATCTCTGTCTCCATTTCATTTTCACTCCCATCAGAAGGCTTGAAGTCCTCTTCCTCCTCCTCTTCATCATCCTCATCCTCTGCAGATTCATATGCCAGCTGCTCTTTGCCGTCTTCACTGCTGCTTGTATTTGAGAAAAGAGCTTAATTGGGAAGGAAGGAAGAAAGACACTGTGATGCCTTGCTCAGTGAAACCTAGGGGCATTTACAGTAGAGTTCATAAAACATGCGAGAGGAAGGCAGAAGCTGGAGGGGCACAGCTAATGTTGCGTATCTTAATAGAATTTGATCAAGCCCAAAGCAATCTGTTTTCATACTCTGGGAACTCCAGCAGAACAGCAGCAGATCTGCAGTACTATGCCTTCTCTCCTGGCTGATTCTGACCTAACTCACTGGGATACTGCTTTGGCCCAGCATCATGCAAAAATAACTTTCTCACTTCTTGTTCAATTAATAACATTAATCAAGTAAAATGCCACCAACAGATACATCAGTAAGAATAAGAACCTGATTACCGCTGTGCAAAGGTATTTAAAACCTGAAGGCCGTGGCAGTGGGAAGATGAACCGGAAAACTTTAGTCCCAGCCACTCCTAATTCCAACCCATGTTCACACTGCAGAACAGCTTCAGCTCACACTGTTATGAGCGAGAACACAAAGAACACCAGAACACCAGGTGTAGCACAAAGGAGGCGGCAAATACAGGAACACTGCTGCCCAGTGCTGACCACAACATCCTTATTCAGCCCACATCTCAACACCATCTGCAAGGCAGTAACACATTGTGACGTTCAGAAGCGTCCTTACCAGGTCTTGTGGATCTGATTATCTGCTTTATCATCAGAGACATGGTATCTCGCAGATCATCACTAGTCTTTGGAAGGCACCACCCGTCCCGCTCTGTGCATTCTGACTCTGTGCCATCATTCCGATGGATGATTTTCTGTAGGCTAAAAAGCAGCAAAAGGGAAGGAAACGTTAGCCTTCTACATTCAGATGTAGGCTTCAAAGGAGACAGGCTATGGCTTACTTCTCTTTTACTTCATTGAGTTGGAATAGCATACTTGGTTATTCAGGTAACTGTCATATGGGAAAGGAAATTCACATGTGAAGCCTGTTCCATTTTTATCCAGAAGCTAAACGCTTCCTAAGTTTCTGGTCAATGAGAGAGGGGAATGGACTGGATATAACAACAGGCTTTGAAATCTAGCTCTAACAGAAGACTCAGCTGCCAGTGTGCAATACCTTTCCACATTCAAGTCACAGAGCTGGTAGAACATCTGCCGATAAGGCGGTAAGGCTCCTTCTCGGAAAATGTAGATGGATTCCTAAGAGGAAGAAAGAAGGAAAACATTAATGTGCATTTTACAGTGAAACAGGACAACTCTGGCATAACTGCGAAGTACTTCTGATGAGCTGATTCAAAAACCAGGCACTTCCAACACAAACCAGTTCCAAGACATAGGTCTGCATATGGCAAAAGATAAAGCTGACGGAAGGAATGCACCTAAATTTCACTGCACTTATAGTCACAACAGCACAGCTGGGCAGAGAACACACCTCATCTCTTCAAACTGCAGCTCTCTCTGCAGCCCGCTACTGCACAACAGTGGATCATATGTTTCATCCTAGCAAAATATTTATTTTGCCCTGCTGGATTTTGCAGGATGAGCTGGATTTTGCAGGATGGTCATTTATTGCACTTCACTGCCCATGAAGTTGCAATTTTATCAATTGAAACAAAATGCTCATCACATCTAAGACTAGGGCTGAGTACCAATCCCATCTTGCAGCATGTAAGAAACATGCACACAGCAGGTGAAGTTCTGTAGTGACGTGTACAACTAGCAGCTTCTCGGGTAAACCCAAGGACATCAACTCACTCACAGCTGTCTCCTTAATGACTGACAAAGCAGGAAACACCCCTTTTTCACTAAGCTATTCTAAGCTTCTGATAAGAGTAATGCTTACCTTTAGTTTATACCTGCTGGATGCAGGTTTTTTTGTACTGGATGCACCGGAGGTACCAAGCCCCTGTTTCAGATCATGTACACTGACTGTATGACTCACTGAAAGACAAAAAAAAAAAGTCCTAATCAGAGACATCTTTCACTCTGTGGCATTGTACTGTCACTTCTCTACATTGATTCAACTTTGCTAGTCAGCAGAAACCAGACCAACCCAACAAATGAGCATGTGTTGCTTATTCTTCAATTGTGCGAAAGGTGGTGAGTTTGGTGGCTTTTTCCACACATTTGTTCATAATTTTAACCTTTTCTACTCCTCCTTGACAAAGAAAAGAGAATGACTCTCCCCTTGCTCTGCACCATCACTGAACAGAAGTGCATGCTGAATTCCTGCAGCATTGCTTGCACAACTCCCTTCTGTCTGCTAACAGATACTGTAGCTCAGCCAGGTGTGCACCCCAGACCCTCGCAACACTTCTCACCAGGAGACACTTCTACTGGCTTAACAACAGCACCGTATTATACCCAGAAATAAAGCTGCAGTTTTGGCTCAGCTAGAACACAGGAAGACCCTTCACCACCTGTAACTAGGATGGGGTAAACTGAGAAACAGAAGAGCCAGATAACCCTTCTACTGGCACAGCATACCTTGCTTCTTGACAGTGATGGGCAGACTGTAGTTATACGTGCTGCGCTTTGCTTTCACGGGCATGTCATTAGGGGCATAACCTAGACGTGAAAAAAAAAACCCAATAATGAGCTGAAGATGAGCAGAATATCCCTTGTTCTGTAACAGAAGTGCCGGGCTGGTGTGTGTAAGGCAGGCTGATCCTTGGGGTATGGTGACTTTAGCTAAGTGGGGAGAGGAGAAAATCAACAAAATCCTTTAACTTGGAAAGAGGGAGACGCAACCTGATGTTAACAACTGGATGCCGGCTCTGTCATGGACAGATGACCTCAGAAGGTCCTTTCCCCCCACTTTCCCTCTGCAAAAATCACAGCAGGGGAACCCAATGTCCCAAGGTCTGAGACCTACTGTCCTGCACAAGATGTTGAGGTCCATGAGGAAAAGCTACTAGGTAAGCCACATAATCTACTGCTCAGTGCCTACCCTGAACAAGGGGGAAGATGATCTGCTACATCCACTTGGGCTTTGAACAAATGGAGGAGGAAAGTCAGCCAGCTGTCCATTGAGTTTGGAATATGCCAAATGAGGGAAGACATACTGCATACTATGAAATAAAGTATTAAACAGAAGAACTACAGTAAGCAGTGAGCTCAAAAGGTGTCACCTTCATCAGAGCAGAAACAGTTTGAAAAGTAAAAAGAAAAGTACTACCAGGATTAACCAGAAAGCAGAGAGAGCATCTCTGTGGCTTGGGCCCTTTTACCATATTTCATTCCACAGCGAATTCGGAAGTCCAGTACTTGATAAATCTTTGCTTCAGGGTGTTTTCTGGGGTCATACCCAAACCTAACCCATAAGCTTCTCCAAGGACCTGTTAACTGTATAAACACATATGGGGAGACAGTTACAAATACACTGTACAGTGCTGCAGAGGTTCTTAGAGAATTCTAGTATTTCCCCTCGTTGCCCTAAGATTATTTCTTTTACCACCACTTTCCTCACTTGCTGCGTCAGTATTTATATACTGTAACTTGGGCAATCAGTGCACTGAAGCACAAATATTTGTGTGCTTTTACAAATTAACTTGCAAGGACACAATAAAATGTTCGGAAAACCTCTGCCACCGTTGCCAGATGGAGAGTCAATTCGCACATCTAACTGAACTGCAAAGGTGATTAGAACCAGCGGAGAAAACAGTTACTGAATCCTCCGTGGCTTTAACTTCTGTTCAGAAGCAAGGCTTTCCTTCCCTCTTTTTCTTTACGTAACATTAAGCTCAGGTACTTAGGACCTCAGAAACTGTAAGGGACCAGGAACACCCAGCTGATGCACCCTTGCTCTGCCTCTCAGCAGCCTCAGACAGGCACAAGGGCAGATGTACAGACTTACCATGTAATAGGCCAAATACGGCAACAGAAGTTTCAGCTTGTCCGGGTGGACACTGATATTGGCTTTTACTGCATTCCGAGACCAGACGGGACGGACTTCAAAGAGCTGAAATAATACAGAAACAACCATGAAAGAGTGGGAAGTGGGTTACCAATGACAGTTCAGCTTTCCAAATGGACATTCTTCTGTACTGGGGCCTTTGGCTCTTAGTATGAGCTATGAGAACACTAATGTAAGAACTAGCGGCACCAAAAGGTACTTAATGTGAGTTGCCTGCAAAAAGAGACTCAAATTTTCACTTGCATAACGGAACTGAACACAACAGGGTCAGGGGTGTCTACTGACAGTTGCTGTATCATTCAGCTACAATCACCAAAAATTTTTGGGCAAGTCAGATAAAATGGCTGCATGCAGTTTTTTCCTGCGCAGCATGCTGCAATAATGCTCAGGACAGGAATAAGGCACGTACCTTTCTCAGTTCTTCCTCCACCTTTCTATCCACAGGATTGGTACACATTTTCTTCCAGGTCTGTACAGCAGCATCCAGTGGTTTAGTTGGGATTTCTTCATCATCAAAGTTCACAAAGATTGCGTTGTGCGGGCGACGGGCCCTGCTGAGGCCAATCAGGTTCTCACCAGACACCTGGGGGTTGTTGTAGCCCTCCCTAAGAAACAGGGAAAGGATCGGGTTTGCTTTCTGCCCCCAGCACACACAGACTTGGGGCCTTCACGGGAACATGCAAAAACAAAGTTTGTGCTCCAGGTTTTGGAAGAGAAGGGACTCAGCTGGGTGAGTTTAACTTTGGGCCCACCTCCCTATCACATAGTGGTGGTACCAGGAAAGAATCTCATGACACCAGTGAAGAAAGAAAATTGAAATTTAACCCCCCCCTGCAAAGCTACATCCATCTGCACAATGACAGAGGTCCCCTGCACTCTGGCAGGAAACCCTCAGGCAGTTGACTCTTAACCCCTATGAAATGCCTCTGCATTTGCTCCACTGTCATTACTGCCGCTCAGTAGGGTATGTGGGCAAGGCAAGATGGAAATGCAGTTAAGATAATTTTTTTTTTTAAGTGCCGATGAAGGACTACAGTGAGAAAATGAAAGATGTTTCTTGTGGGAGATTTCACAGACTGTTCTCCTGGCAAAACCAACCAGGGGCCAAAAGGGAACAGGTCCAGTGAGCGCGATCACAGGAACATTTGGCATTGACTCTGCACACTCTCCCCTCGGCTCCATCCCACTGGAAGCAGGCAAAAAGCCGGGCTCACTGCATCCCATGCCGCCTGTAGCGTGCTGGGGGAGGCAGGCATCTTCATCAGATCACCAGGTCCCCTCACTTGGCAGGTCCTGAGGTGGACTTTTGCTAAAGCTTCTGCTGTCCAGGCAGTTTCTCAAGTGTGCCTGCCTCCATTGTATCAAATCAAGAGGGATAAAACAGAATAAGGCAGCAGCTTAAACAGGTGAAACACATGAATGATGTATTTAGTGCTGCTCTGATGCTTCAAGAGCAGAGATCCTGTAATAATTCTGAAGCCAGAATGGACTGGAGGCACCTTCGAGTGATGAAAAAAGAAATCTTAACTTGAAGACTTGTCTGTTAGAGGTACATATCAAACCAACACAATGTTTCACTACCTGTCCATTATAGAACCAAACACAGCTATTTACCACATTAATAGAAAAGGCACTAACCGGTGTTGTATATCTGGCCGATAAAAATAGTCAACAGGAGTGTCCAGACGTGAGAAAATTGGTGGCGGGATGTAGAGAGGTAATTCTCTATTGAAAAATTCTTCCTTCTCTGGTTTGAGCATTAGGACTTTGTCATACATGGAGGTTGGTTTGCCGTCAGGAGCAGAGTGCATCGCCAGGTACTGGAAATCAGACATTCCTGCGAGAAACAAAAGTTAAAATGTTATGAAATTCATTGTGAATGTAACGGCATTTCTCACAACAGTCAGCTTTCAGGAGCAAAAGCCTGCTAATTTTATGCCAAGGTTTATACAGCAAGGAGGCTGTAACAACGGGACATTTGGTTTTTCGTTCCAGTCCTGAGAGGTTTAAAGGGAGACACTTCCCCTTCCCATCAGACACACTTATCTTTAAGCCACGTGGGCACAAACTCCAGTATTACCTTGAAATTTGTAAACGGTGGTGACAATCCCAAGAATTTCCATTTCAAACTGGACTTCTGGCTGGATTTGTTCTTCGGCCTCCGACTGCTTCTTCTTCTTGGTCCTCCTCTTCACCTTGAGCAGCATGGTGGAGGTGGGGAAGCGATTGGCGCAGACTGGATGGCAGTAAGGGTCCCTGGGGCGGAAATAGAGCTCCAGCCTTTTGGCAGGGTCGGCGTAGATCTGTCAGCAGGGGCAGGCCAGGTCTCCCTTAGCGGGCACGGCGCAGCCCCCCTGCCCCGGGCCCGGAGGGGGGGCCTCCCTCCCCCTCAGCCGCGGCCCAGCCCCCCGCGGGACGCGAACCCCCGCACCCTCAGGGGGACACTCCCGCCTCGTCTCACACCTCATCCCTCCGCCTCAAGCCTCCCCCCCGCCTCACGTCTCCCCTCTCCCCTTTCCTCTCCCGTGGGCAGCAGCCTCACGCGCGGGGACACGCTGGGCCTGCACGGCCCGGCCAGGGGGGTCCTGGCCCCGGCTACCCACCCCGCGCCACAGCCACTGGGGCCCTCCTCACCCGCGACACCCCCTGCTCTCCTCCCAGTGTCCGCAGCATGGCCCCGACGTCCCGCACCAGCCCTGGGTACTCCACGCAAACCAATCGCGGCGTGCGGGGCAGCTCCAGCACGGCCGAGCCCCGCTCCCCCCACGGCCTGGCCGCCGCCATGGCTCCCCTGCCCAGCTCCCGCCCCGCCGCCACCCCCCCCCCCGCGGCCGCGGTACAAAGGTTCCGCCGCACGATGGTTCCTACCACGGAGCTGCGGCAGTGGAGGCGGCCTATGCCAGCGCAGAGCAGCCGTCCCCCTTGGGGTTACTCAGCCCTCAGTGCGTTTCTGAGGTGATTTCTGTGCACATATGGCGACAGCTCACAGTTGGTTTGCGTTCCTTGTTACAGCTGTAATTATCTAAAAGCTGGTACTTAACAGCGGGGGTGTGGAGGGCCTGCCCTGCCAGGGCTCCCACAGGCAGCAAGGCAGAGCAGGCCCAGCCGCAGCCAGGCCACCAGCACCTTTGCCGGGACCTGCTGAAAACTGGTGGCCAAAATGGTGTGGTCAGCGGGAGCAGGGTAGCAGTGGTCCCCGTGCCCAGCACCGGTGAGGCCACACCGTGAATCCCGCGCTCGGCTTTGGGCCCCCGGCCTCAGGAGGGACGCTGAGGGGCTGGAGGTGACCAGAGAGGGGTGGCGGGGCTGGGGCACAAGGTGATGGGGGACGGTGGGGAGTTCAACCTGGCGAGGAGGGGGCTGAGGGGGGCCCTGGTTGCTCTCTACAGCCACCTGACAGGAGGCCATGGGCAGGGGAGGTCGGTCTCTTCCCCTAGGTAACAAGCAACAGGACAAGAGGAAATGGCCTCCAGTTGCCCCAGGGGAGGTTTAGATGAGATATTAGGAAAAAATTCTTCACCGAAAGGGTGGTCAGGCATTGGAACGGGTTGCCCAGGGCGGTGGTGGAATCCCCATCCCTGGAGGTGTTTAAAAAACACTTAGGTGTGGTGCTGAGGGATGTGGTTTAGTGGTGGGCTGGGCAGTGCTGGGTTAATGGCTGGACTTGACGATCTCAAAGTCTTTTCCAACCTAAATGATTCTATGACAGTGCTGTGTTATGGGTCAGGGGAACACGCGTTGCACAGGGACTGGATGTCACTTACTGCCTGACCTTAATGTTAGGGAGAAAATCCTGCCACAGCAAAGAAATGGAAAAGCCAAAAATCACTCAGTTACAACAGAGCCTTTAATGAGCTGGGCCTATCTCTAAAAGGTGTCTTTTTCTTAATTCCACAGCAGTTCCTCGGTCAGGGTGATGTTGGCAACCTGTGGCAGCTTCCGATAGACTGAGTTCCAGAAGTCCACATACCGGGATTTCAGATTCTGCTTCACGGAGTTCTGGTTCATCTTGTTGTTAATTTCCAGGTAGTAAGTGCCCTCGTTGCTGTAGGGCGGCCAGGTAACAGGCACCTCTGAATTCCCTTTGTTGGGATCACTGAGGAAAAAGGAGACATAGAACTTTGGTTTTATCAGAGCAGCTTGTGGATGCAGCAAGATTTGAATTATTTGACAGGGCCCCTGTCTGCTCAAGTGAGGCTTTAAGTGCGTGCAAAGAGAGAGCCTGACACTGGGCCAAGCAATAGCAATTCTGCCTGCTAGGAGCAACTTGCCAGCCTGCAGTCTCCTCCCTTGGTCCCCACTAGCATTGTCCCTGGCTGCATGCGGGGGCTTAATTCCTATCTGAACACCAGGATTCAGAAAAAAACCTCATTGTTAAGTTTAAGCAGAGTTCACAAGTTCAGAAAATGTTTCTGCTGTCCCCAGGTGTTCTTTGGATGAGGAAGACCTAGAGCAAATTCCACCATTGGGAGACATAGAGCCAGGCTCACAACAGACAGAGGACACCCAGCTTTTGGGAATTGTTCCTGAGAAGTTAATAGGCAAAAGCAGCAGGCTGAAGTGCTGCAGCAAGCCCCAAATCCATGTGGAACCAGAATCACTCACCCTGTCCTGGCAAAATTGGTCCAGTAAGCAATCATGGCTTTTGAGACAGTCCTGTGCTTGGGCAGGTAGCCCAGGGGGGTGGCGAAGGGTTTCCCAAACACATACTGCAAGTCATCAGCGTGGTCTGCCCCTACCCAGCTTGGGTAGACAGGCATTCGGGACGGCTGGGAGAACACGTAGCTATATGTCTTGGAATTCCTGGGGAGATAAAATAGATTTGCTAAGCAGCTGCGAGTGGAGAGCAGAGAAGTGGGTGCAGATTCATAACCATGCTCCAAATACCAGCAGAGCCCAAGATTCAGCCTTGGAAGGTGCTCACATGCATCTAAGAGGTGGTCTCAGAGGGAAAAAACATTCTTCGATAGATATTCTGATTCTCACCCTAACCCTCATATCATCCCAGTGCCAGGTCTCGTGGCATCAAACATTGCTAGGATGGAGTGTGAATGTTTTAGGAAGCATAAACTTGTTTTAATGGGAATGTAAACCAAATTCCTAGCATGACTCCCTTGCAGTGTTACAGAGGTAGTGTTTGTACGAGCTATGTGTAAGCATGTACTCAGTACAAAAAGCCTGCCTCCTTCAAGTTCAGCCCTCTTAACCTGCTCCTCAGCCCCTTGGGCTTGCTGTGAAAGCAGCATTTTGGCCCCCAGGCAGGCTTTGGGCTCCTGCCAGGGCTGAGCTGCTCACCGGGCATTCTGCAGGTGCAGTTTCAGTGCCCACTGTGTGGGAACCAGGAAGATGTAGTCAGTAATCAGGTCCACCACTGTCTTCTTCATAACCTCCTGGTCCGGCTTGTCACCCCACGGTTGCGTGTAGAGAGTGTATGTTGCATTGGCTCCAGTCTGGCCCCTGTCCACAGTAAGTCCTTTGATCAAATTATAGACCTCGTCCCTGAAAAGACAAGTAGTATCAACTAATTACAGACCAGCAGCTCCAAGTAGGGCAGGGCTCATAGAAAAGGATCCCAGCCCCCATCGATGTTTACATCCAGCCCTGCAGTTAGCAAAGGTTTGGTGGGGTAAAAGCCAGTGATTTCATTCCAGGTCTTAGATGGAGGGCATGTGCTTCCCAGCTTTCTCAGCAGAGCAGCTTGGGGCCAAATTGGCCACCAGTTCCTTTCATTCCTGGAGGAGTCTGATGGGACGGGCACCCAGCATGTACCTGCTCTGGACAGAGAGCATCAGGGCTGCCAAGCCTGTGGCTGGTGCTGTGTTCAGGAGCACCTTAAAGGTATATGGGGAGGCTTCCCCAGTAGGTAGTGCTTTTTCTTGAAGGCTCTGGATCTGGCAACATATGCCCTAGGCACCCTGGCTTGGAGTGACACCCTCTTTTGAAAGTGAGTTCCCTGTCCACTCAGGTCAAAGTCCTCAGAGTTTAGGAGCTACCTTAAAAGAGAAGATTCTTCCTGTTAGGAGTTTTAAGAGCATCCTTTACTTACGCAGTGATTTTCACTAGCGGGCGGTTGATAGCAGGTAAATCAATGCCAGCAAAGATATGTCCATCCATGTTGTTGACCCCAGCGATGTAGTCAATGTCAGCAGCATTGGCAAAGAGCTTCTCTGGCATGTCTGGGAGGAAGTCTCCATCGATGACAGGCGTGAGGGCGAGTGTGTGAACCAGGGGAGCTGCGGCAGAAGAAAAAATTGGAGTCCATTAGGAGCTGAGAAAAGACAGATGTGTGGTCTGGCATATCCTGTGATCAAAGAACTATAGAAAGAATAGGCCAAGGTGAATGAGAGCTTGGGCGGTGACTTCAGCATGGGCAGAATGTCACCCAGAAGCAGGGTGACCACAGGTTCACATTCAGTAAAACTCATGCCTGTAGGAGGGGGAGAAGAACAAGACATCTGCCAGCCAAGTACCAGCAGGTAACATCAAAAATTCCTCTCCTCCACCCAGTGCCTTCCTAAAAAGCACAGCCAAAGGTAGGGATGAGCAGAACTTCCCCTCCCCATCCCATCTGGCTGTGCTCACTCATTGCCAGGACAGCCAGCTTTGGTTAGTGCAGCTGCACAGCAGTGGCTTGGCCACTCTGGGTCCTGAGCAAGGCTAAACGTTGGGGCTATTTACTAGGAGCATGAGGAAAGCAAGCAGAGGAGAGTCTTCTTGGGAAAGAAATGCTCAGAGGCAGCAAGAGCAGAAGCTTTCCCTAGCTGGTGTGAGAGTGCTACACTCCACCCAGTGACTCAAATGAAAATAGCAGCATTGTGGTCAATTATTTTTTTGCTTGTAAGCTGTGTTCTGCAATTGCTCTTGCTGCTTTCACAGAATAGAAAGCCCAGACAGTTGCTTTGGAGCCAAGGCATGGCCCTTGGATAATTCCTTTGCCTCTACTGCCACGGCGTGATGGACAGTGTTCATTCAGCACAATGTGCACCTGCCTGTGGAAGGGTGGCTGCACCATCTGTCATTATTGTCCCCTTTCTGAAGGACACAGGCACTGCTTCAGCATTCCTAGCAATGGCCTCAGTGTCCCACCAAAGGCACGGTGAGCCCTGGGTGGGTGATGGAGCACAGCAAGGGCCAGGGGACTTACAGGGCAAGTTGATCAGCTCCAGGTGGTAGGCCAGCGTCACAGCTTTAGGGTCAGAAATGCGCAGGCAGTTGGCCAAGATAGTGGTGTTGTCTGTGGGGCAGCCCACCTTTTCTCCAATCTGCAGGAGGAGAGAGAGAGAGAGAAACCTCCTAGCGTTACCTTCCAAAGCCAGGCTTTGTTACCAGCTGCACAGAGGCAGAGGAGTGGTTGGTTTTAAAGCATCATGTTTCCACAGCTGTTGGGCAGCATGGCTCCTGCTGAATCCCTTGCTAGTTATGCTTTTCTCTAGGGAATCACTTTTTTGGTTTTTCCATTCCCTCAGGCAAGACTTTCACGTTACCTTTTTAGCCCAGGCGAGTGGGTCCCTCTGGATGGCCCAGCTGCAGAGACCGACACCACTCTGGCTGATGGCCCTCTTGAACAGGCCCTTGTTCTTTGGAGTCAATGTCTGCGGTGCAGAATAGAAACAAGAGGGTTTCAGGTGCAAACTCCTGAAGAGACCACTGCCCGCCAGACCTGGCCAATCACCCCAAATCTTGTGCACCAGGCCCAGGGAAGCTGCCAGCTCTCGTGCTGTTTACCAGTTTCAGCAGTTAAAGTTAAAAGGTGATATGGTGAGAGAAGGAGCAGAGTAGGGGGGCATGGCAAGTAAATGCTGTTTAATCAGAGGTCCCAAGAGCGAGGACACCTGCCTGAAGCTGTGGGACTGATTAAACTGAAGGAGCAGCTCAAAGCCAAGAGGCTGAGTGTTGCGGTCCCTGGGCAGAAGAGGATGTCAACCAGGCAGTGTGTATGGGAGAAAGCAGCAGAGCGCCAAGGGGACCATCTCTCCCATTTAGAGAGAAGTGGCTCTGGTGGGGTCCAACAAGAACAACACACCTGCAGGGAGACACTGACGGCACCAGCTGATTCCCCAAAGATGGTGATGTTATCTGGGTCACCCCCAAAGGCCTTGATATTCCTCTTCACCCAGGCAATAGCCATGTGCTGATCCTTCAGCCCGTAGTTCCCTGAATGACAGAGAGCACCCTCCATTGAGCAAGGGCACAGCAAAGCTGATGAGGACCTGTAACAGTCCCCTGAAGAGGGAACAGCTATGGTACCTGGCAAGTTTGCGTCTCCAGTGCTCAGGAAGCCCAGGGGTCCCAGGCGATAGTTGATGGTTACCACAATGACGTTGCCCCGCACAGCAATCTCCTCGCCATCATAAAGGTAGTTATTGAGGAAGTTGGCTCCCTGACTCCCTCCTACAAGGAAGGCACCGCCGTAGATCCAGACCATGACTGGCAAGTTGGTAGAGACTGGGAGATGAGGAAGAAAAGCAGCGTGAGCCACAGCATAGCTAGAAGATGCTTCCCATCCATCCCCATACCCACTTGCTGAGCATCCCTCCACCTGGGCATGAGCAGACATGATACTTTGCAATAGCCTATGGCCAAGAAAGTCAACACCCTGTAGAAGAGGCTGAAACTCCCAACAGGCTGCAGTTGAGGGACATTGACTGACATTTCCCACCTTTCCCTCTCAAAGTCAGTGCTCCTGCAGTTGCCCACTGCGGGAGTGTAGCTGCTGGGAGGTACTCCAGAGCAATTTGTCCACAAAAGGCAGCTGAGAATCTCCTCTCCAGGTCTCAGCCAAGCACATACTGTGTCTTTTCCCTTGAGGAATCCAGATGTTCAGATAGAGACAGTCCTCACTCCCACGGACATCAGTTTGTGTAAGTGTCATCTGCATGCAGCGATTTTTGAATTTTTTTGTCTGCAGTGTTCCTGAGAGGAGAGAGGGAAGACAGCAGGTCCTAGTTAGAGGCATCAACTCCATCCTGTGGTTGCAAACTGACTGTCCGTTCATCCATCCTCTCCTCTGTGAGTCCAGCACAGAGGCAGCAAAGCCTCCCCAGCCCCTGAGACCAGTTTGAGGGAGTGACAAAGTGGGACCCTTTTGCATGTGAATTAGCTCCAGACAGCTAAAGCATGGGGAGGGGAGGTGCAGGTGCCCTGCTTTGGTTTTGTTACTTCATGTGATTAATTGAATTGCTTGGGAACACTTAGACACAGACTGTCATACCCACCATGAGACTAAGCTTTTTCTTGGTGCTGCTTAGTAGATGAAAGCAGGCAGCAACATCTCTGGCTTGTCGATAATGGACTAAAGAGAGAGAAGTGAAAATAAAACCCCAAACCAAAGGCATTCAAAAGCTGGATCTTACCATCCCAGCCAGGATGAGGTTGAGGGTTTTCCAGAGTCCTTGGAGGGGCAGCGAAGGGGATACCTCTGAAGATGTCGATGTAGTCCCCAAAGAGCCCCAGTTTTTTATTCTCACCTTCCACAAAACCTCCTTCGGTGAGCACCACACCCAGCTACACATGGCACCATTGAGAACAGAAAAATCCATTGCAGAGTTTGTCATGCTTCTGTCTTCCCATGTTGCCAGCACCCACACCTTGCCCTGGCCAGTCCCCAGATGGACCCACTCGCAGCCCAGCTTCCCCAGCCAGCCCTTTGGAACCTTATGGAAAGGCCCCAGGTAGCTGCCGCTGGAGATGTGCCCCTGCAGATGTCTGCAGGCTGCCCTTCGGAGCAGATAGGCAGCAGCAATTCCCCTGCGCTCCCAAAGGTGAATGGCAGAAGGTGAGGACCTTCAGGTGTAAACCAGGCCAGACCTGACACAGAACTGTGCACAAACTTTTGGAAAAACGTTGTTGAGAGCCTTTGCCATGTTTAGGGCAGGAAAACACCCTGTCTCGGCTGTCACAGTCTGCAGGCCCTTTCATGGGCTCCAGACCAGAGGTGGCAGCAGCTTGCTCATTCAGGCATGAACAGCAAAATGCCTTGCAAGGCTGTAAGAAATGCTTTTGTACTTACAGTTGCAGCCCATGCTACCCCGAGGTAGGAGCACAAGGCAAAGCACAGGATCTCCCAGCGAGCCATGGTGAGTGCACACCTGAAGACCAAGTCCCCAGATGGAGGGATATATATAGAGCTAGGAGTGCAGCTGTGCGTCAATGCCATGACCCAGTCTTGGCTCTTACATAAACCAGAGGAGCCTCTACACACCTGTCCTTCAGTAGGCTGAGGCCAAACCATGGCTTAAGGTAAGACTGGCGTCACAGTGTGAGAGCCCTGCAGATGTTGCTTTTGTGGGCTGGACGCCAAACCTAAGGAAATCTCTCAGTCTAACAGAACTTCAGAGAACATAAAAAAATCCTGAAGTTATGGAAAGCCTCACATAAGTGCAGGAGGCTGAAATCACGTTAAGCCAAGCATTAGAGCATATCATCGGCAACTACTGAGAAACCTTGCATGCGTAACACTAGGGAATGCACAAGACTCAGAAAACGCCAGCAGATCTTTAATGTCTCTTTAATGGGTGCTGACAATCCAGCCAGCGATGGCAGACTAATGAGTGGCCAACCACTGTGGACCTGAAGTTCTGCCCCATTGCCCGTTTCCTTCCGTCCTTGCTAACTACTGGGGAGGTCAAAACAGAGCTGAGAAGTGTGCCAGCTAGTGAGGACAGCAGAAGGGAATTACTCTGTTCTGTTATCTTCATCCTGCAGAAGAGAATTATTCACTGCCAAAAAGTGCCTTTTCCTGATGGCTTTATTTCCAACATCACCACTGAGGGTCAATGCTGAAGTCATGGCACAGTATTTTCACTCCCCTTAGCTGAGCAGAAGGGCAGCACCTGCCTTAGGGACTTGGGTGACACTGCAGTGCTCCCCCAGCACCTCCTCAGGCACCTCTTCTGTTGTCCACATGGCCACCAACCCAGCCAAAGTGCACTTCTCACCCATGGAGAGATCTGGGAATGCAGCTCCTCCTCCATTCCGGCGTGCTGCCTGCTGGTCTGGATTCTGGGCTCGCTCTTGCGAGTTTGCTGCAGGGCTTGTTGGCCAGCAAGTGTGAAAATGTGGGCAATGCCTCGCAAACACCCACAGTGACGGCCATCAGCAGGCACTGCCGTCAGTGTAGAGAGACCGTGGTCGTCTTAGTACAAGTTCTGCTTTCCCACATCCTGGGCATGGTCGCTGAACCCGCAGCTGTCATGGAACGAGAGCAGAGATGATTCTGCCCAACAGCAGCCAGACGGCTCACGGAGTTCACACATAGTCCAGAATCTCTGTCTCCATTTCATTTTCACTCCCATCAGAAGGCCTGAAGTCCTCTTCCTCCTCCTCTTCATCATCCTCATCCTCTGCAGACTCATATGCCAGCTGCTCTTTGCCACCTTCACTGCTTATTTAACCAAAGAAAGCCCTTCTACTGGTACAGCGTACCTTGCTTCTTGACATTGATGGGCAGACTGTAGTTATACGTGCTGTGCTTTGCTTTCACGGGCATGTCGTTAGGGGCATAACCTAGACGTGAAAAAAAAAACCCAATAATGAGCTGAAGATGACCAGAATATCCCTTGTTCTGTAACAGAAGTGCTGGGCTGGTGTGTGTAAGGCAGGCTGATCCTTGGGGTATGGTGACTTTAGCAAAGTAGGGAGAGGAGAAAATCAACAAAATCCTTTAACTTGGAAAGAGGGAGACGCGACCTGATGTTAACGACTGGATGCCGGCTCTGTCTTTGACTTATGAGATAACCTCAGAAGGTCCTTTCCCCCCACTTTCCCTCTACAAAATCAGGGCATGGGAATCATCTGTCCCAAAGCCTGAAACCTAGCATCCTGCACAAGATTTAGAGAACCAGGAACACCCAGCTGATGCACCCTTGCTCTGCCTCTCAGCAGCCTCAGACAGGCACAAGGGCAGATGTACAGACTTACCATGTAATAGGCCAAATACGGCAACAGAAGTTTCAGCTTGTCCGGGTGGACACTGATATTGGCTTTTACTGCATTCCGAGACCAGACGGGACAGACTTCAAAGAGCTGAAATAATACAGAAACAACCATGGAATTGAACACAGTGGTCTCAGTGGCATCTGATGAGACTTGTTATGTTGGTCAGACTTCGGATTTGCCCATCGTTATCCTCAGAAAAGCAGACAATGTCCATCTAGCAGCCAGTCTACTCTCTAAAAGGGCTGGAGAGCTCTGCACAAGGCACATTGCAAAATTCATTTTCAGAACATGGCCAACTCTAAGGAATAAAATTTCAGAGCTGTGGGTAGCATTTCAGATACATGCCACTCACTCACTTTCCTGACGTGACATTGTCATGCCTTGACAAAGTTTTATCCCACCCATCATTTCAAGGGGAGCTGCAGCTGTTCAGGACACCAAATATTCCTGTATCCCTGGCAGAATTTGCCAGTACAGCCCTTCTTGTCTGATAGATTAGAGAACAGAAAAAGCAAATGTGTATTTTTGCTAAGGGCACAAAGGACAGCTGATATCGAACGGGAGTGGAACCCAAAGGCCTGGATGTGGGTCCCTGGCATAATTACACAGGCTCATATCTCACTTGTTAACAAGGTTAAACGGGAAACCCCGTCCCAGAACCTTCAGAGAAGCCAGCAGTATTTAAAACCACAACAATTTCTGGTGAGGTCTGTATGCCACAGTATAGTGCTCAGGTCAGGAATAAGGCACGTACCTTTCTCAGTTCTTCCTCCACCTTTCTATCCACAGGATTGGTACACATTTTCTTCCAGGTGTGTACAGCAGCATCCAGTGGTTTAGCTGGGATTTCTTCATCATCAAAGTTCACAAAGATTGCGTTGTGCGGGCGACGGGCCCTGCTGAGGCCAATCAGGTTCTCACCAGACACCTGGGGGTTGTTGTAGCCCTCCCTAAGAAACAGGGAAAGGATCGGGTTTGCTTTCTGCCCCCAGCACACACAGACTTGGGGCCTTCACGGGAACATGCAAAAACAAAGTTTGTGCTCCAGGTTTTGGAAGAGAAGGGACTCAGCTGGGTGAGTTTAACTTTGGGCCCGCCTCCCTATCACATAGTGGTGGTACCAGGAAAGAATCTCATGACACCAGTGAAGAAAGAAAATTGAAATTTAACACCCCCCCTGCAAAGCTACATCCATCTGCACAATGACAGAGGTCCCCTGCACTCTGGCAGGAAACCCTCAGGCAGTTGACTCTTAACCCCTATGAAATGCCTCTGCATTTGCTCCACTGTCATTACTGCCGCTCAGTAGGGTACATGGGCAAGGCAAGATGGAAATGCAGTTAAGATAATTATTTTTTTTTTAAGTGCCGATGAAGGACTACAGTGAGAAAATGAAAGATGTTTCTTGTGGGAGATTTCACAGACTGTTCTCCTGGCAAAACCAACCAGGGGCCAAAAGGGAACAGGTCCAGTGAGCGCGATCACAGGAACATTTGGCATTGACTCCTGCACACTCTCCCCTCGGCTCCATCCCACTGGAAGCAGGCAAAAAGCCGGGCTCACTGCATCCCATGCCGCCTGTAGTGTGCTGGGGGAGGCAGGCATCTTCATCAAATCACCAGGTCCCCTCACTTGGCAGGTCCTGAGGTGGACTTTTGCTAAAGCTTCTGCTGTCCAGGCAGTTTCTCAAGTGTGCCTGCCTCCATTGGATCAAATCAAGAGGGATAAAACAGAACAAGGCAGCAGCTTAAACAGGTGAAAGTCGCCGTCCCATTTCCCACCCCAGCAACCTACTTCCCCCATCCCTGAGCTCCCCCTTTTCCGTGGGTACCCTGCGCACAGCAGCTGGGGTGTGCAGGGCAGCTCCAGCACTGCTGAGCGCTGCTCCCACCACCACCACCATGAGGTCCTTGAGGTAGGGTTGGGGGCATCTGTGTGTGTGTGTATGTTTGCATGTTAGTGTCACAGCCACTGCTGTTCCTCCTGCTTGTCCCAGCAGGGTGGGCAGTGGGAGCACTCATTCTGTGAGAACTCCAGGGTGGGGCAGAACCGTCAGCTTTAAATACCCAGCAGCCCTGAGCCAGTCTCCCTTCCCGAAGTGTGAGCCTGGCTTAGGAATTGTGGGGGGTTTTTGGGGTTTTTTTGGTTTTTTTGTTTTAATATATATTTGCTGGTTTTAGCCTGTAGGGTGCAGTAGTACCACGTTTTCATAGAATCATAGAACACCAGGTTGGAAGGGATCTCAAGGATCATCTGGTTCAACCCTTCTTGGCAAATTCAGGGTCTCGACAAGATGGCCCAGCACCCTGTCCTGCTGAATCTTAAAAGCATCCAGTGTCAGGGAATCCACCACTTCTCTGGGGAGACTATTCCAGTCGCTGATTGCTCTCATTGTGAAAAATGTTCGTCTTGTGTCTAATTGGAATCTCCCCAGGAGTAACTTGTACCCATCACTCCTCCTCTTTTCCATGTGACTCATTGTAAAAAGGGAGTCTCCATCTTCTTTGTAGCCACGCTTTAAATACTGCAACATGGTGATAAGGTCTCCCCTTTTCTACCTTCAAAAATGTAATTCGGTTGGCTCTGACACTTGAGCTTTCAGAGCACACCTGATTATTGTTAGACTTGGGAGGAAACCCCCAAACCTGTGAAAGCAGGTGGCAGTACAGGGAGATGCTTTAAAAGGAGACAGCCCTGGCATTGCTTGCACATGTTTTATATAGCATTATCTTCCTGTGTGAGTGGGGGAGAGGGGTCTGTGGCTTGTGCTGTGGTTGCTTCTTTTGTGTCTCCTAGGGAAGAGCAGCAGGTACTGTAAGTATGTACACCAAAACCTTGATCCCCCCAGGAGCCCTCAGAAAGGGGGCAAGGAAATTTTGTGAGCTCAAAGTTGTTGGTGGGGTGAGTGCATAAGTATTCACAGAAAATACACAAACCCATAGCAAGGTAAGTCAGTCCTGCTTAGTTCACTTTAGTGTCAAAAACATTAATTTCTGTGCTGGATAGTGAGGTAAAACAGGAAGAGTGTGAAAGCAATATGAGACCAAAGTTGGCTTCAGTTTATCCATCCACGATGCGTGTGCACACAGTTCCTGAGCTCCTCTTCCTTCTATACTTGCTTTCTGTGTTGCAGTTCATCTAGTGGAAGGCTGCATCTCTGCCTCAGTTATCAGAGGACCCAGTGGGCTGACAGGTTCCACAGACATGATGTGAACTCTCCATAAATTCCAGACACTCCTATTTTCATTAGGGTTTTCACGGCATTCTTGGAAGCATTGGGGTCTGACTGGAGTGTCAGGGCTGAATGCCATTAGGGGAAATATTACACCTCCTAGCCAAGGTCTGGCTGAAGTTTCTTCTTTACTTTCTATCCAATAGACTGTGTATCATGAGCTGTTAAGCTGATACTGTGTTTTACCTCAGAAGCTGTTACAGCAGGAAACAAAATTTTTACAGAAAAGAGCTGTAATATATAAATATGATACAGTGGCCAAAACCGTCAGAAGTTAAAACAATTTTTCTAACCACTCTCTGCTGTGCCTTAGATACCAAATTACTTGCAGAACGTTTTTTTCCAGGAATAGTGATGTTCAAAGCGTCAGACAATGGATTTCCAAACTATTGAAAGTCTTTGTTATGGAAAGCAGAAACTCCTGCTGAAAATAGTTTGCTTAGTGGAACTTTGCTGCAGTGTAAGCTGGAATGGACTATTCTGTTCTCATCTATACCAGTAAAAATCCATATCAGCCCTCTGCAATGCCCAGATAGCAGAGGGCAGAATATACTTCATTTCCTTCCACATTATGTTCTCTTTCATTTGTAGTGTTTCACAGTGTAAAGAATCCAAATTACAACACTATTTTTTCACATCCCCTTCAAAAAAAAAAAAAGTCTTCCCAGGCCTTTCAGTCCTTGAACCATGCGACTTTACCAGCTTCTATCTCCCTCCTTTGAGCTGCAGTTTTTCCCCGCTCATTTTTGTAATCTGACATTGTGATTTGTTCACTTGCATGCTTGTTTTTATCCACGAAGAAGATTTGCTGAATCATTGGGGAGGAGGCAAGGGCTCTAGAGGCAGCTGGTGGCCAGTGATAAAACCATGGCCACATCTAGTCTTCAGGGTTTGCAGATGACAGTCCTTCAGTTGAAGGTCTGAGTCACATTCCCTTCTGAGCTAAGATTGCTGTGGACTTTGGGATTGAGGAAGTGGTGCCCCAAAAATATACATTACTGATCCTGACAACCACAAGGCTTGTGTTGTATCTCCTGCAAAATTATAATGATGCTGTGAGAAAACTTGCAGGCTAGGGGCTAAATCCTGCTGACTGTTGTGTGTTGTGCCCTCTTCAGTGGGAACACATAGTTAAGAAAATAGGAATTTGTCTTGCAATAGGTCATGGTATGTAGTGGTTTCTTCTAGACTTGCAGTAGCAAGGAACAGTGTGAGTAAAGATATGACGGGGCTCCAAGATGGTCATCTACCTTTTTTTTTTTTTTTTGAGAGAACGCACCAAATTCCACTGGTACAACTTATGCAGCTGTTTCTATAACAACAGGGCTTAATTTTGCCCACTGCCTAATGACTGAAATAAGAGCTGGGAGCTAAAACGCCTTGGTTCATTTCTTAGGTCGTTTACTTGCTCTCTGTATGACCTTGAGTTACTTTCTCCCTGGCTCTTGGTTTCCTTGTGAAACAGGGATAAGGTGTTCCCATCTTTGTGGAGCATTTTGAAATCTTTAGGTAGTACACGCTATTCAAATGCCAAGTATCATTTAGTATTTCTAAATGCAGTGTTGTGGGACTATAGAGCAGGTGCACAGACATGGCTCTCTGACTTTCTAGCTAATTGTTTCCTTAAGTTCCAGTTAAGATAGGAAACCTCAGCTGTCCTGTGTGCATTCTCTGAAACCATAAGGCCTTCTGCTCTGCCTTTAATGTAAGGCACTAAAAATTAGTTTTGTGCATATCTTTGTAAGTATCTTGAAGAACTCAGAAATAAAATCTTACAGTGGTACCTGATACTCTTCTGAAGAACAGAGTTTTACTTGGGATGTCCTGCTTAGATATACTGCAAGGAGGTAAGATGGAGAGTTGGTTAACAAACAAAACTGGAAGTCCAGGTGACCTGAGTTCCATTTCTAGTTGTCCTACTCAAATTTGGGCAAACATTTTAAAATGAAGAATGCAGGCTGGCAGATCACAATGCAGAGACCTCGCTTTGATGCTTTGTGTGTTTTCACAGTGCCACCCCAGTGTGAGGTTACTGTGCACGTGCAGCAATTCTACCTTGCTCTCATCTGTTGATCTCAAAGCAAGTCTGTGTTATTATCCTCACTTTGCAAATGGGAAAACCTCAGACATAGGGAGGGATAGTGACTGGCTCAGATCAGCTGACAATGTCAAAGCCAGGAATACACTCCTTTGAGTTTTGAGTCTCATATTTAGGGTTATCCATGATGTATGATGTGAGAAGATGCAACTGCAGTTTCTGGACTCTTTTCTAGGTGCTGTCACAGCTGGGTGTCCACTGAGCCTGACTGATTTGCAGTCAAGCTGCTACAGGCTGGATCTAAATAAGGAGCTAGTGCAGGGATGTCTGACTGACACACTGGTTCACCATGTCCACACTCTCAGGATGGGGCCCTTTCAAGAACAGGAATGCTCCATCATCTCTGACTTCCCCTTCCCCAACTGAGACAAGAGATAACTTCTGTTTTATAAAGAGAAGAAACCAGTGGGCTTGACCACTGCCAAAAATCCCACCAAAGCTCCTAATACAGGAGGGCCTGGGATGTAAGATTAAGTCCCATTGCTTTAAAATTATTCAAGAGGAAGGCAGAATCAATGGGGTAGGGTTTTTTTAACTCCTCATTCTTCATGAGGAAGCCATGAACCTCAGAGTTGTGTTGGCCAGCACTGAATGTAGCTGTTGTACTTGGGACTTGCCTAGGAGCCCTTGATGCACAGAGGAATTTAACGGCTTAGAGCTTGCTCATGGCCTGGAGAACAGTAGATTATGGGTTGGAGCAGAAACAGCTGTGAGAAACTTGGCCTGAGAGTAGTGCAGAAACCACAGGGGTGTGACGCATGTAGCGCTAGATGTCTACAGATACTAGGCTCCCTTTTTCTTCAGGGAGAGAAGGAGGTGTGTTGAAGGCATGACTTCTGTCCTATTTTACATATGTGCTTTAGGAGGAGCTAAATTGCTTCCTAGGGTTGTTACCAGAAAGGGAGCCCCTGAGTGACTAGCTTACACTGGAGGTATCCTGGCCTACGTTGTTGCTGCAGGTTTCCCACCTCATATCACCTGCAGGGCTTGGGACAGCACTTGCAGCCAAACATGAACACATCCTCCCAGCACAGGGTCAGGGTTTGTACTGGGGCCAGCTCTCAGTAAAATCCTCTCATACGGACAGGACCCAAGGCACCAGCTTGAACCCAGCCAAAGACCCAGAAGTGGGTGAGATGCAGGATGGCATCTGCCCAGATGCACTAAATGAGCAGCGACCTGCTCACAGTGTGGTCTGACAGACCCAAGAAACCCTGCGTGTTGAAACAGCTGGTCTGATGGTGGTTCTGTCCTGCATGGCCCATCCTCAGCAGGGAAACCAAGCAGGGGATGTGCCATGTGGGAATCTCTTATTACCCTCCCTGTCATGGCTGAGGTTTCTGGACAGAGAGCTTGCACAGGTCCAAGGGAGCTCATCCAAATGTAGGAGAGTCTCTCTGCTGTCAGCTGCATTGACCTGGTTATTGCTGCCCTAGGAGCAGGTCTGAAGGGGTGTTTGCTGGCCCATACTCTTGCAGCTCGGAAGGGAATGGTCAGGTTTTTCCTCTTCTATTCTCTCAGTGATTTTTTTAATATTTTTCAGAAACAGTAAAGGGAAAACAAGGCAATTATCTGTACACCAAAATTTAGTGACTAATGTTATTCTGAAGTGCTAAAGTCCCCTCCCAAACCTAGGGAAGGTAGTGGGGGGGAGAAGTGCTGCTTTGGGCACCGAACAGGAGCAGCTTGCTCAGTAAGCATCTGAGTTGCTTGCTGTAAATCTGACTCTCCCTGCTGAGCAATGTTCCTAAGAAAACCTACCCTGTGCATCCTCTCAGGCCCCTGTGTTCACATTTGCAGCTCTCATGCTGCACTTACCAGGGTTATTTGCATGGATGGGGGCTCCGTGTTGATGCCTGGGTGGCAGAAGCGAAGGGCTGACAGGCCTTTCCTGCCAATCTGTCTGTTGTTCAGATGAAGTGGTTGGAAAGTGCTCGCTCTCCAGTTCCCTCTTGGGCTCAGGCACTCTGATAAGGCACTGGCTCTGCTATCTTGCCCTGGGAGCTGTTCCTCCTCCCTAACAGGCCCACTTTGCTGGCTGACAGTTAGCAGCCGGCAGTGCTTGATAAACTTATCAGACCAAAGCTGAGCCCAGTGCACACTCAGCTCCTCCCCAGCCTCAGATTTCCCCATTCCTGGGGACTCTGCTCTCTGCCTGCCTTGCTGCCTGCTATGGTGAACACAATCACCCTTGGGCCAGCAGGTCAAAATCGGCCCCAGGACCAGATTGAAAAATGCTTTAATTGAAGCAACACCTTTAAAATGAGGGTGTGAAGTGGGATGTTTGTAGCATCCGTATCCAGCTCTGTTCCTCTGCCTGGAATATTATTCATCAGTGGAAATGCTGCTCATGTCTGGCTTATCCTCTCCATGTTTCTGCTCACCCTGTTTCTCCACCCATTTGGCAGTGTCGTGGTTTTAATGTTGGGGTCTGGCTGTGCATGCTTGGAGGATTTCTTTCGAAGTCAGTTATGAAATGAGGTTGCTTTGGTGAATTAAGTTTCTATTGCTTGTTATTAGTATCGCAGTAGCACTTAGGCGTCCCAGCCGAGATCAAGGCTCCATTGTGTGAGGTGCTGCATGGAGCAGATAAGGAGGGGCAGTCCCATTCTGGGCTATTTTACCGTTGAAATAAACAAGTGAAGGGGAGATGGGGAATTATTATCCTCTTCTCACAAATGGGGTGAAGCTTTCTGTGAGCTTCACAGTGTGCTGAACAACTTCAGAAATCCAGCAATTGTCTTGCCTGAGGTCATGCAGGAAACGTGGCAGATCTCAAGTCTCAGCTCGGGGTTGCAGCCTTAAGATCAGTGTGTGTCTGTGGTGACTGTTAGTTGTAAGACGGTGGGTGAGGAACTCTGCAGGGATCTGTTTTTTCTTAGGTCTCATCCAGCACAGAGGCAACCAACTGATTTAACAATCCTTGAATAATTTTGGCGTGGCTGTTCTGGGTTGTCTGCTTTGTGTGGATGTGCTGTTCCAGTGGAAAAGTAGAAAAACATCTCTGCTTTGAGGGCGGAATAAGTGATAAAAAAGTTGTTTGTGGTGTCCTTTTTTAATTCTGTAGCAGCTTTGGAGGTCAAGTTCCCTGTCTGTTCCCAGGTTAGGCCCTTAATGGCAGGCAGGAATGTTTGCCCTACACAGGGAAACACATCTATGAATCTTTTCCTGGGAGTTTATCTAATGCCTCCAGGTTTCCCCTTGTGTGCTGTGCTGATGGGCTGGAACTAACCTGCTGGTGTGTCCCCATCACCTATGACTGCATGGCCCTGGGGGAATGACCTGCTGTGAGGACAAGGGACTCTGCTCTTATCTTTTTTTCACTGAAAATGCTTTTTTGTGGGGTCTAGGGTGGAAGCAACTGGACTCAGCACATTTTTTTATTATTTTTGTTTTCCTCAATACAGCCTGTACTGAACTGGAACCTAAATTTTCCCTGTTCTTCCTCTCAGTTCTGGTTAGGCCTTCCCTAACCATTGCCAACACAATGTGAAAACTTCAGGGTTTGGCCCTCCCTAGGATTCTGCTCTGTAGAGGTTAATACAACCTGAAGATAAGCTCCAGTGGAATGCTGCGCTAGCTGGGAACACACCGCTGCTTCCTGCAGGTGTCCTGTGGCTCTCTTCTCATTAGGAAGAGAAAGATGCATCCCGTGTCCAAACTTAAATCCACCCTTGCTCATAGTATTTCTGAACTGCTGCTCTCGGTGCCTGAAGGCTGTCTGGAAGACACAGAGGCACCTCTCTCTCCACCTGACAGATGCCCGGGGTTACTGCTTTGCATGTGCCTCATTTGCTAAACAAAACAGCCCAGAGACCAGGATTTTCTTTCCCCAGCAATAAAGGGAAGAAGGCATGAAGAGGACTGGGGAAGTGCAGAATACAGGGCAGGCTCGGAGAGAGGCAAGAACAATCAGCTCTTTCTTCAGCCACAAAGATTAGTTGAGATTTTGCTTTTTGTTATCAGTTTCCTTGATTGACTGACCAGAATGTTTTTGATGCAAGGGAAGATGGTGGGAAAGGGGTTGTTTTCAGAGCAATCAGAACTGGGGAGGATTTGTATGTTTGGAGAGCAAGGCCAGGTGTGTTTGGAGTTTGTGCCAGCCAAGGCCTGATCCTGACAGGTGCTGAGCATCTTTGGGTACCCGTTGTGTGAATTCAGTAGTTCCAGGGATCCAGAAATCCCTTTGCTGGCTCCATGCAGCAGGCCAGCCTGTGGCTGGTACCATGTTGGGAGCGGAAGGCTCTCCCCCAGCCTGGTGTGGCAAGGTTTGGGTAATGCCAGATCTGCTTCCTTCCTCACTCCTTCTCCTGCATTTCCAGAGCTTCAGGGGCTGCAGATGAAAGCCCAGGGAACCACGCAGAGTGCTGCCGTTTGCTCCGCAGCGCAGCCAGGCTGGGTCCCTCCATCCTGTTCCTCAGGAGACAGCTCTCCCTGAGCAGCGATTGCAGCCAGCAAGGGGCTGTGGGGCTCTGCCTCATTTTTCCACTGGGCTGCTGGTATCTGTAGTCCTAAGGGAAGGACAGGGCTCAGGCAGTGTTACTCTATGATCTGAAACCAGCACCTTACTCAAGAGGAAGAAACTGTAGTGCCTTAATGGAAAACTCTGCAAATTAATTCCCTCTTTAATCCTCCCTTCTCAGGTCACCTCCTGACTCCGGCTGTACTGGCTCACTGGCCTTTGCCAGCTGGCCTCCATCCACAGCCCGTGTTTCTGGAGATAGGCTCCCAGTGCCTGTGGGAGTGGGTCAGCCTGGCCCCCCTCAGCTGCCGTGCCCACAGACACGTTTCCCTGGGCACAGCTCTGCCACAGCACGGTCCCTAAGGCCACCCCAATGTGTTGCTCTACTCACTGCCCACACACCTAAAGCAGCCTGTGCATCTCCTGGGGACGTGCTCACCTGGCTCCTCACAAATATTAGGGTAAGGGTGACACTTCAGTGAGAGCGTGTGACTGCTCTTCAGTAATCTCTGGGCTCAGTAACTGCAGTAATGGTGAAAGCATCTGCCTGCCCTAGAGTCCTGGGGAAGTAGGACAGGACCGGGGTGATCTGTGCTTTTGTTAGGAGGGAGAAGCAGGCTGTAAAAGCACAGGTTTAGGACAGAAAGACCCCAGCTGCGTGTTGAAGGCTATACCTCCTCTGTACCACGGAAATCAAAGATAGGAATGGAAATCTCATGGATGCAGTAGCTCTTGTTTAGCAGGCTCAGAAGAACCAGCTGTCTGATTTGGTTTTATGAGTGGTTTTACAGGCACTTTTGCCACTGTGCCAATCGGTGTGTGCTAGCACTTCCCTCCAGAATGGCCAGAATTGGGGAGCTTTGGATGAGTCAGGCACACCTGCTGGCTCCAGGACAGACAGGGAAGTCTCTGCCAGTGTGCCCCTGTGTTTTGGGGCTGGAGGGTGTTTGCTCCTGAGCAGTTCACATGCTGACACGCTCTTTAAATATTTCTGCTTGCAGATTTGTGGAGGACAAGGGGAATAACAAACATGGTTTGCATTTTTGGCAACAGTTTTAATGAGCTGAAATGACTTTACCTTGAGTAAGGCTTGTGCATGTGTACATGGTGAGTGTTCACACATATGTGTGCCTGGTGTCATGGTCAGGACCTGAGGACCAGTTCCCTAAACCCAGTTCTGTCACAGGTTGTACACCTCCCCTGGAGGCTCTGCCCTGCCCAGGTTCTGGCATGACTCAGGAAAGGACAGCAGAGTCTTAGCAGGGTCTTTGATAGCACCGTTGTCTGGGTACACAATCCCGTGTCATCTGAGGCAGTTGTAGCTGCACAGCTCTCTTGCTCTGGAGAGCTGACTTGCTGCTTGTGTGTGGCTCTGCACCGATCTCTGGAGATGAATGCCCCCGATCCCAGGCTCTGAGCATTGTTCATGGCTGTTCTGTAGCCAGTAGCCCCCTGCTCCCCGAATTGGACTTCATGTCTAAGTCTGGGAGCTCTGCTCCTGATGGGAGCCCTGTTCTGCATGTGAATTTCCATCTTTATTTCCACCTGGGCCGTATGGGACAATGCTGTAATCTTTCCCTTCTTTTCCCCTCCATCCCCAGTACCTGCATCTCCAGAGCCATGTATAAGCCTTTCTTGAAATGGATATTTTTGACTTGAAATGCACTGTGTTAGCCCAGTTACCCACAGGGAACAGATTTATCAGATAAATCCCAGCAGGTCTGTACGTGTTGTCACTGTCTGGTATAGTGCAATAAAAATATACATTAGAATAAGTATAAATACATATTTACAGTGTACAAGTAAAGCCAGGAGTACAGACTCTGTTTTGAGCTTCCAGAATGCATATTAATGACTAACAGCTTAGGCACAGCATAAAACATGGGCAAGTACATTTTAGGTCTTGGGAGAATAACTTTGGATTTACAGCAGTGTAACTGAGGGCAGGACAGACCTCTTCTGTCCTGACAATAATTGAATTTTCCACTTAGACCGTTTCTTCTTTGCCCATGATGGCAGCCTTCCTTCATAAGCGTTTGGAGTGAAATGGCTAGTGCCGCGGCCTGTTCTCCAGGCTGCTTCCCGCTGGTGTCATTGTCCGAGGCCATATGTTCAGGGATGTAGTTATGGGGCAGGCTGTGTGCTGCTACAATGCCCTGCTTAACTGAAAGCGCTTGTCTTCCTAATGCTATGATACTACTTTGTCCTTCCCGTTAAGAACTCAAGGGACTCTACGAACCTACCCATCACCAGGAGGGGTGGAGAAATAAAAGCCCAGTGCACTGACTTGCCAAAGGTTATACAGTGAGAACGCAGCAGAGCTTGGAGGGGAACTGGTGCTTTACTTGTTCCAGTGCTTTGCTTCAACCCCTAGACCCGGACACAGGAGGAAATACTGCTGCTCTGTTTGTGTAATATTTGTAAGGTACTTGCATATTATGCCAATGTGTACAGACTAGGTCACTTCCTCCTTTAAGAGAGTGGCTGGAAAGCAGAGCTCTGGCCCTTGACATTGGTATCCAGGGGCTGTTCCTGACTATGCAGTGACACAGGATTGCCCAGGACAGCTCTTAAGTCAGTATGTCCAGCATGCAGTGAAATATTGTGGGACATACCAGCCTGGATTCCAAGAAGAGCCAGTCTCTCTTGCATGGTACTGAGACATGGGACTTATTAGCCTATGCCTAGTGCTGTGGCACGGCTCTTCCTGGAGCTTGCCTGGTTGCCACTAAGCCAGGGATCTTTGCAGTGTGGTGCGTATGAGGAATGCACTGAGAGACCCCTGTTATCAGCTAGGGATAGGAGCTGTTTTTCCAGTATTTTCCTCCCACTCCAAGCTAAAAATACAACACAGTTAAGTTGTCATTTGATCACAGTCAATGCTTTGCTGAAAGAAAATTACTTTAGGTGTCTGTTGCCAGAATTTATGACCTGGGCAAGTCTCTGCAGAAGCCCTGTCCAGGTTGAATACAGCTCACTGAATGCCATCTATTTGCATGACCCAGCCTTATCTTCCTAACCATCAAAGCAGAACATGGTTACAGCACTAGCTTGGCACAGATTGTTGCTGCCACTGGCCCAGGAGTTCCCACCTCGCTGCTGGTCAGTCTGATAAACCAGATTCTGCACATGGTATAAATCCAGAATAACAGTGACCTTGGAGGAATTCCTCTGGATTTGCGCAGGTGATATGAGATCTGGGCTGGCACCTGTTGTAATTGAAAAGTGAGAGCTCCTACAGGTTTCTTTGTCACCTACTGGGGCGTGCAAGGCCATGGGGTGCCAGAACACCAATGGCATGACTTTGCCAGTCCCCATGGGAACACAGGACACTATATGAGCTTTAAGAAGTCGGCAGCCCCACGCTGGATGGAGACGCTGTGGAGTCGTCTTCCCTGGAGCATGCAGTGGGAGCTCCAGCAAAGACCTAGAGCCATCCCTCACTTGAGACTGTGCTGGGTCTCTCGGTGCCTCCGTAGGTCCACCTTGCGCTGGAAGCCCTTGGCACAGAGCTCACAGCTGAAGGGCTTGAAGCCGGTGTGCTTGCGGCTGTGAGTGATGAGGTTAGAGCTCTGGCTGAAGGCTTTGCCACAGACCTGGCATTTGTGGGGCTTCTCCCCTGCAGGGCAGAGAAAATGGCAAGAAACACTTAGACAGATGAGAGAAGGGAGGTAGAAATGCCTTTTAGTGGACTTGGACCTGACTTGGCTATGCCTGGGCATCAGGGTGCTGACAGTCCAGCTGTCCTGCTAATGCATCTGCACTCTGATCCAGCACCAGAGGGTGAGAAGAACCAGAGGCAGTCCTCTCCAGCGGTGCGACCCATGCCCTGTCTGCATCTGGGGCTGGGGACAACCGTGACGCACACTGGAGGCTGGTCAATAACACCTCCTTGTCACACAGGAGGATGTGCATCTCGGTGATGCTTAGACCTTCTGCTGTCTTACCACCCAGGGAAGAATGACTTCCCAGTGCCACTGGACACTTGTCCCTAGTCCAATATCTCTGTCTGGGGACAATGTATGTGTATCAATGTGATGGACTATTAATTTGTATTTGCTTATTGGGAATATTTTCTCACCAGTGTGGATGTAAGTGTGTTTCTTCATATCTGACTTCTGGTGGAAGCGCTTGCCGCAGTACTGGCAGGGATAGGGCCGTGTGTCTGAATGGATCAGGAGATGAGTGGAGAGGGTGGAGGAACGTTTGAATGTCTTCCCACACATCTTGCACTCAAAACTTCTTTCCTGTTAGGAAACGAAAATCATGGGATGTCTGTGGCTGCAAGACGTGACAGAGCTTGAAGAGTGTTGAGAATAGTAGATTTGATAAGCAAATCTCCTCGGCTCACGGACTGATATGCTAGTTGCAGTACAAAGAGAATGTGGGGAGGGTTACTTATGGAAATAGGTTACATCTTGTGATCCAAACTCCTGCACCCTTTAGGAGGAGGTGAGACAGAAGAACCAGTAGCAACAATCCTCCCCACCCCTCCAAGGAATTCGCAAGGGCAGCCTGAGATTTGTGAGACCAAGCTCTACAGACTTCAGAGCTGCTGTCGTTGTCATGGGGTGCTATAGGGAAGTCATCACGTTTGTAACCTAGGAAATGTCACTTCCTTTATAATGGAGTAAGCAACAGCTAAGGTCCAAGCACTCCTGAGCTCTGGAGAGCTGGTTCTCTGGAAATGTGCTACCCACCTGGGAGTGAATGTTGGTGTGCTGCTCCAGGCTTACAGCGTGTCCAAAGGTTTTGCCACATACTTCACAAGCAAAGGGACGGGTCCCACTGTGGGACCTTCGGACATGGACCTCCAGTCCGTGGGGAGTGGAGAATACCTGCAAAAAACAAAAGCAAGTGATTTTTTTATATGAGGAGGCTGTGTCTCATCTCTGTTTTCAGTTCCTTCTCTTTATTTGATTCTTCCCTCTCGTGGGCCATGTGAACTGCATCATTCCTAGCACCCTTGTCCCCTAGCCAGGAGAACAAGTAGGTACCCGTTTTGAGCCACATGCATTGCACTTTGGTGTAACCCAGTGAAACCCTGAGGTATGCATTGAAAATCACTCTAGGCCATCCCTGAGGTTCTCATCTGACACACACCTTGTTGCACTTCATGCAGTGGTAGGTCTCCATGTCTGAGGAGTAATGGATGCTGTAATCCAGAGGGGGCTCGGTGCTTGGCAGGAGGTGGCTTCTGTATAGGCTAACTGGGTGCTCCAAGAGGGCTGACTGCATGGTGGAAGACATCTGTTGGTAGCTGTATGGCAAATGGAAAGCATCCCAAGAAAAGCCGGTTTTGTAGAAGGTAGGGGTGCTTGTCGTGTTAGTGCAGTCTTTGATCTGCAGACCTGGGATGGCCATCTCTGAGTTTGCAAAGGAGAGGGAGAAGTGAGTGTCATGCCATTGCCTGCAGCTGGGCACCAGTAAAAAAAGTTCCCCAGGTACCATTCCCCCACTTAATTTCTTGCCTGACCTTGGGAGTTGCAGCTGTTAACTCCTGATTCAAATCTTGATCCCTATATAAAGTTCCTACTATGGCTTTGATTTCAATCTGAGGAAATTTTATGGGAGAGGGGTTGCTAAGGGAATATTAACCCCCCCATTAGCCCTGTTTCATGTGCTGTTTGAACAAGTATCATGTGGACACCTGCCTTGACCCTTGTAGCACAGAGCTGCCTTAGTCCTTGAGATTTGGAGGCTCACTCATTGGGAATCATAGCTTCGTCCTTCAGGGAGATGCTGATCTAAACCAGAATTGTAAAGGGAAACACAGAAGGCTCTTGATGACCTCTGCCTGGGGCAAATTTGACCATTGACGTCAAAATAAGAGCTGCCATTTACTGAAAATCTGGACCCAGTTGCAGAGAATCCATAAGCCAGCCCTGCCCTGCCCTCTCTTGCAATTGTGGTCTTGGGTAGCAGACCTTGAGCTGAAGGGCCTGGCAGCATCCTGCTCAGGTACTGGACAGGGACACTTTCTTCCTTCAGTTCAGATGAGTCCTTTTCTTGTTTTGGAACCATGCATTCTAGGTCCTGTTTCTTGATGTCCTCTGGTGTCTTGTCTCCTATGGCTGTAATCACACAGTAGTATCACAGTTTACTCTAGCTGTTAAGAGAAGAGTCTGTTAAGGTGGCATTCATACTTCTGTATGAACTCCTGCTCAGTTCCCTGCGTAAGTGTGGAGTGGTGCAATCAGTGCGGCAGTCAAGGTCCATCCATTGCTGACAAAGGGAAATTCCAGGTAGGATGAGATAGGCAAGGTAGAGGGGGGCAGGAAGAAACGATCAGACACTTGATACCCTATATAGAGAAAATAGACCCTAGAAGGCCACATGCCTATAAGAATCATTTCCTTATTTAAACCCATTTTCATTTGTGCAGGCGACTAACAATCACTAACTTATTAACCTTCCCACCCCTCCCCTAAGAGGGTTTGGTATTGTTAACTGAATTTATGGACAGCCAGGTAGGGAAGCAGAGAGGGGAGGTAACTGCTTCTGCAGTTGCAAAGGTGATCACAGAGCCTCGTCTCCTCCTGCCCATGCTCCCATTTCTCCATGCTTGTCCCAGCCCTTAAAGAGACCAACCAGCACTTGTTAGAAGTAGACTTTATAGTAAGAATCTAAAATGGACAGAGGTTCGATATACATGCCTCCTTTCTGCTGGAGATGGGACTGGGCTGCTGAAGGACATTATTCCTCTGTTGTCCAAACCCTCTTGTGCACCAGAGAGACGCAACAAATGGCCAAAGGACGATGGCAGGAATTTAAATTAAAATGTCACCCCCTTTCTTTTTTATCAAACTTATCATAGGGCTGGACTCTAATTTGATTGCCAGGGCTAGAACAAAGGGTAAGTTGATCCTAGATTTGAATAAAGAAAATTTGAGTGGGGCCTGAAGGAAGAAGATAATTGCCCCAGCCCTGCCACTGCATGGGTGGCTGTGGGAGAGCATGAACATGAGCAGAAGGAGGACAGCAGGCGTAAGCAGAATTGTTGGTTGGTGCTAATATAGTCTATCGCAGCTGCCCCTTCACCTGTGAGTGTGTAGGGCTCCTTTCACAGTCAGTGTTAGGGCATCACTAGTATTTTCTCACCCTAGCTGTGACCTTCACTGCAAATCATCGGGAGGAGGTGGTAATACACTGAGGTAGAGAAGATGTAGGTCCAGAGGGAACAAGGCAGTGAGCACAGCAGGCTGGAGATCAAGGTAGCAGAGTGGTGGGTTTGCAGAAGACTGACAACCAAGTGCAAGCTTTTTTCCGAGCTGTTAGTTGCCAGAAGTTGGTCATCTTTCCCAAACATGCCCAAGTCCACACAGCAATCTTATATGTCAAACCTCCCCAGCAATCCAGCAGGAAACAAAGGGAGGATCTAAATTTGGTTTCAGTGGGACTGTGTGGATTTGGCCTAGAGAAAGAGGGCACACAGCAGGGGATCAGTTTGTCCTGAGACGGATATTCCTGTGTGAAAGCCCTTAGTTACTCTTAAGCTCACTCATGCTAATCCCTTAGCTTGCGTACTCAATTATTAATTTGCCTCGGTGTATTCTTACAAGCCCAGTGGATAGATTGACTCACCAGTGAAGGGAGAGGTTATTGGATCCCACGTGAGTATAGGCAGGTCATCTTCCACAAAGCGGTGTTGGTGATAGGTATGAGCCTTTTTGCTCTTCACCAAAAAGGAACGTGGCATTTTCCATTCACTGCCTGGGCAGAAACACAGAAAAACGGCAGGTCAGTCTCAGTGGTTTGGGGGGTACTGTCTCATTTGTTCGCCCAGCACGTCACCTCTGTATGCAGCAGTGATGAGAATCAAAACCCTTCTGCTAGGCAGACAGGGTTCATCTCAAGCGTCCCTCCACCCAGCTGAAAAGCAGGGAGTAGTTGCATGGGTTTAGGCATAGGCACCTGGTGAATCTCAACTCTGGGGAAAACACACAGCTGTGGAGGGGGCTAAGTGAAAAAACCTGCTGTGAGATAGTCTCTGCCACTGAATGTAGAGATGGGATGGCAGATTGAAGATGGCATTGCAGATTACAGTATACTCCATAAAAATTGCACTTCACCATCTACCCCTGCGTTGAGGCAAAGGATTACTGTTACCTTTATATTGTAGGTGGGGGAACAGGGGCATGCTTAAATTGAGTCCCGTGTTACAGATCAAAACTGTGCCTGTGGCAAAGATACATTAGCAGTCAGGATCTCTCTCGTAGCTCTCTGTCCTGGCTACAGGACACAGTGCATCTTTGACCGTACCCTCCCTGCAAGGACATACCCGGGACCGCAGGCTGGGAGAAAGGGTCTGTCTTAGTGTTTGTACCCTGCCTAGGAGGGCGCAGTCCCAAGCCATGACATGGGCTGCTCTGTGAAATGGCTACACAAATAATAATTATAGAAACGACATCAATAATAGGAGAGACATAGCAGAAAATCCCCACAGCCATGATGTGTGGTGAGTTTCCTTCTTGCTGGCTGTGGCTTGGGGATTTTGTATTCTGGCTGACAAACAGTAAAGCAGAGGCAGAGCAGAAGTGCTGGGTGAGAGAGGTTACCTTTTGGATCTGACTCAAATATCACAAACCGTTGAAAAGAAGGGTTAGGAACAAACATAAAATGCTGAAATTTAATCGTACAAAATTCTCTTGCAATGCATCTGTTATCTTTACTACCCAGAACCCAGCCCGCCCTGTGCCCACTCCCCATGGCTAGTAACAGTTCTGATGTAGGCAGTGCGACAACAGGCTCGATGCTGTGTGTGGCTGTATCAGCTGGCACCTTATTTCCATACGTATTTGCATTTTTCCCTTGTAATTGTTCAGGATAGTAGCACTAAAAGCAAATCTTGCTACATTTTATATGAAAAGTCAGCAGTAAGTCCTGGCTCTCTGTTGATGGTAAAGTGCCTTATTGAGTTGTTTTTTCCTGACAGCAGCTGAAGTGTAGCCTACTTATTTACAAAAAAAAAAACCCAAACACCACCAAGGTTTGCTTCTGTTAAGCTGGAATGGCCTGAAGCATCTGTCTAAGTCAGGACAGAGCAGTGTGGCCTCCTGGAATCCCAACCAGCCAGGGATGGCAAAGGGCTGCTCCCTAGGGTTCAGAAGTGCCTGTACCACCCTTACATGCTAAATATAATTACACAGGCCAGTGGGGGTTCGTTTAAAGGTAACCGAGGGCCACATTTGCAGCGGTGCCTACAGCTGCAGGCACGTGTGCTGTGGAATTCACAGCAAGGTCTGCTCTGGAAGGTGGATTGCCAAGCCCGCTGTTGGTGGTGAGTCAAGTGCTCACTGGCCCAGCTGCGTTCAGAAATGGAGTTACAGCTGTCTTTTTAAATCTCTTCCAGGATTCCCACTGTTTCTTCTATGACTTCAGGGATAACTCGTGGTGTTGCTAACCATTTTTTTTCTTCTGAAATGACTCACCTGTTTTTCTTCATCTTTTTCCAAGAAATTTGCATGTAACTTGAGATGAATAGGACAAAACAGAGGCCAAGAGTAGATTTGTTAATTTAATTTTAGAAAGAGGACAAAACAGTACTGAGAATGAACCATAAGTATGCCCTTAAGGGAAGGGACGCTGAGGTACGTTGCTGTATTTGCTCTCCTGTAACTCTCTGATGAGGTCCCTTCTAAGTATTGCAAAGTCTATCTGCCTGGCGAACGGCTGTGGGCACAGAAATCCCTCCAGCTTGGTACAAAGACGGGTTGTTCTGCAGTGGGTACAGCCCTTTTAGCAGTGTGCTCTGTAGCCTCTGCACCTAGCCGGAGTGCTTGGCTCCGAGGGTCTCGCTGCTCTCGGTCAGTCCCAGATGGGCTGTGCACGGAGCTGCACTCTGCAGCGTAGATGTGCCCCAAGAGTCCTGCAAACTCCATACAAACCCTTTACACATGGAATTTCCACTCATGTCAAAGGGATTTTCCCATGTGGTGGGGCAGCACTGTGTCCACAATGGAGGGCATTCATCCCAGCAAACTTTAGACAGTGGATTTCTCTGCCTGAATTAACCAGTTAATTTCCCTGGGCTTCCTACACAGTGGAGGAGGTGGCTCGACAGCGGGTAACTTCGCAGGGTGGAAGCCTGCACCCCGGGGATGTCTGCTGGAGGAGTCGCTCCCCCTGCGCGCTGGCTAGACGACCCTATGGCATTAGCCAGACAGCTTAGCCAGGTACATTAGAGGATTGGCGATGGGTGGCACAAGCAGTCTTGCAGTGTTTTATGGTAGTACCCATATGCTAAATAGACAAACGCACTACATACAGCCCTTCTTTTCTGGTGGCAGTTGAAAGTAGATGCACACAAATCAACGGGATTTTTCTGGATGTGTTTGCCCCAGCATATGTAAAAGTCAAATTTGGTCCAGTATCTTGGCTGCTGATAAGGGCCTCTACTGAGCACAACGATTTCTAATGCACTACTGAACGTTACAAAAGGAAGTTACCTTCCCCCACCCCATTTTACAGAGAAAACAGGAACTGGGAGCCCAAAGCATAGTTAATTAACAACTGCATTGGACTGTCTTTGTAATTCACCCAGCTGGGTTAGAGGAAAGCTAGAAGCACAGATTGTGAGAGAAAAAAATACTATCTGTCCTTGAAACTAAAGATTATCAATAGCAAGTGATCAGCTGCTACTAATGGCTAACTATATTCTACAAGGAGAGTAGTGCCATGACCAAAAGACTCTGCTGTGTCTTAAAGTCATTGAAGCTTCTGACCAAATTCAGCTTCAACCTTTTGCTAGAAATTAAACTTCATTTTTATGGAGTCTGTTCTTGCCAGCCTCTGTGGCAACAGTTTCTACCCAGATTGGCAAGTGAACAAGGGAGTTCGTTGTTTGGGCAAGAGTGCCTACTAAAATGGAAGTGTCGTGGCATTTTTTGGATTCAATAAAGAATACAAAATCTGCAGCTGGCCAGAATTGACATTGTTATTTGTTAGCCATTCATGTAGCTGTACAACAACGTAGTAATCAATCTGCCTCCTTCACTATTTTGGGTACCTGACCTGAAGCACCTCAGAAGGGCTTCTTTTGCCAGTTACAAATTCCCCCATCAGATCTGAAAGTGGACCCAGCATTCGCGTGTTCCCCTCCGATGCTCAAACTCAAAGTTCCTTCATCCTCAGTGATGCTCTCTGGTATCTCTGGTATTTTTCAGAGTATCACATGTAAAACTGAATGTAATACTGAAACACTGGTGATTGTGCAAGAACCAAATTAAAAGGGTTTTTTTTAGGGGGTGGTTTTTGACTTCAGGATCCTAATTTCACTTGATCCTATGTTCCTCCTGAAGCCCTAACTCCCTCTTCACTGCATGGCAGCTCACAGTACCCAAAAATACAGGATTGAGCCCTTTGATAGAATTTAGAAGAAATTCATATTCTCGCTGAATTAGATTATGGAGCTGCTCTCTCTGGTTCCTCCAGTGAGACAATTCATAACACGAAACGCTGTGTTTGGGAACAGGTGTTTGCAGGATTGTGTCACGCTGAATCAGAAACCCAATTTGCAGCATAAGTTCCATTCCAAAGCTGGCTTTCATTTTCCTCTAAATTCAGGTGAACTTGTTTTCAAATTTACAAGGTTAATTGTAGAGATGAAACCCCTTTTCTCACTCTAGTTAGCAGAAATACTTGATTTTAGCTTGCAATTGATATGTCTTCATATAGGTCCAAAGAGCATACAAAGTTTTAGGCTAAAAAAGGCTTATTTCCTTCACATTGCTTAATTTATATTTAAATCTTAATATTGCTTTTTTCTTTTCTTCCTGGCAAAGATGAAGCATCCAAAAATAAGAATACTTTGTCTTTCAGAAGACTACATTTTTGAGGAAAAAGCACAAAACAGAACATGACCTGTGTTCAAAAATTTTAAGAGTCCAAATAAAATAAGAGGTTTTATGGAGTTCTGATTCTTTAAATATAAAGTCATATTAAAAAATAACTTTAGTTCTTTACAACAAAATTAATCATGTCGTCACTAGTCCACCTTTGCAAAATGAAATGGACTTGGGGCAAGTAACTTGAATGCGGCTTTTTTTAGTGGAAAACTGAGCAGAGCATTTTTAATTCCTGTGGTAATACTGGGCAAATGGACATTATGGCAGGGCTAGCAAATTATGGTGGAAATTTTGTCCAAGAAGGGGAACAGAAATGCTTGTACATCTGCAGTATCTAGAAAAAATGTTTAGAATATAATTGCAGTATTTGTTCTTCAGAAAACTCATTTAGCTCCTAGTGATGCTGGGAATGCCACTGACTTCAGCAAACTTTGCCTTAGGCTTCTATGGTTAACTAGACTTACATAGTGCAATTTAACAAATTCTATAAATTCTATATCCCTTTAACGTATAGATAGTTACGGTGTGAACTTGCAAATCATTTGCTTTCCTGCTCAATGTATTGAATCAAGCTGGTGGTATATGAGTAGTGTCTATAAATAGCTAATTCCATACGCTAAAAATTGTTACACTAATCAGCCTATATGTAGAAAGGATGGAAAAAAATAAGAGATTTGAAGCAAAAATCCTTAACAGGGGACACTGAATTCTCATGTAGCAAAATTGGCACAGATTAATTGATGTCAGCAGAGGTGTGCTGCTTTCTGAATTTAAAGGTCTGGCCCTGTAAAAGAGCAATTTAAAAGAAAAATATAGTATGCCTTCTCCTCAATGCTTAAGTACAAAAGTCTACATCTAGAAACTATTCCTGCTGCATGGAGCTCGCTGGGACACAGGTATCTGAGACCGTTGTCACATCTTTTCTATGTTGTTCTACTATTACCATTTTCACCAGAGTGAAGTATATGGTATATAATTTTAAAAGGTTTGACTCATTTGAATTAAGTGAACCATTATCATAAAGGAATCCTCAGGACAAGTGACTTACACAGTGGAATATGTTACATTATTTACAAACACAAGCAAAGAAGGAGAAAAAGCTTAGAAAAACATATCAGAGAAAAGAAAAAACAATGAAATTAAAAGCTTTTAAGAGAATAAATCAATCACCTGTTTGGGGGACTTTGCTTTACTGGATTCGCCTTGAAATCTCCCCAGACAAGCGAGACGTCGTCTTCTCTCTGGACTCCTCTTCCACTTTTTCACTTAGTCGCAGTCTGCTGAAATAGATACTTCTCCTTTTTTCTCTCTCTGTTTTTTTGCCCCTGTTCCCCTCCCTGATTTTTCAATCAGATTATTTGTGTCAAAATCTGGCGGTGAAGAAACAGCCAATAGAGAAGCAGAGCACAGAAAGTATTTGCTTATCAAAACTTTCCAGGACTTTTAAAACTTGAAGAGAATTCATGATGCCCAGCTCGAAACCCTCAGGGCAGCACCCTTCACTTTCTGGGGCAGCTTCACCTTCTGCAGGAATATTCCTCTGTCATATTGACAAAGAGCATGACATGGTGAAATAATGTACCAAGCAGACATTTGTTATTTTGTCTTTTCTTTAGGAAAAAAAAAGAAAAGAAAAAAAGAATAGCTCTTAAGAAACCTGTACTTTTACACACATTCATCCACGCATCATATCTTTCACAAACAGACACACCATCTGTCTCACATACACACACTCACATACTTCAGTCTCATAAACAAAACCATCTAGCACATATGCACAAAATTATTTTATTCCAGAATGGATCTTTTATCTCTCCAATTTCCAAGGAAAAAGGAATAAATACTTGCACAGTAACTGAAAAAGATGTGTGTTAATCAGCCTTCATTTTCCTAGGCATATGTGTGTGCAATCCATACATATTTTAGGCATTGCTCTATCTATATACAGCTGTATATAGGATATAAATATAGATTTAAGAAAGCTCATTAAGCAAGCTCATTAACAAGCATCTTTGCAAAAAGCTCTTCAAGAGCAATAATAAGAATTTGCACTTCTATCACTTGCTTTCAAAAAAGGTTTGAAAATGGGTTTGAAAATGGGTTTGCAAATGTGAAATAATTGACTGCCAAGCCCCCCCCCCCAACGGCAGGGTGGAAGGAGGGAGAATGAAGCAGATGCAGAGTGACTTTTCTCAGATGACCTGGTTGTTCTCTAGCAGAGGTGGGAGCAGGAGCTGGAGAGCAGTGATTTTTTTTTTTTTTTTCAGAATCTTTGGCATGACTCTTGTTTGGGGACAAACAAGGAGAGATGATGTCCCCAAATGCTGGGGGGGGGGGGGGGGGCGGGGAAGTAATTCCTTATTTCACGTATTCTCTGGTTATCGCAATCTTCCTGACTGTGCAAGAACATGAGCTGTATGTGCCCTCGGTTGTCCCTTCCTGCACTACAGCACACCCTGTGCATGGCTGGAACTGGGACAGCAAAGACACCTTCCAAGAAGTTTATAATTTAAAATGTATATAAGCATACATGCCGCTGTCGAGTGCCAAGTACCGGGATATCACTGTTAGAGAAACACCTTTATAGCACGGTGTTTTTTTGCTCTCTGTGAGCTTTCAAACACTTTGTGCTGTTTCTACAGTCTGTTGCATTAAACCAGGACTCACTTGGGTCCCTTTTCCTACTGCAGCTTGGGGTGCTGAAAGCACCAGGAAGCAATAACCCTTTTCTGTCCTGCAGCAGTGTCAGTGGTAGGCAGATGATGGAGCAGGCACTTGAGATTCATCACAGAGGTATTTTGCATCCTGCTGTAGCAGGCAGTGGTGCCAGGCATGCTGGCCCTAGCACTCTCTACCAGGCCAGCCACAAGTCACAGCTCTTGTCATTGCACCCTGTCACTGCCCTGTGGCACCAGACAGGCTGTGCAATGGGTTTTGATGCAACTCAGAGACAGGAGTGTAGATTTCACCCCCATTGAGAAAGATTCAGATTTTGATCTTAACCCATCTGTCATTTACTGAACGTAATTAATTCTTGTTGTTTATAGAAGCAAACAATCCCTTTTCCCTCTCCCCCCTCCCCTCCTTATTTATCTAGCTGGGTTTTGCATGAAAGAAACATTCCCAAGGCATTGTGCTAGCAAGCTGATTTGCATCCTCTTAAACACAGGCATTTGAAGGATTACATTTCCCGCTACAAAAACAAGCATTGTAACAGAAAACCAAAATGTACATTGCAGCTTCAGGGTTTCATATGAAGACAGTTACAGGAATTAAACAAAACAGGAAAATGACAAGCTGCTGAAAGGACTGAGATGTTATTTTATGAAACATTGGAGCTGGCTTCTGCCAGCACCCCTGAGCACAGACTTCCCATTGACATAAAGCGCAAATGGCTGCAGAATGTGGCTCTTAAACTAGAGACAGCAACAGCAAGTCAGCCACACACAAAATGATAGAGAGAACTAGCTGTGTGATAAATCTAATAGCATGTTCAGTGAAACCTCACAAGCTAGCTGGTTTCAGAGGTGCTCCAAGAAGCACTGGGTACAGTCCTTTGGAGGATGACTACATCTCCCAGTGTCAGTAACCTGTGTGTAGAGCAGCTGCAAATAAAACATCTGTATCAGCTGTTCTGCTTCCCCAAGTAGCCATCACCTCACAAAGCCCAGATATAATTGCATACAAACTGATCCCTGAGATAATGAGCACAAATACTCTCTTTTATGCATATTACTGTTATCACTACACTAGAGTCTGGTTCAGCTCTCACCCACCCTTTCTCCCTTTATTTTATTTCAAGAGTTCCTACAAAGCAAATAGTTGCAGGATGGGAGCACAGCCAGCTATCGCCTTGGCTTTTTGTGTTCTTGCTCTTCCCTAGATTTCTGCTTATGGCTTCTGTTAAACTTACCACCTCTCCTCTCCATTGGAATTGCCATCAAAAGGCGATTTATACAAGCTGAATTTAAAAAAAAAAAAAAAAAAAAAAAAAAAAAAGCGTACCAGAGATATACTTTAGGCTAGAAGGACCTTTGAGCTGACCCCCTGTGGTCATTCTTATTTTATGTTCTTCCTGGTGGTGTAATTCTCCCTGCTCACTCATTTCAGAGTCAGCAGAGAACAGAGAGCTGCAGAGGGCTTTAGCTGGGCTCATGTAGGCTTGTCCAGGCACTGACACACATGGGCCGTGGTGGAGGTACAGCAAGTTCTGCTGGCATCCCAGGACAGTTTAATCTTGTGTATTGCTGTGAGTTCTTACTACACTTCATATGCTCCAGTGCTTCCTAAGTAAATAGATTATTAAATGTGTAACAGTAATAATAAACAGGTTAATTATAACACATCATGTCCATTCTAATGCAGTTGTTTTCCTTTTCAAATCTAGGATCAAACCCCTCCTGTAGCATCCATGTTTTCTTTGTCGATTTGAATGTTATGGCAATTAAGACACAGTAAAATAACACAACTAATTGCTTCCAGCTCTTTTCTGAAGCTCATCCTAATTTCCACTCTTTTTCTGTGGCAGATTAAATAAACATGTCTTCTACACAGCAGGAAAAAAAATACCATTGCTCAGTCCAGACTGTAATAAATATTAATTGTCATGCACAAGGCAGGAGGACTAGATTAAAAACATGCTGGCTCCAAGCAACTCTATCTCATCCAGAAGCAGGATGACCTACTGCAGGTGCAGCGGGAAGGATCCATCTCAGCCCTGCAGGGATGAAAGCTGCGGAACACCACAACTGATGCTGCAGAAGTTAAAAATCAGCCGATACTTCTCAGATGGCATTCTAATCTGCTTTTATTTCCTTACACCCAGTTTCTACCTTGCAAACTTAACGTCCACGATTCCTGCTGGCGACTGAGGAGAATTCATATGGATCGAGTTTATCAGCAGCTTGCCAAGCACCTTCGGGTGCATCCCCACAGAGCTGCCTCTCCTTGGAGAATGAGAAACACTGAGATCCTGCCAGTGGGGATTGAAATGTGGAGTTGCAAACCTGTTGGGTGCAGCGTACAAAACCGAAGGCTGGTAAGCCTTCCCTGAGGTAATTTCCATTCTTCTTTCCTACTCTACATTTTCCACAGGGCAAAACACTCTTTATCTGGAAGGAAGGATGGATTGTGCCGTACCATTGCGTTATTTCAGAAAAGAAAAAAATTATTCTTGTCCATGGTTTGGCTTAGGGGTCCAAAAAAAGGAAGAATGAGATGAGCTTTGCATATTCACCAGTTCGAAGGCAATCCAGGTTTGGGCACCTGCCCTGCAGTTTCTTTCTAGGACTTGTGATGCCCAGCCGCCCCGTCACCGTTACTGCACACACCCAGAGGCACTTTTAAGCCCTTTTTATTCCCTCTCAGCACACCTGCGCACTGAATAAACACTTTTAGGCATGGGCATGGCCCCCGCCTCACGGTGCGGCCTGACAGCAGCCTCGGCCGACCCGAGGGCGGGCACGGGCTCGGCAGCGACACAGGGCAAACGCTGGGCACCGGGGAGGGGCGGGGGCCCGGGCCGGCCGCTGGGAAGGCCTAGGGAGGCCAGACGCTGCCCCCTGCCCGCCGCGGCTGCCCCGCTCCCCTCAGGCCGGGCCTTGTTTACCGGCCGCGCCCGGCCCCGCCCCGCCTGACGCGCCCGCCCGCCCGCAGCACCGCCCCCAGAATCACGCGACCTCCTCGGGGCCGCATCGCTCCCCAGCCGGGATACCTCCGCCGCGGGAGAGAGGGCGGGCGCGGAGGGAGTCACACACACACACACACACACACACACACACACACACACCCCGGCTCCCCGCCAGGGAGAAGGGTCCTTGAGGGGGAAGAGCCGAGTGGGGCGGTGAGGGGCGCGGCGCGAGAGGGGAGCGAGGCGGAGAGGCGGGACTAGTTTGTGCGGCGGAGGGATCCGAGGGGAGAAACGGCTAGTGAATGGGAGGGGGAGGCAGGGCCAAGATGGCGGCGCCCTGTGGGCTAGAGGAGCCCTGAGTGGTAAACAGCTGAGGGGAGGAGAAGGAGAGGTGAGTGCGCTGGGCCTCCTCCTTCTCCCCCAGCGGGGCGAGAGCGGAGGCAGACGTGGGGGACGGAGAGAAGGAGGGCGAGAGAAGAGACGAGCGGGGAGGCAGGGAGAAAGGGCTCGGGGAGGAGGCGGCTGGGGAAAGGGAAGGGGCCGGGGGGATGGGAAGGCGAGGGTGAAGTCTGGTGGGGCGGGGGGGGGGAGGGGGCGATGCTCCCCCTTCGTCCCCTTCCCCCCTCGTCCCCTTCCCCCCGCCGCCCCCTTTCCCTCCCCCCCAGCCACTCCCGCCCCCCGCGGCCGGGCTGCCCGGGGCTGGGCGCTGCCCCCCCGGTCCCCCGCCAGGGCCGCGCCGCTCCGGCTCTGCGCGCTCGGCCGAAGAAGCCTCCGCGCCTCCGTGTCAGCCGCCCCAACGGCCCCCGCCAGCCCTGCCCTGCCCCCCCGCTCGCCAAGGGTCCCCTGGGCCGGGGCAGGCGCTGCACAGTGGTACAGGTCTGTCCCCTCGCTGAGGGGGGCTTGGCGCCCGGCTGGTGGGAGGTGATGTGAAGTCAGGATGTTGTTGACTTGTACCAGAAAACATTTTGCTTCCTGTTGTCACAAAGAACTTGGAAGACTGCAGTTCTGAAGTTTACAGCCTTTGTTTGCTGTGGATGCGGGGTCGTTGTTTTATCAGTTTAGTCAGTGCTTCTTTCCTTGTTTGTTTCGGTTTGTTATTTTTATTTGATGAGTCTTTTACAAGGCAGTGCGTGACAGAAAGAACATGCCTTAAAGGAGGATATGATTCAAACCCCGTAGAAATAACACAGAAACTGGGATCAGGTTTTGTGTGCACGACTGTTTCCAGAGCTGCTGTTTCCAGAGAACCTTCCAGTGGATGCTAATACAGAAGGCTTTCCTTCTTTGTCTGGTCTCATCTTGTAGTTCCCTGACATAAACTTCCGTGGCAAGTTGTTAGAAATCCATCGTAATTGAAGCACTACTGAAGTGATCCTATTAGGTGGAAAAATCCCTCTTCAGTTTACATGCATGAACAGCTACAAACTGAATCTTTGAAAAGTCAGGAAGTTTTAATAATTAGTGCAAGCCTTGGGAATACATACTTCTGCATGCAGTTGACTGTACTTTGCTAAGCAGCAGTCAGATACTCTGCTTATCAGAAACAGCTATGCCACGTTTAAGCTTAAAATAAAATAATGGTCTTAAAATCCTTTACTTAGTAAAACACTTTTTTGCCTTGTTTTTCTTTGTTCATTTATTCAGCTTTGTTTCTGTTGGTTTTTTTTTAACAGCCTAGTCAACCCAGTAATAAATCGCCCTTATATGCAGTTGCATGGACTTACTCAGATAAAAATACAGTCAGAATATCTAATGTGTCATGAGATAAGCTTTAATTAAAATGATTTTATCTCTGGCTGTGTTTAATCCCCACTCCTTCACTCTTTGTTAATTGAGAATTTACTTTCATGGTGACTGATAAAAAGTAGCATTATTAAAGGTTTCCCACATGAGATATACAGTCCAATTGCAGATGTTTTGGTGTTTAAACAAATATTTGACTTTAGTAACTATTTGTAGTTTAAAATGAATGCTGGCCCTATTTAGAGCTGGACTGCTGGGATGTTGACTTACACAGATTGGTGAAATTCTTACCACTGCCAGACACCTTCTTGTTAGCCCTGATATGGGCTGGTGATGTGATTTCCACTCAGTCTCGATATAAGAACTGAATAGCTTGTAACACACATGCATATGTGCACACACTCATATATATATAAGAATATATACATAGGGCTATCTATCTTTGAAAAAAAATACCTTCCATAATAAGCAAATTGAATAATCAAAGCACTTTGTAATGGTGGAGGCAGGGGAAGGGTACCAGATTTTATGGCATGTTGCAGACAGTTGCATATTTTTTGAAAGAGTGTTGTAACTTAGGATCTTGGTCTGGTATGTGTCTGCTATATTTTCGTGTAGTTTAATAAACATAATGAGGACAAGTAATAATATTTCCTTTGTTAGCGTAAGCATTTCTTTGGGTAGCACGTTAAAATACAGAGCAAACTTCTTGCAGTGGTGAACTGCTGTCACTTTCCTGGGTAGTATTTTTTGTTTTTAATTTAAAAGTTAATGCCTACTTTAATTCTTGGAGTAGCTAAAATGCTTCAGCTGAGTACACTGGGTAGTTTGCAGTGGCTTCAAGATTACTGAATTGCAGCCTCACTCTGTTTAAAGGTTTCTCTTGGTGGCAAAAAAGCTGCTGTGGAGATTCAGGAGGCACATGCATTACTGCAAAGTCCAGAGCGCTCTCTTTACCTGTTCATAGTTTTAACAAGATTCTTTAGTTGAACTTATTTTCCTTGTATATTGTTAATTAAATTGGCATAGAAAAACAGTGCTCGTTCTTATTTATTTATTTGCTATTAATACATGCATTTGTGTATCAGGAAATTAAATCATTCCCTTTCAGGCTGGTAACTGGCTTGTTAGCGTGGCTTCTGCCAAAGGGTTCAGTGTCAGCCCTACCATGTGTCGGCTCTTTTTGACGTGCATTGCTTTTAAACAATTTTCCCTCTGACAGAAATTTGATGGGTAGCGATGAGCATAGTTTGTTAGCACAGCACAGTTTCAAAAGAATCTTTAAAAATGCTGAACGTGATTCTGTGTTTGGGGTTATTGGGTTTTTGTGATCTTCCTGTTGCTGCTTGGTTAAGCATCTGTAACAGAGTACAGGAGAATATAATATATAATAATGAGTTAGAATTATCGAGTTTAGGAATGGGATCTTGTATCAGATCTTAAAATAACCAGGAAAACATGGAGTACTAGAAGCCAGGCACTTAATTCTTTACAAATGACTACATAAATTAAATTAATTGTACTGCCAATTGTAATGATCAGTTTCAACTGAAGTTTAAAGTGTTGAGAGTTATTATTTCTGGCTGATGAAAAAGGGAATGATCAGCTGCTTACTTTTCTATTGCCACCAGTGATTTTTCTCCCTACTGTCACTTTTCATTCATTGCTTATGTCACTTCTATAATGGTAGCATTAAGTTTGCCTGTGAAGAAAATATAAAATTTAGTATTGTTAGGAAGTATAAGACAGGCTTGGATCTTTTTTATATAGGATGGGAGGGAGTGAGGCTTATCCTTTCATGACCAACATTTCAAAGATTTGAGTGAGAAGGGCTGCTTTGTTGTCAATCTGAGTTTTTCTTTGAAACCAGTGATTGCTGTAAAATACTTGTGTCCTGATTCATGGCCTCTGCCAAAGCGGAACCTTACTTTACCTGGCAGTAGAAATCAGATGGAAAAGTCTAAGTCTTGAGGTCTGGCTTCCCTTCATTGCTGTCAGCAGTTGTCGTATGTGGTGGTGAGCCTCCTTTACTCTTGGCAGGAGGGGGCAAGGGGAATACGTGCCCCAAATTTAACTTATGATTAATGAAGAGGGGTGAAATGCTGATGTTGATCCCCATCGCCCCAGAATAAGTGCTTCTGGTGTCTGAATTTCTACGTTACAGCAAATGTGAAGGACATTCTGGGAGGAGTGTGCATTTTGTGTTGAGTGTGTCCCCCTCCTCCCCACCCCTCAGAGCCGCATAACTGGCACTACCAGCTGCTTTTTCATTTGGCTCGAGATAAAAATACACTGAACAGAAGAACATCTTCTCTTGACAGAAATACTTACAGAAGTCATAATCTTTGGAAATACTCTGCTATCTCTTTCTCTATTTAGCCTTTTCCAATGAATATTTTTACAGTCTTTTCCTTTGTGTTTGTGGCTTAACTGTATTGTGTTGTGGTTAAATTAGCTACTGAAAAAAAAATTTAAACCAAATTGGTTTTTGGCTTGTTGGCTGCTTCTTTTTCTCCTGTAAGCTGGCTCCAAAGTTGTATTGGTAGTTAAAATTAATACTTTCTACTAAAATTTGTCTTTATGAAAGCTCTTGAATATAAGACTAAGTTTGCTGTTGGTGTTGTATCTTCCAGTGAGATAAAACTGTTGCATTTTAAAAAGTATTTAAAAAGGTATTTTTTTTCCACTCTTTACTATCTAGTGCCTTGGATCTTTTATATAAAACTGATTTTAACAGTTAGTGAAGAATCGGTGACTCAAACCATATGGAAAAGTTACAGACTTTGTTGTAATCTTGTCAGTTCCAAGCATGGCTGCAAGGATGTGAAAATTCTCCGAACAGGAGAATGATTGCTATAGCTAGGGATGGAAGCATTAAAGAGACTCCTCTTGTATCCTATGTATTTGAGAAGAAAGGTGTGATTGTTATATGATACTGTAAAGATTTAAGGGTGAGCCTGTTCACTACAGATGTATCAATCCCAGATAAAAAATGCTGTGGCATTCAATGGATGATCTCACTGGTTTACAAGGTCATGGACCTGGCTTGTCCTGAGGTCTGTATTTACAAGTTTTGAAAATCACATCACAAATTGTGGGGCTGGTCATAAATCACACTGACACAGTGAGCCCTGGGAACTGTGCTTCACCTACCAGAACAGTGTTTTCTGATTAAAGTTAAAAGCCTGTTGCCTGTAAACTAGTTATTCAGCTGTCTTTGCTTGAAAAAAGTGTGACGTGATTTAAGACTATTGCTGGAATTTCCCGGTTTGTTTGTTTGTGTTGGGCATTGCAGACCCAATATGATTAGAGGATCTCCAGTCTTAGTCTTACTGAAGATTTCAAATCCATTCCTCACAAATTACTTTATATTCCTGCATTGAGAAAGCTGTTATTTGTTGGTTTGTTTTTTTTTTTTTAAATTGTGACCATTTTGTATAGCAGGGTGATGACATTATACTAGTATATGTAACTTCAGCAGATAAATTTTCCATCTAGTGAAATACCTGTGTGTAATATTGTCCCATTTGTAGATGTGGTTTGAAATACTTTTATTAATATTTTGAACATGGGCTTTTGGAGTGGAGTTTGCTCCACTTTATGTAAAGTACTTCAGCGCGTGATCGACAAGTTTATTTAAAATATGCCGGGTTTATTGGCAGAAGGTCACTTGAGCCATTTTAGTTTAGGGAGCTTGGGAAGTTGTTAGTTACCTGTGTGTATTGTTATCGGCAACTAAGCTTGTGGTATCAACCTTGCTTTTATCTGATTGTAGTGTTTGTGCGTGTCATCGGGCCAGTAGCGTAAAGTTTGAAATCTTCTTACCTACTCAACGTATAACTGGTGTTTTTCCCATCTGCCTGCAAGTGTATTGTTGAACCTGACTTCCTGAACCTATGTAGGGTGTCTGCAAAAGCATGTTTCTTGATTTCACCATGCTATAGAATTTCCTCAGGCAATATCAGAATTAGTGAAACCTGCTGTTGAGGTTTTTACTAGTGTGATGAAGATCTGATCCAAGTTTAATAGTATTACTGTTATTAGTAAGAAAATAAGAAATAAAAGCATTATTTTCATTATGGTGGGGGGTGAGAAATCAAAGAAAAGGGAGTTGACAAGGTCTTCATGGGCTAAAAAAGCAGAGACACTAGGATTTATGCTCCTTTAAATCTCAAAACAGGTTTTGCTTGCAGCTGGTTTGGGGGTGTGGTCACACATCTCTTGTTAACTAGACTTTAAACAACTAATTCATGTTGCTTAGGAAGCTGGTGAATCTATTGCTTAACCATGACTGAGACTGTATCCTGGTAGAAATTGAGACACCTATGTTAGCAAGCCCTTTACAGTCTCAAAGATGGTGTTCTCGGAAATAAAGGAATAGGTTACTTGCAGTACACTTATTTCCCCATATATAGTTCTGCATGCATTCAGGGTATCTCAGTATAACTGTAATTTAGTAAATTAAATACTGCAGTGAGTACTAGAAACTGAAAAAGCAGTTGACTCCTGAAAATCAGTAACAAAGTGGAAGGTTGACTCCTTAGATTGTTGCATGGGTGAGTGAGTGGCTTTAAACTTTTTGAAAGGATGGTGTCACTCTTTGAACATGGCTTCTAAACAGCAAGCTCTTTGAGAAAGAAGCTGAAGCTTGAGTCTGTACCATGTATAGATAAAAAAACCCAACAACACAAACAACACCCCTCTCCCCCCCCAAAAAAAACAACCCCCAAAACCAAACCCCAGAACCCCAAGCCACAACAAATCCCAGCTCTAATCTTTTTGGAAAGCCGAGATCCATTCTGTTCTTGATAAAAAGTGAATCTTCCTCCACCTCAAGTTTCTATTTTATTATCTTTAGTTCAAAGTCTTGCTTGCAGTACCAGCCACTTTTCAGTCTGCAAGTTTTTAAGGTCTTGCCAGCATGGGGCTTGAAAAGAAAATCGCATTTAAATCTGAAACACTTCAATGAGCAGACTCTGCTAGCTGCTTGTAGATGCACTGAAATTTTATTTGTCCTGTTCAGCCGTGCAGCTATGATCATTGAAAACAGAGGGTAGGGGGTTTTATGTTCCAGAATGGTGATCACTGGAACACCTAAAGTTTGTTGCTAGTGAAATGCCTGTTATGAGTGTGGTGCCATATTATCACCTTCGAATTTGCAGTCAGTGCCAGATTAAGTAAGCTGACGTCTTGTGGCCCTAATAAAAATGACCTTGGGCAGTTCTGCAACTACAGAGTGGTATGTTGCAAATGACAAAGTTTACGGGTAGACAGGTTAACTCCTTCTGTCCAGTAACGTTAAACATAAGCTTTCAAGAAAGTAATATGTATATAAGTAATTACAGCATTATCATTTAAAATAGGGCACTGATATATGGCCCTTGGCTAATTAATGTCTAACAATGTTCTGACTAGAATCTAAAGACTTAAACAATTACAGTAATTATTCTAGGTTCAGAATTTGGTAGGGTAAGAGAGGACTTGTTTGTATGTAAGATTTTACCTACGATAAATAAAACTCTTTAGCAGCTTTTGAAGATTCACAGTACAAAACTACAGTCTTGAGAAAGCCGTTTAGTTTGAGGCAATAGCAAAAGTTAACCTGCTGACAATTCTGAAAAAGGCAACTGTGCACCACTTTTTTTTTTCAAACTAAGGACTGACTTTCCTCACACAGCAGGTACATACATAGCTCTGCTATTAGTAAAGAACTTACTGCTGTTCTGAATATACAAGGTTTGATAAGGAAGAAATAAATTGTGCCTTTTGTTAACCTCTTCATGCTTTTTCTTTATTAGTGATCATGAAAGGTGTGTGGCTGACAGCATTGCAGACAGCGGCTCAGCTCATCCACAGAACAGGTGCTGTATACACAACAGCAGTAAAGAAAAATCTTGTGTGTAAACTTGGTATGTGTTGTCTTGCCTTCCATGGAGGAAGTGAAAAATGTGTGCTAGCTGGAAGTAGGAGGAAAGAAGAAACCCTTGCTAATAAAATCTGGTTTGATGTGAAGCCAGATTATTTCTGCCAGTGGGATTGTACAGCCTGGGATTCTTATGGATTAAGAAAAAATTGAATCATGTTGCAATAGATAGATAGATGTGACACCTGAATCCCTCTGTTGCTGATACATCAGAGAAAGCCATTTTAAAAGCCTGAAATGGCTTAGGTTTACTCCTGCTTGGTACTGTGAAGCTGACCAGTCATGTTATCTGCACACTGTTGCATTTAATCACAGAATCATTTAGGTTTGAAAAGATCTTTGAGATCATCACGTCCACTGTTAACCCAGGACTGCCAAGCCCACCATTAAACCAGAAGCGCCACATCTGTGTGTTCTTTAAATACCTCCAGGGATGGTGATTCCACCACCTCCCTGGGCAGCTTGTTCGGGTGCCTGACCACCCTTTCGGTGAAGATACTTTTACTAATGTCCAATGTAAATCTCCCTTGGGGCAACTTGAGGCTGTTTGCTCTTTTCCTGTTGCTTGTTACTTGGGAGAAGAGACTGACCCCACCTGTCTACAACCTCCTTTCAGGTAGTTGTAGAGAGCAGTAAGGTTCCCCCTGAGTCTCCTCCAGACTGAACAACCCCGGTTCCCACAGCTGCTCCTCGTAAGACTTGTTCTAATCTATATGAGTTTTAATATCTATAAACAGTTTTTGCACTGCAGAGTTTTTAATATGTTATTCGTGAATAATATATGTGCAATCAAGGTATGTTGTGCTTCTCAGCCTGTGGTTTAGTACGTGCAGGGTGGCTGAGGAACAGCAGCTGTAGTAACCCAAACTGAGTTTCCTGACAGCTGCAACTTGGCCACGTTGCAAGTATTAAAGTACAAATCTATTAGTATGCAATAATGAAAAGCTGAGGGCAGTGAATTTCTAATCTAGCCAGAGTGGTGAAGAAGGATGTTGAGATGTTTTCTTCAGAGTGTAGACCGCTATGTAAAGGGTTTGAAAGGTTAGTTGAGGTGTTGCTGTAGGAAAGTGAGAATGGAGTGATTCCAGGGAGTTATTTGCATTTTATTCAGAAGTTTAGTCTTCTTGACTGGCCTGGAGAGCAAATCAAAAAAATATGGTAATAGAATGCTCTGATAGTCTATACATGCTAGCCAAGTTCTTCTGCAAAACAGATTAATGTCTCTCTTAAAAAGAGGAAGAAAACTCTGCTTGTGACTCATTGGCTTCTTTGGAAACTTTTCTCTTACAGCTTTTATTACAGGTGTGTAAACTCTAGCAAACATTTCATTGTTAAATGGGCAATACTGCAGAAAAGAAGTAGGGAAGTAATGAGAGATTTAAGATTGAAAGGGAAAAAGGAAAGTTCATTCATCTGCTCTCTCTTCTCTCCTAGTCTGGTAGAGAGGCACCAATGAGGAAGTTCCTGAAATTTTAACCTCCACATTCATGTCAGTACATGCATCATGGCCCAGCAAGGAAATGTTGGTGAGCTCCTCTCAATGCTGGATTCTCCAATTCTGGGTGTCCTGGAAGATATAACAGCTGCGTTCAAGGATAATCTCATTTGTGGTATGTATTCCTTTACGTAATTTGAGGAATTGCTTTCACACCAATAAAGGTAGAATAATGGGGTTTTTTTTCTATCAAACACAGTCTTTGCAAATGCAACTTGAAAGAAACTCTTCATACTTGAGCTTGAAATTGCTTTAAGGATTGAAGCTTCTCTTCAGTCCATTTTGCTTAATGGCCTGCCTCTTGGAAGATCTGTTATGTAATTGTTAAAATGCCATTATAAAATGGCTAGCTTTTCCTGGGGCATAGCCTCAAGTTAGGAGGTGATAGAACTTTCTTTTTCAAATGTATCTAGAAAGAATTAGGTGTTATCCACATTATGGGAAGTAGTGGGATTTTGTTAATTTTAAAAATAAGCAACAAAAAAACCCCAAACAAAACAACAGACTCAGACTTTCTTGAAAAAATGGTTGCTGCTATTAAGGCATCCCTTATCTTGATAGAGCCTTTTCAGAGCGTGAGAGCACTCTTTCATGAACTTGGTCCTCTTTATCTGCTGAAGGGAGAGAATATAAAGTTACTCCTGAACTCTTTTCCTGTACTGGGTAAAACACTGTTGCAGTTCAGGTACTACTAGGTTTTTAAGGTTAGACTGTAATCATTAGTTATTAAAAAAACTCGTTCCCTTCCCTGAGCGGAATGCAATTGCTTGAATGGTTAGAAATTAGAAAATGTAGTTGAGAGGTCTCATTTTCCCAGAGGTCTGGTAAACACTAAGTGCTGGTTTACGTTATTAATTGTGTAACAAGTTGCGCAATGTCCCTGTAACAAATGCTTCACTTTTAGTGTATTGAGAATGTGTGCTTTTTTTCTTGCTGTAAACAAATAGACCGTGGACCTATGCTTGTGAACAACCTGGTGGACTATTACTTGGAAACCAATTCTCAGCAGGCACTGCATATACTGTCCACGTTGCAAGAGCCTCATGACAAGGTAAAAAATTCTTGTTATTTAGCATAGCAGATTTTAGCCTGGTATTGAAGCAGCCTTTAAATAGCATCTCTTAGAATTCTTGTTTTTCCATTCTGGTATAGAATTACCTTGTTGTAGAGATGTAGTATCTCTATAGTAAATGCTAGTTAAATTTTAAAAAAAGCCTTCAAAGGTCTCAGTTTCCTGGGTTGCTTAAAGTGACCCAATTAAGCAAAGAATCTCTACAAATGAAAGTTTTCTGAGGACTGATGTGGTCTCTTTGCAGTGCTGCTGCCACTTGCTCAATGTTGGATGTGTTAGCCTAAAAAAAATTGGGTATTTTGAGAGCAAGTAAGGATTTTTAAATAGATTGAGAGAATGGCACTACAAATTGTTTTACTTCTGCTGATCAGGATTTTTTAATTATTTATTTATGATAAATGTTTTGAAATGCACTGACTGATTCTGGACTGAATGGTTTGCATTTGGCTGCCAGCAGACTTAAATTTATTGCTGGGTTTTATTTGCTTTTGGATCCTGTATATTTGTAAAATGCCCATAGTTTCCATAGTCAGCTGTGGCAAACTGCTGAATATAGATCGGTGAAAAAGAGCATCTACCAGTTAAATGTAAATACCTTTTCTTTTTCTACCACTCTTTGCAAAATCCTCTATCAGCATCTACTGGACAAAATTAATGAATATATGGGCAAAGCTGCTACCCGTTTACCCACTCTCTCTCTGCTGGGACATGTGATAAGACGACAACCATCTTGGAAACATAAGCTTTCTCAAGCACCTCTCCTCCTTTCATTACTTAAATGTCTCAAGGTAAGAACTGTCAGTATTGTCCATCAAACACTTGTACACCTGCTGTAAACATATGTACTTGTTATACAAGACATTTGTTTTCTGTTTTGATGTCGTTTAGTTAAGCTGTGAGAAAAATAAATTGTTGATTAGGACACTAAGCCACAGTGCAATTACATCAGCTAAATATTCTGTGCTGATCTGTTATTACCGACAATCTTGTTTGTAAAAGCCACTGTCACTGTATAACTTGGAGTTAGGAAAGTTTACTAAAACTTTTAGAAAAGTAAGTTAAAGACCATCAGTGAAGTTGATGGATATCTTGAATGTGAATTAATGAGAAATACAATAACTTCCCATTAGCATATTCTGAAATTTGTGCATGTCAGCTGGTATACTGCCCTTGCAGTGTAGATGGGCCATGCAACAGACTATTCCATGGTGAAATTACCTTGGAATTTGCAGGCTTTCCCTTCCTGGCTACAGACCTGCTGGATTACAAGGAAGTAGCTGCTTCTCCATGCTTTTTTTTCTCCCCATCTGCAAATTTATCAGTTATAATACTGTACAGTATTGTAACAGTGAATAAAGAATGGAAAGTGTTTTGAGACCTAGAATGTGTTGTCAGTAATATTGATTAATATGATAGTGAAGAATTTATATTAGTCATATAAGTGACAATAAAATGTAGTCATGTACCAGTGCTCTTCAAAACAAAAACACAACAAATTTTTAACTGCCAAAGAAGCTACAAGTGCTGTTAGTGGAACTCCTGATGGGCCTGACGAGTTCTGTTACCCTTTTCAGTGTGAGTCTTACCTGATTGTGAGAGGAGTGAAGTGTGTCAGAAAGCTGGCAGGAGCAGAACAGAGATGTGGAAGTGCTGGGGATGTGTACAGAGGGATAGTGATGGATGTGAAATATGCTGTGAAAGGGTTATGTCTGACTGAGGGAGAACAGAGGCTGTAGATTACACAGATGAAGAAAAAATCGTAACACTGAATATGTCTGACCAGCCCAAATGGCTTTTGGGAGGTACCAAGACCAGCTCAGCGCATCTGGCCACAGGCTTACCTGTGCTGTTTGCACCCCTGTCCTGACAAAGCAGAGGAAATACCAAGAAAAATGTGCATTAAGCTGGGGAAGCAAGTAGGGAGCCCACCAGGAGAGTTTAAACATTTTCTGTGTCCTGTCCTAAAATCTGATTCTCTGTTACTGATGTCATCTAACTAAAAATTTTTACTGCCACCTCCCTTTCTCTTGGTATGGGTTCTAGTTATTGTTTGAATTACCACTTTATGAGATACTTAGCAGCTGGAGTCATCAACCAGGTTTGATAGAAAAGCTTTTGACCCTTGCGTTGGTAACTGGCCAACATCCTTGAATACCCTGAATCAGATTTGCAGTTTCTCAGGCTCTGAATGCTGTGTGTTCTTAGCTCTGGGAAGGAAGGAAGGCAGTGTGTAAGATACTTCACATACCAGTATTTATTTTTTTTTTCTACTCTATTATGGAACTGTGGTCATGTTCACTTGTTAACTTAAGTCAAGTCTTTATACAGAAAAGCAGCAGCAGAATAGGAGTAAGAATCCCAAATCTTTTCTTCTTAGGGTTGTTATGCATGAAAGAGAAAATAGTCTTGGTTCATTAAAATATTGTAGGTTTAAGTTCAACACTTTTAATTGACTAATGCAGGATTTTCCCCTTCTTGCAGACTGACACAGATGTAGTAGTACTCACCACAGGTGTCCTAGTGCTGATAACCATGTTGCCAATGATTCCTCAGTCTGGCAAACAGTACCTTCATGATTTCTTTGGTATCTTTGGGCGTCTCTCAGCCTGGTGCTTGCAGAATCCAGGTGAGATTTCAACTTTGTTGCATGCAGTTATGGTTTAGTAGTATCCTTGTGACTCTTGCACAGTTGGTGAGCGCATTCTTTTGTGAGACTCTTAATGGTCTGAGATTATTTAAATGCAGAAAATGAAGTATTAGGGCCCACAAACTGGTCTGTTTTTTATAGTTAGCATCAGGGAGTGCTTCTTTGCTCAAAATTTCTAAGTGTCTTAGATTGGTCCATGTGGTGCTGCTACTACATGATGTTTCACTGGACCAAAGTGCTACCCTGATGACAGTGAAAAGCAGAGACTGATCTTAATGGAACAGAGAAGATAAAATGCTAATATTTGAGGCAGATGTTTGGGAATTTGAGATTGCTAGGTATGGATGGGGAGGGGGAAGAAACATGTGAGGTTTTCTTTTAATATGCAACTATCAGCACTCATGAAAGTCTTGGTAGAACTAGGCTTCTCAGTTGTAGCATTGGTTCTGATGAATTGGTTTTGCTGAATTTGTTGTAAGGTGTCTGATATGTAACACAAGTGTTATAAATGTGTCTCATGGCTGTATGAACAAATGCTGTGTTAAGCATATAGAAGTGCTATTCAGAGAGCCATTTTGCATGGCAAGTAGGATTGGAACTTGTAAGATGGCTAGTAAGGTTCAAATCTGTCATGTTTGCTTTTTGTGGGTACAAGCTTTTAGTTTTTACCTTTGAAGTGAAGTAATCCTTAGTTTTTATTTTTAATCAGGCAGGCAGTCTTGCAAACTCTGGCTCACTATCTAGAGGGGTTTCAGGTTTTAACTTGAATAATAAAAAAAATGCTGTGCTTTGAGAACGACAGGATACTGGTTGGAGTTAATGGTCCGTGTCTTAATTTTTGGTTTTGCTGTGAGCTGATGAGTAAGTATTGCTTATACTCTCAGAAGACTTCACAGTTTCGCTAGGGACTATTCATATCTCAGAAGACTTGTTCCAGTTAACATTTTAAATTTAAAAGTACTTTGCTTGCATCCTTAGAAGTTTTATTCTTTTCTCCAATGTAATGAAAAAGATTCTAACTACTTTTTCCAGGTCACGTGGCAGAGATTTATCTTGTCCATCTTCATGCCAGCGTTTATGCTCTCTTTCATCGTCTTTATGGAATGTATCCTTGCAATTTTGTCTCCTTTCTGCGTTCTCACTACAGTATGAAGGAAAACTTGGAGACCTTTGAAGAGGTAGTCAAGGTAAAATGTGTATATTACCTGAGACAAGGAATTCATAGCTGTATAAAGGCAGGTATTTGGCAATTTAATACACTACATTGATTTAACTGAGGGCTGCTCTGCAAAGCAGAATAAAAACTGGCTATTGGAGGACTGAAATCTCAGGTGGGAGCAAGATGCTCTCTTGAAGCTGTGATGATGTGTGTTAGCTTTATCTGTTAAATGTAACATTCTGAACTGTAGGGATCAGTAGCTTGCTCATCACCTTTGTGTAGTTTAGTGCAATGAAAAGATGCTGTACCGATAATACATACTTCTTCTTGCTCTTGCTCATCCAGCCAATGATGGAACATGTGCGAATTCATCCAGAATTAGTGACTGGATCTAAGGACCATGAACTGGACCCACGAAGGTATATATGTTCACTCTGCTATTAGGAAAGGCTAGAAATGAGCAGCTTTTAGCTGGGTTATTTCAGAAGGCTTACAGCAAAACCTTGTCTGTCAGCAGCAGTGTGTGCCAGTGGTGTTTTGCCACCCATATTCATAGGTGCACCAGGTAAACGTGTAGCATTTCTTCATCCAAGCTTACAGCTGGATGAATAAGCAAAAACTGTTGTGGAAGGCCATTAATAATGTTGGGGTTCTGAATTAATTTTGTGTCTGGGATAGAATCTGTCTTCTACTTAACAGTTGACTTTGTCTTAATTTGACTTAACAATCAAACATCCTCATAAAATTCTATAAGAATTTGGTTATAATGAATAAAGGGAAACTACCACTGACTTGCTTCATTGGCTTAAGGTTTGGGTCGTTTATTTTTTTTTTGGTTTGTTGAAGTACTTGGTGGGATTTAAGTGTTTAAAATGGCTTCAGTGTGTCTTGTTTTGGTACCTAGATATTGGTTCAGTTAACAGATCAATTCTTTTAACAGGTATGTCTTAACATTATCAGCTGTATTAGTTTTCTTTAGAAATAGGCTCATTTGCCTGCAGCAGCACCACTTGCTGCTTTTCTCTTGTCTCCACAGGCCCAGCCACTGAAGAGGAGCAATTGACTCTTGTTGCTGCACAGTAGTGCTCTTGCCCTGCTTTTCAGAGCCACTAGGAAAACACTACTAAATGGGAACCCATTGAATATCACAATGCCCAATTTTGCAGGCTTCTCCCAGACAGGGGGGAGGGTGGCGCTGCTAAGGAGTACAATTGGCACAAAACTACCAGTTGAAGCCTTCTGGTTTGGTATCTTGCACATAATAGCTTACATTCAAAAGCAATTTGGCCTTTAACAGATAGCCTTGTGTGCTTTCTCTTCTTTACAGTGAACTGCTATACCCTGAAATATTGGGCAGATCTAATCTGGCTGCTTAATTTAGGGAGAGAAAAAAGTTTTCAGAACGAAGGAGGCAGTAATAATAAAAAGCATTCCCAAAACTTGGGAGGAAAAACACAGACCTCAAACTGGCATTGCAGATGGTGTTTGCTTAAATAATGTAAGATTCCCTCACTGCTGGCATGTCTAAATTTTGACTACCAACATCTGAGTCTAGTTGAGCTGATTTCTACAGCTGCTGAAGCTCAGGATCCACCAACTCTTCGTATGCTGTTCCTCCTTTCCAGAGCGCTCCATGGCAGACCTTTATGGATCTCTGTGTCAAAGCTGTTTGTCTCCTCTTTGAGACCCCCTCTTACAAGTCATCTGGTTGCAATTTCTGTATGGTGCCTTGTTCCAGTTTTGGCTGGGAGCATGCAAAGCTGTCTGGAACAAATGAGCCATCCTACAAGCCAATTCCTCATGTCTCCAGGAACTCTTGTTTGTAACAATAATTGACTAACTTACTCTTTTGGATCCAAAAACTGTCTGCAGGTGGAAAAGACTAGAAACTCATGATGTTGTGATAGAATGTGCCAAAATCTCCCTGGACCCTGCAGAAGCCTCGTATGAAGATGGTTATTACTCTGTGTCTCGGAAACTCTGCACAAGCTTAAAACATCATCAAACTGACCCCAGTGCCAGCCATTACGTTGACACACAGAGCAGCTATGGTAAGACCTGCCTGACACCTAATGAATACCCAATTCCTGGAGGAAAACTCGCCTTACAGCAAAAAGACATCTTACTAATTTATTCCACTTAAAGTCTGATTCTTAGGGCACCATAAAATAGACTGTCATTTAAAAAAAAAAAAAAAAGAAGGAAATATATACATACATGCTCTGGTCATGCAGACATACAGTATGTTTGCAAAGTTGCCTTTCTGCTGTTTCCTCCTCCCCTGTCCCCCCTGCCCCAAAACAACAAACCAACCAAAAAAAGAGCTGTAGCATCTAATATATTCAGTAGATATTTTTTGAGGCTGGAAGAAAAGTCTCTTGTTTGCTAACTACAAATGTGTGTGTTGAATGGAATCAAAATGTTTTGGTTAAAAGCCTCTAGTACTAGCCAGAAGTACATTGATTTGTCTTTAATGTGCTGGATACTTTTAATTTTTTTTTTTTTTTTTTTTTTTTTTTTTTTTTTTAAAAAAAAAACAAACACTTTCAGGGACTTCTACCCCATATTCCACTCCTCGGCTAACACTATCACAAATGCCAGGGCAGCTACCTCAGATTCTGAGCCCACAGTCAATACGGCAGTCAACTGAGCCACAGCAGGTAAAGGAGAAGATGCAGCACAGCATGTTTTTAATGCTTTGCACTTTGTTTGTCGTTCCTCGTGACAGTCTTAAAAAAACTTGTTTCTGAGAAGTACTGTGAATTCTTTAGAACTTAGTGTATATTTCAGATTTAATCCCCATCTGATTTCCTATGTCAGAACCTGGATACAGGTGCTTCACGTGTTCCTTTTCTGAGCTTCACTGATTTGTGTTTATTGTGTATTGCTTTTACACAGGTTACCATCTGGAGTCCTTCTGCAGTTTGTGGTATGACCACTCCACCAACCTCCCCTGGAGTTGTCCCATCAGAATCATCCCAGTCTGCATCACAACCTTACAGCAAAGCTTTTGGCACATCTGGTGCGTGCTGAATTTTGGAATTAGGCCTTCAAGGTTTATTATAATAGAAATTTTGGCTGTAAATTTTGCTGTCAGCTTGAACAGGAATGCCACAATTTGATAGCCTTAAGTCATTACTTCCATGAACTGAGTACTTGGTCATCTAGAGCAGTGCTAATGCAAACACTGAGACAGGAAATAAGTTACAGTGAATTAAGAGCCAAAGTCTGAAGCAAGCCTTTTGGAAACTGCACTTTTATCTTGATAAATAGTTGAAAGAGATTAAGTAGTAAATGGTTGAGATAGTGTTTGAATGTACAGTTCTTCACATACAATATTTGGCTGAAAGGAGGCAGTGGGAGCCTGCTGAGAAAGCTTTTGCTCCTCTATTTCAGCAGGGGGAAAAGGAACACCTTTGGGAACGCCAGCCACATCTCCTCCTCCATCCTGCACTTCAGATGACTTTGTGCATGTTTCACTCCCTTCAGCTGCTGCCACACCTTCTAAAAAGGTATAATAAAGTTCTTTTGCCAAACAGATCTGATTATTTTTTTTCATTGGCTTGCCATACAGGCAGGAACCATAACAGAGAAAGAAAAATCAGAGTAACTGATTTACAAAACACGTTGCAATTCATTGCAAAACCTAATTTTCTTCTCAGTTTAGACAACTATTGCCTTTTCCACGGTGCACGGTTTTAAGACTTCTTATATTGGCTTGCTATTTAAGCCATGTATTTGAAGGAATTTCCTTTCTATGGAACTGACCAAGGGGTTTGTTTCCAACAGATGTCTGATGCAGAGAATCTATGTTGAGTTTTGGTTTTTGGCTTTTTTTTTCAGGAGGACAAACCAGATACTGGGAGGCCTTTACTGTACCGACAGCAAAATGTCATAAACAGTGATAAATCATTGGGTAAACTCAGTTTTCCTCTCCTCATTACAATAGCCTATTATAAATGAATCCTGTTTTTATTGACTTGTATTCCAGTTACCAAACACTTTCCCACAGGTTTTTCTCTCCCCATCCCACCCCCTGCGAGTTCTTTGTAGTTCCAGGATCCTGCCTTAACCTGTGATTGAACTTAAAACCTTCTTGTGATGCTTTTGATTTAATTTTAACTACTCATCTTCAGAAATAGCTTGCAGAATTTTTTTTAACTGGCCCTCATACATTCTTATGCATGTTTAAATATACAGATCTACGCTGAAGGCTGGAAAAGGACTTTTTTTTTAAAAGCTAATTCTTTGAGGATTTTTTTTTAAATTAGAAACAACAAGTTGTACATGAACTTATTTCAAGTTTTATGTCACATGTTTGGATCAAACTGTAAGGCTACACATAAGGATAGATAAGATACTCCCTTTTAAAGGCTCTTGGAACCACTTTTGTTTTCTATCTACAATTATATTGCTGTACTTGAACCTTTTTTTTTAAAGTCCTGTGGAATATTGAAATCAACAGTGGATGGTTGAGGAACTCAGCTTCTAATAGGTAAATCTAGATGCCATTTTCCGTTCTGTCATCCATACCTGTGACAGCTGTAGAAAGGGATTTTGGCACTATATTTGAGACTTCTGTACTGTGAATCTTTACCATCCTCAAAGTGGAGATGATAGTGAAATTTAAAGCTGGTTTTCCTTTGTGAAGTTGTATAGCAACAACAGAATCTGAACTTTCTGAATTCCCAGTTAAGAGCAGGCTAGGTTTTTTCACTAGATTCTTTATCTGTGACTAAGCTATGAGTATGAAGTTTCTATCCTGCATGCTTTAGTGTGTATTTCCCTGGCAGCTGTCTCAGAGTTTTGATCGGTAGCCACATATTGTCAAATTTGTATTACATCGGTTTGCTGAACTTCCTTTTTTCAGGTTAAGTGCTGTGTCCTTGTGTAGGCAGATCAGAAGCTAAAGGGGAGTTTAATGATAATATGGAAGAATAATAGTCACATTACACTTAAGCCACTTTATTTAGTGTGTTAAATTGCAAACAGCCCATTCTTATTCCATTCTTACTCATACAGGCAGTTGCCTAGGCTTGTTGTGCAACAGCAAATGTTAAGTTTACAAAATTGCATTTCAGCATCAGGGCCGACCAGTGACTGATCTCTGAACTGGTTTCCACATGGAATGGAACAGGAGTCAGATAGCTTCCTCCTTTGAGGAAGCATCTGAAGGAGGGGCAAGCTTATTCTAAGGAACTTACAGTAGTAAAAGACTTTGGGTTTGTGCTCTGATAAGGCTGGAGAGAATGGCATTTGTACAACTAACTTTTCTTTTTTCTTTTCTTTTCTTCAGACACACCCAGTAGTAAAAGTTCAGTAACCTTAAGTGATCTTCCAGAGTTTTTGGGTGGTTTGTCTTTTGAAGATAGTGCTGAAAAGGACAGAGAGGAAGGTAATTTCTGTCATCCTTACGTACATCTTAGGTAAGGCATTGTTTGTAATGTCAAAATACAACATCCATAACTGTGCTCCCCCCTGCCATCCTTCTCAGATGCAATATCTAAAGAGATCTCCGAGATCACAACCGATGCTGAACACATGGTGCCTAGAGGAGGATTTGACTCTCCATTTTACCGCACAAATGAAAGTCTGTCAGGCTCTCAGAAGAAGACCCATTCAGTAGCCTCTAGTGTTCAGGGACACAGTCAGACCTCTGAGCCTCTAACATCTTCCCTGGACAAGCCTGGGCCTGAGAGTGCACGGGAAACACCCAAACAAACGTTTACTCCCATAGACAAGCCCTGTGGAGGCTCTGGTGAAAGCCCTGCTGGTAACAGGGAAGGAACCTCTGGGGAGACAAGTATCCGCACTCCCAGCCCTTACAAAGTACCAGCACAAAGAGGAGTGGTGTCTGGGAGTGGGCAGCCTCCCCTCTATGAGCACCTTTTTGAGGTTGCATTACCAAAGACTGCCTACCTCTTCGTTGGCAAGAAGACTGAGGAGCTGCTAAAGAAAGCCAAGGGAACCCAGGATGATGAGTGCATGTCCTCAACTTCTCCCGTGGAAGTACTGGACAGACTGATACAGCAAGGAGCGGATGCACACACTAAGGAGCTGAACAAGTAGGTGACTGAAAATCTTACTTCGCAAATGTTCTTGTTACTCCTTTCTGTGCTGGCTTTATTTTAATAGCTGTGCCTGAAAAGCAGCCAGTTCTGGAAATCTACAATGAAACCATGTTCTGTGAAACATGACTCTTATCTGAGTTAGGGGTTCTGGGTGGAGGGTTTTTATATTTGCAACGCTGATGTGTTTGTTTTGATATAAAAAAAGGGGGCCTGTGACCATTGTACTCTTACTGCCTTCACTGACAGCTTGGGATGAAGAAGTAGGGCTGTTGGCTGTGCTACAAGTATGGGTTTGGTACCACTGTTAGTGAGATTTGTTTATCAGGTTTAAGTCTCACACTAGATACTCAAAAGCAAATGTAGAGGCCATGGGGAGATTGACACTTTCTTCTTTCTAATACACGTGAAGCTAAGAACTGGAGAACCAGATCTAAGGTGTAGGTGTATCTGCTGTATTCCTTTGTCCTTATGCTGTTCTCTATGCCTGAGAGAATTTTTCTCCAGCTTCTAAGAAATTATGCCCTCCATCCTCTGCCCTTGCAACCTCGCCACGGATCCTCCATACTCTTTTCATGCAGACTAACCATAATTGTACTTTTCTTAGGCTGTAAGCTCTTTTGAGGTGGGCATTCCATTTTGCAGTGACTTGCAGAGTGGTTTTGTGTTTAAACTTACTGTTTAATGGTGCATTTTCATTTTTCAGATTGTCTCTGCCAAGCAAATCTGCTGACTGGACTCACTTTGGAGGTGAGGAAGTTTCTCATGTGTTTTGGCAATCTGTTCCTCTATTATTAGACTTGCTTAAACAATGACCTGCATACTTTTTTCTTTTTTTTTTTTCTTTTTTTTTGTAACACTGCAGAAAGATGGTGCCCTCCATTAAGTCATGGTTTATCTGTTTAGCAGATAGACATCTTTTTTCTAGTGAGATGAGCTGCTTTTTTTCATGTTTAAAAAGTTAAAACTGCCTTCCCCACAATTCTAGATGTTTCTGCTTTTGGCCATTTAACATCTGCTAGCCTTCAGTGTGGTGCAGATCATCGAGCAGATCTTTCCAGCTTTTCAGTACTATTTGAATCTAAACCTGATGATTGGTTTTTCTTGCTGCTTCACATGTGTCGTAGTTTTGTGCTCTTAGGCTTCCGTGGTGATAGTGAGCTTGGCCTTTTTTCCTAATAGAAGGAGCAATCCATCTGAAACATACGCATGTTGCCCTGGGAGAAATGTTTAAAATTTTAAGTTTGTGTTGATGATCAAATGGAGCAGGCAGATTTTTAACTTGTAATTTCAAAGAAGTCTAGTTTGCTTATTTTAGAAAATTTCCCCTGTGTGGAACAGGGACATTACAGCTGAGTAACCTCTTCTGTCTTCTAACTCTCATCCAGGTTCTCCCCCTTCAGATGAGATTCACACCCTGCGTAACCAATTGCTTTTGCTGCACAACCAGTTATTATATGAACGCTTCAAAAGACAGCAGCATGCCCTTCGGAATCGTCGACTCTTGCGAAAAGTGATTAAAGCAACAGCTCTGGAGGAACATAATGCTGCCATGGTGAGCAGGGCTACAACTCTAGCAGTGATTTTAAACACACTAGTGCTAAAATGAGTATTAATTGGTTTGGCCAGTATCTTTCAGTACCACTAATTAAAAAAGAAGCCTCATTTCTCTACCTTATTAAAGTCAGTGTTTGTGGAGTGACTTGGGGACAAGTTACATGCTCTGTGATTATTCAGACCAGTAGTTTCTGTTTGACTGTAGGCAGCTGAATCAGTGGATGCCTGCATGCTTGACCCCTGCCAGCACTTACCTTTGCATAATGTTAAAGGCTTCACAATTAGTGGAGCGGTTACTTAATGCCTAGCTAAACCTCACTGCATTATTTGAAGAAGTATTGTCCTTTCAATCCTCATTTGAGGAGTAATAGCAAAAACTTGGAAAACTTGAATGTTTTTCTGGGATAAAATTTGAAGTTATAAGTGCATTGAAGGATGTCTCATTACGGATTTAGCCATGTTTCCTTCTCTATCTCCGTATTATAGCGAATTCCATCAACAGTTTCACCTTTTGATAATTCAGTTCAAGAGCCAAAAATAGACTTCCAGATAGGTTTTGGAAGATGGACTGTTGCTTGAGCTGTGAAACCCAAATCCCTGTGGAAAGTGTGAGGTGCAGTGGAAGAATCTGCTATTGCTCATTGTGCCTCTGGACGTGACTGAGTTTTCAGCCTGTCCACTCTACTGCCATTAAATCTCTTTTTCAGCCAAGAAACAAATCAAACCCCAAAAGCCTTAAGAACATGCTCTATCTATGAACGTTATATCTGTGGAAAAGTGTTACATCTTCATGCTATTAATTCATAGCTTTACTTAGCTAGCAAGTTAGGACAGATGTTCTAACTGATAAGGCAGGTGTCTTGTCTGATGCTTTGTATGGGGTTCTTAACAGAAGGATCAGCTGAAACTACAGGAAAAAGAAATCCAGGCCTTGAAACTGAGTCTGCAGAAAGAGCAAGCAAGGTACCACCAGTTTCAGGAGGAACATGAAAATATAGTGGCTCAGCTTCACAGCCAGATCAGACAGCTGCAACATGACCGGGAGGAATTCTACAACCAGAGCCAGGAATTGCAGGTATGAAGCACAACACTGAACAAAATTGTTATCTACTTACTGGTTTTAAAAATAACCTTCCTAATAACAGGGCATGAAATATCTGAGAGAAAGTTACGTATCTCTATTAGAGATACTGCTCTGATTCAGAATAAGACGGTGCATAATTGGAAATGCCTAACTTAGTCGTCATCCTTTTATAGTTCTGTTTTGTCCTGTCTTCAGTTTGGCAATAGGGAAATGCAGTTTCTGAAATGGTTTCGGGGCTTTCACAAGTGCTCAGTGTAACTTGTTTTACAGCGCTGGGGGTTATGGCCCTCCAGCCATGTGCCGCTGCTAGTCCTTATTAAATTTTCAGAACCCTGAGTGAGGTCGTTTTCATTTGAACAGACCAAGCTGGAAGACTGCCGGAATATGATTGCAGATCTGAGGTTAGAACTGAAGAAGGCTAACAACAAGGTGTGTCACACTGAATTGCTGCTTAGCCAAGTTTCTCAAAAGGTAAGAAAAGTTGCTGCTTCCAGGGTCCCCTTGTGTCTATCTGGGTTTTTTTTCAGATTATTTTTATCAGGTGCTTTTTCTTTATTCTTCTGAAAGAAGCTAGTGCTTACGTCCATAGAATCTGATATTAATTGCACAAAAACAACACAGAGAAATGTGTTTTGATGAAGAAACCTCAAACTCTGTTCAAAGGCTTCTGAAACTTCTCATTTTGGCTCTTTTTTTTCTACAGTAGGAATTTGCAGATTGAGCAATGTGAACTTGTATCCAAGCCCTGCTATATCTTGATGTCTTAGAGATCTTGCTAATATCAGAAGTTGAATGGACTTCTTGTGTTAAGTGGAAACATGATTATCTTAGGGGAAGCAGTACCTAGATGGTGAAGTTCTGTATGGATTGCCACCAGCTTTATGAAAACTACTTTATTTAACACTTATTACCTATGATGCATTATGTTCTTGTCTTTGTCTCCCTCCCTTATAAAAATATCCTGTGAACACAGTGGCGATCAGCTGTGACTCTCCTGCTGAACTATTCGTTCCAATGTTTGATTCTGTTCAATTTCTTTTCAAAGCTTTCCAACAGTGAATCAGTGCAACAGCAGATGGAGTTCTTGAACAGGCAGCTTCTGGTTCTTGGGGAGGTCAATGAGTTGTACCTGGAGCAGCTGCAGCACAAGCACACAGACACTACAAAGGTACACTTGCAGAGTTGCAGAGGGTGCCTTTTAGGGAAGACTTCACTTGAGGTCATCATCAAGCGGTTCTCAGCCTTGTGTTCATTATGAAGGAGGTGCCTCGTAAATTAACAGTTTGTTTTGAAATTGATTTTCAGGGATTGGATTCCATATTTGAAAATATTCAGATATTTTTGTGTGCTATAGGTTTGTGGAATATCTCCAATGTCCAGTGCCTGAAAGCTAAGAAGGGAGGATATTGGGGTACACCTGAAGTCACTTTTAGTCACTTGATGTAAATTCTTAATAATTTTTTCTTGCCAGAGGCCAAGACTTTACTGTGCTCTTAATGTAACTGGCAGCAGGCTATTACTAGTAAAGTAACTGTGGGCTTTTCTGCTTGCGAAGGTGTATAACGTAGAGTAGTAGTGCTAGAATTTGTAGAAAGATCTTAACCAGGATTTTACAGGTTTTTGTGAGGTGCTGTTTTAAAACAACCAGTCTTATTCTTCTCACTCAGTTGTTTTCCTATTAAGAGTTAGTATTAACTTTACTAAAACTTCTGTGGTTCATATGGTTTTACTTCCTGACTTCAAAGAAACCTTTTTTTAATTAGAAGCAAGTAAATTACACAACAATATAACTGTTCCTGCGTGAGAGCAAGTAATTAAAGAAGGTGAATAATAAGCTTTAAAAGAAAAAGAAAAGTCTTTGACTGGTATTTAATGAAGGTCATGTTGCAAAAATGGCTTTAAAACAGCGTTTGTCTATTCTAATCTGGTGCAGAAGTGGCAAGTTTGCTTTGCTTAAAAGACACTTCATAAGGAACAATAAAGTGCTAATAAATTCCAGTGATGTATGGTTATTTTCACAGTAACTTAATAGTGTACATCTTCAGAGTATACAGTTTTCTATATCTCTTTTTAGAAACGCTTCTTTTATTCCATCTTGTTTAAAAATGTGCCTATGTATAGCATTAGAAACATGTCTAAATATTAATAAAAATAACACACAATCATTATACTTTAACATTGTGTTCTTTCCTTTGAGGAGGTTGAAATGTTGCACGCTGCTTTTCGGAAAGAACTGGAGAAAGCAAAATTGTGTGTTCAACAGCAAAGCCAGAGGCTTGATGCTTCCCAGAAACGGATAGCTGAACTGGAATGTCAGCTTGCTAAAAAGGACCACCTCTTCCTGGAGCAAAAGAAATACCTGGAAGATGTCAAAATCCAAGCAAGGTAGGGGTTTCATCTAAAATTTTAGCTATGCATTGACAGATGCATTGTCATAGTTGAGGCAGAATCTGGAGACACTGGACCTGATGGATTTTGGTTTCTTTTTCTGCTCAGAGGTCAGCTGCAAGCAGTAGAAAGTAGGTACAAGGCCCAGAAAAGAATCACACAGGCATTTGAACTGGAGATCTTGGATCTGTTTGGCCGGCTGGAAAAGAGCAGCTTACTGAAAAAACTTGAAGACGATAAAACCGAAGCAGCTGAAGCAGCAGAAGAAAGGTAAGGGTGAGATGTAAAATGTGCTGGACTGATGACCAGCTCCTTGGAATTTGATACCCTTGTGGAATTCCTAGCACTTGGATGCATCATCTCAAAACATTTCTGTTACTCCCCCTTTTATAGGCTGAATCTATTTCAGGACTCTGCCCAGGTAACTGACAGTCATTGAAAAAACTGGAAGTGCTCATGAAGTACTTTTCAGACCAGTCTCTTTAATCTAAAAATTGTTACACTGTTAAGTAGTTGTTTTACATAAAGCATCTAGGTGTTTCTTTGCTTTCCCTGAGATCATACCTTTATTTTTTTTCCTGCACCACATTCTGCTACAGCATCAGGGTAATTTCTTGCACACCGGATTTGTGACAATCGCCTATGCTTGGGCTAGGTTAAAGAAAGATCTGCAATCCAAGGAACGATGTACAGATCTCGTCCTTTACCTTAACAGATCAGGATAGAGTTCCATTCTGCTTTGTGATTATTGTTCGCTTTGGGCTTGCAAACACTGGGTGTTGCAAAGCTGAGCATGTGACACTTACTTTGCAGTTACCCTCTGTCACTTCTGCTTTGCTGCAAAACTGTGACAAGAAAACTGTTGGAAGTACTTACACAGAAGCAGAAATGGAAAGCCAATCAGGGTCACCTGCCTTCCCTTTTCCATTGCGAAGTTGCTACCATTTCCTTGACACTGTATCCTCTCTCTTTCCAAAACAGGCTGGATTGTGGTAATGAAGATACTGTGGCAGGATACAGTGAAGAAATAAATGGTAGAAACGGAGAGACCAAACCTCCCAGCACTCGAGGCAGTAGTAGCAGTAAGGGTGGCAGCAGCAGTGAGCTCTCCACCCCAGAAAAACCCCAGAACCAGAGATTCAGCAGTCGCTGGGAGGCATCCGTGTTGCTGGAGCCCTCAACTGCTGTCCCACTGACTGTAGGTTCGCTCCCCAGCTCCAAGAGCTTCCTTGGAATGAAGGCACGAGAATTATTTCGCAACAAGAGTGAGAGCCAGTGTGATGAGGAGGGTGTAACCATCAACAGGCTTTCTGATGCTCTAAAGACTGAACTATATAAAGATCCAAGCATGGAGACAAAGGCCCCTCCAAGCCCCGATAACCTTAGCCTCTCGCCTAAGATCCAGGAATGCAGTGTTGGACAGCTTCATATCATGGACTACAATGAAACTCATCATGACCACAGTTAAAAAGGAAGATAGTCAGTCAGTGTTATTTTCATATTCTTGGCATAGAACAGGAGGCGTGAATGCAAGTTTAACTAAAAGCTTTTATGTTTTTTTGGTCTGAGCAGCTAGCTCATGCAGCGGAATAGGATTGATGTCCAGAAACGGAAGAAGGCTGCTGAATGAATGCAAAGTGGATTTTTGGGTCTGGAATTGAAATGCCCAGCCTAACTCTTTCTTCTTTCTCAAATTCAGTCCTTAGCAGCGTGTACTAATTTGAAGGGACAACTGTTAGCATTTGCAAGTATTTTTTCCCTTTCTCCCTGTCCCCAGTTGAGTGGCTGCGTTTATGAACTTGAGTGCAATATGAGGCCAAATTTACATTTGTGAGTCTATTATGAATGCTTTGTATTTCCTTGCAAGCTTCCCAATTTAGAGCAGTTATCTGTGCTGCCTGTCCGGGTGACTTCGGTTGCTTTCATCCTGGAACGAAGCAGCGCTACAATTTCTAGTGCATTCATCTAAAGGTCTCTTATTTTGCCTGTCCCTCATCCTCAGAGCCCAGTCTTCATTAAGTTGGACTCTGATCAAATACCTAAATGTTTAAAGAACAGTGTACCTCTGCAAAACGATTCATTCGCCCTGATTAATGATCATTGTTTATATTGTCCTTAACATTTCCTGGCAAGTTACATTTGAACAGACACTTAATAAGGAACTGGAGCTTGTCATGCGGAAGAGACCGTATTTGCTGAAGACTTGTTAAAACACTAGCTTCTGATCTTTCTGGTATTTGTTTGCCTGACAGACCGGTACTGACCTCAGACTGGTTCGTATGGGAAAGCAGTTGGGGTGGGAGAAGAGGGAAAGGGAAACTTTACTGAATGAAGTAAGGGAGAGCGTGCAGAACATGTGTGTAGCATTGCAAGCTTATGAAGATTTGCAGAGGAGCGTTTGTTTCTCTAATCGGGGAAATACTTGTGCTGCCTGGCCCTGTTTCATAGCTCTGGTCTTCGTTCCAGATCTGAGCAAGGCCACTGTGTTTTGAGTGCAAGAAATTGGCTTCATTCTTCCTGGGAATGCGTTTTCAGGCTTGCCTTACAGAACATGGTTTCCTTTGAGTGCTGTTCTGCTCAGGCTGCAGCACATTTTTCAGCTCAGTGATGTCAGTTTGGCTCCAGGTATCTCCCCTTCGCCCTCATCCCGTTTCCTTGGAAGACAAGGCCAGGGATAAAGCCTGCTCAAACTGAGAATCGGAATTCTGTCACGAAGCCTTTCTGCATTGGTCGTGTTTTAAGTCAGCGATGAGCCTTCTGTGAAGGAGGACTGTGGGATCAGGGCTTCTCAGTGGTCAGACTGTGTCCTTTGTGACAGAAGAAAGAGAGCCTGCTGTTAGGAAAGCAGTGTGCTTGTTTTAAGTGTTAGATATGTCTGGGTCTGTGTGAACTTAGACATGTCGGGCTTCACGGTTACCCTGCATCACACGTGGCCTCTTTTCTTAAATGTTTTGTGGGTGGCAGCTGCTGTTTAAGAATAGTCTCACATATACACTTGCACTTGTAGATCAAATCCCTTCTTAACCTGGTTAGGAACAGGACTCTGTCAAAGCAGCTGGCAATAATGCCAGCGGGCGCCTGACAGTGTTTTTCGTCCCGTTTCCACTTCTTCCGTAACACCTAGGGTCTAAATACATTTCTGCCTGTCTCAATGACTCTGTGTCCTTTCGGTTGGTCAGTCCTAACTCTGAAAGTAAAGGTGAACTTCAGTGGTTTTGTCCAAGCTTGAATCTGCATGGAATAGAAAATAGAGAGTTGGTTGTAAGTGACAGACTGGTTTTGTCGACATGTCCATAGGTTTTTCTAAGACTTAGTGGTAGCAAACGTGGTAGCGTATGTTTCGGTAAGATTTGGAGGTTTCCTGCCCTCTTGCCCCAGCGGGTCCCAGCCCCAGGAGTTGAATGGTTTGCACCTTGCCCTTGGAGGGCTGGCTCAGCTGTTGGGTGCCGTTGTGCTGGAGGAGTGTGTTCGCCCATCCTTCTGCTCTGCCGAGCCCAGAAGTTTCTTGCTTTATACGACGACTTCACTTGTTCTGAGGAGAGGTGGTTTTTGTTGTCAGTTACAAAAATGCCCTGGCAGTAACGCAAGCTCATTGATAAGGTGGCTTTTTTCTTCTTTTAAAAAGGATTTTTAGCAACGGGATAGTAATGGAAACCACTTTAGGTTTGTTTATGGACCACAAAGATTATGGAGGAACAAATTTTGCAATTTTTTTTTTTTTGGTAAGTCTGCTGTATGTAGTTAACTTGCAGTTTGTTTGAAGGGGTCCCATCAGTGAAGTGGAAACAGATTTTTTTTTTTTTAACTGACTGCTTTTAGTTAAATCTAAAATTGCTGTCTTTGTCAAGTTAATCTGTTCCCTGCCTCGCTCTTTGTAAGCATGTTAAACAATCCACATTAAATGCCATAAATATGAAATACGAGGAAATGGTACAATCGTAAGCTAAAGAGAACTTAAACCAAAAGGAGGTTTTGCTGTCCTTATTAGAATGTTCTAAAATGTTAAGGCAGTTGCTTGTGTTTAACTGTGAACAAATAAAATGTATTGTTTTGCACTACTTTGTGTTAAATTCCCTGCAAGCTGACCTCTTTGGGCCCAAGCTGTGCTGAGAGGAAACATGCAGAAACAAGGTCATTATCGAAACATCTTCCAAGATCTGCGTGGTACAGAGCAGATAAGTGGTTCTGCCCCTTTTTGCATGGGGTTCGTTGTTAGAAGCTTATTTTTCTGCATGGAGCCAAAGGCTTTTTTCTTCTGTGAAAACCAAACTTGACAACATGCCGGTATAATCCATAAATTAACTGCGAACAATTCAGTACTGCAAATCTGCGTATGAGCTTTCTGTATGGCATTGTTCACGCAGTCTAGAGATTACACAGCAATTAGACAAATTAATAGCTGAAAATGTCAAAGACTGTTGTTTGCAAAGCTGGGGACACTGTCAGAAGCTGGCTGACTCGCTCTGTCCTTGTCTACGTGCTTTTCTGGTCCGTGCCCTGCTCGAGAGTCACTGTATGTGCAGGACAACAGTTTCTCAAACTAAGGGCAACTTTGGGGCCATTTTACTGTAAGCGTAAACTAGCAGGTTAAGGTTGTTCTCATGGGGGTTTTTTTTGGGTTTTTTTTCCCAGCTGGCATTTTTGTTGGGTTTTTTTTTTCTTGAAATAAATAAATATTTGAAAGGTTACTCAAAGAAATTTAGAAATTCATACATGCACCTCAGCATTCCAGTTAACGACTGAGTATAATTCTTAAATTTGAACAACATGTGCAAGGGGATGGTGCAAGTTACATACAGTCTGTCTGTGAACATGCTTTGTCTGAGTAACGGTGTTTATGGAGAATTTTATTATATAAAAGTTACCATAAACATTAGCTTAAAGTTAAGTGCTATAGAAAGTTGTTTGGGGGCCTTTTGCACTGGGACAAGTTCTACAGCAGTGTAAGTGAACTGAAAACAAAGCACAAAGTGAATTTGACTTGCTCTTACCTTACCTTAAATCCATTTTGCATGTCCCTTAACAAGCTTAGCATTGAAAAGCTGCACTTGCCGGTGTAAAAAATAATTAGGTATATATTACAGACAGAAGTACATTCACTAGGGTACAACGAGAAAAATAAAGTACCTTCCCTACTTGCTAATGCTCAACAGTATGTTTGGTGGTTTATAACCCAGCTGATAAACATGCAGTGGACATTAGGGAAGAAATCATTTCATTTCCTGAATGTAAAGTATGTTTGCTGATCGATCCTGATTTATTGGAACTACTGAGCTGCTGGTGCAGTGGTGGATTCTAAAAGTAATTGGTTACAAAAAACTTCTACTGATTTTCTGAACTAGAGTTATTTTTTCATATGTTCGTACGCACAGGAGCTTTGCAAATAAAGCTTAGTTAGCATTCACATAGGCTTTACTTTTCGCACAAAACTTTATCCAAGTAATTCTGACTGATGGTCTTGATGATTTTGGTGTTTGTGAGCTTTACATGGTGAAATCTTTTTTCTTTTTTTCTGGAAGTCCTTGTCAATCCAAGAGCACTGTCTGGTTTTGGACTGACTTGGTGATCTTTAATGTGTGCCAAACGCTATTTATGGTTTCTTCGAAGTGGTCTGTGCTCTGTCTCAGCACTGCCATGCTCACTTTGCAGTTGAGCTTTTAGTAAAGCTCAGTTTGCAGTGGTGCTACACGCCCTCCACATGCATTCAGAACTCCCGAAAACAAAGCTGTCCTGTCAGGGGGTGAGCGGCCTGCCTGAGCAGGGTGGTGGTGACAGGGAGCAGCCGATGGCTCCTTTGAAATGAAAGGGAAGAAAAATTGACGTGCCAGCAGCAGGAGCTGGGGAAGGAGTGGGACCTGGCGTGCTGCAGCCCCGCGGCTTACGTGTAACCAGTGTTACGAAGCCCTTTTGGGTGGGGGCTGGGGGCACAGTGGGATTGTCAGAGCTTTTCAAAAACCACTTTTAAGAGCCTTTGCCCAGTGGACACTAATATGAGAGTGTGAGGGGGGCAGCGCAGGGGCCCACAGCTGGTGGGCAGGACCCAGCCCTTGCTCCGCTGCCTCCCAGCTACAGCCACCGGGCAAAGCTCACCACCTCACCCCTCATCCTTTAACAACATTTTGGGGATGCCAAGTGTCCCTGCTGCCGTGGCTCCCCCCTCTCGTTCCCTTGAGAGCCCACCGCCAGCCCTGGTGCACGAGCTTGGCTGGGGATCCGAGCTGTGCCCCTTCCTCTCGGCGGGTGGGCCGCTGGCGCAGGTGCTTGACATCCCAACTATTTCAACCCGATCACAGGTTGGCTACAGCCTGGACTGACCCTTGGGTGCTTCAGGGGGAGCCTGCAGCTGCCAGGGTTCTGTGGAGATCATCCGCTACCGCCCACATCTCTTCAGTCTTTGAACAAAAAAGACGCATTTATTTTCTGGACTAAGTGACAGATCTCTCAGTAAGCCAGTCGGTGCCCTGCCTGGTTTCTCAGTGTGTATCTTGCAATTTATGCTCACAGAGGCTAAAGTAAAACTTTATTGCACTTCTGTGTTTGGCATTTACATCCTGTTCATGTAAATTCTTCAAACAGCTTGATTTGTAGTAGAGAAAAACAATCCTTGCTGTATCTTTTTGTCTTTTGAAGTGTCCATCCACTCTGGAAGAGGAGAACTTGTATGGAAATTAAGTAATTTGTCTAGACATTTTTGTGAGACTTAACTTTGCAGTCTTCCAACAGATTCTGGTCATGTCATTGCCAAACTTCAGACTGCAAGTTTTCTGCTTGTACCTTAAAATTTTGACTGCATCAGACTGATTGAAAGGATAAGGCTAGGGTAGAAATTATAATTAAGGTTTGGGAACTGTGTTTCCTGCCTGTATCGCAACCCTGGTGGAGTACGGACAGACAATGGCAGCGGCGTTGGGTTGGGGAGGTAGTAGGCTGCGTTGGAGAGGACTGTTCTGACAAGCCATCTGTGCTGTGCAGTGGAAGCTGAAAGTGAACCACAAACTGGAGGATAATTTTGGTCTCGTCAGAGCCTGCGTGTTCAAATTTAAACTGCACAACAGTGAGGGAGATCTGGGAACAGTGTCTCTTGTGTCCCCAGCACTTGTGTTTTAGTCCACACAGCGTGTACTTGTTCTGTAAAACTTTCCAAGGTGGCAACTGTCATCGGACACGTGTTTTTGCAACATGAAACACAGTAAGGCAGCTGCGAGCGTCTTTTGATTTTTCTGCCTGAAGCTGCTTCTGCGACAGGGCTTGCAAGTAAAGCCCGAGAGGGTGATGGTCTGGTGCTGCCAGCTGTGGCCCCCCTAGTGCCCAGGAGTCTCTGGGTGACCCTGGCGAGCTTTGTTACCATTTTGAGTTCACCAAGGTTCGACTCAGTTGGATCATGTCATCTCCTAAAAATAGGCTCCTACTCCAGAGTGGATAGATATATTGCACCACAGTGCAGTGGACAGGGGAAGGGGGAAAAAGGTGCAAAAGAAAGGTGGAGTTCTGTGAGAAATAAAAATGCTCTTGCAAACGCTTCCCATTTCACCGGAGCTATCATTCCTTCCTATGTTCCCTCCTCTGCATTAATTCTCCCTTTTTTTTTTGGCTGCTTGTTGCTAAAATCTGGTTGTCTTAAAGCAAAAGCTTTCTCACAGTTGCAGCACACTGAGGCAGGTATGCAAGGGGAGATTGTTTATTCAGGAGTGTCTTCCAGCAGGATGCAAAGAACAGGAGCTAATGTGCCTGTGGGAGGGGAAAAGAGCTGTCAGATACAGGGGAGACACCGCGCTATTGAGATCTTAAGTTCGCAGTTAACGGGTTGAATAAAAGCACTGCCAAAAGGGCATCTCAGCTCCAGAGAATGGGAATAGCCTGTGGCTCTGCCGACCCTCCCTGGGCAGGCTGGGCAGCCAGCTGTTCTCAGCACCGGCACAAAGTGGCTGCACTGGAATTGCAAAGTGCTGGTAGCAAAGCAGCATGAGACTATTTCAGATGCCTTGCAGTTTTTAATGAACTAGACCTCGTAACATCCTTGAAAGCTAAGCAAGCTGGATTCTCGTCTCGGAAAAGGGAAAGCACAGACATTTTAATTTGCAATTTGAAGAGGAACCATCTGAAAACGGCCACAGCTTTCTCTCTCTGCTCCCACCAGATTCCCGTCAATCACATTTAGCAGAAATGACGTTAGTTTTGCAGAGCTCTGGGGAGGACAGGGGTTTTATTCAATCAAGTTCGGGTATTGTCAGTCTACCAAACTAAGTGCAGAATGAGGTTTGTTCTCCTTTACATCTCTAGCTTGGATGCCAAAGGAGTCAAACAGGTGTCAGGGGAGTGGTGTGTCCCTGCAATGGCGCGAGAGCCTGCAAGAAGGATGCAACAGAGCGCAGCTGGAGCACACTGCCCACTGCAGCTCAGTGGCATGTAAAGGAGACATCATTGCTGTCCCGTAAGCATCGATGCAGTGGTCCAAATCACCACACAACTTCAGTGGGGTGAGGGAACTTTAGGGACAAGTCTAAATCTCAAACATGTCTGAATCTATAATGAGAGGCCTTTGCCACTCTGCCTCACGTCCTTCAGACATGCAGGCTCTTCACACCTCTGGCTTTGGTGAGTGAGTTCCTCAGCAAGAGGACTGGGAAACTGTAATCGCCTGTTTCAGGTAGCTTGCTGAAGATTCATTGCCTGAGAGATTAGAACCTGATGACTCCTGCCTACTCCCTGCTCCCACCGCAGCGCTGGTCAAAGGGACCAGCTGTAGTGCTCCAGCTGCGTCTGTTGGGATACGACTTTGAGGAGAGTGGAATTATCAGCAAGGGAAAGAGTATGTGTCTGTCTGGCTTATGAGGCTAATTCCTCAGAAAGTGGACTCAGACAGGAAGGATCTCTAGTGTTTATTTCATTGTCTTTAATTAGCTGCCTGATCAAAAGCGGTAAGCAGAAGATGTGTGAACTTTGATCCCTTAAAAGGCATGTCTACCTGGTGGTTTCCAGGGACCTTTAAGTTTCCCACTGTGATTTTCTGTGTTATTCAGGTACTTCTTCCAGACACACTTACTCCCCTGTGCTTGTACATTCTTGTTGTTACTAGCTGAGGTCTGAGCTCCAAGGGGCACAGGAGGTGGTGGTTGGGAAACGGCTGCCCTAGCTGGCGCACCCTGGGGTGTCCTCTTCTCAGAGAGAGCACTTCCACCACTCTCGTTACACAGCATGTGCCGTGGCAGCTTCTCAGTGTGGTCTACCCACTCCTTCACGTAGTCTAGAACGATGGGGATGAGGCTCACCACACCTCCGTAATGATTCTTTGCTTCGTCACAGCTCAGGCGATTCACTACATCGTGGGGGTATCTGCGGGACAGAAGGAAAAAACTGGCAGAGTAGTCCCCACAATGCAACCTGGTGAGCCCACGGTGCCACCCCAGGACCCCAGTGGAGGAGCAGAAATGCACAGCCAGCTGTTTCCTCAAAACAAAAAGGCGCGGCTAGAACTGCATCCTGAGAAAGGAGTCCTGCCAAACACACTGGTGCCGCTGTTGGGCTGGATCTGGAGGGCTTCAAGAGCACGTACAGGCACTTGTACCACAGAAACGAGCTCTGTGCAGAGCAGGGATAGGAGGAAGGAGGTAAACAGCCTGAGCATTGCATGGGACTTCGGGGTGCTAACCTGCCTGTATATGCCCTGCCGTGCACGGGTAAAAAGAACAAATAAACCACCCCCTTTTTGTGAATGGAGGCTGGCAATGTTTTCCCAACAGCTGGAAGAGCAAACTGGGTAGCACCTTGTACCCGCGCTAAAGCCAGAAAGGTGTTCTAACAGAATTGATGAAGTCAAGTGGGAATATGTGACAGTCGCCTTAGAGAAGCCAAGCTGATGGAGAGACTTACTTAGCTCGGATGGTGCTCAGATCATTGCTGTGGCTAAGGAGCAGCTTGCATCTCTCCAAAATGCCATCGGTGATGTCGTTACCAGATTGCAGAGTTTCCAGCTTCTGGCAGAGATTGCATAGATCGTTGCAGATGTTTAGGAACATGTTGAGGATACACCTGTCTGTGGAATTGTTACAGTGATGGTCCATGTAGGACTGTACCTGTACATGGGGACAGACAGTCATGCATGTTAAATTACATTTAACTTATGCTGCAAAGTTACTCAGGGTAGTGAGGAGAAGCTGCTTTCTCTTGTGACACCGCAGGCCTGAGCCACTACGGAAACTGCAATAACATGGCAGGTAGTAGGATTTCTAGAGCACATCTGAGATGTTTGCTTGTCGCTCCTCTTGACCGAAGAGGGCTGGGGCAACTGATCTGCATGTCAGCACACCGGTGAGCCTTCCTCCCTCTTTGAAGAAGTACAGGAGCACCACTGCCAACAATACAGCTCCGCTGTAAGCACTGCAGAAACAGGGTAAGCGTGAGCAGAGTTTCTGCCTGCTTTGAGCAGGGTACCCACTGCCATGGCTGCCTAGGCAGAGCCCGGTGGGAGGTGAGGGCAGTGACTGTGCTGGGAATGGTTTGGAGTGATGTGTTTGCATCACACATTCTTCATGGTTATTTGGCATCACTAGATGTGACTGAAAACTAATCCCATTTAACCTAAATTGTCCTTGCTAACCTGTTATAGCAATGATATTCCCTATTTGCCTTGAGCTTTTTTGTTACTTGGAGTGAATGGTAATTCATGATGAAACGTTATGCCAAGAGATTAAGTACCTTCTCCAAAGAAATTATAGGCACTTCAGATGTGAGTGGTCAGAATATAAAATACTGTGCGATCTGGTTGGCAGTCATAGCTGGACTCTTAACACCTTCAGTGCTTTCTGTTAAGGTTTCAAGACAAGAACGAAGTAGCTGTTCCAACATCAGTATGGTTTCTGCATACAGAAAAGCCATGCTATGTGCTTGGGCAAACTCTCAGCAGGTTTGTAAGAAAAATAAAAAATGGCCCCTAAGGGTCCATTTCCACTACAGATTCCTCCTTCCACACTGTTTGCTGAGCATTGTGTCCTTGTGAGTGGCAGGATTTTTTATTGCTGCTCTGAGCCGAAATAGTCCTAAAGAGAATAGTGTTTTAGCTTGGATGTTCACCGCTGGGATAACAGGACTTCTTTTTGGCCACATCAACAACAGAGCGTTAATGCACCTGCCTAACCAGGATGGGGACCAGGACTACAAGGAACAACGACCCGCAAGGGCTGCCCAGCTCTGCATTAGCCAGCAGCTGCGGAGCAGCTGAGCTGCAGCCAGGGGAGTTCATGCACAGCCCCTGCGCTGGGCTGATGTCACGGCCACAGCCAGGCTCTGCAGTGCAGAGACCCACTGGGTGATTTGAATCTCTGGCTGAAGAAATGGTTGAGGAGTTTGTCTCACTTGGGATTTGACTTTATACCCTACTCCACGCAGAAGTCTTTTAAGGAGCTGCTGCCATTGCCTGACCATGGTGTGCTCTTCGACTTTTCCACCTTACTATGCTTTCCTCTTTTTCTCTGAGAAATGTCATCACTCAACACTAAAAATGCTACCACATTGAGCTTTTAGGGGATAGAAATGTAGCCATGTTCAAGTGCAGTATCATTTTTTTTTCTGTAGGGTCTGTGTTTACATGCAAAGAAAGCTGGCAGTCAAGCCAACTGTAGGCTGAGGCCACACATATTTCTGCATTAGTTGTTTTTATTCTTGTGCCCACCCATGCAAAATTAAAAACAGAGTTGGGCTGATTCAGGAGAATGGTAGTAAAATAAAATGGATGTCTGTTTTTGTCACTAGTAAACTATTTGGTAGCGGTTTGATTCCTGTACAACACATCACCAATATGTGCTGCATCAGTTGCTCCTGGTTCTCCCCAGTAACCCGCTCTTTTCCCTTTCTTATCCTCCCCCTGGGGTAATGTGATGGTACCCTGAGGACTGTCCGTGCAGTACAGTTTGCCACCACAAAGTTCACATGTTACTGTACCACAAACGATGGATCAATGTAACTGCTGAAGTCGTTACCTACAAGGTTTCATCCCCGCAACAAACCGGCCTTCCACCTCTGCCAAGCAGCAGAGCTCAGGCTTGCTCAATGCCACTGAAATATTGGCGCTTTTAAAAACAGCATAATGTTACGCAAAACCTCAATGCCTATTTTTGGAAAAAATGGTTCAGCATTATGTCTGTCACAATCCTCTTCAATGTTACGAGCAAAGCACTTACATTAGAGAGAATCAGCCCTTAGAAAAGACAACCAGCTCGCTACTGTGTCCTAATCCTAATAACAGCTTGGCTTTCACTCTGGCTTTGGCATCCAGCTGGTTTTTGTGCCTGGGTTCTGCTGTCTCAAATCCACAGTTCTAATTTTATTTAGATTTTTCTTCCCCCTCTTGTCTGCAGGTGGTTTAAGTTCTTCGCACTACTTAAAACATCCCATGTTATAAAAATTCCAAGACAATTCACTCACCAGCCCAGAAAACCCCTAGCCCACTTGAGACTTTCAGCCCTCAATCCATCATCCTACCTCTGTAACACAGCCATTATTTTTAATAAGCACTATAGAAAGATACAGCAGCACCAATACCAGGGGGAAGAGGCAAGCATGCCGGTTACTACAAGTTAAGGATTATGGATTCCATGTGTGGCTGGGGAAGGAGGGTCGGTTTGATTGTTTTCTTGTACCCTGTATTTCTGGCTGCGGCTCAGCAGTGAAATGATGGTGTTAAACTAAATCATAGAGTGATGCTCAGCAGTAAAATTCCTTCTCTGTAATGGGAAGACCTAACATAGGTATTTCTCTTCCCTACTTAATCTTTTGCCACTGGTTTGCAGAGGTATACACAAATGTTACTAGAGAGTTTTTGTGCATCTTCCCTTAGTAAAAACATTTATTCATCCCTCAGCTAGACCCAAGTGCACGACAGCCCTGCATCGGTCCCTGTTCTCATCAGCAGAGAACTTTGTGCTGAATACTTTGTACCTGGCTGATGCTTGCCACGGGTCTTAACATGTCACGGGCATTCTCTCGGGTGCATCGCAGTGCTCTAATAAATGTAAACTGCTGCTGCCGGAAGAGCTTGTAGTTCTGCTCCGTGTTTTTTAGAGCCTCCTTTATCTCATTCATTTTTTTTCTCCTGGATTTTGGGAGAGAAGGAGAGGAAGGGAGCTGCTTTTTAGAAACGATGCTGTTCTACATATGTAACTCTTTCACCTGCTTTGGAACTGTGTAGGTTAGTGGAAAAATTAAAAAAAAGGGGCGGGGGGAGAAAACAGAAGGCAATAAGGTAAGATATGTTGTGTCAAAGCTCTGCAGCCCCAGAGCCCCCGAGTAAGGTAACGGTTTGTAACGGCGCTGCCAAAGCGGCGGAGCGCCCCGACGGGCCCGATGCCGGTCCGGGCCATCAGCCCCGGGCTCTGTCGCAGCACCGCGCGGTGCATCAGCCGCACGGCTGCGGCCGGGCCGGGGGGAGAGGCGGCTGCTCCGGCCCCCGCGGCCGCCCCAGGGCTGCCCCGCTCCGGCGCCCCCCGGGCCGCGGCGGGCCCTCCCGCGGGGCTCGCCTGCCCGCCGCCCCCCGCCCCTGCCCGCCGCCCGGGGCCCCAGCGGACCTCGCTCCCCCGCCCCGCGGCTCCCTACCGGCGGCGCCTGCCGAGGAGCCGGTGTGGGCAGCGCCTGGCCGGGCCCCCTGCAACCGCACCGCCGTCTCCCCGGCAACCGCGCGTCTCCCCTGGGGCGGGGCGGCGCTGTTCGATGACGAAACCCCCGGCAGTTCGCGGGGCCTCGCCGCGTCGCGCCGTGATGACGCACGCCTTAGCAACGCGGCGGAGCGGCGGGGCTGGTTGCTAGGGGCGGCCATGGACGCCCCCACCCGGCCGTGGCCGCCGCCGGTGGGCGCCTACGCGGAGGAGCGGGAGCTCTTCCGGCTCCTGCAGGTGAACGGGCCGCGCCCGCCCCGCGGGGGCACCCCAACACCGGCCCGGTGGGCCCGGGGGGTGGTGAGGGGCACCCGCGAGCGACGGCCCGGCCCCGGGCTGGGGGGGCCGCCCGGTTTCCTCACGACCTCCGGCGGGGGGCCCGAGCCCGGCTGGCTCTGGGGGGCAGCGCCGCCGCCCTCCCCTCAGCGGCCGGTACCGGGCTCCTGTGGAAACCGGCGGGCGGGTGTCCCCGCGTGAGGGGAAAGCGCACCTGCCGAGGGCTCTCTTAATTAATTAACTTAATTAAGTTTAACGGTAGCCTGGCAACTGCTGGGGTTCGTACGTGCCGTTTCTTCGCGGAGGAAGGCGGCAGCCTGCGGGAGGCAGGTGTGGAAGCCGGGAAAGGCCGGGCCGGGGCGGGCCGGGCCGCGGGGAGGGAGGCGGCGGGAGCGGACGGAGGGCGGGAAGGGCTGGGCCGAGGGTTCGCCCCGCCCGAGGGGCCGCTGAGGGAACGGCCCGGCAGCCCCCTCCCCGCCTTCCCCGACACCGCTCCCTGCCCGCCCTGCTGCTGCGGTGGCTTCTCTGTGGAGCCGTGTGTGTCAAAAATAAAGAGGTACACTGCTCACATCGCTGTGATTTCAGTAAATAGCACGGTGGGGTTCCCTGCCTTAAAAAAAGGTATGTTTTGTTCTGTGAGTTCGGAGAAAGCCCTTCTGTCGTGCGTGGGGAGGCTTCTGCGAGTGACTGAGTAATAGTTCTGCTGCCCCGATACGAGAACTTGTTAGAGAGACTTCCCCTGTGTACCGCTGCTAACTCGTAACTCTATGTTATAAGGCCTTTTTACTTTTTCAAATCCACTAGAAAACACACACGTGCTTATTTTATTTCCTATCCCTACACACAAACACCTTTTGTTTTTTTTCTTGTAACTCAGGGCCATGGGGTATGTCTAGTGTAGCATATTTGTGGGTTTTTTTACGGAAATACTGTGTTCTCCGTGCCATGAGGCATTGAACGCAGCTGCAGGATCTCATTTTACATTAAACGCTCAGGAATTTACTCGGAGCCCCCTTTTCATGCTTCAGTTGTATTGCAGCAACATAATGGTACAAACAAACACAGCATTGAAATTACTGCCCTAAACTTAAAACATTTAAAAACCCCCAAATGTGAAGCCTAAAACACGACACCCAAAACGTGACCCTCCCCGAGGGATTAACGGTAACAACTCATGCAAAATTAAACTGAGATTAGCAGAGCTGAATTAAATGAAGCATGTGTGTAAATCTGGTAGGGCTTGGGCATGAAATAGTGAAAGTATCAATCACTGTCAGCCTGAACAGTTCGTAGTAACACCAGATTTTCTTAGCTTTTTTTTTGTCTTTACAGCTGCTGATAATTGTGGCACCAAATTAAGTTTTGTTAGTTTAAATGAATGTTATGAAATTTAAAAAAGGTAGTAATTTTTAAATGTACTCCCAATAAAAATACAAATTTTATACTCCATGCTATGCACTGCGCAGATCTTGAAGCATCAGAACTTGGATGTAAAACAGTTTGTAAATAAAATTGAGTGTTTTAATTATTATAATGAAGTGGATGAATTAGAAAAGGAAAATAGGCCACTCCAATAAAAGACAATCAATTGGTTAGAATATAAAATTTTATGGAATATACAGATTTTATGGAATTTACTTGCAAATATTAAAGTGTTATGACTGATTTTTAGAAAGAGATGTCCTATTCTAGTGCAAGCATTTCAGTAGGTAATCTACGTCAGAACATTAGTTGCTGTTTGGTGTTTAGTTCTAATTACAGATTTTTTGGCTATGCTGAAATGTCTTTTAAGAAAATCTATGGAGTTAGTGTTTCTCAGTATTATTTCTTTCTCTGCCTGTAAAAGCTACAATCCTCACTGAAATGAGCAGAAGATCCACACTGCTTTTGGTGCTTGGTGAAGCAAGGCCCTGTATAATCTCAAATATTTAATACGAAAATGGGCTCTGAAATAGACATTCAAGGAAATTATTTAAGCCTTCCCCCCACCGCTTACTTTTCATGTAGGAGGAAGACTGGTAGTTACCAAAATGAAATGTGCTGGTTTTGTGGCTTTGATTAGTTGTTGGTTTTGTGTTTTCTGCAGGTCTTATCTGTTCTGCAGTCCTCTAGGCTAGTCAGAAACTTGTGGGAATGTGCTTCAGAAGGAGGTTTAACTTGCCCTGCGGAGACAGTAATATAAGTTGACTCTGGTTTTGAAACTCCTTGTATGGTTTTTATGTAAATGCTGGTTCAACACTTATCAACACCATACTGCTCGAGGCAAACCTTTCTGGTCTCTGTATGTATCATAAATAAGTCAAAGCAAATAGGTTTTGTGGGTTTTTTAATTGGAAAATTTCTGACCATGCTTTACTTCAGTTTTTTCAGCATTGAAAACGGGTTTCATAGTCTGAATTTTGTCTATGAAAGGGGCCTTAAGAAAATAAACAAGCATTTATAAATTCTTTAAGATCCTCATTGTAACATTGCTGTAAAAATGCAATATATCATAACTGCATAGCTATGTTAAATTTTCCTCTGACTTTGTCCTATTTATTTTCAGAACATGCTTGAAGAACTATTAATTCATAAGCCAGATGATCCCATTCAGTATATGATAAACCACTTAAAGCAAAACAATGATGATGGTATGTGAAAACTGAGACACCATAAATAGTTCAATTCCTTATTTGTAAACAGCTGTTTGAAGGCTGCACTTCAGTTGGCAGATGATGGATAAAACTTTTCAGACTGTGTTTTGGGGGGTGGGTGGGAGGGGTGGAGAAAAAAGTGAGCGTTTTGGAATAGTTATAGGTAAGATGCTTTTAATTTCTTTTTTTAGTGGGTAATCTAATAAAAAATGCACTTTAACAGTTATAACAATGAAACCCTCTAAGGGAATAACAAAGAGTTCTAGTGTATTAATTATTAATGCGTTCTGTGCCCCATCTGATATTTCCTGTTGTCTTTAAGCTCGCTAATTACTCCTTTTGTCAGGTGTAAATTTGGTTTCCTATTCTACCTGGGCTGGCAGATTCTCTGTTTTTTGATTAGTTAGTTACTAGCTGCTGTTAATGAGTTCCACTGCTCAGTGGCATCTCAGATGAAGGAACAGGGAGCATGCCTACTTGTATGTATAACAAAACCTGATAAATTGAATAGGAAGTCTGGATTCTACACAATAAAAGCATGTACTCTCAATCAAATTATTTGATTTACAAACTGTTCACCCTTAGGCAGATTATATTTGGATATGCACAACTGAACTATAATTTTTGTTCTGCATGAGCTGTCAGGGATAGCTGGTGTCATGTTGCTTTGATGTTTCTTTAAAACCATGGTAAACCATTATGAAAGTTCTGCTGCAGCATCAATGAAATCATTATCACTAGAGGTGCCGTGAGCTCTTAGTGGTGGTGATCAGATGGATGTTGACTGAAATGCTGCTAAATAGCAAAAAAAAAATAATTTCAAATCCTGCAAATTGTGTCCAGCCTTTTCTGTTACAGGCAGCATGAGTAATCAATCTGTTTTATAGACCCATGGAAAATATGCAGAAGAATTTTGTGCGGTTTGACAGAATGCTGATAAAATTTCTTCACATTGAGCTAACATTTGTCCATGAGCCCCGCAGTATTATTTGAACAGAATTAGGCAGGTTTCCATTTTATGACTTCAGTACTTAGAGGCTAAAGATAGAACTACAGCAGTTGTTTGTCAAAGGAAAAATGCTGTCTGCTTTTGGTCTGGAAAAACCTATTAAGAAAGCCAAAGAACTCCAATTAAAATTAAAGCCTAAATGTTGTTTTAAGAATAAATTATATATGGAAAATAATGTAACAGAAATCTGTAGCAGAGTTGATTTTACCTTTTGATCGTGGCTGAAGGTGCTGACTATTTAGAAGAAAAAAAAAAACCTTATTAGAGCCATCAGTAAAGTGATGAATTTTCATGATCTTGCCTTGCTAGACAGTTTTAGCCCTAGAGAAAATTTCAAACGGAGATGCGTGGAAAAGAAGCATTGCATCTATCCCAGGTGTGAAGTTAGAAAACCTTTTTAATTAATAATAGGATCTAAAGTACTCTTAAAAATATAAACAAGTCTAATGATGATTATAGCTTACAACTGTCTTGAAAATCTCGTAGGTCAAATGTGTGGCTAAAGTGTGCTTAAGGCTCTCTACTATTGTTCTCTCATGTGTTCCTTCTAAAAACCTTAAAGAACCACATGAAGACTGATAATTCTTTCATATATGAAGATACTAGTTTTCTACACTATTATCTTGGTTTGTGCTAATGGAAAAAGCTTTCAGGGTCCAAGTGGCATTTCTGGGAGTTCTTCCTTTACAGTCAAACCTCTGAAGAAATGTAAAAAGTTCTGCAAGAATGTTCATGGTATACTGCGTGTGTCTCCTGTTTGACAAAGGATTTCTCTTACAAGTTAAGCAAATTTTGTTACCTTAATATTACCCATAGAATCTATTGGACTTAAATGGAACTCAGTGAGTCCAGCTGTTCTTTTTCATTATTCCAGGATTAATTTTGTTTTTACTAAAAACATTGTTGAATGTTAAAACTTAATTTACTTGGAAGAGTAAATCCTGTAACATTTCATCAAGACTAAACATGGAATGAGATGTGATTTGTTACTGAAGGAAAAGGCATCTTCTAGATTTTCCTCACTTCGTTTAGCTGCTGGTGCAGACTTCCAGTATTAAATACTGACTATTTGCTGATTGGAGAGGGTTAAACATTACATACAGTGGTGTCCTGGTTGTGCCCTTGTGTCATATGTTTAGGGAGAAGGCTTTAGAGGAGTCTTACAAGTGTGCAAATGAGTAAATCAGTGAATTACACTGCCCCATCTGCTGCCAGCCACTAAGCAGAGAGAAAACCAGATTTAGTACAAAGTGAGCATTTACAGTAGCCCTGGGCAATATTAAAGCATGATATGGTGTATATAATGGTATGTTTCGTTTTTTATCAAACGTTTGTCCAAGAAAGCTGTGTATTAAAGCTTCAATACCTAAGGGTTTTCTTGTGAATTTTAAATCATGCTCCTAGTTAAACCTCAAAAGGATCTGTGGATGGAAAGGTTTTTTGATTTTCTTTGAAGTGGTTTGAAGAAGTTGATTAGTGTTGGCACCCGAGCACTCTTTTATGACGCTGTTTATAAATAATTCCTAAGTACCGGGCTGGAGTTTCAAGGTGTTAGATTAAAAAAAAACACCCTAGGATTTAATCACATTACATTTGAAAGAAATTAGGTGATAAAAACAGCTGATGTATCCTTTTAAAGTATTTTTCTACATTGTGTACTAGTTCTGTTGCACTTGCAAGAACCAATAAGGGGGGAGTTTTTCTTAAACCTTCCAAGTCAGATAACTTTGTAAAGATGAATCTGTAATTTGGGTTTCATGTATGTTTAAAAATTGCACCTGCCCAATAACTGTTAAGTGCATGGAAAGCCTTATAAAAATACATTTCACATCCTTTCCTGTCTGCTGCCATCAGGCACTGTATCTCTCTTGGTTATCAAAAGCTGAAGAGGTTTTTGGGTGACTAGATCCCGCCTCTGTTTTGACCTATGTTACTGCCACTAAATAGTAAACTATCCGTTCTGTATAAAGTCTGTTTTGGTTTGTTTGTTTCTCCCCAGGGTATAGGGGGGAAGAAACATCAAATTTAGTATAAAATGACAGCTCAAGGGATTGCAGTCCAAGGTGTGTTCATGGAAAAAGTCCCATGTACTTTTTCCTAAGAGTTACTCCATTTCCCCTTGTTTGTCTTGCCTCTTAATTCATTCTTGATGAAACTTAGAACAGTGATACCTATTGTGTTGTCTGTAAGCATTAGATTAAGAATTCCCCAGAGCTGGGATGCATTTTTCCCACCTCGTCCCCTCAGGGAAAGAAGAGGGACACGCAGTAGAGGAACACAAGATACAGGGACAAAGAAAATTACATGACTTTTAATGATGACTAGAAAAATTGAAGGTAACTGTTCAAAAGGGTAGAGAGAGAATGCTTAATTTTGCAGTACCTGAATCTCTGAGCCCTGACACAACCTATTTAGATGAAACTAAAAAGTGAAATTGCATCTTTTGTGATGAGAGCCAAAAGCTTTGCAAAAATAAAAAGTATTTTTACTACCATACTGTGTAAGGGAAACGAGAGAAGAGATGATCTCAAGAAGTCCCATTCAATCTTATCTGTTCTATGATTATGATAATAGTCACTTATAAATAGTCCTGTCCTGCATGTACAAGTTAAAATATTTTTTCATCACAAAATGTGTTGGGTCTAAATCAATGTTTTGGGAATAAAAGTTAAACTCATGTATCTTATGCTCTGGTTCACCCACTAAACTATCCATGTGTTAAATTGATTGAGATAGAGAGATTATAAGATATCTCTCTAAGTGGCATGTTTAGTCAGAGTATTAATCTCATTGACCATGGAGATTAAAGGAAGACCCAGGTGGCACTGACTGACTTAGTGTTCCCCCTTTTTTTCCCCAGTGGAGCCCAATCCTGAAGTCTCTGTTCAGGCAGATTTCCAACTGAAATAATTGTTTAATTGTGATTACATTTATATTGTACAATGCAATAGTGGGGAAACTGGTTGGGATTTTTGGTCTTCTGCATCTTGACATTCACATATTCTTGTTTCATAGCTCCAAGAATTTGTGTACTTGGTCCACCTGCTTCTGGGAAAACTACAGTTGTAAGTATACTGCCTTCTATGATACAACATTGTCCTTTACCCTTTTTACTTTCTACTGAGCTCAGTACTTGTGAAAATCTTATTCTGAGAATGTGATTTTCAAGATTTGCTAAGTGATAGAAGAGCACAAGATGAATTGAAGGGTGGCATTCCTAAGGGATACACCTGTACATTACACTACAGGTTAAATGGAAACATGCAAGAGAGCTCTGCAAGAACTCGCTTAGGTAGCGGTAGTGATACTAACGTAATGCAACAGAATTCTGCCCACCTTGTTTTCCCAGCTTTTTAACAGGACTAATTAACCTGGGAGGAATACCGTAGTTACACGTTTCTGGTGTTCCCATATTATGGATTGCTCCATTTGCATGGCCAGTTGTCTGTCATGTCCACTGGTACTGCTTAATAGAAAATGTCAGAGTTGTGTTTCAACCACAGAGAAAGCTGACCACAGAAGTTGCAGATGATGGTGGTGTATGCATGCTATGAAAAGTGCTTTCTTCTTTATGATCTGTGTTATAGTACATTAGATGAAAAAGACCTTATTCAAAGCTGTAGACTCCTGAACATCTTTATAAGAAACTGCTTAAAGTTACATATATAGTCTGTTTACTGAAAGGAAAGCTAGGAAAATGCTCTCTATCTTTCTGCAGCCTTCTGAAAAAGTCCTTCATTTTCTTTCCAAATATTTTGACCTTTGGTTTGGTTTTTTTTTTCCTTCTTCCCTCAGGCAATGTGGCTTTGTAAACATTTGGATGCCATACGTGTCTCTCAGGAGACTTTGTTATTCAAGGAAATATTGGCACTGACAAAGGAAGCAAAGGCATATAAAGAAAGAAAACAGGTGTGTAAGAGGTTGTAATAATAGTAGTTCTCATTTCACAGTAAAGGAATTATGTGGCGTTCCCATGATTTCCACTGCTCTGAGTTGAGTAGATCAGAGCAAATATTTTTATATCTGTGGTGGTTTGTACATTGGTTTGTGTATCTGTAGGTACAGGGTCTTTCAGAGAAGAAGGGTAACCTCTGCTAGATAGAAGACATGAGCAAAGATAAGAATGTGTCGGGGCGTAGAACAGGGGCAGGAGAGGAAGACAATGTAAAGTAATGGAGGTCTTGAAAACATTAACCTTAGACATGAGCAACAGAATTGAGACAAGTCCAGGTAAGCACAGTACAATTTAAAGAATGTTTCATTATGTCATGAAACAAAGCGTCTTCTATTTCAGCATGTTTGATAACCTCAATAAAATAAGCACTAGTCTCCGAGGTCTCCTTTGGTACAAAATGCTCTGGAAAATATGTACACAAAGAACTTTTTTTGATCTGACAGTGCTACTTAGTTGTGCATACTTGATTTCTCTGTAGCATGACACAAATAACTTACTTGGTGCATTAACTCAAAAGGAGTATGACAATCCAGTCAGTTACTGAAAACCTGGAAGCTCTCAAGCTGAGGCAATAGCAGCTGACTCGGGAGATCATTCAGTTCTTGGGTTGTGTGCTCTACCCAACTCAAAGTACCTGGTTTGCTCCAAGCAGGTTTTCAAGTCCATTCATGCATCATTGTGGGCCTCCTAACTAATGTTCAAAGCAGTTGGTCTGAAGAACATTCTTTCCAGATGCCATGACTCACAGGATTAGTTGATCAGCAATGTAATTGTCTTGTTATTGAAGGCTAGTGACAAGTAGATCAGAAAAATATGTTGAAAAAAATATCCCAAATACACAGAAGCATCTCTGCTTCTGATTCCTCCCCTTTTAGCTGATTCCTTTCTTCAGATGTCCTGTTCCATGAGTAATAGAATGAAAGAAGTCTGTACTCTGTCTAGCAAGTCAACTAGTTTGAGTTTATCTTTTCTCCCTCATCACCTATTTTCATAAAAATTAAAGCAATTTCATATCTGTGAGAATTCTAAACTACTGCTAAATTTGATTAGAACTGGCCAACAGATTTATAACTTGCTGAGATGGTAGATGGTGTGATACATAGATTTTTTTTTTTTCTGTAGAAAATCAGGCTGAAAATAGGGTAGTGTTTATTACACTGCATTAGTGAATGCAGTTTGGAGATGCCTTGAGTAATATACTTAAAGATCTGAGAGGAAAGAGTTCGTTGTTCTCACTGAACTTACTGGCAAAAGGGTTTGCTTTTGGTTGGGATGATATGAAATGATTCTTATTCAGAATATGTACTTAGAAATCTTCTAATTATTAAAGATTGTTTTGCTAGGTTCATAAATTTCAACTTGGAGGGGGAGAATTTAAAACAAAAATTCCCTTTGGTTTAATTACTGTAATTATTAACATATTTCAGACTATACAGATGCACTTTCAAGGGTGTCCTTTTGGGTTTATTTGATTTAAAAAGATGGATGGTATGGAAGATGAAAGTCCAAAATGTCAAGGCTAATCAGGTAGTAAGGAACACCCAGAGAACAGAATGTGGTGGTGGTTTAGTACTCTGCAGTTTGCCTTTGTTTTTGAGATGTTAGATCCTAGAAGAAGTTTTCACTAAATCATTTCTTTTGTTCTTTTATATGAGCTTGATTCTTCACATGTTATGCCTAAAACTAGGAGGGAGCTCCTTACTTCCTCTAAATCAATGTAAGCTTTACAATGACTTAAAACGTAGCCAAATTGTCATCTCCAGAGCTGTATTTTCCCCTACTGAGTCACGTCTGCTGACTAAATCTACTGTTGCTGTAACTGACCCCTGATTCTGCTGAAGCAAGTGGTTAACTTGACTCCTCTAGCATACATAACATCCATTAGCACTAATAGGGTTTGAGTGTCTATTCAGGAACAGAACAATAGCTGTTTATACTATCTTTGATGCAACCAGGGCATTAAAAAGTTGTAGTCCTGGCCAAAGCAATTTAATAAATGGAAAGAGGAAAAGCAGGAACTAAGACTGTTTTGAAAGTCTGGTGTGAAGATCATATAACGCTGTTTAATGTTGTTAGAGGAACATTTCATGCATATAAGTTACTGTGGCTAAATTAACCCCAGAGCCAAAGGTCATTCATTTTTAGGTCAGTAGGCCAGTGTTACTAGATCTGGGCAAACACTGCAAAAAGGTCTGCAAATGTTTGTTCACATATTTTACTTATCTTTAGCCAAGCTTTCATCTCTTTTGTGTTTGCTCCCAGTGAATATTAAAGCATTTTGAGTTTTTCTGGCACAAGAATTCATGGAAAGCATATTTTAAATACGTGATTATTCTCTAAAGCTCAATTTTTCAAGTTGGACATCCGATCATTCACTAACGCACACCTGGCCACTTACTAATGAGCACAGCTCAGGTAGTGAATTTTAAATATTGACTGTTCAAAGCAAAATGTGATCATTCTGCATGTAAAATTATTTTAAAAACAAAGTCAAATTTTTTGAATATTCAATACATTTGAAGAACCACGAGCTATCAATAAATATTCCATGAACAGAAAAAGAGGCTACATTTTTGGATAAATCATTGCAAATTATTCCCCCATCTCTAGTTATTATAATGTTAATGGGAAGCACCTTCAGGTTTTTCCTATAGTGAAGTTTAATGATGAGCTATCGCATGTTTCACTTTTCCTGTTAACTGGATAATAAAAGAAGTTGAAACAACTGTGGTAATTGTGGGCTTGTGGGATGGGTGTGTTCTTAATGCTATACTAAATTGCAGTTAAGGTGTTTGCATACTGCTTAATGACTGAAAACTACTCTAGAGTTGCATCATATCCCTGTGCTTTTTAAGAAGAAATATAATAAAGGAAAACCCAAGGCATCCTTATCTATGCATGGTCAGCATTCTAATCTATTCCAGGACATGCCACTATGAAGGAACAAATAGGAACTGTTCCAGTCTTGTGTACACATAAAAAAGGCCAGCCTTTCATGTGCATTTATCAGAACAAGCTACATCTAAACATGCATGATTCTCAGAATACTAAACTCTGTTTCTTCAGCTTGACTGCGTTTCTCTCCAAGGTGCAAACTTGGAGAACCCAGAGGTTTTTAGCTGTAGCTGTTTTCAGAACAAATATATCCAAACCTTGCAATAAAAATGTCCAGTGAAAGTGCTCCTTCCCTCCCCCCCAAAAAAGAGTAGCAGTTTTATGAAAAGATCATTCACATTTAACTCTGAGTAGATCAGGCATGTAAGTTGATGTATGATGTCCCTGAAATAACATGGAATATTTAAAATTAATAATGAGTGAGTACCGTTTTTCATCAGTATGGGAATAGTGATTAAACCAGTGTGCACAGAAAAGTGGTGTGAACATAAACAAAATACCATAGCAGCAGGTCTTTCCGTTAACTAAACGGAATGTTGGGACAGACTCGGCGTGTCTTAGATAAGATATGGTTCTGCAGTTATCAAGTAGAAATGTGTCATAGTCCATTATTGCAATTCCTGGGAGGTACAGTCCCATCTACCAGGCTCATGATATATTTATGTGAGTGTTTATGAGAGAAATTGTAAATGTGCTACCTGATATGTATCAGATTTAATGATTTCTAGTTGAATAATGAGGCATTCTGCAAGCAACCTATTGAAAATGATTTTGTAGGCCACTGCTCAGTAGGAGGAAAACTGACCAGGAAATGAGACTGGAATGGAGCCACAGAGAGCAGAAGGAACTAAAACACTGAAATACCTGCATGTGTGTCCTTGACAGTTTTTTGTGCAATAAACCCTGCTCAAAAGAGAGGACTAAGAATACCACTGCACTGAAAGAAGTTAGTATAATTTTGGTTTAAATTGGTTTGGCAAGGCTTAGCAGAGTAGACCCCCAGCAGTTGCTAGTCTGTCTTGACATGACACATCAAAGAAGTAAGCAAGACGCTAGCTGTTTTTGATAGCAGCTTGATGCACCTTTGGAAGGTGACAGACTCAAAGCCACAGACCCAGGCTCCAGCAGTGAGAGGCTGCAGGAGGCTTTGACGCAGCACCCTAAGGGACCTGATGACTTTCAAGAAACACAGCAATTTCTTTCCCTTTTTTACCTGCTTGAATGTTGCCTTACGAATGGCTGATATTAGGAAAGGCACTGAGGACTGGGGACAGCAGAGATAAATGAAACAAGAAAACCCACTACCTGACTGGGCCACCTTGTCTGTTCCACAGTCAGATGACGACTGGTCTCTCTTCTGTATTCTGCAGTGCTTTCTCCACTCTTTGAAGTGACTTGTGTGATAGTGTTTCCACCACTCTTGGTCACATAGTTTCATGATTTAATGAAGAAGATTGTTATGAAATCTTTCTGCATAGTCAGCCACATTTTCATTTTATTTCTCTACATCCTTTAGTACAACATAAGCCTACAGAAATACTCTTTTTTTAGGATTATGCTCTTCAGACTGTTTGGTTAGAAAAAAAGAGATGGGAACCCACAATATATGGAACCGCATGGAACAAAATGTCAACCTCACATTGTTAGGTGAAAGATAATTTTTTGACTCAGGAAGTAGAGAATCTGACTGCAGATTTTTTTCTGACTTTTATTTTGCCAATAACAATAAAATGAATGAGACCGAGACAAGGCATTTGGTCAAATGATTAACAGCAGTTCTGCCTGACATGGCCAAAGGTTTAGACTTTTATCAAGTTAAACTGGCTAACAGAGTTTGTTTAACCAAGTTCAGCATAGATTGAAGGCCTAAATTAACAAGGTAGTGAAGAAAATTCTTACAAGAAGGAAAGAAGGGTATTGTTAGTTTCTTCTCAGGAAATCTAATACAATGATGGAAGAAATATTGGGCGGAGGGGGAAGCTAAATCTGTAGAGGAACTCTGTTCTTCTGTTAGATAGCAAATACTGTCTTACAAAACATCTCTAGACATGGGTAAAGTAAAAAAAAGAAACAGCACTTCTGAAAATACTGGCACATGCAGTTTCAATCCATTTCACAGTCCTGAGTTTAAATATGAACTAACTTTAAAACTAACTTTAACCATAAGATGTATGTTAAATAAACTAGATGTATTTTAAATAAACTTTCTGGTTCATGAAAGAGTGACAGTTGCTTGAAATTGTGAAACAAACCTCCCGAATATCAGACTGTTGTTACTTGCTGTGTGTCTGAGATTCTGCTTGTCTCACACGATACCTGTGAAGATCACTAAAGCTGAGCCAGCTGACCTATGAAGCAGTAGTGGGTCAGACACTCGTGGTAAGAAGGACTATTGTGAATGTGGTGTTCTTACGGATCCCTTTGCGGGTTTGGTGTCCAGTGTGTGTGTTAGCGTGCCAGACTTGGCCCTGCTTCCATGTTAGTGTGCAAAAAGCATGGATGTAGGCTTTCTGTTCAGCTTACCTTTAATACTGATTTTTGTGCCCTTATTAGCTCTCTGATATATTATGTTAATGACTTGGGAGTTGCACAGATTTATTTATTTATTTTTAAGATGACATCTCACTTCACCTTTAACCGGAATACGCCTGCATGGTAAAATTCCTTTTGAACTCAATTGTGAATATTCAGCCTTTTTTTGTTCTTTCTTTAGAAAATTCCCAATGCGCTTTGGGCCAATCTGATCCAGGAACGTCTGTCAAACGTGGACTGCATCAAACAAGTAAGAATTGCTCCACAGAGGGCCGGTGGATAAGCACTTACACAACTCGTGCATAGTAGTTAGTATTCTGAGTCCTGAGCAGAGGAGGGAATGGGGGCAAATCATTGGGGGCTCTGGAGTGGATTGCTTTCTTGAACATCAGCAGAGGGAGTTTGGAGCTTTATTAACAGGATAAAGGGGAGGATGAGAGTATGCATATGCTAATATTCAAGCACAGGGATGATCAAAGGCTGAACAAGCGTAGCTTTGTTGATTGCCTGGGGCAACTGGCAGAGATACAGTGGACAAAACAGATAAACAGAAAATATATAGAAATCAATATGTTAAGATTTTAATTCTTATTGTGGAAAGGGGGAAAAATAGTCTAATATAACTCATGTCAATTTTCTTTATTTCTCATTGTGTCTTTTATTTCTTCTTGTGTTAGGAAAAAAATGCATTTGAATATACTCTCTTCTAAGTAATAATTAATATGTTCACTGTTAGTTTACACAAATAGGCAACTGAATAGGTTTAGCTGTATTCACAGATGTGTGTCTTTCCCCCCTGTGCCCCTATGTGTTTAGCCTTAGTGTGAGTAGAGACCTTTAACACAGAACCAAAAGATAACTTAACTAGATTAATATTGGTTGAAATTAATGTCAGGGCTCAAGGAAAGCAAAATCTCTTTTACATGTTTGTTTTAGAATCACAGATGTTATGGTTTATTGAGTCCATAATCAGCCCAGTATAAGGGATTATTTACAGGAGACATACTGATGTAATGGATAAACCCCTGCTTTTAAACAGTGCCAAAATACAGACTACATTACTTGATGGACTTCTTGAGAGGAAAATGTCCAGTACAAAGTAGTTGTTGCATTCATGAAGGACTAAACACCTTTTTTTAGATAAATAGTACATGTTTTCAGAACAGTCACTCTGTCACACTCACACCTTTGCGTCAGGGGATAACTAGTACTTCCTAACCTCACAGAAATATTGCAAAGCTCATAGTTTCGTTAAAATCTGTTGCTTCTCAACATCATCATCATCTGTCTCGTTGGTTGAATAAAGCAGGGCTGGTAATTAACATTTCATTGAAGTGTGACAATTGCTTCCTAGTATTAGGCACTGAAAGAAACTGGAAATGCTAAAAACCTTATGTCTTGTACTTCTTTCTCTGTGATTTTTGATGTAATCTGTGATGATCTGCAGACTGGATCCTTCCATTGATATAAGACAGTCATCTTAGGGGCTGGGCCTTAGCCTTGTAGTTTTTGAGATGATAATTCTGTAGTGCAGAGGTGTCTGTAGGCACAGAGAAACATCAACAAAACTAGCAAGAAGAGTTGAAAAGATTTTCTGCCCCTGATTGAAGGTTTTGGTCTTTAGAACTGGGATATTGTGAATGATTGCCAAAGAAGTCTTCATGTGCTTCAGTGCAAAGTCAACTATCCTAGCTTAAGCCATTGCTGGAAGTGACTTTTGATGGACCTGCCTTGTGTAAGCTAGATCAGATGGTCAGTTCCAGTGTATGAACTGTGGAAAGGATAACTTGATCAGGATGGTAATGAATAGCTGGAGATGTGATCTCTTAAATTGTTCCTGCCTGAGAGGTTTGCCAGAGGACGTATGTCTGTGTCATATTTCTGTAGGGAGCATATAGTTGTAGCAAAATAGGTAGTATGCTGGTCTGTTTAAGCAGTAGCTTAGAACTAGCAATAGCAAAACTTTGACCTATTCCATTGCCTAATTCACTGGTTGCATGAGAATTTAATTTAGAATACTATCTGCTGGTGTTTAATATTACTGAGAAAAGTCATTAAGCTAAACCAAACCTTTCCTTGCCCAGCTAATCTTGTTCTTTTACCAGGTCAGAAAAGAGTGCATGAGTACCCTTATTTGCATGACAGTGCCCTTACTTGTATTGGGAAGTATCTTGCTATAAAAGTCCTTCCTCTTTCATCAGTAGAGAAAGCTCTGAAGGAATAAAAATTTATGTGGGTGGTTTTTGAACATTTCGTTGCATTTTTAGCTATATCCAGGTTTAACATAAGACTCACTATAACAAAACTTTGGGATGTGTTATTGGTTCCCATACATATTTACTCATGACAGGCTAGGACTTTTCCTCCTTCAAGGAAATGTGAGCAATTGTTTCTATGAAGGGAAATTCATTAAACAGAAACATAGCTCATCTCTAAGTTATTCTTGATTTATACCAGACATGAATCCTATTGACATTCATGGGGTTGAATTTCTGCAACTTTGGAGTAACATAGTGATAAGCTGAACCCTGCACTTTTAAACTACACCAGTATTTGCTTATGTGGGGAGTTGTCAAAGTGTTAGGATTTTGAAATGTACCTGCAACCCTGAACTGCAAAGTGTGGATTTTTCTCATGCCCCGTCCTGCCTTCTTTCTACTTACTATGAACTAATAAAATCTACTTTGCCATGCAGATAAGACACAGGTTTTAGGCAAAATGCACACTGCTGTTGGTTCAAGCTCTTATTTTCTTCCTCAACCAAGCTGTTGTTTCTCTGTGAGTTCCCTTCCTACACTGATACATATGGTCAAGGCCTGGGAAGGCTGTGAAGAATTTTCTCATTCTTTATGTATATGGACATAACCCCCTCCCCTTCTTTTCCAATTGGACCATTTTTGGTGTGGTTTAGGATCCCACGTTTCTTGCTCCATTCTTCATCATCTGGGAAATTGAAGCAATTATTTTTGCATCCTTAGAAAGAAAGGAGTAAAGAGATTGGCAGAAAACCTAAGGGTTATCAGTTTTTCTCTACAAAACACTGTGCATCTTACACCATAATTGATTTATTAATTTTTAATTTGCAAAGTAGAATTAAACTTTTGCATTGCTAGACACTGTGCTTGAATTGTGTGGGTCTGTCTGGTTTCTCTTTAAGGTCTTTTTAGCTGAAGTATTTTATTTTGTTTTAACTCAGAATAGTTATTTGGTACGACAGAGCAAGTATCTGGTAGTGTTTAATTTATTTGTTTATCTGTACTAAATTCACACAGGCCTTAGGTCTTTCAATCGACAGGAGAACCTGTTTAAAAACACGCATGTGTTGTACCATCTTGTTCATTTTTGTGGCATTTTGAATTAAAGACTGTAGCTGAGATACGCTTGAGAAACCAATATTGTCAGCTCTGGATATACTAGCAAATGAGCAGCAAAAGAAGACTATGAATGTCAACATTTTTTATGTAAGCAGTGCAAAGAGATATCATGGATATACAGGCAGTGAGGTGATTGTATGATTTACTACCTTGTCCTTGTGGCAAGATGTGGAACATCTATCTCAAGTGAAACTTCTCCTCTAGTGAGTATGTTTAAAATATCTTTAAACCTGTAGAAATGAAAGTAACTTAGATGACAAACCCAAGAGAAAACCTGCTCTTCTGACTGCTAGGCTTTAGGCTGGTTTCAGACCCCAAACACAGGCCCCTTCAGCTTAACACTAACAGATTCTCTGGTTGTGCTACTAGGTCGTTAACAGGTAGGATAGGGAAGATGCCAAAGTACCCTGGCATTTTCAGTATTTTTGGTTAAATATTTTCTCACATGATCTCTCAAAGGTAATAGTTGCTGGGGGCAATCTGTCCTCTCATGCTATCTGGAGGAGAGCTGTTGGATGGCAGTAGTTGCTGTAAACTAGCAAGTAGGTGAACAACTCTTCAGTTTAGGGTTTTATAACAGAAGCTCTAAAACCTCTCCAACATGCTTATTTTTTCACATAAATCTCTCTGCCTGATTAAAACAAGGTATGTTTCCAATAGCTAATTTTTCCAGTGTTTGTTGTGATATTGTTAAAGGGAGTTTTACTAACCATCAGTGTGTAAGTGAAATCTGTTGCTCTCCAAAGGCTGCATCCACTCTGCGCTTTTTTTGCCCCGTGCTTTCTATAATTGTTGGCATGGTTCTAGTTCTCCTTTTACTAGCAAGGGAAGGATCTCTCAGTGACTGTTATGTTAAGTATTAAGTCACATAATCTCTGAGTAAGGTGACAAGATGGTTAAAATGCCAACAGCTGCATAGTGTCCTGCCTACATTTTATGTTCCTGTTACCACCAACAATACTGAATCAGTGCTGGATGTCTTACAGAACTAGGGGGAAAATCAACCCTTTATAAAGCTTCCCTGACATTCAGCAGGAATGGAGTGGATGTTACTGGTCTAGTTAAGGTTTCAGCTATTTTTAGGAAAAAAACATAATTGACTTTTCAAAGTCATGATGGTTATTAAAAATCTTTGAATTATTAGACAGTAATTCATAGTCACTAAAACTTCCTCAGATTATATAACTCTTTTCCATTTGAAAGGGCATCTGTGCATTTTAATTGCAATATTTTCCTTGCGTGATTGGAAATAGAATTAATACTGTGGGGTTTTTACATCATTGAAGAGATTTATGCCATTTCTTTCAAAACATGACTCAGCATTTTTTTACTGAAAATGTTAATAGATTAGGAGCAGTATGTTGGACCATAGTACCACCAGCTGTTTGTTTTATTTCTCCTTGTGGTGTCATTGGCTTGACATTAATTGTACAGCTTTCATCCCACTGACAGTAGGAATACAGAAATTTTTGTGCCATTGTTTTGACACTCACAGGTTTATAGATGTCACAGGCATTCTCTAAGGAGAGCATTTTTATTGATCAACAGCTCTGCTGAGACTCTGTGTTACGTGTTCTTCTAATACAAATGCAGTTAGGACTGCAAAAGATCAGACAGGTAGGTCTTCCAGCATACGCAGAAAACTTATTGCAAGCATAATGTTAGAACCTGGGACTTGTGAAGCTGATATGAAGACTTTTCATCTTACAGGGTTAGTACATGTTGGCTGTGGCACCTCTGACTGCTGGTGGTGTGGAGGGAATTTATAGAATTGGAGAAGGCTAGTGAAGAGATTGCTGCATGATGAATTTGTGAGAGAGCAAGCTGAGCAACCTTACTGATACCTTAGGACCATTTAGAAATTAAGCTTAGGCCAGTGATTGACAGAAGAAGTGGCAGGATTACTTTTGATTGGTATTAAACGGTTCAGAATGGTAGTGGCTACCTTGGAAAAGGAAGGTGAAGAGACCCGTGGCTATTGGTTCTTTTTGGTTTTACCTTGGCAGGTAAAGATCATCATGTTGTTTCTCTAAAACTCCATGCAAGGATAGTGAAGTTATGTAGATTTATCTGGAGAGAGAATCTGCCTATTCACTATCTTTTTTGTTATCCAAGAAGAATGTGACTTTTTTTTAGTAGCTTTGCAGCTTACTCAACCTACAAAAATAATGTGGGAAATAAAAGGTTTCTGTCTAATGGGAAGTTTGGTAAAGTTTGAGCTTCTTCCATCATCCGTACTGCTAATGTTGATGGATTGCAGAAGCCTCATTGACAGTATTTTCTACTGCACTCTCCTCAGTCTGCTGTTTTCTGAAAATCACAGAAATTTTAGATCCATACTAGCAAAGTTATTACTGATACTGGTTTTTTTTCTGTTATTGTATGTCCCCATTCATCAGATGGGAGTGAAAGGCATTAATACTTTCTAAAAAATACTGAATGATGATGCTTCCTGAAGGCAGCAGTGTTTATGACCTTTGATCTTTATGCTTGTGGCTGAGATTTTTCAGATATGCCATGTAAGTCAGCATTATTTCTTTGCACTATCTCTTTTCATTATTTTCAGGCAGTGTCAATTTTGGATTTTTTAATTTAAAAAAAATATTGAGGATGTGCAGGTCAAATAGAAAGAGAGAACTTGAATACCCAAGTCATTATTATTGGGGTGGAAAGTGTGAAAATATGTAGGCTTGGTATTATAGCTGAGAGTAGTGCCAGCAAAGGAGTGAGATTTCCATTTGGGAACGACCTTGAGCATTTCCTTTTCTCCAGATTCCCTAAATCCAGAGAGGAAAGTGATGGCTTTGCAAGTACTTCCTTGTTGCTGATTTTCAGCATGGCATGGGTCTCCAAGGAGCACTTCACCTGGCATTAAGGCAACAGCAGAATGCTATATTTACAGCAGTCTTGCAGTCTTGTGTGGGAATGGTTGAGGTTTCCAGCTGAAAGAGAGGAAACAGTGACCACAGAGTAAAGGCACTGTGGAATTACTCACTTTTAGCCTTTGTTCCACCCTTGATGTGATAAGGTGCAATCCATGCATGGATGTAAGGTTACTGCTATCAAGAACAAAAAATAGATGGCTTCTTAAAGAAACAAATTTACCATGTGAAGTTACTAATTACACTTTAATGATAGGCAGAAGGGCAAAAAAGACCAGTGTTTGCATAAAGCATGATAGGCATATTTTAAGTCAGGTCTTGCTCTGCTGTGTCTTGCTTCCTCTTGCTTCGTTCCCAAGCCACACTCCCTTTTTACTCTTTTTTTTCTTTTCTTTTTTTTTTTTTTTTATCTGTGACATCTGCTTGGAGCTTGTCCCTCCTGTGATACCATACTACTTGCAGCTGTTCAGACCTCCAGCTCTGAGCTGTGCATGGGGTGCCCTGAGCATACGGCCTTTTTGATGTGTGATAAAACAGAACCAAGCCACTGGGGGTATGGAGAGGGAATGCAGCAGAATATCAATAAACCTGTTCTGAACAAAGCTGCAGCTCTGTGGTGGAATAGACATTTCACTGAAGTGTCAAGTAGATGGATAATGTATTCTAATTAGGGACTGACTGATACCCTGGAACTCTGAGACCTTTGGAAATAAGATCCAAAATGCTAACTATTTTTGTAGTGTGTGTTTATTTTGCATTTGTTTAATGCCTTAAAATGTATTTGTTGCAGGAAGCTATATACTGAGCTATGTTTTCTTGCAAAAACTTTCAGCTGTAAAATTGCTTATTGCCTGTTTTAAGGACCTTTGAAATTTGTATATAAACCTCTTGAAGTGTGCTATACATTGTTAAAATACAATACTGTGTTTACTGCCTGTTGCTCAGCATGTGATTTTGAGCAATAAGCTGTAGTGACATCAGAAGCAATGGTTTTGAGGGGTGGGGGGGTTTTGTTTGTTTTGGTTTAGTTTTCAAAAGTATTGCACTTGGAGTGGAGAAAATGAGCCAGATCTTGTGTAATTGTGTAAATTGGCATAGATTCATTGGCTTCAGACCTCTGATGCTATTTCTCCCCAGAAGAGGAGCTGGGCCTATATATATGTTGTACAGGCACAATACATTCAGAACTAGTGCTGAAGTTCCTAGCATATGGTAAAAATATTGTGCAGCCTTGCCTCCTGCGAGTCCCAAGGGACAAATCAGTTTCTCCACACCTGTGTGACCTTAGGCAGTGGTTCATTGTAATTTGATAGAGCAAACACTGGGAGTGGCAAAAATGGCTTGCAGTTACTAGAGTCTCTTATTTTCTACAGATATCAGCAGGATGACATGTTTCTGAAACCGGGCTAATTAAGGAATTTTAAATATTCTACTCTATTTTCTTGTATAATTGGAATGTCCCAATTTCCTCCTACAGAAGTAATGGAGATATGTTTTCCTGAAATATTTCTAAAACCTTTGGACCCCATACTGACAGAGCTTCAGATTTATGTGGGAGATGATAATGATTGCTAGCTAATGCAATATTAAAATATTTTCTTTATTTCAGTACAAAGATGGTTTCCAGATTTATTGTAGTACCACCAAGTTATTTTGAGGTATAGGATATAGTGACAAGCATATGTGTGGTTAAGCAACTAACAGATAAATTAGGGAAAGTTCAGAAGATTCAGACTTGAGACTGGGAAGTGGATTAGATTTCACATACTGCATCACACAGAAACTGACTGAGGCTGTAGCTGTCCTATGGTATTTCACAGATCTGTAAATGTTTTTTTAAAGATGCTCAATCCAACACTTAGCTGGCTATAACAAGGACTTAAGGGAGCAAAAGGCTCTTTTTTCTTTTTTCTTTCTTTTGCTCTGTTGCTTCATTAGCTTTGGGAATGCTGGTTCCATTACTGTGAGTTTTCCTGTATAATTTAAGAAAATAATGAAAGCGTGCATATTTTCCTCAGTGTTCTTGGCATTAAATCTGTCTTTAGATTTGTTTAGCCTCTTTTTTATACACAGTGTGGGCTGGTATCCTTTTGAATATTTCAAAACTGTAGAAATTGTTTTGGGTTGTTTTTATTCAAGATAGAAGTTTCTTTTTTTCTTTTTAAGATTGAAACATGAAAAAAAAATCATTGCAACAATACGTAAGTTCCCATCTCTCTGTGGCAGTGGTATTAGTGCATGCCATTTCAGAAAAATATCAGTGCTTCATGTTTGCGTTCTTCTCTCACAAGCATCCATAATAAATACCGTGCTGTTGTGGGATCCAAATGAGGTAATTTTAGTGCAAATAGCACTGATATTTAGTGCTAACTTTTGGGTTTTTTTCTCTTCTAGGATCAATAACTGTTTCATGTTTTGGTTCAATAGGGATGGATTTTGGAAGGCTTCCCTGAAAATCAGGAACAGGCATGGATGCTGCAATCATCTGGCATCATTCCTAGGCATGTTGGTAAGCAGTACAAGGTTTATGTGTGATTGCATCCAGTAGGAAAGACTGGAAGTGTTTATCCCCCCAAATCCTCAATAAATTCAATACCAATACTGAAGACACTGGAGTCACCAGACAGCAGAATATTTCAGTATGGTTCAGATTCACTCAAAAACCTGTGAGACTTTAAACCCTGTCTTTCACACAAGACCCCTTTTCTTACACGTTAGAGTTCTGTAAATTCAAGACCACTCCAGCAAGTGTCTCTGAGCAGCTATTGGTAGCTTTGTTTCTGTCCTAGGAGTGGGTCCAAGTTTTCTCTGACTTCCATCTCTAGAAATCAGCCTTTATCCTCAGACCAAAACAATTCTTTGTGTACTAAATACAAATTCATCCTTCTATTGAATTGGAGAATGCCAACCTAGCAAACTTTATTCCACCAAGTGAAGTGGAAACATTGTGACTTTAAGCTTGACCTTTCAGAGTATGGGTGGATTTGAGAGGAATGTGTGTTTACTGGCAGTGCTGATAGACAAGACAGTGACAGTTGCCCTTGCCATCTTAGAAGCCAGTTGTCCCAAATGAATGTAGTTAGAGGACCTACTTAGAATGTAAGAAATTATTACAACGGTGTGGAATACAGTGTGAAATGATAAATGTAGAGCTTGCTAGTGGATAGCGAACTGAATGTTAGCGAACTTGATGAATTGTCACTTTGGATTTGATCTGGATGAGATTTGACTGTTAATGAAGAATTCAGAATCACTGCAATAGAGTTAGGCAAAAATGTTTAATGTCTAGTACTTGCATGTATTTTTAATATAGCTAATAACATCTGAAGTTGAGTTTTGCTCACAATTATATCTGTGCAACCAAGACCTGAATGAGAATCTTAAAATTCAGTCTGTCTACTTAATGAAAAAGAAGATTGAGAGGAGATTTACAGTGTGTGAGTACCTTAATAGGGAGAAAAGTATTTGAAAGAGCTATTTGATACAGAGAAGAAAGTCATAAGAGGAACTTGTTTGAAACCTGTAATCAAATGCACTGAAAATAGTAATTAAATGACAGTGTTTAACTGTGAGGATGATTAGCCAAAAGGAACCTAGGGAACTGAGAGATTCCCATCTTTTGATGCTCTCTAGTCAAGTTTGAACACTCTTCTGTGCGATTATTAAAAAGTTTCACTGCTCTCACTACCAAAGTACCTGAGTTAAAAGTAATTGTTTGTGGTATAGAAGAGAATCGGTCCTGAATGATCTGTGGGCACTTCTGTCCTAGGCTCCAGGTACAGTGTTAAGTGAGGGGGAACCCTGTTAATTGGTGTGGATGATGGGGACAACTAGTACTTATGGGTACTGGACTGTATTAACATGTATTTTATCCCTCTATACTGTTTAGGAGGTGGAACAAAATTCTGAAATTCTGTTTAGAAGCAGCATAAAGTACTTGCAGGTAGAATATTCGGAAAGGAGAATGAGGCAAATGTGCTTGAAATACTTAACTAACAAGAGCTACACAAGTAACTAACAAGAGCTACACTTTTTTTCTTCTTCTTTTTTTTTTTTTTTGTGCTTAGTTGTGCTTTATGCTCCAGACACTGTGCTGGTAGAGAGGAACAGTGGGAAAAGGCTTGATCCCTTCACAGAAGGTGCAGTATGTGTTTGTTTCTAATTTCCACTAGAAACTGGAGTGTTGCCTGGTGTCAAGAAACACTGTAAAAACAGTGGGATCAAAATTTAGATGGTATCCCTTTAAGCTATATAAATTTATTTATATGAAATAAATCTAAACTGCTTGGGAAAAGTATTTGTTGACATTGCATTATTTTTTGTGCCAATGAAGTATGGGAAAATGTAAAGCTCAGTATTGGGCCTGCAAACAGTAGACTATGGCAGTACAGAATATTTGAAGGTTGGATCTCTTCACATGAGCTTAAATTTTGCTATGCATCTTTGCTAGATCCTGGGTTTTTTTCTGAGATGCAGATATACTTTTTAGGTATCTTCCATTAAATGACTGTCAAATAGACTTAGCTCTGTATTGTCTGTTGAGTATCATTACCAGTCATCCATCATGAAATAAAATCCTGACATTGCTCATGAAAAAAATCACGTTGGAAGTTTTAGGATTGGAATTAGAGGGAACATTCTTAACTAAAATGGCTTTTACTTGCTATAAAGGAGATTTGCTTATCAAAGGTCTTGCTTAAGGTTCAGTCTAAGAATTCGGAGAGCTATCCCCAGGTCCTGGTTCTTACTCATCCTGCTGTCCTGGCTACACGGGTGGCCAGTTACCTTGGCCACTTCCTAACTGTGCATCTGCAGAGTAATAGTCAGCTGTCAGTACAAGTAGCAAGGGACATGCACAAGTTATTGCTTGTGCCACAATATAAAGATTAAAGACCTTGATTTTGTTTAGGAAACTTTTTGGAGCTGAGCAAGACCTATTAAGTCATCCTCTTAGTTCCTAATCAGTGTCTAACTTCTAGAGGTGTACCATACAACCTTTGACTGGCCAAGTGATCCCCTGGTACAGCAACGTTTGGTGAAACCAGAAGATCTATCTGAACAGGAGATGTCAAAGAAACTGCTGGAATATCACAGAAACTTTCCTGAGGTTTTCCAGACCTACCAAAAAGTTTTGAAATCAATCAATGCAGACCAACCGTCTATGGATGTCCTCTCACAAGGTAAATATGTACCTTTGTGGCAAATCTGATAGTTGATAAACCCTTATTTGAAAGGTATGTCCTAGCCGTTAGAGATGGTTTGTAGGATTAGGATTAGTCAACACAGATGGCTCCCAGCTGAGCTGTGTTCTCTCTAGTATAGTGTTTGAGCTGTTCCTGGTAATTATTTTACAGGACTAGAGTAAGTGCAGATAACTGGAAAGTCTTAGTTCCACAGTCCTGCCAAGGAACAGCTGACTCAGTAGAGCAAATGTCACGGTTATTTCTGCAAGAGTCTCTTCTAAAAGGCTGCATTGTGGCTCAATTGTTAATCTCCCAAAGGGCTAGTACCTTCCACAAGTCTGATAACAAGAAGTAGGAGTAGTTCAAAGCTGGTAACATTTCATTATTTAAAAGCTGTTTGTCCTCATAGCTTTTCTGTTCAACAATTCTTGTTTGCCTTTGCCTGATTGTAATGCAATCTGACTTCTAATGTTGATTCTTCAAGAAGAGAATAAGGAAACTGCCAGAAAGACCAATTGATAATGTACTTTGTAGCTGTCAGTCTGTAGATGATCTGTTATATCCCAGTAATTTTGCATCTCAGAAAGGTCTTTTTTTAATAACAAGTGCTGCACTTTTAAGATAAACAAGTAGGAAGTTTATATTCTGAATTTACACATTAATTACCTCTAAATTACTTAATTAAATTTAAAAGTTCATATCATCATTCATAAAGAATTCATGCCTTGAATTGTAAATAAAAATGTGAGAGCCTGAATATTAATTATTATTAATTAATAATGTAGTGAGATAAATTGAAAACTGGAATGAAAAAATTCTCTCTAGATCTTTTTTCTGCAGTGCATCAAGCAGCCAGATATTTATTTTTTTTAAGAATAATTAGATGTGGAGACTGTCTAGGGGATCATTACTCCTAATTAACTTGGTTATTTACTGCAAATTAAGCATCATTTGTAAGCAGGGTGCTTTGCCTGTAATGTTTGTGCTTTTCAATACACTGGGCTATGGAAAATGTTCAGAATAACTAGAGCACTCCTTGGGTAGCTGATACTTGGTTTTTAGGAAGCTATGCAGCAAACACACTATTTTCTATTACTATTTTTCAGGGGTTTTGTTAAGTACTTTTATTGTTACAGATAGAGTTAAAAAAGAAAGAGGAGATTTCTCACCAATATTAGTATTACTGTGGAATGTTTCATACAATTATAAAAATCTGTAAAATTTTAAACTTTAATGCGATTACTGCTAATGTATACTAGGATACGTGACATCAAATACAATTGTACAGCGCAGTAACCCAGTACAGCTTGTGGCACCAGAGAAAGGGAGATACACAATCCCATGTGGTTGCAGTATGAGTTAGTTCCTCAGCATTTTAGGTCCACTATCTAGAAGTAGCAGGGCTGGAGTTTGTTGGAGATGCTTGTTATTGCAAAAAGATTTTATAATGATACCAAAGTGTGTAGCAGAGGGTCCTCAGAAAAAATTGTTAGTTAGTATACAGCAACGTGTTAACAGTGGTAGTTAAAATACTGAGCCTTATGATGTTCTCCAGCAATCCTTTGTGTTTGGATTTTTTTTTAATATGGGCTTATGATTCATACAAACATTACAAGTCTAAGCCTGTCCTATTTGTTAGACTAAAATACTGTTTTATTACAAGGACTCTTTAGAGTGTTATATTTGAACCGAAGATGTCTGGGCTAACACTTAATTGTATCTATTGCAATTACAGAGGAAATCAAAGCCTGTGTAGGTGTGCCCATGCTGCTTTAATCATGGGTAACCACAGCAGTCAGGTTTCAGTGGCGTGAACTTTAGCAATGGCATTTGAATAATGAACCCTGGAAAGCTTGCATAGCTTGTGCTGAAGCTTCAGCTGCTCTCCTCACTAGTTACTGTTAGCCATAAAAGGGGTATGGGGAGTAAGAGTCTTTGGCTATATTCAAATGCTATCCTAATCTTCCCTCACTGCTAAGCTGTGCCTTCTTTTAGCTTCTTGGTGATCTGTCAGGTTCTTTTTTGATTTTGTAACAAAGTTCAGATCTCTGTGATACAGCAATGTTGATGATGCTTCATGTGTCCTGTGGTCTTTCCAAAGCTTTTATAATCTGTAGATTGACCCAAATGTAGTTTTTCCTGCACGGTTCAAAGTGTAGAAGAATGATGTCCAGCAAACAGAGTGAAATTGGATAGAGAAGCTCCCATATCCTTTATACGTTATGCAAAAATAATGGATAAAAGAATAAAATCATACTCGGTTAAGTGTTGTTCGTGCTGTATTGTGATGTAACATCCTATGCTACAAGTCTATAATATTGTAATTAGGAGTCTGTTAATCACACACACACAACTGGATAAATGACATGTTAATTTAGCATCCTGAGGTTTTATGCTTAAATATTTGTTCACAAACTGCAGAAAGTATTAAATGTAATTATATCCCTCTAATTTGCATGGTAAAATTGTACCTATCAAGCAAAAATTACTTCTGTTAAAAACAACATGGTAAAAGAGCAATTATTAATTGAATCTGCTCTTTAAAATGCTTTTGACATCTACATCTACTGATGAAAGAAATTATAGGAATGTGATAATAGTAAGATTTCTAAAGTGCCTCTCAGTGCAAGTTGCTGACATGACAGTTTTATCAGTCCTGATTTTGGATGGAGTATCTGGATGTTTCGGTGATAAAATAAATAATCAGCATTATAACCTTCTTAAAATAAAGACAGAAGTTAATCAGTACTTATATTTAAAAAAAACCAACAACAACCAAACATGTAAACTGTATTTCTTGCCTTTCTCTCCTATTCTAGTCCTTACGTATGTCCAAACACGGCACCGATCAGCTGCCCCCTTTACACCACGGGTTCTGTTTTGTGGACCCCCAGGCAGTGGGAAGAGCCTGCAGGCAGCACTAATAGCTCAGAAATACGGTGTTGTCAACAGTAAGTTCTCAGTAAATATGCACTTTGCTGAATTCCCTCTTTCTCTCTTTTTGATCATTTATCTTTTGCTGTCTGTCTTTCTTACTTGCTCATAAAATTTCTCTGTTTCTCCATTGCTATGGATGTCAAATTTTTGAGGGAAGTGAAGAGTATTTCAATGAAGAAATATAAACCAATAGAGCATATATTCTGTGACAAACCAGTTCTAACATTTTTTCAGTCATCATTTTTTATACTCTTTGCATCACTATTTTTCCATGTGTTAGATTCCTGTAGTGCACTGAATTCCTCTGTGGATCAGTGGATCATGAGTAATGTCTTTGCACTTTCAGCTGCCTGACCAAAATTGGGGTACTTTTAAAATAGATTTTACTCTGAACTTTAATGAAGACTCAGGTTCTGTGCATCTGAAGTAATGTATTAGAAAAGGAAGTAATTGTTTAAAAGTGTGCTCTCTTTTCTCTTGTAAAAGAGGCCCAGAAAATTCTGTATGAGACTTGTTCATGGTTAGCATGCTAATGTTATAAAGTCCTATAACATGAGTACACAGCTTGGTGATAAGATCAATGCAATATGTGTCCATGTTCTATAATGTCTTCTAATAGTGGAGTAGCCACAAATTACTTCAAACAAATGTCTCATATCTGTAAAATTTGCTGATTAGTCATATCTTCTTTGTGAAGTAAAATGGAAGTTTATTTCATTAGTATTCTTTCAATGTATATCAAATAAAAAAATCAGTTAAGTAGGAAATGATTTTTTTATCTTCAGGAGATTCTTTAATTAGTAGAACTTACTCTGTTGTCCATAGTGATGTGCCAGTTTGCTAGTGTCTTCCCTGAACTCCTGGTGAAGTCAAAAGATTTCATTGACCCTGGATTTGGCTTTACATGTGAAGAATAACCTCAAGATCTGAGTGGTATTGTTTTCAATTACAGGATCAGTAGATCTGCTCAGAAAAGAAATCAATTATTTCAAGTTCAACCTTGAACCTTCAGAAAAAAACCATATGATTTCCATATAATTGGTCCAAGTAATGGCTAGGTCGTAGGTTTGTGCAGTTCGTTAGAGGTACAGAAACGGCTATAAAACTGTCTACCTATCAGTTTGGGCTTCTAGGTTTAGTATTCTTGTATTTTAAATCTTTTTATTGTTATTTTAGTGTTTTAAAAACCCCTGTGAATATGACTCAAATGATATCCAGTGAAATTAAAAAAGATAAACTTAAATTATTTAAAAATCTATGTTACAATACTGATAAGTACAAATAAAATTGATAGAATCATTATGCTATCAGTTATTTTAATAGCACTGTTTTATCGATTCATATTGAAAACATTTGTAGATTATTCAAAGCTGTATTTTTAATAATTGTTTAATTGGCTTAATGAAAAATAAAATGCATATTTGAATGTGTTAATGAAAAATTAACTTGTTTTCATGTTTCTGAATTATTTTTTTAACTTTATTTCTAAACCTGCAAGTTTGATAGTGTTTTCATCTAGGTCAAAATTTACATATTTTTTTTTAAAGTAACTACTATATGAGAGAGTTGCAGCTCTTTTTACTAAATACCTTTATCCATATGTTGAATTTTAAGTATACTGTAAACCAAATACTTGAAGAATTAAGTATTTAAAACAGAGTCAGAAGACTGTAATTTTTCAGAATAGTATTCAGCATATACTTAATTTCCAGTTAGGTCCTTGGGATTGAAGCACAGGCTTAAAAATTTAGACCTGTGTTTAAACAGTCGCATGAATTAGATTGAAATTATATATATATGTATCAGTTGTCTTAAGTTGGGGTCTGTGCACTGAGTTTGTTACGGTTTTACACCATTTATTGTGAATATGAATTTGCTTCTCCAGGGCAACTAGTGCCTGTTGAAATTTGTGTTCATTCCTTGTCACTTAAACATTAAGCTTCATCAGCTTTGTCCAAGAGATGTTCCTGTGCAGTGTTCTTACTCTTGTTTGCCAAACAGTGTGATTAACAGGGATAATGCAGATGAAAGAGCTTTCTTCTTTTTTTGTTAAAGTCAGTGCAGCTGTAGATATTGGTGCTATTGATTTCAGAAAAGGTGGAATCAACTTATGATTATTAATTGAAAGGTCATGCAGTAACGTACAGAGTGACTTTTATCTAATACTTACCAAAACTGAGTTGAAACTAGGACTTGTGATGTTGTGTAACCTCTCTATGTCTTAGCTCCCTCTCTGTAAAATAAGGGTCAGGACTGTGGTATCTACAGGCATGGGGCAGTAAGACTCATTAATATTGGTCAGAAAGTGCTATCCAAGCCCAAAGTAGCAGTATTTCATGTACAGCTGTCCTGACTAATACTTTAAATCTGCATCTCCTGGTGTTCTGTGTATTTGAAGTCAATGATAATATTGCATTAGCGCAGTTTTTTAAGTATAATTCTTACATGATCATTAAATGATCTAGGGAGTCACTTCCTTGAACTGTGGATTATCCTGCACCTCCAACAGTGCAGTTCAGATGCTGTTCAGCAGGTGTAACTTTATTCAGTAATTATAAGTTTATAAAAAGTGAAAACTGCTAGCAATCCCTTGAGTTATTATTTCAGAAACATATTTGATTAATATCTTTCCTTCTGTCTCTGTTTTTAATATGTTCTTTACCAAATGTATTCTTTTTTATTCAGTATTCTCCTGTGCTCGGTCTCTTTCGCTTTTTGCTCTGCTTGGCCAAAAAAAAAAAATAATAATATACTAACAACAAACCCAAAAAACCTACAACTTTTATTTTATTCAGTGACCTTATTCCAGTATGCAGCTTCTGGGTTTTTTTTTTTCTTTTCTTTTCTTTGTTGCTTCCTTTTTAAAATTTAACCTTGTGTCTTTTTTGTTCTTCCTTCCTGTTAGTTTGCTGTGGGCAACTGCTAAAGGAGGCTGTTGCAGAGAAGACAAAACTTGGAGAACTCGTTAAGCCTTATATTGACAATGGATACCCAGGTAGGACATGTTGTTGTCTCATTACACTGTAGTTACAAATTTGTGGCAAAAAATAAATTGTGAGTGATTTTTTCTTGGTCATATTCTAATCTGAGTTACATCAGAGTAATCTGGAAGTTGATTAATTCCATTCATTACATATGATTTGTAGCGCTGCATAACAGAAGTTAGATTTCAAAGCTCTTCAATATCTTCCAAGCAAATAGTTCACTGTTCCAGTGACATTCCAATTTCTTGTACACATTCCAAAATTTGAATTCCATATTTTTATCTCTATAGATGTATAATTTTAAAATGTTAGTTTTATAAATTTTTTACTACACTTAAAAACTTTTATTTTTAAAACTTAAAAAACTTTTAATACACTTAAAAACTGTTACTTACAACACAGTATGGTGTTTCATTTGTATTTCAAGTGGATTTCCATAAAGACTCTGCTTTTCTATGTGGATTTTGACTTTTAGAACGCTACTGTAGATTCCTCTACTTTCATGCAAATATTTTAAAATTAAAGTTTCTTTGCACTTCATTTCTATCAGCACTTTTGGGTTAGGAGAGGACTGCCATAAAGAATATCTAAGCATGCTTTGCTTTTGGAAAGCTCTGCAGTGATTTCGTATAAATTATAAATACTATAAGTTCCTTAGAGCAGCAGCTTAAACTTACATGTTTGTTAGTGATCTTGCACAAGGACAGCTCCTGTATGTGGTGGGTATTAAAAATCAGAAAAGATCTGTGGTTCCAAAGGATAAGTTGTGTTTCAGTAGGGTGGAAGAATGTTTATTTTGCCAAATCACAGTGGTCTGGAAGAGGAATTTTCAGTCCTGTTTCTGGCAACAGGCCAAATGGTTATATACAAATATAAGGAGACAATCTTGCTGAAGATTGAGAAATCTCGGTTAAGCTTCAGTATTAATGGAATTTTGAGCAAACCCCCCCAGAGCAAAGAGAAATCTTCATTGTCTTTTATTTTTGGCAAGGAAAATAATTTGGTGAGGTGGAAAGCTTGAAAGTCCTGGGTTTTGCACAATAGCTTAATTCTTAGACTGAATTACACAGATCTGAGACATGAGCCTATAAAATTAACTGAGGTTCCCTTGATACCATACCAAAAGATTCACTACTTTTCTAAGCATTTAAAAAAAGACCTTTGGCAGCCTGCAGCTTTGGGTATTCTATCCCTCTGTCAGTCACTTTATCAAGCCACAAGGCAATACATTTTAACTCTAAACTTCATCTGTAGTGGATGGATTGCATTTACTTATAATGCAGTAACTTGGCTTGTTCAATGCATCAATTTTCCGTGGCAACCACTCTATTGCTGGGACTAGGAGTTTATGTGGGAACCACTAGAATGGAAAACATGAATCTCTACAGCCTGAAAGAAGGAAGCTGGGTCCTCTGTAATGCAGGCACAGAGATCTAGGAAAGGATTTTCTGATTTGGAGGTATTGCTAATCAGAATGGCCTTTTCACTCAAAGGCAAGAGATCTTAGCCTATGTGAATTACAATGCACCCTGGATCTTCACATATGGGAGTAACTTCGTGTGTATAGTCTGATTGACCTGAATGTGACTACTTGTGTATCCAGTCTAACTCACACATGGAGATCATTTTAAGCTCTGGGTTTGTGTCTTTTTCATGGTATCCATCAATGTCAGAACCTTATGTGCGTACTCTAATTTCACTTTTTTCTCATCTCTGTGAAGTAAAGGACAGCCTCACTCTCTAAATTTCAGTTATGGCTGAGATGGGAGTCTGGATGATCTATTTGTTCAAAGATAGGTCCTTTAAAAGCTTTCCTTACTAAAGTGCTCTTTGTATATTTTATAAACTTCATCTTAACCATTAAAGTTCCTTAAAGGAGATACCAAAAGCATTCCCAATAGAGTAAAATAATTGCACAGATTGTAATTTTTAGCCAGTCCTAAAAATATGCACATCCTTAGTCCAGGGGAGCTGCTTTCATTTCAGGAAAATGACATTGAAGTTGTAATTCCTTTCTTCCTCCAAATTAGAAATTATTTCAGATTTAGATTAATTTTTTAATATAGCATGCAAGGATAAAGCTGTACAATGCTCCTGAAAGTTAATGGGAATCATAACCATGTTGTGCTGAAAATTTCTCCCTTAGTTTTTCCTGTATGCACATATATTTTATTTTGTGGGACATATAACGGAATTAAGGGCTGAATAAAAATAAATATTATATAGCAATACCAGAAATAATAAGTTCTGTCATTTTGCTAATCCTCCTCTCCCAGGAATAACAAAGAATGAATTTACATTAGTAAACACTAACAAGAATTCATTATGGCCCTCGCAAGAGGCTTGGAGAAAATGAAATAATATAGTGTACTGAAGGGGAAAGATGGGCAAAGAATCCTTGCTGTCTTGCTACAGAGTTACAACCAGGTTAATACAGAGGAAAGATTCTCACACTATTGACTATATTCAGTTTCAAGAAAATGAAATTTGAAAAGAGTTAGTTTAGTCAATAGCAGACAGTGTTATAACTGGAAAAGCAATTAGAACTTCAAAATTTTCATTGCATTTCTAGTTATTTACCAAGTAAGCTTAGTTGCTCCTTTGGGAGAGGAATCATGCAAGTGATAACATCACAGAATACTCTGGAACTAAAGACAGACCATGAGAAATGTTGTACTCAAATCATTACTACTCAAAATGAAACTAGTGCCATAAAATCTTGAGGATGTGCCTCATATATTCTTAAAATGCTTGCCCTGGGGATTGATCTCAGTGTGGTTTCCCTTCTTGTGGACACAACTGATTGCATACAATTAGTCATTTAAGCTTGCCAACGGGTTATGTTGTGGTGTCATAAAAATGCTCAAAAACTAGTTTACTCAAAAAACAGCTTATTTAAAGCTACCTTGTTACTGAGTTATTGAGGCTGTCCACTGGTCTGTTCTAGTTCTGGTTGACTCACTCAGATCTCTTCTTGGGTTTAGGATTCACAAACATTCTTTATATTGTTTTTTCCTGTACTGCAGCTTCATGTATACAACATGTATTTCAAGAACAGCCCAGACAATTCTATTATTCACCCCAGAAGGCAACTCAGTGCATTCCCATTTTCTGTATTTTTTACATCTCCTGCTTTATCAAACTTCTCAGTTTTGTATATGGTGATTTATTTTGCTTAATTAAGGTAGCATAGATATTTTGAAGCCCATTAATGTTTTAATTCCCAGGACATTCTAGTCTACAGTTGGTACACACTAGATATTGAAAAATGCATTTTCAGTGAAAAGTCAAGCAACTCAACTGCATTCTGTCTGTCATAAACATAGACTTGTTCTTTGGACAACCAGTCTGAAATGCAGAGACTTTTCCTTTAGGATATTGTGGTTTTTGCTGAATACTGGGTAATTATTGCTGACTATACTCTGGGCAGAAAATTACCAGCATTGAAGTCTGAGACCAGTCTTCTGGTCACTAACTCCAGTTAGTTTAAATCTGGGTCAATAAGCACACGCCGTTTGCTTGGGCAGCATAGGAGACCTTCCATTTGGAGTAAGTGGTGAGCATAGTGGCCAGAACCTTTCCACAAGCAGCAAGACAACTCAGATAAATTAATTCATTCGGTGTGATTCCTTCTGGAATGTTGTGAAGAGACTGTTCTGTAGACTGTTCCTCCGCTTCCAGTAATTCAGGCTACGGACAAATGATGCATATGTAGATAGCCTGTTCATAGACCCCACAGGCTTTGTGAAGACCTTTATGCAAAATTTGTGTCTCCGGGTTGCTGTAATTCTGAAGCGGTCTAGACTGCCTTCTGGACCTGTCTCATTGCAAACATGGGCATGCGTTAATTTGAAGTTACATCTGGAGGATCTATGTGCACCATTTTAAAGGTGTCTGTCAGAATTTGATACCCTGGGAGAAAAAAAAATATTCAGAAAGCGTATCTGCTCCCCACCCATTCCCTGGTATTTGCTCCTTGAGATGTTTGCATTTTATTAATGAAAATAGAGGCAGAAAGATGTTGGCATTGGGGGCATCACTAAAATAAGAAAGGTCATCAGTTGAAAAGAAATTTGCATGCCATTCTGTCTATTCAATTTTCCATGTTTTCATGGTGAAATAGCATGGAGTAATCACTGCTAATTAATGTATCTATTTGCAATGCTGCAATAAATGGAGCCAAGAAAAGTGAGATAACAGGAAAAGAGCATGAAGAGGAGGGGGGAAAAAACCACTCCCAAACCAGTAAAATTCTGCTTTTCAGCTGGGAGAACCACTATTAGTTTGGGTAATTGTTTTTTCCATCAATATGAAGATTCAGGTGGTAAAAGAGAGCTGATTCATGGAAAACAGAGAACACTGCACTGTTTGCAGCCTGTTAGAGTTGAACACACACAATCTGTGTTGTTTTTTCCCCTTCCTTTTTCTATTTTTTAAGTAGTAATATCTGAAGCTGTCCCCAATGGCAGTCTGCATGCAGGGGGTAAAATCTGGAATTCCCTAATTTCTCCTATTTTCTAATAAAAACTATTACTGTACAAATGTAGATTTTATTTTTTCCCCCTTATTTTAAATTGGAATGGTTTTAAAGGGGTGCTTTTTGGTGTAGCCTCTGAAAGTTGGGGTCCCCTGGTGATTGTGATCACAGTCTCACTGAAAGCACTTGGGGGTTTTTTTGACATCAAATTAATATTCTCATCACTAAGTGTGAAGTACAGATTTGACAATAGAGCAGCTTTCTCTTTGTTAAAAACTTGCAAAGAGTTTCAGAGTTGAAAGGCTGAGTAAATCTTTATATCTGAGGAGGTAAGCTTAGTGTTATTTCTTGTTTTTAACAGCGCTGTACTGGCGAGCTGCAGGCTGTCTGAACATTGGAGAGAGACCCTTTGGGAGCTCCATTGGTTTTCAGCAAGTCTTTGCATGCAGTGTGTTTGTACTAGCTGAAGACAGCGCATGGCTCTCTAAATAATTTACAAGTTGATTAATAGACTCACATGGGTATAATTAGAAGAGGGAGAGACAGCAGCTACAGTAACGGGTACAGTGCTTGGGGGAACTAGAGACTTTATTTTTTTTAAAGAAACTTTCTAGGGTGCTGGGCGTTTGAAGATAAGTTGGGAAGAGCTCAGTGCCTCTTCTCTTTTGAAGTGGAAATAGGACAGTTTGAATCCGTCGAGTTTAATTTTTCACAAGCTTTAGGGGCCCTGCAGTGCAACTCCCTTTTTATTATTGAAAAAAACTCTCCATTTTTCTTTCATTTTTCACACACATGCACACACACATGCGCACACACACACAGAACCTAAACAGTAGCTAATAAACAAATCCATTTTCTGCGTTATTTAAGTTAATTTTATAATGATGCTATATGTTTACCTGTATATGCACCTCAATCACAAATATACTGTGTAAAGTTATGGAGATATTTATGAATACACCGTACTTTAATTTATGCATTTTTAAGAAACCTTCACCTCTGTTTGACAATGCTTTTGAAGTAGCTCCGTTTTTCAAGTCAAACTTTTGACTTTTCCTCTGGGACTGCTACAAAGGTTTTTTTATGGAAAATAGGTAGCAGGCTTTTTTCCTACTAGGAGAAAATTGGTGGTCAAGAGAACAAAATAAAATTTAATGGGTTTTTTTCTGTTTTAAGTGTCCATATTTTAATAAAAAATGCAAGGTTGTAGAATAGAAAGTTTTACATGAAGGCATATAGGCAGTAAGTTATCTTCTTCCCTGAATTTTACTTTTTTTGCGTGTTGAATCACTACAGTATAACTTAGAGTCCTCTTTTTCTTTATTTGAAAATTTAGAAGGTATTTTTCTTTATTCTACACAACATGCAACAATCAAAATTGGCATATCTACCTAGCAGATATTCAGGGCTGAAGTAACACTTGGGGCACTCAGTCTACAAAGATGTTTTTAAAGGCCACCATATTTAACAGTAAAAAAACAACAAAAAAAATATCCCAAAAAACCAACCCTGGAAGCCAGACCAGAGCAAAAAAAACCCAAACTATTTTATTTAAGAGTCCACTGCCATTGTTTTCTGGAGGAATTGTGATAATCAGTCAGTCCTGCCTGTATATATTTTGTGAATTTCCTGGTTTTGCAGCAGTATTCATCATTACTGATGTTACTGGAGTATCAATAGTCCAATACGAGGTATCGCAGCTCACAGGGGTAGTGCTGCTGCAGGCTAGGGGTTTGCATGAAGGAGGGGGTAAAACAGGTTGTAAGTTAAAACCTATCGGATGCCCACAGTTCTCATTTTCAGTCAGCAGGCATTGTTGTGTGCCACCAAAGTGCCACAAGCCCTCATGGATCTGAGTGACACTGTGGTCCTTGGCCATACGGGGCCTCATGGTTGTCAGGGGCTTTTAAACAGCAAAGTGCAGTAGAAATGCTAAGTATTAATCTTTTAGATTTATTTTGATCTTTATTGCGGACAATCGTTCTTAGAAACTTAGAAAACTGATGTTTCATTTCCTGCTACTCTTCTTGCAGCACTAGCTCCTCAGCAAAAGTCTGCTGACTTAAATCCTGTTTGTTTTTCATTTTGGAGTTTGGGATGGGAAAATCACATGAGTTTTTATAAGTAAACTGGAAGAAAAAGCATGTTGCATATTGGCAGCATTCCCTTTTATGGTCTTTGGAGTTTAACATCAAATTCTGCCTTTGGCTCTATTTCACTGGGTGTCATACATGCAGAATCAGGCTCCTGTATGAAAGAGACTTGTTAAATGTCAAGCAAAACATTTAATAGCTTTTGCGTACGGCTTTACAGTTTTTGAATGTCCCTTTAGTGGGGCTGGTAGGTGTCAGGAGGAGCAGCAAGGGGAGACACGCAGGCATCACTGGTAAGGGATGACAGCCCCCTTAACTCCTCTCTTCTTCTCATCATGTGCTGCAGCAGTATTTGGTATAGAAAGCCAAGATGTTTTTCACCATGTTCATCAGACCAAATTTATTCTTTTTTTACTGCAGTCACTGTCAAAAAGGGTTTTGTAGGCCAAATTCTGCCCTGTCACAAGCCCTGTGCTCTTCAGTAGAGCTGGACTAGTTGAGTAATAAGGAGGAATTGGGGAACTTGGTTGATAGTGGGAATGATGTGTTAGATGGGTTAGAACAGCAGTTGCTGTCTTGTGTCCAGCTATGCAGAAGCTGAAGGAGTAAAAAGTAGTAGTGCAAATACACATTTTGTTACTAGTTTTCAAAATTTTCAGGTTGGAAACATCCCTGTGAGGTAAAAGAGCAGCTTTTGCCTTGCAGGTGGGTAAACTGAGGCAGAAAACCTGATTCACCTCGAGCCAAGCTGCAGTCAGTGAGTGAGCGTGGGCAGGGGCCTGGGTACGTGGATCTTGACCTTAGTGCCAGCCCACTGGATCGGCCCGAGACTCACCGATGGCCTCTGCTGTTAGGCAGGTACACACGGGCACCCAAAACATCACCGGCGCTAGTTTTAGGGGAGAAAAGCTTTTTGTGTTCATATGCTGGAATCTGGGCTGGATTTCCATTGCTAAATCTGAAGATGCCAGTAGCAGGTAAAGCAGTGTAAGGGGCTGGCGTCTTATCGAGTCACTAAATGCGAGCAGATTGAGATTCCTCAATCTCTGGCTTGGTAACTGCCGGAGAGCGTGATGCTCTCCTTTACCGTGCTTTTCTGAAGGTCTTAATTTATCACGGATCGCTTGATCGATGATTTGGGATCATACCTGCTTTAGAAACATTATTACTTTCTCTTTAATACAGCTCATTCCTATTTTAAATGACTAAAAGCCTCCCCCCAAAAATATTGTAATATACTTGAAGAAACAAAAATATTTGAAGAAACAAAAATATTTGAATAAAGAAAAAAATCTGAAATGTGGAAATGAAATGGTTTATATTGTTTATTTTACCGTATTAAAATCAATATTCCAATCCTCGCGGGAAGCCATGCTCAGCAGTGCTGTATATGTCAAATGAGCGAGCGCAGACGGTATTTCTGTGTAAATTTTCCGTTTGATGAAATTACAACGGCAGCCAAGGCCGTGCCGCTGCGGCTGCTTGTGCCGGTGCCTCCGTTGCCGGCTTCCAGCGCCACAAGCCCGGAGATGCTGCCGGTTCGCCGTGGCAGCCCGCCGGTGCCCGTAACGCAGGCGGACGAAGCAGATCCTGTTCCCTTTCCCTGCGTTCCCGAGGCTCCGGCGGTTCCGCGGCTGCCCGCCGGGCGCGTACCGAGCACCGGGTACCGAGCACTGGGTCCCGGGTCCCGGCAGCCGCCGCCCCGCGCTGCCCGCCGCGCCCGCCAGGTGGCGGTAAAGAACAACCAACGGCGGCGGGCGGCGCGGGGGGCAGGAGGGCAGGCCCCCGCCGCCGGCACAGCCGCTCCCTCCGCCCCGCTGCCCGGCTCCTCCCGCCGCCCCCGCGCTTGGCTGCTTTTTTTTTTTTTATATATATCATTCCCACTAAGCACATTGGGCTGTGTGCTGGGAAATGGGAAAGCAGCCCCTTCGCGCGAAGCTGGCAGGATGGGATTAAAACATCGATCGACCTCCGTGGTAACAACAAATTGATACCATCGCCGAGGTCCTGAACGTGGGCAAGAAAATAGAACGCTTCTCCCAAAAAAACAAATAAAATGACCCGTTGTGAATAATCCAGCGTTTATAGAGTGATAAAATAAGTAAATCTCATGCTTTGCCTAAATTTAGGATTGACAGGACAATCCAGGAAAGTAGCCTTTGGCGGTAGCTTTTACTTAGGGCAAGATGTTAACTGTCAAGTACTGGGATCAAGCCTCAGGCATCTGAATTAGCTGTGAAAGTCTTCAGACCTAGCTAAAAAAAGAATCTCTAAGGGAAGGATAAAGCGTAAATGGACAATATTGTCAAAAGGACCTTAAACTTTTTACAGCACAAAACTGACAATTTTTGTCCACAAAAAATGCATTTATGCTGCACATAGAATTGAGGTTTTATAGGTTTGAAGAAGTGAGTCAATACCCTTCAAAAGTCTGTTTTAAAGGGAAATACATGGAGGAGGAATCAATTTAAGTCTGATAATTGTATAGCTTGGAGCACTGACAGCATTGAAGCTATTGGAGAACAGTGCCCTGTAATCTCTCAAGTAGTGTTTTTGCCTTTCAGACTGTGCCTTTAATGTTCTGTTACTTTTGCCTTGAGCAGGTGCTATGATTTTGTCAACTGATTGCCTGATCCCCTTTTCTATTAGTCCTGCAGATCTATGGGCTGGGTAAGAGCTAATAGGCCACACTCCTAGGAGTTTCATGAGGAAGTACTTTACATGAGGAGTACCTTATACTTGTGAAAACCTTTGAAGCTCTGGGAAGTAAATTTATTTTTTAAATGGTTTGTTGGAAGGTGCTGATTGACAGCCCTCGATATAGAAAATCTCTAGGTGTCCATGCAGTAGTTCCAGCATGAACAGCAGCAATTTAAGCCTCTGTCGCCTGTACTCTGCCTGATCATACCCTTGAATTGATTAGATCACTTCTTAGGTCCACAGCTTCTAATTCAGCTGCATAGTCTAAACCATTAACATGGTCTAGACGGGCTGGGAGATGAAGGAGAGGTGCTGTGTGGTATTGATGTTAGGAAAGAACATATGCGTGAATGAATTACATTTCTATATGGAGCTGACTGTGGCCTCATTCTGCCATATATACCATTTCGGAGGTTCACCGTGACCTCAGTCCACAGCTATGTAGGCTGCTCTCAACATGGTATCACTGTAGCTCATCAGTTCCGCAGCATTGCCTCTGATGGATGAATTTTGCTCCTGTACCTTGATTTCTCACCTTAATAGAGATGTGCTTCCACATTACCTAATCTGGATATCTCTTTGTAGCACACTGTAATTTTTACAAGAAACTTACCTGTGGACTTCTCTAATGATAAAGTAAAATCTCTCTAGAGCCTCATTCCTCCAACTTTCAGAGTTGGAAACTTCACACAAGGAATTGATTATTCAAAGCTCTTGTGCTTCATAATCTACTTAAAACACATAGGTAGAGCTTTTCTGATGAGGCAGTCAAGATTTTACTTTGCTATATAGCCCGTTGGGTCATGTGCTTAAGGCCAGGATACCTGTGGTGTTACTTACAGACTGTGTGCCACTCCAGTTACAGGTTATTAATTTGCCTTATGTTCAAGAGACAGTTTCACATGAGTAAAAAGGAATACTATACTGCAGATTTCTACATAACCCACTCTGTACCACAGCAAAATAAGAATAATACTGATTTCTTTCTTCCTTTTTTCTCTTTTTTCTTTTTTTTTTTTCCTCCTCTGGTCTGCAGAAGATGTTTTACAGTTTTAATGCAGCTGTTTTAAGTGTGACTGTTCCTGTTCAAGGGCAGCTGATGTACTTTGTAATGCCATTGAACAGCCAACAAGCTATGTTCCCCTATTGTGTTGAAGTGATAGGTATGTTTGCTAATCAAGAGGAGAGCAGAGCTTGCTGTCTGACTTGTTTATGTTTTATTTCTCACCATCAAGCTTTAGAGGGAGGCACAGAAAATATGTAAGCATCTATATTATTCAGTGATATATATATGTACATGAATGTACAATCTCAAGTGTATTGCTGATATCTTCCAGTCAGTCATAGCTGAAATTAGCAAGGTGTCAGAGTTACCCCATATCCCCAGTATTACTCAAAAAAACCCCAAGCTGGCATACCATTAGATAAATTGTTAATTAATTGTCACTGCATCGTGTCAGATTTTTTTTTTTGCTTTTGTGATTGCTACAGTTTTATTCAAAAATAGTGACCAAAGTAGAGGATTTTGATAATAAGAATTCACAGAAGGCCTATGGGAAGTGATCAGATCGAGATGCTGTCTGGTTCCCATCACGATTGCTTTTTAATTTTCATGTAGGCTGTAGTGTTTCTCCTTCCCATACGCAGGATGGAAGCAGTTTGGCCCCTGGAACTGGAGAATCTCCTACAATCAGCTGGAAGCTCAACAGCACAGTATACCCGCTTATTTCTCTGTGCCATTCCTGGGGCTTTCAGCCTCTGCGCCGATTCCCTGTTCATCTCGCAGGGATGTCAGCTCTGGCAGGATCCTACTTTAGTGCAGCCTTACTCATGGGTTTGTAGGTTTTATTCCAATCCCTTGCTAAACTGTTTTAAGCATTCTGAAAACATTTTAAAAAAAAAATCATGTAATTTGGCATCTTTGTAAATCCGTGTTAATGATTGCAGTAGGAATCATGATAAAATAACATGCATCGAGACAGAAAGTTTAGTGCTGCAGCCAGAAATTCAGGACTACAGGAAAATTCCACTGGTCTTTGTATGGAATATGTTTTGGGGAAAGAGAAAGTGGGATTTAATTTTTTATTTATTTTTATTTTTATTTTTTCCTATTACAGTGTCTTGGGTTTGTATTAGTTCTTGTAACCTGGAGGGTGGGGAGAACTGCCCTGCAAAGAGCACTGAAATTCTCCTGTTATCCTCTCTACACCTGCCTGCAGCGCAGGTCTTAGATAAGTATCATCTGTCTAATAACATTTCTGCCTGCTGCTGCGCTATTGTATTGTTAATTTTATGAATCCTATTTTTAACAGAATGCCTAGTTTTGCATTGTCATTTTGCTCTCTTGTCAAGTGTCTGGTCTTATTCCATTCCTTTTTTCTTTTAGCAGATGGAGAATATTACTGTCCTTAACTTGTGTTTTTATAATGTGGATATTCTCAATTAATACCCTAATCTGTTTTCTAATTAATTCCCTGTGGGTTTCCTCCCTTTTTGCTGGTACATTGAATCCTGAGTGCAATTCTGTAAACTCAGTAATTTGATTATTTAAAGGAGAAGTAATGAATTTCATGGTAGAGGTGTAAGTTTTAAGGAAATGTTAAATTTCAAGAAGCAAATGGATTCTATTATTACGGTTTAAAACCTGCTGGTACCCAGGGTATAAATGTGCACTGCTAATAATATACTCTACTAAAATACAGGCGTATTCCTGTCAGCTAGTTCTAAAGCGAATTGCATTGTTAGAAATCTGACACATATGCTCTCCTACAAGTACTTGTTGTATTTTTGTATGCAGATGCGATGGCAGGGTGAGTATCAAAACATCAACATTCCAAGATGTGGATTTATGTAGCATTTTTTATCGCTTGTTTCCAGTAGAGGCAACAGTGTATTAGACATACCGTACAAATAAAGAGAAGGGACTCTCATTGCTGCTTGAAAATTGTTTTGGCTGCTTCTTTGGGAAGTAGCTTGAGGTGATTTTGCTGACCTTTCTTTGGGGTTATTTGACATTAAGCTCAGCACATTGCAAGAGTCCTTGGAAAATTTATAGTCACTCTTGTTGAACATAATCTTTTGAATCTTCTGGGGGAAAAAATATTACAAGATACATAAGTTTAAGTATCTTGATTGAACTATTTTACTTTATGAAGGCTATAGTGAAAAAATGCAGGATACCTTCTTGCCACTGTGTCCCATTAAATAGAATTTTTAAACCTGCATAGTAATTGTAATCCTAGTCAGCATTGTGCTGATGTTTCTCTTGCCCTAAAGAAAAATAATAATAGAGGAAAGAGAACTTTTATTTCTAAAATTAGGGAGTCATCAATGCAGTAATTACAGTAGCTGAAATACATTTTGGAAATTTATTTTCAGTTGTAAAAGCTTCAAGCCTTTGGGCAAATTGGAGAAATATCACATCTAGCCTGCTGTGGCAGAACCATTATCACCTGCTAAGTTAAATACAGAATGCTACAGAAATTGCTTTCCTGTCTTAGGATTTCTTTTACACAACTCAGGTCATTATTTTTGCATTTTGATAAGATTGTGTCACACACTTCATTGTGACATCAGCCCAGTAAGGCAGAGGGAAAATGTACATAGCAAAATTATGTAGGCATCAGTTTCTGCCAAATACTTTGCTTTAGTCCTACAGTTCCTTGTGAGTTTGGGGGTTCCATGATAGTACAGTAAATATGCAGAAGTCAACAGTAACTCCTTTCTGCAAAATCTATCACTCATAAACAGGAATAATTCTTTGTGGTTTAGTTCCTGTGGCAGTCTAAACAGAAAAAGTACTGTGTATCCTCCTTAATTGCAGACTCAGCATACAAAATAAATGTCATCTTTTTAATCCTTTGCAGTCTCAGACAACCTTGTTATGAAGATCCTGGCAGAACGCCTAAACTCACTAGACTGCATGACCAATGGTTGGGTGCTTTATGGCTTCCCAAGGGACATAGAGCAGGGAGAACAGCTGCAAAAAGCACATATTATTCCAAACAGGTAAGATATAAATTTATCAATCATGACGTTACATATATGAAAAATTTGTTTATGGAACGATACAGATCTTTATTGACATTGCATAGGCTCTTGCATCTTACTTATTTATTGCTTCCTTAGCTAGAAAAGGGGTCTTGCTCCTGGAGAGTAGGAAATAGAGCACTGGCCTTACAAATCCTCCAGATGGCCAAACTGTGGGAGAGAGGTTTGTTTTTCTGGTTATTTGTTTGAGTTGCCTCTAAAGGCAAACCATAAGAAATGGATTAAAGTTTGGATTATATCAGAAGGTGCATTTTATTTGCAGCAGGAGGGGGATCTACATCATCTTTCTTTAGCATTGGCATAATATCATGGAAATATATTAGTATTGTGAGGAGCTCATTATGAGACTTGTGGGTTTTGTGAAATAATTAAAAACAACATGAGAATTATATTTTATTTGAGCGATAATGAAGTGTTCAGAAATGTAATATAAGAGAAATGAGCATCAAAAGAGAACTGTTATGACTGCCAGGCAAATAAAATAGGGTTACTCTTTACAGTTCGTCCAAAGGTGGTGAGGATTTGAAATACTGGTGTACTGATCAAAGCCAAGAGGCTTTTCCATTCCTCTCCTAGGGGTTCCTGGCTCTGTCCATACCACTGGCTGACACAGTGGATGTTCCGAAGGCATACATTGGAAATCTGTAGTCTTTGTGCTTCCAGGAAGCTTATTCTTATTTAAAAACTAGTAGTGGAAAAGGTACATTACCCAGTAAGTGTTTAAGTTGGCAAAGTCACTCTTCCTGTGTCTTCTGTGTGGCTGCCCTCAGTCCCCTCCCCACTCCCCGTACAGGGTATAGTGGAAAAATGTAAAAGGGTAAGATTGAGTTGGAGTGAGAGAAGGGAGGCATCTAGCTGTCATGCCATCAAGGTTTAAAAATTAAAGTATGTGAAAACAGCAGTAGCTTTCTTTATTAAAAGTAAGATAATATACATCTTAAACAGGAATCCATTTCGTGAGAAAAGAGAGAAAGAATCTTGAAACTTATGCTAGATTCAGTTAAATAACATTTCCCATGGATTATTAGTCATGTGCGTTTAGAAAGTAGATCCTGAGTCCCTCAACATGTACCTGAGTACCTGAGATCAGTGTGAATACTCAAGCGTGTGCCCTGTGCTCCTTTACAGGATTGAGACCTCATCAAGTGAGGAAGAACAACTCATTATAAAATTGTCTGTGTAGAAATTTGGCACTGATCCATTTGCTTAGCTTCCATTTTCTTTAAAGAGCTCTGCACATTCATATCTGAATTAAGAATTTGGCCCCTACTATTTCATACAGGGGTTGAAGTAAGGGACAAAAATAGACATCTTGCTACCTGATTGATTTCGGAGCTGATATTTTCCATGAAACTGAAGCAGTAGGTATATAAGGGAGAGAGGGTGATTATAAACAAAAGGACATATTGCAGCATAGGATAGCAGGGCAGTAATTCAGTTTCAGTTGTGATGCTAGTTATAAAACACTATCTGCAGAGGTGGTGTTTCTGACATCAGGAGAAAAACCTGATAGAATTATAGCCTTGAAATCAATCTGGGAATAGGATGCGGAAATCTATAAATCAGACACAGAATAATCTACAAAGTCTCATTTTTAGGAGGGCTCTGTTGATGAAATTAGATTAAAATAAATTTACATATATATCAAGTTTATTATTAAAATCTAGTCACATCAGTAAACAAAATTATTTGTGAAAGGGTATGTTACTCTGTGTTTTGAACTCAAAGTAGACCTCTTTGGCTGATCAGAACACAGAGTTATTGTCTGCTTGTCAAGTCACAAATCTATTCCTTAGAGCTAATAAATGGTTAGTGTTCAAATACTATGTTTTATCTGACTCCCACCTCATAAAGCTAGTACACATAATACTAAATTATACAGCATTGAGCAGGATCAGTCTCCTGACTCCTCCATCTTATGGAAAGAAAAACAAACCTAGTAATTGATGGTAGAAAAGAAGGAAAATAAAGTTATTTGAAAACAAACAAAATGGGCTATAAAGTTTGTTAAAATGTAATAATAAAAAAAACTCATACAGCATCAGCCACTGCATCCGAAGAACTGCCCTGGAACAAAAAGGAAAATAATTCATTTTCCGCTGAAAAAGTGAGGTGCAGGGTTTTCTTTAAATTAGAATTTGCAGTAGGACGAAGGCTTGCTTACAAGAGTGGTACAGGAAAACCTGCCTGTATCAGACAAAACCTGTCTACTAAAGAACTGCTCTTTCTGTACTGGAAGAAGACATGTATTGCTTTCTATGTTCCTCCCTGTGAAGCAGTTACTGCTTAAGTGGACAGGATCCTAATCGTATTGAACTGTGGCAGCCTTTAGGGCAAATAAGAAGCTGAATCTATTAGTGGCCTCTCAGCTATCTAGTAAAAGAACACCATTAACCACTTAATGCCTATGGTAAGTGGGAATCCAAATACAGTTACAGGTTGGCATCTGAAGCTCACAACTACTAACGCAAAGAACTGAATTCAGTTCTTTGTCCAAATGACTGTAAATAGTTATTTAGCTTTTTTTATTGTTAATGCTTGAGCAACAGTAAGAAATACATAGTATAGCCAAGGAAAATTCTAATATATGGAAAACACTATTTAATATCTACCAAAATATTGCTTACCCCTTCTGTTCTCTCCCAAACTTACAATTAAAATAAGGTTCAGCAGCAACAGTGTCATCTGTTATATATCTCTTGTCATTAGCTTCAGCTGGTTCATGACCAGCTGTCTGCTGGTTCCAGGCCAGCTTAAGGCAATCAGCAGTTTAAAGATTCCCTGAGCCAGAGGGTCATCTGGACAACTGTCTAATAGCCCATTTTCCTTGACTTTATAGTCTCTTTTTCAAAACTGTACTTTTGGCCTCCACCAAATCACATGGAAGGGAGTTTCTCTTTTTCACTGGGTGTCACATGAAAATAATTCACAGTGTTTTTTCCAAGTTCCTTTCCTCTACTGAGAAACAGTTGTAAGCGTTCCCTGTTCGTGTGTCCTAACAATCCTGATTTTATAAGCCTCTTGTATATGCCTGTTCAGTCACCTCTTTCCCAGGCAAAGAACCTTGGTCTGTCTATCCTTTTTCCTTTCCTAGAAGTCGTTTCACTACTCTGACCAGCCTGTCTCCCTCTTCTCTAACTTCTGTAGTTATTCTAGCTGTTTCTGTGCTGAGATGGGACAACCAGAACTGCATTCAGTTTTGAGAGTAGCACTGTGTACTGGATGTATATATATTGGCATAAACATTTTTTACTTTGATCCTAACTCCATTACTCATGATTGCTGATACTCTGTTAGGTGTTATTGTGATAGGTTTTGGAAGAATGTCTTGTGTGTGTAGACTATAAGTAACTATATAGTGTCTTTTTCTCTGAAAAAATACTGAAAAATCACAGTGTGTCACAAATCTCAATTGAGTGTATGCAAACTCAGCAGGAAGCCTAAAGACCCTTTAACTCAAGATCTCTGTAGTTAAAATTGTAGCCAGGTTGGTGTTAGAGTTCTCAAGCTGATAAAATGAGCCCTTCCATCCATGCCAAGGGGCTCTGCTGCTAAGTGTGTCCTGGGATTCCTCATTCCTCTGTTCCATCAATTCCTTTGTTTTTTTCCATCTGATCTGAATCCAGGGTCGATTGTTTTACATTTCAGTATTGATTAGTTATATTACAGTAGTATTGACAAACAATACAAGTGGACAGACAAATCTGGACAGGGGAAGGATGAACTTGAGGATTGACTTAATAATATATACGTAATATATTTCAAATACCCATTTTTCAAATAGTAAAGTTTTTTTCTTTCCCACTAGAGAAAATAAAAAGCAATAGCTTCTGCAGTGCAAGTTTTCCAGCAATGTTCTATTTGGTCTTCAAAATGATGTGACTGTATCCCCAATTATGTCATCTTTTTACATAATATGTTTAAAGCTTCTTTTTCATCACTCTACTAAGAACCCATATTCAAACAATTTAGGATAATGAAGTTCCTAATTTCTAAGGCAGCATCTGTGAATATGTTGAAAAGGGAAAAATCAGAATGGAAAAAAAAGATATTTTTTTTTAACTATTTGGTCTTTACATGGGGCTTTCATATTTCTGCAGCTGATCCCAATGTGGATTAGGGATAATAAACAGCCTATTAATGGAGGTCTGAACTAGGAAATGGAGTTTGAATCAGCAGCAAAATTCAATGGCTGGTGAAGGTTAATAACTCCATTACTATCAGCTCTATTTTTTAGCCGTTTGAAGAGCTAGGTGTTAGCCTTATCTTACTCCTCATTAATTGAGCTAATAGAACCCCAGTGACCCTACCATGCTGCCATTATCTGAGAGTTTACCAGACATGGACTGGAATACTTATCACTGAATATGTATTCCTCAGATTCATTTTTATATCAGAAATATTTTTCTTAAAGATTGGCTGTCTTCAGGTTTCTTTTTGTCTTTTCGTTTCCTTGCTGCTTTCTGTAACAGCTACATTTTTGGAAATTAAATGTAAATGACTTAATTAAAATCCTATCAAGGAACAAGCTAAGTCCCAAAATAGTTGCATCAAGGAAACATAATAGTGATTGAATTATTCCGACATGGAAAAATCTTACAGGGCATTTTTAAAACTTTGGCCTAATTTAACTGATGGATATTGTGTATTTATAATAGATGTGTTTTTAATTGATGGCATACAAAAATATGATGAGAAACAAAGAAGAAATGTTATAATGATATCTCCTTATTTTCTTCTAATTTTCAGGGGGAAAAAAGAAAACAAAAATCAGAAAAATGATGTGGTAATCAAAGTACTAAATCAGTACAGTAAAATCTGCCAGCACCAGGGAGAGAGAAAGAATAGGAAAAGTCCAAGTGACCTAGGCAGGATTTGGGTTAGTTTATAAAGAAAGTAGTAAAAATAATAGGCAGACCAATTTTCTGTTTCAGTCATTCTCATTTTTTGTCTCTTCTGATTAGAAAGCAGCTGGCTCTTACCAGAGCCATTATATTGCTGGTTTACTGACTTCTTGTCTTCACTAATACTAATTGGTTTCCTTTTTATTATCCCTTTGCCTATCATTGCTCCCACCTCAGCTAGGCTCTTCCTGCTCCATCACATGTTCAACGTAAAAGAGACTGACTGGTCTGGTAAAAACTAAGGGGCAAGACAGCAGGAACTAAAGGGCAGGATCTTCTTGAGGTCAATGGTATGCTTATGAAATAGAAACATAATTTAGAAAGTTTGGTTTAGGTTATGAATTCTTATTTGCCTTCCCCACTCCAGTGGAAGTACTCATCCGCTTAGCTATGCTGGCTATACATCAAGTACACATATAGCCATGCTCTGAGGGAGCAGAACACCCTGGCCAAGTGGTAAAAATTACAAGTTTTTTTCCCAACCAAAATCCAATACAGATTGTGCTTACTGGGCAAAATTAACAAACTTCCTCTCACTTGGACTAGTGAATGACTCATCTGCTTCCCTCAGTGAGTGGGATCAGTTTAATGCATGGTTGCTACCCCGTAGCCTTTTCCAAGCTACAATAATTCAGTCACTGTCTTACCTCTTGATTCAAGTGTTTTGAGACTTACCCTGCTCATTGACAAGATTTTAATTAAGTCTTTTACCTTTGTTTCCTGATCTGCCTCTATTGCAAGAGACATTGCTGAGCACTCCGTAATGGGAAAAATACATCAGGGAAGCTCCTATTACTTTATGTGTAACAGCTGTGCATGAAAAGGTATACATTGCTCTGGCATGAAGGCTCTGTTAAGCAGTCACGTCCATGGGCTACTTAATAGTGACAACTAATTCTCCACGTGTAGTGCAAAAAGCTGTACACACACAGTCTTTTACCCTACACAAAACTGATGGAAGCAGCTCCTTACGCAGATTTCTGAGGTTTGGCCTTTGGTGAGGGATCCTTATACTCTATTCTCCATCTCTTCCTTTGTAGACTGTGCTCTGTCTTCCCTAATGACATAACACTAATCTGAATAGAAGCTACTGCTGTTAAATAATCCAATAGACAGAAAGTCAGATGATTACAATAAAAAGAATATGCACTTCTGCTGCCCATTCTGCCAGACCTATAGTGGTACCATAAGAGCCTTCCTATCCTGGGGAAAGGTGCTAATACGCATCTTCAGCCAACGACAGCAAGTGCAGTTTTCAAACCCTTCTATGGGCTTTTTGTAGGATGCTGCATTTGCTCTCACAAGCTTATTCTGCTCCAGCAAGAATAGCAGGTATATTTGGCTTCAGTTGTGGGAGGCGGGTATTATTTTTAGAAGTTACCTCATATAAGCTCCTTTTGATGGCTGGAGATTGTTTGGTGAAATCCTGGGTATGGCAATTAAGGAGATCTCTGATCTCAGCAAGCTTCCTAAGTCTCCAGGAAGAGAAGGAAGAAAAGTTTCTACTTCTAAGTCAGGTGTTTTGGTTTTTTTTTTTTTCAAGGACCCAAACCCACATGCACAGTCCTTTCATTCTTTTTGCTGCTGAAAGGTGGGATATTTTTCTGCAGTAACTGTCTCACAAATGAGGAGACATTAGGAAACCTGAAGACTTTCAGGTTTGAAATGAAGACCTCATTGCCTTATGCTGAAACCATTTTTCTCAGAAAATCCCACTCGAATCAAGGCTGCCTTTCTGAACTCAATACCTAACTGGAGAGAGAAAATTCTGTAAAGCAGTAGAGCCCAAGCTACTTTTCATGTCTCTGGCAATGGCAGCAAGTTTTAGAAAAGGCAAACCAAACCAGCAGTGTCCCTGCTTTCTCTGCATGGGAACAGATACAGTCAAACTGTGAAAGCGCTGGGCTTAACGTTAATGCTTTCAGTGCTGTGAAGTATCCATGCTTTCAAGGCAGAGCTCCTAGCTCCTCCTTTGGCTGCCAAAATGAGATGCCTGTGTAGCAGCAGCAATTTGAACAAGGTGACTTTGATGAGGTGACATTGGGTTGTATTTGAATCTTGAAGAGTCAAAGAACTTTGAATAATGTCAAATTCAACCTTACAGGAAGCTTTCTGTTTGAGTACTCGACTCTGCAGTTTGGAAGGAGCTAGGTAAATCACACAACATTTCAGGAAGAGTCAAGATCCAAGAAGGCCTGATTTGGTCAGCTACTCAAGAGTCCTGTGCCCTTACATGCTCTCAGTCACTTCAGGACAAAGGACTGGCTTTCCTCCCTACAGATAAAACCTATTTATTATAGGGTATTGTCTTTAGTTCCTAGAAAAAACTGAAGATTTTTACTGAACCTAGTAGCCAAGTTCTCACATGTTTGTATTTAAACCTTTCCCATATTACTCAGGAAGCTGAGATGAGGGGTGTCCTGTTGTCAGCATTGGCAACTTGCACATTTCTATCCTGTCAGGGGAAAAAAAGTTGTTTTGAGAGGAGAACTGAGAGGCCCTGAAAGAAGAACCGGGCTTTTAAAATCCTAGTTCACAATGATAACTTCATGGTACTAATCGCTTCAAATCAACAAAGGTTGTTCAGGGCATTTACCTAAGACACAACTTTTGTTTAAGGAATGAAACGAAACAGTCATGGAAATCAAAGCTTTATCATTTAAATAGTAGTCAAGTAGTCTAACCTGTGCTTTTTCCCCTCTGCACTCTCTTTGCTCAGGTTTTTATTCAGGCATTTTTGTCGCCAAAGAATATACCTGAGAGCTCACAGACCTGGGTTCCCTCGGGCCTCCCAGTTTGCTCTCTGTTCATCTTGCTCTCTGTGACTGACTCTGGGTTGGATCCAGCTGGATTCAAGATGTTGAGTGCTGTAGCTCCTTCTGTGAGGCTGCTTGGTACAGAGTCATGTTTAACTAACAGTTTTGCTAAGACAGGTATGTAGGAAAGGTGTAGCTGCAGTCATGCACCATTAGTGCGCTTCGAGGCATCTAACACTGATTGATCTCAGCAGGGTAAAATATGATGTGCTTTGTCAATTCTGAATATTTATGCATGGACTAAAGCAGTCATTTTCAAGATTTTTCCTTAATTTCCTCAGTAGTTCACATACAAATAAGAACCATGTACATGCAAGTCTGATTTTGTAGGATTTAGGAGCTTTTGTAAGGAAGATACTGGTTTCAAGATCTGACTAGAACCAGAAAAACTTTTGAAAAACAAACAAGGAAGGAAAACTTTAAATATAATGGTGTAGCAGTGTTTTAATTTGTATTGGATAAGAGAACATATATAGATAAAACTAATGAGAGTTTTACATGTGTGACAAGTATAGATGAAGACATTTAGTGTCTGAGACAGCACAATTAGAAAGGGAGGGCTGTCGGGTGTTGTCAAGCATCTCACATTGTGTTGATCCCCTACAATTTACTTCAGCAACGTGGTAGCAAAAGTTGGCTGAATATTGTTCTGAGTAAATGTAGAAAGGTCACCCTTACATCTGTGCAGGTTAAAACCAAGTTTATGAAAGCCTGTTACTGCATTTGCTGTCTGATACTGAGAGCGCAGGGGCAGTACTTTTAGAGGAACCACATTACAAATGGACATTACCTTTAAATCCATGATTACAGAATTCAGGAATTCTGGAGTAAAAACTTAGGGAAGATTGTGCCAGCTATGCTCCGATTTAGTAGTCTCCTTGGATCAGAGACTAATCCCCGAGTAAACCATTACTCAGAGCTAGTGTGGCTAGCAAAATTGGCCCACACTGAAAACCAGAGTCAGAACAGGCATGATGCTTCTTTTGCTTAGATTCTCCAAGCTGAAGATCTGGGAAGACAAGTGCATCAGTCTGTAGCAAATATAATACGGCTTGGGTGATTAAAACTGTCAAGTAATATTGCATATTGAATGGAGACTAGTTTGTCATTACCATGAGGATTAGAAAGTGTAATCTTCATTAAAACATCAGTGGATTTACTGCTGTTTGTCTTGGAACAAGATATTTGCTCAGAATTTTCTAGTAAGTAAATTTAACAAGTGCAGGGCAATTTAAGAGAGTGAATCTGAATACTGTCATAGCTTATTCTGCAGAAAGGATGTAGGAATGGTCCCTTATGTCTGACAAATGCACTGGATATAATTCTGTTGGCCTGGATCACCTGCAGTCACATGAATGTATTAATCACCATCACTTAAATTGTCTTCCTTTGGCTCAGGTGTAAGTGGTGACTCAGTGCTTTTGTGCTGTATAAGGTTCATATTTTCTGTCCTTAAATACATTATGTTTACAAAATTCTGTATTGCAGAACTCTGTAAGGCTTGAAATACATTTTGAGTAAGGCTTTCATCCGTCCCACAGAGGCTTTTAAACGTTATCCTTTTCTAACATGTGCTGTATTTCTGAGCTCAATAAGACCACTTTCATGCTTTGCGCATGATAAAAATTATTTTTTAAAAAATTGTAGTCTAATATTATTCTGATATGAATGCTGGTTAATATCCCACTGATATGCACTGAGAGAACGATCCAGAGGACAGTCTGTTTTTTTGATGTAATGGACCAAAGATCAAGGTGCAGCAGGTTAAAAAAGAATTGTTTAATTTTACCTTCTAGTAAATGCTGCTACTGATACAAAGATCAGCAGCATCCAAACCCCCTTGCTTTCTAACCTCGCCAAAATGGGAGGCTAGGTGCAGCTGGGTAAGGAGTCCAGTACAATAAAACTCAATAACAGCACTGTTACTAAGTAAGGCATTCTTTATTGCAGCACTGGGGTAGCACTGGGGATAGCTCCACTGTAAGTGCTTCCCCCAATCTGGCAAATTTTTAGAGATTATATATCATGAAGTTATACATATTCATAAGGTTTCCAAGAACTTATTCACATATACATGAGATTTCCCGGAACTCATGAACATATGCAAATCGCTGGTCCAAATGCACAGTCATCTTCCCTGGTGGTCTTCGGGTAGCCGTAGAGGTCTTCAGATGACAGCTTGTAGTCTTCTTCGCTGTGCCTGCTGATGGAACTTCACTTCTGTGCAAACTCATTTCTGGGACCAGTAGACCATATCCTGCAAGGCCGTTCTCTTCTCGTGTAACTTCCTTATCTCTGTGGTCCTGTGTATCCCTTCTCAGGACTGAGCTGTCTACCTTGAGATTATCCAGGTGTCCCCTTATCTCACTCCCACTACTTACCTTACAACTATCAGAGCCTCTTTTGTTCAACCAAGTATCTAAGGTATTTACAACACCTTCCTTAACCCTTTCACTACTTTTATGAACGTAAACTAAGCTGATTAGCAGGCCAAGTGTATAGGAGGAGTTCCTCCTCACATACTTGCAGTGAAATCAAAGGATTGGTATTGGCCATGATTGTGCCCCAAAGTTAAAGAAAACAGAAACAAAATAAAGCAATCACATGGTTTCTCAACCTCTTGAGTCCTGCGGGCTCTTCAGATTGACGTATGTTTTTCTAAGCGGTTTTTGAAGTAAAACACTGAACAGTCAGAGCCAAGAGGTGTGTATGGTGAACTTGCCATATTTTTGGAAAGTTTACTTTCTCCTTTTAAAAGTATGGTTTTCTCACAGAATTCTGTCTCCAGCTGTACATTTCTAACCTCCATGGATGAGACTGCATAGAGTTAACTGGTATAGGAGCAAGCCCTTAGCTTTATTTCCACCAAAATATAATCTCAGCCTGAAAACTTGATACCTTTTCTTTTTTTTTAATGTTACTGCCAGTCCATAATACTGAATCCAGGGTTTTATTAAGTTTCCGTGAATAGATTGCTGAAATTCATTTTGCTTTGTGATTATTAAAGAATTCCTTGTATTCCAGTTCTGTAATTCTTACTCACAGCAAGTAGCTGTTACTCAGAAAAATCATCCAATAAAACACAGCAAACCCCGATGATGGCAGGAGAGAAGCTTGGGCATAATGACAAGGGAGATCTAGGACCAGATTCAGTTATTAAGGTCTCTTCTATGGCTGTATGTTTGCATTTCAAACCTAGGGATTTTGATCAGGACAGCTTCCAAATTGTCCTGTCTGCAAAAACTTGAGAGTAGCTTCCTCTGATTTATCAAGCGTCATGTTGTTATACTGATAAGTGTAGGAGAGCTCCATATTCAGGCTGGATATTTGGTTTTAGTTCCTGCCTTGTACAGAATTTCCCCAGTGGTTCCTAAGCTTCCCATCATGTGGTTTTCCTTCCTCCCACCCCTACCTGACCCTGCTATAGATCTCAACTGTTGTTTTACCTTGTTGATGTTTTGTCTATATTTGCTTTAACCAGATGCCCCTCTTTGCATGCAGCACTGGGACTCATCCCCTCTCTCCTATCAACAATAATTAGCCTTGTAAGACTAATGGAAGAAATCGTGTCTAATTACCCTGTTGAAGGCCCAATTATGTTATTAACATTTGTGGGCTATAAGCTAATGATGAGGAGAGCCTCTCATTTGCATAGCATTAAGTTAATTGAGCTGGAAGCTATGGGGTGGATAGCAGTGATGATAGCAGGATTCTGTTACAGAATGGATAATGATGACCAGAGCAGGACAATTCACCTGACAGGTTTATTAATTAACGGCTATCTGATTACCTAAAAGAAATGGCAAGTGGCAGTCCTTCTGAAAGAAGCTGCGGTATTTTTTTAATGAAAGACGCTATATCGCTGCTGATATTCTGGGGTGATTGATGGTAATGGCAGTGTAAGCTTCCGTTTACTGGAAGCCTACACAAAAACCTGTTCGGAGTTCCTCCCTGCCCTTGCAAAAATGTGCTGTGAAGGTCTGATATTTCTGAAAATGCCAAAGTCTTAACATGGTGCATGAAGTGGGTCTGTGCCAGTGGATTTGTGTGGTTGTATGAACAGTATATTTTGAAAATCCTTAATTGTTGCATAACCTGGAAGCTTTGCCCTTGGAAAAACCAGAGGACTGGATTTTGTAAAAGGATTTTTTCATTATGGTGTTAGGCAGGATTCTATGTCGTATTAGGGAGAAAATAACTATAAACATTCAGCCTTTTACATTTTCCTGGTATGTACAAACTGCAAGCGAAGGTGAGTGCCCTTACCTTCAATTTATTTCTAGGTACAAACAGTTATGCAAAGTTGATAGGCCTTTTAAGGAACAGGAATCTTTTTTATTTACAACAGTTCTAAGAACAAAAATCCATCTTTTTCATTTTCATTAGATGTCAGGTTCTGTCTGGTTAATTCCAAACACATTGTAATTCACCACAGATTCAGACAGAGTCTTGTTTGAACTGTAGTATCTTTTAGATGAAAAAAAATCACTCTGTTTAAAAGTTGCCTGTGAAATCAATCCAAGACTGAATAACTTGCTATGCAATTACTCATCGTTAGAAGCCCACACCTCAGGTTCTGAGTGTCAAATATAGCTTCCAATCAGCAGATCCTTTTAGATTTTTTTCAGCTACATCGAAGAGCCTATTATTAAATCATGTGAACGCCGGACTATACCTAGTGACTAAGATCCCCAGTTCATCCTGGAACAACCTTTGACCAGACTTGTCCCAGGAAAAAAAAGAATACTACAAATTTTAACCTTTAACTTTTCGTCCATTCGAGTGGCCTGATGATTAGTGTTTCAATAGTAACAGTTTTGTGAAGAGTTGATACCTAAAGATAAAATGCAGTCACCATTATCTCGCTGTTGAAGAACTTAACATGCACAAAGTCTCCCTGTATTCTGCAACTGGCATTTGTTAGGTACGAAGGAGCAGGGAACATTGCCTTGATCTGATGTGGTAAAGAGGCCAAAATTTCAGTTGACTAGATATATACAGATATTCACAAATCACCACAGGCACTTTTGGTCAAAAGGAGAAGAGAAGAAAAATGAAAAATCAAAGATGATGGAAGTAATCTGGGAGAATAGCTCCTGGAGCCAGCCAACAGACTGATCTGTTAACTGGTTATAACTCACAGCTGCCAGCAAGAATAGAGTCCAATCAGTTATCACCAATTGAGGGCAAATCACCTGTGTAGCTGTGGACACCTGTGTGACATGGAGCAAGTGAGGGAGAAGTGTTTGTGTAACATTTCCAAGGAGCATCCTCCATCTCCTTCCAGCATGTGATGCTACAGAGCCTAATGTTCATAGCTGCATAGAAATTACCGGAAAAGGTTGTTCAGAAAACTAGCACAATGAATAAATGCCTTTCCTGGAATTTAAATTCTAGATCCTCCTGGTCCTCATTAGCTTTCTGTAATCACTAACCCACACAGTCAGTGTTGGATAGAAATACCTTTACTGTATAAATTAGTTTTTCTGTAAGGTGTTCTGTAGTTCACTACAGTGCCTTGCTGTATAAAATAGACAAAACGCAGCATCAAGCCAAGATCTGATAGATCAGGAATTATGTATTTAATTCAGTTCTGTATAGAGTGCTCATAAAAGCTTGATCATGATAGAGGGGCCAATAAACATTTGGGAACATAAATATTTCTGTAGGAAATGGCTTTGTGAAACATTTAGTTGTTGAGCAATAAGAAGAACAGAGAAAATCAGAAGAGTAGAAATCTCTAGGTACTAATCTGATGGGTTATATATGTTGCAATGATAATAATGTTGAGAGAGAATTTTTATGGGATCAGTAGCAACAAATACATTGAATCCTGCACTTTTTACTAATGTCTTCATCTTCCTGTGCTTGCCCCACTTGCTATCTCTGCTGCTTCAAAATTCAGCTTTAAACCTAGAAAAGCAGTGGATGAGACCTAGGGGTGCTGAGCTCTCCTGTGTTTGGATGCAGGGGTCTAAGTCCTCTGAATTTGCATGAGCTGAGTGTTTTGAGTAGGCAGGGCAAAGCCTTGCAGTCTCAAGCCATGATCAGATGTTCACTGGAGGAATGGATCAAAATGTTGGGAAGGCCAGGCAGCATCTGTGGTCAGGGATGGACTGCAAGAGGAAATAAAACTATGTGAGGATTCTGGGGGAAATGTTGCTCTCTCTTTCTCTTGTTTTTCTGGAACATCCATTACTTGAGTATTTAGAGGTGAGTCCAGCCAGACAACACAAGGAAATATATTTTAGGAAAGCACACATCAAAAAGTATTTAAAATGGGCAAACTGTAGAACAAAACATTCTGGCAAAACAGCTGGTGCTCTTGTCAGTCTGTAGGCTAGAAAATAAGAGGAGAACCTGTAAAAATAAGAACAACCTGGGAATAGCTAATCAGGTTAGAAGTGATGTTTTGGCTGCAAGGATTTTGAGGGCTGTGGAGAAAAATAGAATAAGATTAGAAAATGTTTGTCCATCCTGTATGACAGATGTGGGAGAAGATGTAATCATTTGTTACTTCTCTCTTTTTTCCTCTGAAAACAGCAGCAGCAATGAGCTGGCAGACACAGTGAAATGCAGTTAGCAAAAGTAATGGGAGTTGAAAGTTTGACCTTTTGTGATGGAAATTTGATATGAAAAAAGGGTCTTTTGATAATTTCTCTATCCAATCAGATATGGGAGATGTCTTGATCCCGTTTCCTCATTTGCATGCTGACTGATCTCATTTGAAAACCCAATCATTCAGAAATATTGGGACGTCAACAGAAATGTTACAAGCAAGGAGTTGTTTTATCTGAAAGGTCTGCAGGATGTCATCTCTTGTTTTTCACTGCAGTGGCCTGATCTCTTCTTCACGATTCCATGTTTTTATTGGCAGGATAAGTTGAACATATTGAAATGCAAATAGCCCTTTCCACATTGAACCAAAATATAGGTTTTTTTCTGTATGATTGATTGTATCCAGGGCACTTCAGAAGCAACAAAGAAAATACTTTCTGCAGTCTTTCTGATTTCTTGACATTGCCAAGTTCTGACGTTTCCTGTTAGCAATCGTTGGCAGAAAGATTCCCGGGCCTGCACCGAGCCTCTGCTTTTTCCCTGTGTAAGGCCCACACTGATGCAGCTCACTGCTTCTGGGGCCAGTGCGTGAGCTCGTTCAGTTTACCTACATGAGCACACACACACACGCTCTGTTGTGAACCCAGATGCTGAGTGTCCATACATGTATTTCATGGATTTTACCAAACCGCAGATGCATTAATCCAACAATGGTATAATTCAGAGCCTACCAAGATCACACATTTGCTTTTGACTGTGTGTATAACTGTCCAGATGATTATCTGCCTAGTCAGGTTTCAGATCGTAGGCACTGTCCACTTAGGTGAGTTTAGGATCAACCTTATCTCCCAGACAGTTTAACCTTTCTATTTTCTAGAACAGGCAATCCCATTTCCATTTTACTCAACCACACAGTGGGTTAACGGCAAGTTTTCCTGCTGTGTAACTGGGTCATTATCCCTTATTTTGGAGACTACCTATTAAACTAATATCTTAAACTAAAGTTTTACATTACTTAACCCAGAAGCTAGGGACAAACTAACAATATATAGTAGTTCTGAATAAAGGAAATTATTTTAAATCATTCTTTTTTTGGCACAATACCTTTTTCACATCAGGGCCGAGCTATATGAGAAATTTTTTTTCTTTAGTATCCCAAGATTATTTTTCTCCTGCCTGCTTCTCCATCTGGACAACCCCTAGCTGGCTAATCTGAGTGCTGTCCTGGGAAATGGGACATTCAGCTCCTTCTTTCTGAGGCTTCTTAAGCTTGCTCTGCTTTTTAGAAAAAAGTAAGTATTCACTGAATGTAAGCCTGTCTCCTGCCTCCCTGGTGAACACCTGCATTGGACTGCAAAGATATTCTGCTTTCCTGGTTTGATGTAATTCTTTATATAAAACAGAACAATTCCAACAGGAGGGCAGAGATGGATTTTCTTAGTTTAGTGTTGTAGTGCTGGGCTGGGAGATGGCTCATAACTGGAACGTCAAAGTGAAGCTGGCACGTTTTGAAGAGTTATGCTGAGCACCAGCTGCTGACTGTCCCTAACTAACAAAACCTTCCTTAAAACTGGTGTGGTTTTGCATAGAGTTTTGCTTCTGGCAGACCAGCACACCCTCTTGGGCTCACTGGAACAGGCAGATGTGGAGAGGGGATTTCATGCTCTGCGCCATAGGGTGGGGGCACAGGAGGAGGAGAGGCACATGCTGGGATGTCAATGAGGGCTCTCCGAAGGGTCTGCTTTCCAAACCCAAATCCTGGAAGGAACAGTGCAAGGAAAGGGATGAACCAGATTATAAGCTTTGCATAATAGGATATCTTGAAAGTCATTGAGTTGGTGTTTGTACAATACTTTGCAATGTAAAGCTCTAAATTAGACAGGAGGTCAGGTTTTGCCATGGTGTTCCTCAGGTGGGTGACAGTATACCTCGTTAGGAACCCACAGAAGTTTGCAGTCTTCATCCCTGAGCTACAGAAAGAGCATATTTACCCAGCTGGTTCTTTATTCAATAGATTTCAGGGTCTAACCACAAATTAGGGTACGTGCTTGTGATACTTATCTGATAGTACCTAATTTCTTCAGCAGTACATGTGCTTCCGTATATGGGTTGAGGATTTCATTGCTAGAAGAACGTGCCTGGTTTTGACTGAGGACAAGAGTAACTTGACTGATAGGCCTCCTCAAATCAAGAGAATCCATTTCATCAGATCCTGTGGCCTGTCAGCTGGGCGGGAGTGCTTTATAAAACAGCAGAAATGGTAAATTCCCCCATTCCTTGTGTAATAAACTGAAGCTGTTGGTATGACTAGCTAGCACGACTCAGCAGCTCTCTGAATTAGACATTGAGCATTCTCCCAGATGGGAAATCAACCTCCTTCATCATCTCTCATGTCTTTTAGAATATCGAACCATGTGAGTTAAAACACGATGTATTATTCTTGATAACCACAGCAATCTAGCTCCTCCCTGCTGGATTTTTTTAAATATACTTCCCTCTCCACCTTCTTCTTTTGCTCCTCAGTATTAAAAAAAAAAACCATGCAGCTTAGTATACCAATATTTTCTCTGTGGTGAAGTCAGCATAGAATATTAGTGTCCAAAAAGTTGTAAAACAAAAGACTATCATATGTTGCACCTTTTAATCATGTAATTGCTGAGTGACATTTAACTCTGAAGCTTTAAGTTACTCCTTTGTCAGCCAGCCTTCTCTTCTGCCCCCCCTCATTCCTCCCTCCTCCCAAAGCAACCTGCTTTTGCAGAGTAGTGCTTTAACTACACTGAAGTTTGGCTGGGCTTCTACATATTACAGCAGCAACACGAAAGCAAACAATTGAAGTATTTGAGAACAATGAAATATGTATGGCTATCTGTGACAGCCCTATAAAGCAGAGCAATTAGCCGCGTAATCTGAGAAAGCCAAAGCGACCGGCAGCCCACGGTTCCCTATTAGTTAAATGCTTTTTGTACGTCCTCATCCCATCAAATCAACTAACACTTCCTTTAATTGGTTCATGAATTATACAGCTTGGCTGCATTATAATTTAATCACCAGTAAACATTCCTGGGGCCCGCTGTAAAGTGTATAGCGCTCATTAATTCCTTAATTTCAGCAGATGGAAGGGGAGATCGGATGAACGGTGGCAGTACAGAGCGCCTTGGGCAATGGAAGAAGGAAAAAAAGGTGGGGGGCCGTTTAGATTTTTTAAGGGCTGTCAGAAACTCAATCTGTGAGCTGTCAGCAGCTTGGACCCGTTTCCCCCCCGCCTCCCCCTGCCTTCACCCCACCTACTGCTGCAAGTGACTGACGGATTCATATGGAGGCTTGTCAACCCGTCTTTAAACATCAAGCCAGTGGGTAAACCAAGCCCAATGTAAATTAATTCTTGTCTTACGGGCCCCCCTTTCTCTGTCCCCATGAATATTTCATGGCGGGCAGCATAAATATTAATTCTAATAGCTCTGCACAGTGGTTATTATTTCTGTTTTATGACAAATATTCATAAAATATTCAGGACCCTTTTTTAGAACATTTACACACTTGATTGTGAAATTTTCCAGCTTCCTGGGGACACAGTAAACATATTGGGGTTCTCTTGATGGACTTTTTTCTCTCTTAATTAATACTATGCCACATTAATATTTAATCAGATTTAGTTTTCTTTTCCCCAGAAGTGAACCCTATTACATTTGAGGATTTATTTGACAGTATTTAAACAGGGAATTTTTATTCCCTATTATGAAATTGGTTTCCTTTGACACACATATAAAATGACACATTATAATCCATTCTTTTATTCCCTCCCCTTGCCCTCAAATCATACACTTTTTTGGTGTTAGTTATTCTATTTATTTTACTTTACATACCAAATATCCTACCACCACCACAAGTTAGCGTTTAAATTATGGGAGTGGGGGGAGTTTAATGTAATAATTTATAGGGACACTTAAGATTAAACATAATTTACTATAAATTTGATTCTGTTTATTTAATAAGAAAGAGGAGTATAGGTTTCCTTGTTAGGAGCAGGAGGTGCTAGAGAAAAACTCCAGACAGGTAGCAAAGGCATCAGTACTGATATGAGTTTGCTCGTGCTTAACCCTGGGGTTCTTGCTCCACTCAAGATTTGCTTTGCAGAATCTAATTATTGCAGGGGAGGGGTGCAAGCATCTAAGGAAACATGACTGCATTTGGGGAAGCGAGTTCAGGTTCCTGACCTCAGGCCTCCAGGGCTGCAGAGGCTTTCGATTATCTGAGGCTTGAGTTTGATTAACCTTGCGGATAGTGGAAATTGTGCCAGCCACATTACTCTAAAGCGGTGCTGGCTGCCATCTTATTCTGTGATTCATAAAGCACCGCTGGAATGAACTCCAGGGGGAATGCAAAGATGCTAGAATAACAGCTGAGAGTAAGAAAGAGGGAAAGAATAAAAATGAGGGGAGAAATGTAAAGCAGTTTTGAATGGAGGTACTAATGCATCCCAGCCACTTATTACGTATGGAAAGAGTTAATACTGCCTTTTCAAAAGAAGCTTTAAAAATGCATTGAAGCCCCTAGTATGAAAACATTTGCTCTGTGTATGTGTGCCTTTCGCTGTGCTTATGTAACGTTTACACAGCCGGTAGTTCTTCAGACCACTGTCACGTGGAATGGCTCTCACTGCCAAAAGGCCTGGGGTTCTTCACTGGTGTAAATCTGCATGATGCCAGTGCAGCCACTTTGCTTTTTCCCAGCTCAAGATCCAGCCCATTGTTCTATCAAACAGATGGGCAGTGCTACCCGGCAGGGCTGCGCCTGCTCCCCCTGCGTAAACTGGTGTGGCACCCACTGGGATGCTGCTGGGATACCAGGCTGGTGGGGTGTGATGTGAGAGGGACCCTGCCACCTTGGCTGTTGGAGGCTGAGCACATCTAACTAGCAGGTGGAAAACTAACGGAGTCATTACTCTGCACTGCTGGTGAAGGGAAGGAACATCTGCAGCTACGAAGGATGTTGTTCATCTCGCTCCCCTGGCCAGAAGCCATGTCCTGGGAATAGTGCCCCACTTAGCTGCCTTTTGTAGTTACTCGACAGAAATGCATCCATTTGAAAAGAAAGATCCAGCGTCTGGAAATAGTTTGTTGTCACGTGAATTGCTACAGGAGCTCAATAGGCAAAACATTTGTGATGATTAACCTGTGTTTTACTGTTTATGCAATGTATTTTCCCTTATGGTCAAAACCTAGAGGGTGAAATTACTTCCCAAAATAGATTCAAGCATCTTTCATCAGAAGATATCCCAGAATTTGAAAGACATTGGTGATAAAAAGCTCTTAACAGCTCCTTCCATAAATAAGAGATAAGGATCATTTCATTCATTGCAGAGACATGCAGAAAGAGTATTTAGGATAGGATGTAAACGAAGATCCATGTCCAGTCTCTGTAGCACAGCCTCAGAAGATCCTTCATAGTCTCTTTACCCATGGGCAACATACCTGCATTGAGAGAAACCTGAGCAAGACTGGGGGAAAGGTAAATGGGATCTATGTAACCAGTTAATTTTTAAGAGGGAATTTGGGGATGCAGAGTGTAATTATGGAAAGACAATGTGCTCAGGATCCTGTGGCTGGGCCCTTAGTGCTTGAGAAGAGGCTTAGCCAAGGTTTCAGGTTCAAGGTGTCTGTAAGCTACAGGAAAAGGAGCATTCTTTAGGGGAACTGATTGATCCAAGTCGGGTGTCTCTGGCTAAAAAGTCAATAAAGATGAGATGACCTGGGTTTTATCTGGGATTAGTCACTTGGATTCAAATCTGAACTTCCTTGTACCTGTCAGCTTGAACCACTAACTTGATTTGCCATATTATTGTGATAATTCAATGGTGCTACCCAAGAAAAAGACCTTTTTGCAATGCAGATTTTTCTTGTGTCATGGCCAAGCCTGCCGTCCCGCCCCTGGCTGGCTTGTGGTCTCTGTGTGATCCAAAAGTTTGTACAGTTTTATGCATTTTTGGAAACTTTTAAAACAAAACACGTAGTCAAATTTAACAGTGGGTCTTACAGTTTAGCCAAATTCAGGAGAGTTACTTGAGTCAGTACTTGTCTCTGTGCCAGTTCTGTCCGTAATGCCCCCCAAGGCTTTTCCATCCTTTTGTGAGAAATGTGGTATTTCCTTCTCCGCCTGCTTTGGCTCTGTTTTATGAACCAAAGGGAGGAGCTTGCCTTTGTGCCAGTGATCACACAAGGATTGTACCTGTGGTAGCCTTTTAGAGAGCTACTGCATCCACACACTTCAACAGCCTCATCTCTTTTTTTCAGCTTTATATCTCAATTACAAAAATGGTAGCCATTGCCTTGCCAGAACTAAGTCCTCCAGGAGAGTTATTTTCCATGGGGAATTGTGCCATAGCATCAGATAGCACTGTGCTGATATCTCCATATTGAGTAAGATGTACTGTGTCTTATGACAGGCTCAGTTTGCTAACCTTGAATTTGACATTTTTTATTTGTCTGCCTGGAAAGGAGGGTAACTTTCTGTCCTTTCCTCTTCTTCCTCTCTCTGTCTTGCTCTCTCTTTCCCGTTCTCTTTTGCTCTGATTGAACTGGGGTTCTGTCAAAGCCCTGCCAGCAAAGTTTGCTGCAACTTTGAGATCACACAGGCATCTTGATTTTCACTTTTTTTTTTTTTTTTTAAAGCAGACTGATGTGGTACGTTGTAAACTGCCAGGAGCACTTGCTAATTTAGTAGTTAATGACAGTCACAGAGAGTGTTTTTCTTGCCCCTGGAGAGGTTTTAGACACAGCTGGGGTAGATTTGCCACTATCAATTATGCACAATTTTAAACAAGAATTGGCCAGCAGGGGCCTCTTTTTTTTGCAGAGTGCAGAGCATGAAGAATGGGAATATGGCAGCTGGTACCTGCCTACGAGGGAGAAGATATATAGGAGTCAAGAAAATAAGGGAAAGATTAATAGCTTACTATTTTTAAAGTTGCAGTTTCCACTCAAAAGTTTAAATGCTGCATTAAAAGTGGCCCAGTGTCATTTGGTGGTGTACTTTTTTTCTGATTCAAGAATCCTAACTTTATTGCGAGGTTTGATCTGGCCCTGGTATAGCCACAAGCAAATCAGTAGTCTTGGTTTTTAAAAGCCAGATAAGGAGTCAGGATTCTGTCTCCGATACGTGTTGCATTGTCTTTTCATCGTTAAATGAAAACAAGGTATGAATTCAATTAGATTTAATGGTATAGGTCAAATTTCACAGAAATAATTCTACAAAAAGGACTTGGCTTTGGGCTCCCCTTCACCAGTGTCAATCCAGAGCAACTCCAGGTAATGGGAAATGCCAAGGATGAGAATCTGACCTAAGTAAATAGCTCAGGTCTAGAGCAGTCAACATTTGGACCCATCTAGATCAGCCCCATGACACAGCTGTGTTTAAATTACAAGACCAAAACCAGTGGAAGGCTGTGGCTTACAGACAGAGCTTTAGTTCTCCCGAGATGTGAAGGCAGCTGGCAAGGCAGTGGAGCCATCCTGGAAGGTGACTGTCAGTATGCAGGAGGATGTCCCTTAATCCGTAGCTCAGGGATACCAGAATTCAGGCACACAGTACTTGCTTGTCTTGTAGCAACACTCATCATTTTTCCATTATAGATGCTTTAAGTTGCTGACATTATGTCCGCAAAACAGGAAAACTACCACTGAAAAAAATTCTCCTGAGGACAACTCTGAGCACTGTCAATTGTTAATAACTTGGATCAACTAGGTTGGTTGCCATCTGGAACAAATGTAGTTCAGGATTAGTTGAAGGCTGGTGTGTAGGTCAAAAAGCCTTTCTTGACTTTGTGGTTGTGACACATTTTTCCAAAAAACCTGCCTCACGATCAGGTGTGAAATAAGACTTCTCCCACCCATACTTGTACCTTCTCCTCTCTCCGTTTGCAAAGGGAAGCCTCAGGATACCGTGGTGACCACTAGGATCTTAGACAATGCTGCCTGAATAGTCAGAAGCCAGAAGCAATTGGAATACACTTTTGGAATGCCAGATGGCTGGTAGGAAAACAACATTAAATTCCAGCTGTTAGAGGCCTTATATATTTCATCGTCGTCCAAAGGCAACTAGTTCTCATTTGACTAGGTACACAGTGAAGGTGTCATCAGCATTATTAATTTGTTGGAATTTAATCTCTCTAATGTATCTGAAAGCTGTAATAGATTAGATAAGTGATGTCAAGTACAGTGAGAAAGAGACAGGATTCTGACATAAGATTTTTTTTTCCCTTTTAATATTTGTGTTCACAGATTTATTATCTGTGAAAGCTAGGGGATGGGACTAGACCTTCTCTCACATCCCTCTCCTGGGAGAGACAACAAAAAGGAGAGGACAGAGTTTTGCTTATGAATCACTTGGCTTCAGTCCTGCATCTAGCAGCAGTGTTGCCACTCCGTGGTAGTTAGGGAGGCATTTGTCCTCAGAGACCTGGGCTGAGGGGCTCTGCTGAGTTACACCCCACAGAGCACCGATTTTTAACCAGATGCCAATGATCTGTGGTTGCCACTGGGTAGATGCTGATCCCGCGATGTGGGAGTGGGGATTCTTGGTGCAGCTCTGCCCAGCCCTCTCTGGTGCGCATCTCGCGTTGCTGCTGATTGACATAATTCACCTGTTGCAGAGCTGAACAGCTTGCCAACTCTGAAAGAGAAGCTGCACTAGATGCTAATCTAGCAGTATAATGTAGTATACTTTGATATGAGGCTGTGTTTCCTCGCCTCCCTGTCTACCAATTCTGATGACATCTGTTTCCTATTTCCCCTTGATAGAAGTTGTGACACATTACAACATACAAAGCCTGGCTGATTCCTAAAGCGAGCTTTACAGAGAATGCATTTATGTGAAAAAAATTACACTTGGTATGTGGAAGGGGCCAAGCTCTGCTTGGAGATGAATCCAGTATTTGTAGGGAGTTGTTCCAGCTACTGCCGTCAATGCTGGATCAAGGTCGTGGATGCAGCTCTCTATCTTAATGAGGATTTCCAAGAGAAATCCAACAGACATGTTACCTGGACAGCTGGAGGGTCAGGTTTGTTATGCGACCAGAATCATAGTAGCCTGAGAGAGGGACACAGGCAAAATGTTGCTCAGAAATACCTTGAGGAGCTGGAGGGGACGTAGCATATAGCCAAGGCTAACGCTTCACAGAGTGCATACATGTAAATAGGCTTTACTCATGTGAGTAAGCCTCCTGGGGCTGCATAATAGACTGTGTGTGGTATGTGTCTCCTTCAAAATGATAATAAAGCTTTCTAATTGGAAGTATTTTAAGTCGAGACGGTAGTTCTGACAGTGTTTTTCCCCTTCATCTTTTTTTCCTGCTTCTGAACAATTTTAAACTGACAGCCCTGGGGAGTGTTGTTTTCTCTGATCTATAGGAGAAGTATGGTATGGCAGGGTAAGGCATCCCACCTTCCACTGGAAGGACCATTGGATTAGGAGTTTGGGCTGTTGTACAGTATATTCTGTGTGTGCCATTATACAATGCATGTGGGGGGAAAAAATCCGTATTAGCACAGATGTCTATACTTTCCCACATCTTCCCCCTACACTCTTCTTTAATGGTGACACCAGGCTGGATAATAAGAAGCATCTTGTATAAAAAAGAAGGGAATCTCAGACAAGGCTTTCAGAGTTCATTTTGTTGGCAGCTTTTTAAGTGGAGTTTTTAGGCTCTTCTGTTTCAAATACCACAATACTTTTTGTGTTAGTAACTATGAATTACGACAAGCTTTCTTGATATGCCAGGTTATAATCCTTTAGTGGTTTTGTTTATTTCAGAATATAATAGGAAACCGTATCAATTATCATGACTGTATAAATGTTGTTCCTCTCTACTAGAATATTCATCTTGAGACATATCATCAGATGTTACCTGTTCTGACAATCACGTTTTTGTGCCACTGTTGGGCAACAGAAACAAAGAAAAACAAAATGTTAAGAGTGTAAGGGATAAAAGAGTGTTGAAACTGTTGTTCTTTCCTGTCTTTGGAATCTCCAAGATCTTGAATGTTTTATTCCTGGCTGTTATTTTGTTACCACAGTGTGAATAGAAGTCATTATCTGTAAACATTTGAAAAGAGAGATGATTTTCATAACTTTAAATCCTACAAAGGATTCTAGTAATCTGCTATGTGCATGCCAAGGTAAAGCTCAGCCTTTCATCTGGTCTGATCCCACCCAGTCAGGGTAAAATGTTCCTTTGGTGAATGTCTGAAGCATACAGTATCTTCTGTGAGAGGCAGACACAAACGAAAATAGGAAGCCTGGCCTTGAAGGCAGCAGCAGGAGAAGGTGTGTTATAAAGAAAGATGTATTTACAGTCTTCAGGCTGTGCTTGGTTGGTAAAAGTTTATTTTCATAAGTTTTCAAAGGAAGCCTTATTTTTTATTTTGTTCTGAATTAATAATTGAATGTAATCTCTCTCCGGATCTGCTTTAGTCTCCAATAGCAGGGGGACAGAGGATGCAGGATCTGCTCATTCTCAGCAGTTTGTTGAGAATTTTCTGCTGAAGAGCTTTTCAACTAGAATATAAAATTAACAGCACCATTATAATGAACCAAAATGCCAAGGAGGAATCAACGTGAGATGGACACAACAATTTATAGGCAACAGTGTAATGTGACTGGGGTCAATAGCGTTGTGTATTTTTTTCTGGGACTGCATCCTTGATTCAAATCAGGGCTTTTGTGTAACCTGTGTGAAATGCGTTAGCAAGTCCCACTCCATCCTTCATAGCATGGAACCCACACCACTGACACTGGGCGTCTGACCTTTTAAGATGCTGAGCAACTATGTCTTGTTCAGACTCAATGAGAATTGCAGATTTTTATCTTAAAATCAAACATTAGTATTTCCTCTTTAGCAGTCTCAACAGCAAGGCTGATTGCCGAGTGGGGTATGCTGTACTGAGCTGCCTTCCAAGCCCTGGCGCTGTTCTCTGCAGGTCAATGCTAACGGAAGGGACAGGGAATTGTCAGCATCATAACACAGCGCGTATTGAGTCTTATTAGCCATTCTGCTTTTGAGGACACAAGACAGGAGCAGGGGACAGGAGGACTCACACTGTGGGGCTGTGTGGGGTGGCATGGGCAAAAGAGGTGGCAGTGGACTAAAACAGCAAGAGGAAAATCCCTTTTGTGGGCACTGAGTTGTGCAGTGCTGTTATTAGGGAAGAACACATATAATCCTGGCAGACAAGCTCTTTTTCTGTCCTTGACATGAACAGTACCACCAATTTTTTATTTACCTTTCGCAGCATGCCATTGTGATTGTGTTTGCTAGTTGGGTTGGGAAGCTGGATCCAGAGGAAGTTCAGAGGTAACTGCTGGATTGTGAGCAAGCTATGACAGACCCTGAGATAGGCTCCAGCTGTAATCCAGTCACTGGTGCCCATGCTGGATTGTCTGTCAAGCCCTGTCAGTGCACACAGCACCACACGGCACTGCGTGTCAAAGAGCTTCTGCCTTGATAAGCTGGAGCCTAAACAACACGTGAGGAGGAGAACCAGAGCGCAGAGGTCCTGTGCATATGCAAGTGCTTTTTGATGCTGCGGTTTTGAGTGGTACTGTCACTTCCCCGTTTGTGTGCGCCGTTTGTTTGGGTAAGGATTAACTTATACTCTGAAGGTCACAAGTGATGTTCTCAGGATGTTAACACAATTATTATGTTCTCCATAGGGTGTTTTTCTTTAATCTCCCCTATGAATCTATCATGGAACGACTGTCTCAACGGAGGACTGATCCTGTCACTGGGGAAAGGTTAGCACTCAAGTTGGATGTTTAACGATTTTCAAGACTGCCAGTGAAATGAAAGCACCAAACAGACTTGATAGAAATCTAAGGAAACTCAGGAACGTTGTACTCTTGCTTAGGGATTCCTTAAAAGAAAAGTTAAAACTTCCATAGCTACTTGAGCACCAACCCACCACCTGCTGCAAGCTCCTGTTTGCAGAATAGGACATTTTAAAATCTTGGAGCCTGAAATCTACAGCAGCAAGTAGCTCAGGTCTAACATTTTAATGGTAACTAAATGGTTTGGTAAAATAAGGCTGAGGGAAGATGTCTGAAACCTAGCCTAAATGCAGATGGTTTTCAGACGTTCCCATGGGAATTTTGAAGGCTTCCCAGCCAGGGAAAATGGAAAACTTGATGCGTTTTACTTCCCCCAGCTCCTGTAATGGTTGTGTCTGCTGTGAGATATTAATATATTTCCTGCTCAGTAGAGCAAACTCATTTGAGTCACTGAGTCCCTGTAAGATTGGGTTCTGAAATGTGGCAGTTCATCTCACTGGCAGTCACATCACCCTGTTTCACCCACAGCCTTCAGGCTTACTGTCTTCTCCACCCTTGTTTTTCGGGGAACAAGTAACAATGTACTATCTTCCTAAATACCTGCTGAAATTGGCGTGCATTTGCAACTTCACTTATGCTCTGTTTTATGATTCCCCACACTTAAGTTTTAAACCACTGGTTTACTTTTCTAATGGTTAAATACATCCTATTGAATCAAAGACAAATGCTGAACCGTCAAAGGTTAAAGTCATAAATACTGGATTTGTCCTAAAGTGATACCTGATTATTCAAACATCTCACTTGAGGTGCAACATTAACTTGTGACAACAGTGATTTGCTGTAACTGTTCTCTTTGTTGCAGTAATAAGTGATGCAGTTGTTCGGAAGAACAGAACAGTATGAAGCAAATCATTCACACATCTTTGCATTTCTTATCATTAGGATTAGCCTGTTCAGTATCTGCTCCAGTTAACACGCTTCCTTCTTCCAAACTCTGTGGTTTATTCCTTCCAAATTCATTGTGAATTGAATTGGTTTGGATGCTGTATCTAATCCTCGGCATTATGTTAAACCTGCACCGCTGGCTGCAGCAGTGAGGAGGGCGGCCTTCAGCTGTGCTCTAATTCTGACGTGGGATGAACTCTGTCCACATCATTGTACCAACAGGAGCTGTAATGCAGTTCTGTGCAGAGACACAGGCTCTGCTTCTCTCCTCAGTTTCCATCTGTCCCAACAGTTTCAGAAAATTTGGCTGTATGGGAAGAGGGGTTAACTGGTTTCTTACTAGGGCGCAGGAGACATTTACTCAGAAGTAGAATTACCATGGCAGAAAATTGAAATTGATGTTTGCAAAAGAGCAGTAACAGTATTAATCCTATTTGTAGTGGCTTATCAAGAGGACACATACCTGTCTTTCAAGCTCAAGCTTGTGGTGATTTGGAGACTGTGCTGGGTGAGGGCTGTGCTTCTGCTGCCCTTCTGCTGTTTGCTGGAAGCACTCGGCCACATGCTTGCTAATAGGAAATACTTTCAGAATGTAATATGGGTGATCCCAGCCCTGTTGCTGCACTGTTGAATCTTGGCAGGAACATCCCCACTGTCTGAGAGCCTTAGAGACATTTTAATTTACAGGTCTTTCAGCAATGCCTGGACACAGGGTTATGTCTGGGCTCACTGATTCAACACACAAAGCACTGAACATTTGGCAGTTTTTTCCTAATATGCAGCATCAGCATAACAGTAAACCACAGCAAAGGTTTTTAACGGATGCTGAGGTTTCAGGTTAGGATTTTTTAGATGCAAGTGAACAAGTAAAGCGTGTTACCTTGGGACTGGATCTGGAACAGACCTGGAAATGCTTCTGAACCCAGAGCGTTGGGCACATAATAGGGATTTCTCCACACCTGTGTGAAGTATATAAACACTAGCAGCACTCTCTCTGTGTCACCTCAAGAGAAACTCTTGGCTTTTGAGTCTCCAGGATTCTTGAGAGCTGGAATGACATGTTACGTGCCCTGAAATTTGCAATCATTGTTTTAAACCCCCAACCCAGAGCAGAAAAAGGCACTTGCAAGGAACTGTGATAAGCAAAACCATGGAGTATCTTAGGAAATGTCTGCTGCGTCCTCAGCTTGAGCTGCAGCAATGGCATTTGTATCTCATCTCCAGGTACCACACTACGTTCAGACCAGCACCCACACCAGAGATCCAAGCCCGTCTCAGGCAGAACCCTAGAGACAAGGAAGAAAATATCAAGAAGCGTGTGGAGACCTATTACAGGAATGTCAAGGAACTGGAGAAGTTCTATGAAGATGCCTTTTACGTTAATGCTGACCAAGACCCTCACGTTGTCTTTGAGTTTATAGAAAGCTGTATCATTACGCCCCTTCCATGCAAAAAATTAAAAAGCTTATAATTAATAAGGATGTTCTCTGGAACAGCTGATTTTGAATTTTTCCCTGTAACATTTGCAGTCTGGTCACTGAAGTGGCAAGTTACCACCAGTGAAGAGGAAGTCAGCCAAGCTGTGTTAAATTTGAAGCTCACCAAGGCCGAGTGAAGTACAGAGAGTAAGAAATTGTGCTATAGGGGAAATGTTTTTGGCTTTTGTTTTGTGATGCAAGGTACGAAGCACTGTGGCTAGGGAAGTTCCTGTGTTTAATTCAGTGTCTTTTTCTGATTCTGTGATCCAGTGAATAGTAGTTTTGCCTTAACTGTGTAACGGCTATGAAGCCAATTTGGAGTATTAAAGCTATTAGATGTGTTTGTGTCTTAATTCACCTGATGCTTTCCACAAAACTACACAGGCACTACCTGCCTACCGCACTGTCACACTCATTGCAAGCAAACACAAAAGCAAATAGGAAAACAAAGCTTGCAGCTCTGCAGGGCACATTCCCCAAAGACAGCTGCAGTGTTTTGAGGCCAGGGTGCAGAGGTTTTTGCTCCCTTGTTAACTCAGATTGCTTAAAAAGTTCTGACAAAACACTTGTCCCTGTCACCCTGTTCTGCAGTCCAACCCTATGGATGGGCAGAAAAACTCAAAAAAACTGAAAAAAATACCCAGAGCCATAGAAAACTGGTTACAGGTTCATCACTTTCAGAACCCAATCAAGGACATAACGAGCTGCAGGAGCAGATAGGTTACTAAATTCTGTTTTCTGTGGCTGCCCTGACTGAGCTGTGGCTAGGCAGGTTGGTGCCTGGATTTTCTTTTTGCTTCGGCTGGATTTGGCAGCAGTAAATGCTCAGGTGAGTCTTTCTTAACTGGAAAATCTGTGATGAAAACCACAGCACTCTGTTAGCTCAGTCTCTGGCTGTGGAAATGCTCATCCTTAATGTTTCTAAGAAAGGGGCGTGATTTGTTGTGATTCAGAGGAGCGCTGAATTTGATGCCTCTATTATGTCTCCTTCTACTTCTCCCTTGCGTATGTGTGAATTCCCCTTGACCAGGGGCTGGGGAGGAGCTTCATGCTTTCTCCTGGAAGCCTCTGTAGCTGGGATGATGCAGGAGGCACGTGCCTTCTCCTTTCGGAGAGGACAGGCCTCCAGAAGCCTTTTGGGTTTGGAGGACTTCTCCAGTCCTGTTGCTGTAGATAAGTTTGGGTCTTTGTTGCTGGCTTTGGTTGTGTGTCCCCAGGTCTTCAGGGAGTGCTGTAGAGATGTCCGTGCCAAATTGCCTCCTCGCACCTGTTGAGTAAATTCAAGTGGGGAGCCCCTGGTTATCCAGGTGGCTACGGGGATGTTGTATTATGTTGGGAGAGTTTAAGGTCGGAATTGTCAGTAGCTTTGGGGGGGTTTGGTAAAGGGGAATTAGACTTTACAGCCTTGAGGGCACCTTTAAAAACCTCAGTATCTTTGAAATCTAAGAAAGCCAAATTCTCTGGCAGCAGGCAAGCGAGCCGAGTCCTCTGTGCCTCTTGTGCCAAGGAATTCTGGCTTGCAGCACCGGGCTGAGGTAGAGGCTGCTCCCACGACGCAGGGCCCAGACACAAACCCTCGCGTAAAGCTGGGCAAGGGCATTTATAACCGTCCTACCTGTTACAAATGTGCTGTTTGGTAACCTACTTGGGCAGCTGTTTTTTATGCTATTGCTAGAAAGATAGGCTGTAGCATTCGTGCATAATTGGGAGCCCTTCTATTAATAATACATGGGAAGCTCATCTTGCTAATATCACCTTCATCTGAGTGTTCCTACTAAATATTTTGATAGATGAAATGGGTAGAGAGTTTATTTAAATACTGTTTGTACTGCAGCTAGGGTACAAAAGGAACAGTGCATCTTTAATTAGACAGGTACATCTGCTTAATTAATTTAGCTGTAAAGCCCTTTTTCCTCTTCATTCTTTCATCTATATGCGGACGCTATATTAGTTCCGCTCTGCTGGTTCCATAGAAACTGAGAAAAAGAGCTCGTCTCATTGAGATGCACTTGGCATGTCTGGGTACGGAGTCTCAGGTCAATGGTCAACCCCCAAGGGTTTGCAGCAGGCCTGAAGTGCAGAACGTAAGGGTTAGCAGAACATGCTAATACTCGTGTAGAACTCTCCCTCAGAAACAACTAAAACAATTGACACTCATTTAATTACTGTAAACGAAACAGCCCCTGCATCACTTTGCATAGTAAAGCCTGTTAATACCAAAAAGGTTCAGTGGGTGGAAGGAGGAATTAGGCTTTTATAATTGGAATGCAACACTTGAAAACCAATTTGGTAACTACGCTTGATTTTATTAGCATCTTATTCTGGCAAAACAAATGTTGAGCAATGAGAAAAACAAGGTAAAGAGGAGGTGGTAAGAACGCAGCAGGGACTGGACGTTACTTATTGTACAGCTTGCCCAGTTCCGAAATGGACATCCTTCATCACTCCGCTTCCCGAAGACGCTTTGTGGAGAGGGCTGCTTGGAGGTTGTGCTATACCCTATATATTATGCTGTTAATTACGTAGTTCAGTGACAAGATGAGTGTGTCCAACTGTTCCACAAACTTTTGTGTCCACTTGCTCCAAAGAATGGATCCCTTGGCACGCTGTGAGGGAAGGATGCGTGAGCACCCCAGGCAGGAGACCCAGCCCTCCTGCACCACCTCTGCAGTGACCCCCTGCAGCTCTGGCAGGTTTTCCCTGCCGCCTCCTTTGGTTTCTCGGCTTTCCCTGAGGGGCATGCGTGCCGCTCGGTGCGGTGCCAGCGCAGAGCCCTCGGGCGTAGCCGGTGGTGCCACCGTCCGCTCGCAAGGTGCTGGAGCTGCGGGGCTGTAGCAATGGAAGCGCCAGCCACGCACATCTGCAGGTCCGTCCAGTTTGGTTTGGAGCAAAGGCAGCTTGGCAGGGGCCAGCGCCCCCAGTCCTGCTTCCCAGAGCAGCCCAGTTGATCTTAAGTAGGAGCAAACTGTGGTTCTGACCCTGTCACCGTCCGTCTGTGTCGCAGCTGCCAAAACTGAACCTGGAAGGTGCCTCTTGTCCTACACGGCGCACACAGCAAACTGCCTATTCCCCTCTGCGAGCAGGTGCTCCCAGGCCGTTCTCATCTATGTGCGACAAGAATTGTTTGACTCTACGGAAGAAAAGAAAAGGTGTTGTCAGGCCCCTCCCGTTGAAGAAAGTCGGTGCTTTAGGATTGTTTTCTGGAGCTGGAGGGGTGCAGCGCGGCGGTTCGTGAGGCTGGGGAAAAGAGGGGCTGAACCACCCCCGGCGAGAAGGGCATGGTGGTGTGGCTGAAGGGCACGATCAGGCTCAGGGTTCTCGCCCGGGCTTTGTCACTCGTGTTCTGTGACAGCGGCCGCAGGAAGACTGTTATTATCAAGTTGTTTTTTTAAGTGTGAAGTCTTACATTGAAGGGCTGGGTAGTTAAGCACGCTGCTTTTTCTTGCCAGTCTCAGCTCGCGGCACCCCCTGTCCCTCCCAGGAATTCAGTCCCTTAAAATACAGATGTTACAAACAAGGATTTTATTTATTTATTTTGAATAAAAAAAGGAGCAGGATTACAATGCTACCGTCGCAGTATACAAAACATCCATCCAGGTTTGCTTCACGTTTACAAAATGTGCCATATAGACAGCATCAATATTCACAGCAACTTTGTCAGATCCTCCCATGAACTAAGTCTCAAAGGAAAAATCCAGAAACTAAAGAATAAAACTAAACTTTGCTTTTTGTTCAGCCTGGGAACGGCACGGTTGGCCTGATACGACACTCCAGAACGGAATTAAAGTAGTACAGAGAGATCAACTAGATTCGTGGAGCAATTAAACTCTCCTCTGAACACTTCCATTTGGACGGCTCTTGGGTTTTCCCTTTCCAGGGCTGGCCTCCGAGCTCCACGTTAAATAACACCGCGGGGCTGGCACAGCCCTGTAACTCCTGCTGGAGGCTCTCGGCAGCGTGCGAGTCCTCCTGGGACAAAGGTCCTCCCAGCAGTCACATTTGGGTCGGTTCAGCCGCAGCCTAGGACAGCACAGGGAATTACTCCACTGTAGTTAATGCTACTAAATACCCTGTGTGCCGACTGCATTGCGGCAATGAGGACTGTCACCCGCGCGGGCAGCTGTGGCACTCCCGAGGGTGCCACCCGGATTATGGCGGGGCAGCAGTGCCCCAGGTCTTTTGAACAAAGGGTGCTAAAAACGGAGTTAGCATTGAAAATAGCGACAGAGTAAGAAAATTCCAGCTGGCACCAAGGGTCTGGGAACGTCTCCAGTGTAAAGTATGAGTTAGAACAGAATACAGCCAAAGATTAGCACAGACAGATTAAAGTGAGAGTATGTACACAAGGCCCTCCTCTGTCAGAAGTGAAAACTAAAGCTCTGTGAGCACTGCGGTACATTCATAGTAACCTCTGTGAGCTGTAGAAAACTATCCTGGATTAAGAACTTCCCTGAGAAGGCTCAGCTCCATCTTGTTAAGATTCCCGCACGCTGTAGAGGCAGGACATGGCTCCAGCTGAACAGAGCCAAGCTCGACTTGTCCTTGTTTACCCAGGTGGAGGGGAACAGAAGCAGCTTTCCAAGCAGGTGGTGCAAGGGAGCTGTAAGCTGGCAGGCGTCTCCACACAGGCATTTGTCCCGGTTCTGGTTAAAGACCAAAGCCCACCCCTTTTGATGCAATTCCGATAACCAGCGTCATTTCTGAGTTTACAGGCCTGATGCAGAAAGCCTCAAAAGGAATACAAGAGGGGGATGAGGACAGACGTATCGATAACTACTGTGAGCATTTTGCGTTTTATTTACTGAGAACTCATAAACACCTTCTTCCAGTTAAATGCTTATTATAAAACTGACTTTTGCTGTGACTACCACCACTTTGAGGCCAAGACTGCTATTGCCCATCCTTCCCACTGCAAAAATATGAATGAGTGCTCTGCAATGTAACAGATTTTGAAGTTTAAAGTATTGAACTGCTACTAACTACGCTGTTATAAGGTGACTGCTGGAAAGAATCCAATAAATGGCATGAACTAGGTTGTAAAATGCCAACAAGCACTTGATCCTGACTGATGGCAGGGGGCAGACACGTGGGGGGCTCTCGCCGCTGTACCCAGCCCCACTCACGCAGGAAGGCAGACGAGAGAGAACGAAGAGGCAACTTCCTCTTCTGCAGCCACCGTCCTGCCCCTGGGAGAGAACTGGTGGTCGACACATCTAACTGGCCTCGCGAGTCTGTCTCAGGCACCAAGTTTAGCTGCTGCCCAAAGAGTGGCACCTTCAGCGATTAACCCCGACCTGCTCCATGGTGAGGGTGAGGAGGAGCAGGGATGGGCTCTCTGCCTCACTGGCTCTGATGTCGTTACCTGTAGGTGGCAACTGAGACCCCAGCAGCTGTGCCCACGACGCTGCCCACAGCTTCACAAGCGGGGCACATCGTAAAGGTTGGGCTCTGTACCTGAGAAATTAAAACTTGTACAAAGAAGTCTCCTGTAAATGTTAGTTTAGGGCATAACAGTACAAGTGTGATTTGTTAGCCTTTAACTAGGACTATAAATGTTTGCATTCAGTTCTTTTATGTCAAGAAACCCTTAATGAGGATAGAATAAATGCTGTTATGCTGCCCATAATCACTGATGATACATTAGCCAGTGGAGAACCTGGTAAGTTTAAGGAAATCGGGGAAGTATTTAATGCCTGTATGTATGTATTAGCAACCGTAGTGTTTTCTCTCTAGAAATACACAGTAGGATTAATAGGATGGGGGAACACGGCAAAGGAAAGGATGATTGAATGATGGAAAGTCCCCAACCCACAGCTGAATTAAGGTAAAAGGCAGCAACGAGTCCCACTGTCACCAGTTCCAGAGCAGGAGGTGTAGTCTGGAGACCCAAGACAGAGTCCTCCTGATCCCAAACTTCCACCTTCATTCAAACAATGGCAGCCAGCACCAAGGCACTCAGAAGCTGTACGGTCCAGAGCTCTTCCGTGTACCTATCGAACCTGGCCTGGCCTGGATTTCTTCATCCCAGTGGAAGAGGGATAAACTGGTTATCAGCACGAGTAGCAAATCTTAAAAGCTATCAGAAGGTACTTATCAAGGACAATGACACATTAGCTTCAGACACAGAACACAACATCTCTGCTTATTAATTCTCAGATGCAAGAGCAAGTACCGCAATCTTTTTTTTTTTTTTTTTTAAAAAAAAAAAAGCAGCAGCACTTCAAGAACCGCTTAGTCTCTGCTGGAGCATTATTCTTCCTCTGGAGATGAGGCACCATAAACAGCCACGGCATTCACCACCAAACGGCAAAGGAGTTGAGGAGAGCCTTCAACTAGTCGCTTGATTATGATCTTGCAAAACTCAGGGCAAAAACTTAGTGAAATAAACTCTGATTTTGTGGGATTTCCTCTTTGAATACTTATCTTGGTGTCTCAGAACAGCCTGGGCCTAAATATTGGATAGCTCCATGATGTGTTCGTTTGAGAAGTCAACTCTGTTAATGGCAAAACAGCACGAGGCTCTGGCAGCACGTGCTCGCACCTCCCTCGCCTGCTGCCTTCCTCGTGTGGTACGAAGCAAGCGGTTTCTTAGGACAACGTGAGGGATAACGCATCGCAGGGCTGCTGCAGCCCCCTGGGTCGTTACCGTTCTCCAACAGGAACGGGACTGACCTCTGTGTCCCCAGAGCTGCAAGCCGCGAGCCAGGGACAGACACAAGGCTTCCCAGAGGAACCTTAGCTGCCAGCGGGGCAGGAAAGTCAGGCAAGATCAGCGCCACAGGTTAAATGTTACTGCTCTGAGGCACGCTATGCTACTCAAGCCGATACTGGTTAAAGATGCACTTAGGGACCAGTGATGGTTTAAAAAACAAATTAAATCACAATACCTCTTTACCTGTTGTGAATGGGCCGGGGTGAGGAGTGAAAGCTTTGTGCTAAAGGATCTCCACTGGCATGCAGACAAAGCCGACAGGCATCACTGGCTTTAAAATTCCATTCTCCCAGCAGTCATAAATCAGGTTAAATAAACTGGCAATGGTATACTGAGTATCTACTGCCTTGAAAGACAAGGAAAATAAACATTAATGCTGCAACATTAATGCTAGGTGTACTAGAGCTTCTACACGTCTACAGCATTAAAACTGATTCCAGGGAAATTCAAGACAACTGCTAGAAGTAATCACCAGGAATTAATCTAATGATACCATGCTGATCCTTTTGGTCAGCCAGACTTAAAGCAGATCAGGATATCATTATGGTTTCTAAGCCAGTATCAAAGAAATGTTCTCTGACTTTTTTTAAAAGCACTTACACGTGGTTCTGGAGCGCGCTCTCAGCTTTTCCGCAGTCAGGTGAATCTCTCACTGGTGAACTGGTCAAGGACTTGCAGCTTCCACTTAGAATGTTTTCTCTACCACTGTGAATAAACCTTCTGTTCAGCTCTTACTGAAAATTGATGTCCTGTTCCCCCCCAAACCCCATCAGCACTGGGAATGAGAAGATAAAAGCTGCCCCAGGTACAGCACCTGGCCCCAAACTATGCACGCGTTGAGTGTCGAGGCTCCTGTTTGTTTTACTAGATACTACCACGATCTAAATTTTCTTTCTTTGCAGATACACTGAAGTAATTTCAATTTTCAATGCACAGCAATAAAAAACTAAACATTTCTTTAATACAATTATGGTATCACTTCCAAGGATATTTACAAACAAGGCTAATTATTTTACAGATGAATGTGCTTCTGCTGTTCTAGGCTGCTATATTAATATTATTCTCTGCCAAAGCACTATCATGCTTAATGCATGAAACACTGAATAGTAAGGACAGCTGACTTGTTTTAACATTAGCTGAAAAAAATTTGCTCCTACTAAAAATCAAGGAATGTTAAGAAAATATGCATAGTCATCGAATCAAGGAAGCGTAAGCACCAACCCACACATGCATTGCTGGAGACTGATACCATCAGGACAATTCCTTGATTTCTCAAATAGCTATATAGCACTTCACACACAATTAGAAGTGTCATGAATCACAAACAGGGCAACACATCTGAGTGTCTAGATTGGTACTCCGAAGAACGTAAATACATAAACTTTGGATTATTTGACAAGTTAACAAGACAAACTGTACCAAGTAACTATACACATTTTGGAGGTATTATTCCTCTAACACTGCATAGGAAGTTGAAAAGGATTCTTCTGCTCCCCAGAGGAACTAGATGCCAAAGAGAGAAAGATGTTTTTTCTGATAGGACAGTTAGAAGGCAGAATAAATTTCTGGGCTCAGCCATGCTACATCACTGGCGTATTTCTGAATTTCTTGATGAGAACGTCAGGGTTATACAAGAATAGATTCACCAGACCCCACGACCACCTGTGGAAACCATGTTAGCCATAGTGGTGTTTGGGTTTGGGATGCTTTGTTTGGGCTGTTATTATGGAAAGAGAAACTGTCAGCTGGGAGTGATTAATTCGGTGTCAAATTCTGTAAAACACCATTACTGTAGGAGGGAGACTCTCCATTCAGTTGAAGATAGGGGAAATGGCTCATGGTTTTGGTAACCGACTTACACTGGAAAAGATGATTCCTGTTGGTAGAGGCTTAAGTGAAACAAAAGGCTTATATGTTGGCAAAAGCTAGGAAGTAGAACAGTTCAGAAAAAGAAAGAGGGGCAGAAGACTTAGGAGCATTGGACATTATATATATATATTAGTGTTCAATCTAATTGCTATTAGTTTAATAATTATTACATATAAAAATTCTTCTTAACGATCCATATTTGACCCAGGCAGCCAGTATTACCCCTCTGACTGCGATACCGTTAGAACAGTTAATAGGCAGTTATTCTTCTAGACTTTAAGTGAAACTAGTATAAAGGCCAATTTCTTTCCTGTGGCTAACCGGCAGATGCTTCACTCTGCAAGAAGGTAGAACCACAAATTATTCTGATAGTTTTAACATTCTGCAGCAAGTGCCAGTGCTTATTAAAAAGCAAATGAGAGCACTACAAGCCGAAGCCTTCTCTACCCACCAAGACCATTCAAGAGGCAGCTCCGCTGTTCCCATGCCCGCTTTTGGGAAATCACACAGCTGTCAGGCAGAAAGGACAGCTCACACCGCGTGCTTAAGACTTCAGTTCCTTTTCAGTACAAGGAAGCGTGTCCAGCTGTTCATGCTTCAACGGGGTGCATTTCCATACTGCTTTATAAACTCGCTCTTGCAGATGTACTCCTGTTTCTGGAGCATGGAACGGGCTCTGGCCTTAAGAAGTTTCTAGAACCGCCGGTGTTCTATTTACAGGGCCGTGGACGATGTCTTCCCCCTCCAGTAAAGTCTGTATTCCTGTGCTCTGTGTCCTTTGAGACTGAAGGGAGCTTATGCAGTAGAGAAAATACTTTCAACCTTTACATAGCTGTTCTCTAGAACACAGGAGAATCACAGAACGTGCAAGGTCCTTGCAATAACCTCTTGATCCATTCAGGATCTGTAAATAAGAAAACAAGTTGTTTAAAGCTGGGGGCAGAGATGAACACAGGAATGATGCCCGAGATGGTCAAACCCCGAGACTGTTTGTATATGTTCACCATGCAGCATTAACTAAGAATTCAGAGGAATCCAACTCCATTCCTGCCTTGAACTTTCAAGTAATGCCAGTTTAACTTCCACTTCAGTAGGAGACATAATTAAGGTGAAACAGTGCATGCTATATCATTACATACTCATTTTATTTCTTTTTTCCTATGTAGCTGTTCAGATATCATCACCATGCTAAAATGTAGTGTTCTCATTTTCTTAACTGAAATTAGATCTTCTGCATAATGGAGTTCTTTGTTCCCATTTCTTTGTCCCTCTCCAATATAAGGAAATTAAGTTTACAGCCTCTCTCTACAGAGGTTTAAGCTGTGTAGTTGATCCTTAGTGCTGACTGGAATACCCACATACTATAGGGAGAGGAAAAGTATCACCTACACTTTAAGGCAAACTGTTAGAGAGTACACCATGGGTTTTTTAAAGTGTACTGGTTGGGAAGAAAAAATTTTCTTGCACAGCTTGTCCTTCCTCACATTCTGAAAATGCAAAGCCAAAAGGTTGACTGGCCCCTGCCGCCTGCCATTATTGCCTCTGAACGACGTACTCACGGCAGGTCTGGGGCCGAAGCCAGCAAGGTGCCAACTGTTTCTTAACCTGTGCTGGATCAATACGGCCTGCACCGAAATGGAATGTCAAAGACCTTCAGCTCCTGCAGATCTGGATGCTAACAGATTCAACCAGAATATAAACGAACCGTTGTAGCACTCCAGCACAGATTATGTGTTTTGCCAGCTCCCATTAAAAATGCAGTATTTATAAAAACGCAGTATTTATAAATGAACTTCTGCAGTCACTATTTTGTAGTTAACGTATGCCACTAATGCATGGACAACAACAGGACTCCGTGAAGCACAGGGTACCGGTACTTCACATGATAACTGCCTCAAAGAGAAAGGTCTGTGAAACTAATTCAAGTCATTTTGCAGATAAAACTTAAGACTACATAATCCTGCCCTTTTTGGCCATGGGAACAGTTTACCTTCTGGGGTTGGATGCCGTGCAATGCTGTCATGAAGCAAACACCTCCTGTATACCAAACTCTGGCAGGACTGGTACGTTAGAAAGCACCTGTGAAAGGACAAATAGTTTTATCAAGAGGCTTGGGGTTTTATTGTTTTGTTTTGCGACCTGCTGTTAGGCCCTGACTGGAGGCTGGGTTCTGTTCCCAACAGACCTTGCTTTCTGAGAGTAAGGGCAGTAATGAACCACATTAAACATGAAAATTAATAATTTATTAATTCAGGTAAATGAAACTGTGCTAGCGTACCCAATTACATATGGTCACAAAAAAGAAAAAGGCCAAAAATCAATAATACCATTGAAAAAAAGTTTCAGCGTTGGCCAAAAAATTTTAGCATATAGTAGAAGAGGTGAAAAGCTTGAGAGTCACTGCACAGGGGAAGACCCACAGTGTCTTTAAAGTGCACAGACTCTTTAGCCAAGCTAGCATGTAGTACCTGTTAGGCAAAGGTTTTTCTTTGTGGCAGACTACTGACTGGCCAAGTCTGCAGGGACAATCACCATGTACTCAGCACATTGATGTTGGAAGATTTCCTTTTCTAGATGTTCCAGATCTTGTCTGATTTCTCAGTGTGGCTGTTTCCAATAATCTTTTGTTAAATTACTTTGTTTTCAAATGCTTTGGTAGCTAAAACAAACCCTCCTTCCTGTGCTGTTCCAAAGGATGACTTGTGCTTTATTTCCCCTCACCTACTTTCTCCCTGCCCCCGTCCTCCCCCTACTTGAAGGAAAAAAGGTAAAATGATCAAAATCTTAAATTTTGATATATCTGTTTATATTTGATTTTTTGATAAAATTATTATTTAAAAAACAGTGTACTGGCAGGAGAACCAAATCCAGTCTACAATGTCTACAAGTTAACTGCCAGCAAAAATCGCAATTAACTGCAGCATGGATAAAACATGCTTCGTGACTTTTTACTCCAACACTAGGAAGTGTTTTAAGTTAGCTATTTAAGTATGGTTAAATTACCCAAAGGGCAGCAAAAACTCTTTAAGACCCAATTACCTGAGCCAAATATGTCCGTTGGAGCAGACCGCCTGTTTGCGATCGGTGAACGGCAGGATCTCTTTACACAAGCTGCAGTGCTCTGGAAAAGTCTGTTTGTTCATTTTCTTTAAGATATGCCCAATCAGCACCTGGGAATACACAGCAGTCAGCATTGTGCACAGCAAGGCAGCTGCCTACTGAAAGGTGGAAACATTCTTGGGATACTGAGATTTCAGAATATGATACAGGGTGCAAAGATCTATGCTCACCGAATTCCAAGAAATAAAAGTGTAAGAAATAAATACCTTGATAGTTATTAATTTATTATCATTTTATTGTTACCTCCTAAAGATTTCTGTCCCGCAGTAAAGGGATACAGAACTTATGAGCAATAGTGTTATGGTAAGCTACTGGCAAATTGTAAAAGCACTGAAGAAATTGGTATCACACCACTTTAGAGGATGCCACTGACCATTACAGCAATGCTTTTTCTCATGCCTCTCACAATGCATGTGCTAAAAAACGATCTCCTGTTCCGAATTACCTGGATGTGTTCTTCAGCAGTCATCTTAGAGCAAACATAATGCTTATAGTAGAACACTGATGTGATCAAATTTGTCTTTGACATTCCAATAGATATAAAACACATCCCAAGGACCTTTAAAATGTGACAGCAAACTGAAGAGGTAAACCAGAATCTGGAAGCCAGCTTTTAATAGCTATAAAAAGAAGAATCTTGTTTAAAAGATACAAAAAGCAACTTCTCCAACCTTCAATTCATAGTAACTGGATGCTAGAAAAACACAGTTCTGCCAGAATACTTTCCTAGTGAACTACTGATGGCCACACCGTGTGGCCTGCTTGCTTCCAAGACCAGCACAGAGGCCACACGACATCAGTAATGGAAGTGTGCTTCCTTCCTCTGTCTTTCTGGATGCAACGTAAAGGTTGATTTTTAGAGTTCAAGTGATTTAAGGACTTAGGTACTGAAAAGACCTGTCCTCTGCTCATACAAAGAGATACAGTCTGAGACATTCTTGTCATCACGCCTTAGGAGCGGAGAGGCTGATGGTAGTGTTCCCGCTGAAGCTTCCTTTGTCTGACATCTATATCCCGAAAACTTCACTGCCCAGCGCAAGGTTCACTGATCCCTTATGTCCTGCCACAAATGCTTACTCTACACGTTGCAGTAGTCAGGATACTGTCCTTGCAGTTATGCTTTTGTTTTGGTAGGGAGTACTGCAAGCGTGGGAAGAGTTCCTATCACGGCCAAGCATTCAATTATGGTTATTTATTGTAGTTGAATAAATGCAAGGATGCCTGAAGGTTCAGGCCATGTATGTCATAACAAAGACGTTCAGTCAGCTTGGTTAATTGGAAGCCCTGCATGAAGGTCTGAATCACTGGATTTAACTCCTGACCACCACCCCCTTCCAAACCTCTGGAACTGATCTGTCCACTGAAGGTGCACGGAGTAATGACAAGACCTGAGCTACCACCTGAACAGTCCCAGTACTTTCAATTATAAATACTTCAAGAAGTGATACTGCAAGTCTTAAAATTAGAACTGCAGACACAACTGACTAGAAGAAATACCTCCTAAGTTTAGTTTGGGAGAGATGAGAGATTAAATGAGCTTAGCCATTTAAACAAACATCCCTCTCCATCAGTACATGTTCTAAACCGACCAACAGCAGCGGAATGGCCACAGTCCTCTCCCTTTTTCTGCAGAAACTCAGGCATGCTCATTCTTTATTGTCCCTGATCCAGATTTCAAGATCTGTATTTATGTTCCCTCCTACTCCGTCATTTCAAGGAAGGACACCTTAAGCTGTATGCTCTACAGAAGCTGACTGGCAAGGATGACATGATCGCGGTTCTCTTTCCCACCCCAAAGTTGTATTTTCATTTAAGGATACAGAGGGGAGAGAAAGAAGAAACTTGTAACACCAAACCCCCGGAGCATAGAGGTGCACTTACGCGTGCTGTTCTGTCATCATAGCCATCATCGGACATTAAGAAGTCACAGACTCCTCTGGTGGGAATACTGGTGTTTTCTGTAATCCATGTGTGTAGATAAACTTCTCCCAACACCCGTTTCATGTGTTCTCGTGTCAAATGCATTTCTACTGCCTCAATTTGAGCCTGTATCTCAAGGAGCTTTTCTTCCATTGGCTCACGGCCTCCTATGTCACTTGACTGAGGAAGAGAATCATCTGCAGTGTCATCTATGTCCATACCTTTGCCCGTGTCACATAGGCTCTGCTTGCTGGCTTGTTTGGAAGTTCCTTCCTCTTGATCATCTTCAGTGCTGCCCATCCCAGGGGAATCCGATATCAAGATTTTTGCATCCTCGTGTGAAGGCCTCCACATGACCTCTGAGGGAGCTTTCTGCATCGACTGGTACAAAATCCTTAGGAGAAATAGCTTAAACCGCCAGAAGTAAGTAGAACCACAGCTCTCAATCTTTTTATCCAGCGCTTCCTGTAAGAATTGAGGAATATGTTTATCCTTCAAAATTTTCCAGCGTACAAGATCGGTCAAGTCCACTTGCCGGAAAAGGTTCTGAACAGAAGATTCCAAGAGCTGCGCAGCTGCCTCCTCAAAAGTCTTAAGGGTTACAAACTGCACTTGGTAGTTTTTGTTAACTGGGTGCAAACCGTTAGTCATGCCCTCTGTCGTGATAACTGCCAAGTACGCACCGCACGGGCTAACGGCTATTCCGTGAGTCCTGACAGAGCCAAACACTTCCGAGAGCTTAATCAGCTGGTGCTCAAACTTTAAAGCAACGTCTGTGAATATTGGAATCAGCTGCCTTACCTTCCCGTCACTGGAGCACGTATACACTGTGCCGTTCTGTTTATCCGCAGTCATAGACACAATCGGCAACGCATGAAGCCCTGTCACGTGGGAATTATGGACATTCAGACCAGCTTTGGATATCAACAGGAGACACCAAAACACGTAAGCTCCTCTTGCAGCCACCACCAAGCTGCAACTACATTTCTGGTAGGGGTGGTAAAGAGGAATACATTTGATACTATGCACGGGTAACTGGTCCATTTCTTGCCATAAGACTACGGGTTGTCTCAGTGTAAAGTAGCCTTTGACTGCTTTTAGATTGACAGGAAGGATCTTAACCGGTCCAAAAGCGCTCCCTACAATAAGTCCGCTCATCTTTCGGTTGTTATGTTCATATTCCCACCAAGACAACACGCTTGGGGAATTTATTCCAGACTCTATGGTATTGCAAGAAGTAATTGATTCCTTACCCAGAAATGGAAGCTGGAACTGCCAAATGGCAATGTTACCGTTTTCAAAGAGTACTGCTAAGAGCACGCTACCGACATCCCGGCATTCATTGTTGTGTTTAACCTGCTGAGTGGTGCAAATGCCTGACCACTCCATGCGCACTGGAGTCTGCATGCTGTGCCGCCGCTGAAATTCCGAGAAGTCTCCTAGTTCTCCCCTGGGAGTGTCAGCCTTAGAAAGTTTGTAACTGGCTTCGCACAGACGCTCCCCATAGATTTCTGTCAGGTCCACCAGCTGCACCCACTGCAGCCTGTTGAGGTTTGCGTGGATGGTCAGTCGATTGTCCATGGTTAAAGCGGCAAGCAGGCACCTTCCATTTGCGTCGCAGCCCAGCGGTGACCAGCTGGAATACTTGAATCCTCGCATAGGCGGCAGCGACTTCCCCTCGGGATTGAATACTCGATCCAGCATAAAAGTTTGGCTAACCGTCGGATCCACTGAACTTGCAAACTTCTCCTTACATTCGGCTACCTCCTTTTTTGGACCAACCTAAAAGATAACAAAAAGAACTTTTAAAGCAATTGTAGAACTTTGTTTTAGGAAGACTTCCCTGGAATTGACTTCTCTGGAATTAACTCCCATTTGAAACAGAGCATCCCCTATCAGCACCTGTATCACACTATCCAATGGTTAATTAACATCGCTCTTAAAGACTTGAGCTTCACTGTTGGCTTGAATCTGGATAGTTTTGACTGTCAGCTATTGAATCTTTTGTCTGCTGAATCAGCGAGCCTGTTTTCATGTGTCTGTTCCAAGCGTGTACATGGCATAACACTCAAACTGCGAAGCACTCTGTTGCAGCTCAAGTTATTCCATATTCTCAGCATGGTCTGGGGGGAAAAAATTCAGATCTGCAACAACAGAATTATTATTTAATGAGATGTTCACCCAGACCTGTTGCCCCTCCGTGCTATGCAGCGTTAAAATGTCAGCTGCACCCCTGAAGCCCAAACCAGCCCCTGCTGCAAAAATCTTTCTGCTTAGGGAGCAAACCAGGAAAGATTTCTACTTTGGAATCTTTGTCCTCGGAGTACTGGATCCCGAGCGATCCTTAGGAAACCCGGTATGCTTCAGGATCCCTGAAATCCGCTGGGTGCCGGGATACGTCCCACCCCGGCACTCCGGGGCTGCCGCTGGGCATTTCACTTCCAGACCCACCGAGGCAGCAAGTGCTGCCCGCGCTGCGGTCGGCTGTGCGCGGGGGGGCCCGCAGCTGTCCCACCGCCCGGGGGCGCGGATCGGGGGCACCGGGGCCTGCCGGTCCCTGCCGCCGCGGGGGGCCGGGCCGTACCGGGCCGCTCACCTTGAGGAGGCATGCGGCGGCGGGGGCGGGCACGGCCGTGCGGTGGATGACCATCTCCTGCCCGCCGCTGTGCACGTCGCTGAGCTGCTCCAGCACGGCGATGCTGCGGGCCGTGCTCACCGACACCCGGTGGTCCTCCGACCAGGCCAGCGGCTCCAGCCCGCTGACGCCGTGCTGCAGCCGCACCGCCGGCTCCCGCCGCACCGCCGTCAGCCGGAACCCGGCGCTGGGCGCCGCCGCCGCCGCCTCCTCCACCAGCGAGTCGAGCCCCAGCGGCGGCTCCTCCTCCCCCGCCGCCAGTGAGGGGCTGCCCCCGCGCTCCGCCGCCGCCATCTTGCCGCCGCCGCTCGGGCCGCTCGGGCCGCCCCGCGCATGCGCCGCCGCCGCGCCGAAGCCCCCGGCCGCCCCGGCGGGGCTGCCCCGCCGCTGCCTGCGCCGCCCCGCGGGCCCGGCGCCGCGGCCGGAAGGGTCGGGACCCCCCTCGCCGGGTCCCTGCAGCGGGGGCCCCGGGCCAACAGCCGTGCTCGTGCGAGGGGGCCCCTCCGCCTCCCTTCCGCCCTCACGGGCTGGGCCCGGCCCGAGGGGCGGCCCCGGGGCCCTGCGGGAGGCGGCGGGGGACATGGCGGCGGCCGGGCCGCTGCTGCTCAACCTGCGCTCGGCGCCGCGGGAACGCGGGCCCGCTGCCGCCAGCCGGGTAGGTGCGGGCCGGGCCGGGTCAGCCCAGCCCTCACGGCCGGCCCTCTGCCGGGAGCCGGGGAGCCGCCTCGGGCCGGGACCGCGGCTCTGGGCCTCGGGGGGGACACGGGCCGGGGCCGGGGCCTGGGGGGGGAGGCACGGGCCGGGGCCTGGGGCGGGGGGGGGCGAGACGGGCCGGGGCCGGGGCCTGGGGGGGGGGCACGGGCCGGGGGCTGGCCCGGGGGGTCCGTGCTCAGCGGGGCGGGGGGAGCCAGCCTGCGAAAAGTTATTAAATGGAGACTTTGGTTCGGCTCCCCCCGAGATGGGCCCGGTACCTGCGTAGGGGCCTGCGCCCCCGCGGTGATGGCTGTGAGGGGCGAGCTGGGGGCGGGGTGGCAGCTGGGCTGGGCTGCGCTTCTGTGTGCTGAGGGGGGCCCTGCGCCCCCCCGTGCCTTCCGAGGGAGGGGGCTGCCTCTAGGGGAGGCTGGAAATGGGGGTGGGGTGGGGGGGTCGTGTGGGGAGAGCTGCTACTCAGAGGGATGCTGTGAATCCCAGGGACGACAGCTTTACTTTCCCGTGTTTGAGGAAAGGAGAACAAGAGTAAGTTAACTAAACATTTGTAGTCATAAAATTATTGCTGCAGGGATTTAGGGTTGTTTTGGTTATTCTTGATTTGTAAATAGTTCATAAAATATTGTGCAAAAGTATGTGAGAGGTAAGCGTTTGCCAGGATTTACCCTGGTTATATTATGACCTGGTTTCAAAATGACCACTGTCATTTTTCCGATACTGAATTGATTTCCAGAAATGCACAGAAACAAGTGAAAAAAGCTACAGAGCTTGGAAGCGGTGTGGTTCTCAGGAGGGCACAGAAAATCAGAGTGTGCAAGTAGGAGCGCAGAAGAGAGAGAGGACAAAAACGGGGCAGGGTTGTGCTGGCATTTCACATGTTTTAGGAGTTTTGCAGTTGGGTCTGGAAAAACAATTTCATTGAAAAAAGGCTGGGGGACACTGAAGAGCTTTGGGGACCAAAGAAAGTTAGTTTTCTTTTTCACTATCCCTGGAGGGATATGGGAAGAGCAAAAGTTTAGCTTAAGATGATTGGGATATCAGTAAAGTAAACTGATTGCTGCAGAAGACGAAATAAAGAGCTCAGAAATGCTGCAAGTTGGCAGAAGCCTAAATTGGAGTGAAGTACGGGCCACCCCTCCAGCCCACAGAAGAAAGAAGCCTACGGGGATGGCTTTAATGTAATCAGGAGATTTGCAGAGCTTTTGAGATAGGTTTTTAAAGTATGTTCTGCTCAGTTACTGGAGAAGCTAGATGAAAGCCTTTAGAGATGAGCACTAGATGTGACTTCAGATTTCCCTTTGTAGTTCAGAGGTCTCAGGTGCAGTGGTGAATCTGTTAAGAGCAGCAACTACATAGCTGCAAAAATTCAAACTTAGTTTCTTCAGTCATGGGGTAGGGGATTCCAAAAATAAGGGCTCTATCTGTGGGCTGATGTTTGTGCTGAACGTGATATCATGTTGTTAATTCTCAGTCGTTAATTAATTCTTGCTGTCTGGTTTGTTAATGTTAAAGCAGTCTACCACTCTGAAAAGAAAGCTCCAGTCACCGCATGGAAACCCACCTTTGAAACGGAAATGTAAGCCATCAGTAAGCGCCTTCCAGAAATGTCCTGTAGAAGCTGACATCAGGGAGAAGGAAAGTTCCTCACAGAAATCTCTTCCTAAGAAGCAGTTGACTGACAAGCGAAATAAAAGCCAGAAAAGCAAACCTTCCATTAAGACGTCCAGCCTGTTCAAAAACAACCCTGAGATCCCAGAAGTTCACAGGTAATTTAGACAAATGGGAGGAAAAAAAAACCCTTTCAATGCCTTGAAATTCAGTGTCTTGAATTCTTGCCCTTGCTTGGGCAAAGCAGTTGCTGGGTACACCTAGTTTCATTGCTGTTTACATAGAATACTGTCGTATAATTTTAAACTCACCGTGTGCTTTGTTTTGGTGTGGTTTGTTTCCCCTAACTCAGAAAAGCAGTGCGGCAAGTGCAAGAAAATGTTTTCACTAAGGATTCTTTTAGCCAGTTGGACCTCCATCCGCATCTGGTGAGTGGCTGGAAGGCTGTGCGCTTTGAAACATGCATTTTTGGGTGGGGAGCAGGTTAGAGAGCTGAGAGATGCACCTTTATTCATGATGGCTTGGACAGGCTTGCCAGTACTTTGCCTGATTTTACTGCAGTCTCTTAGCTCAGTGCGCTGGCTGGTGGCCTGACCCATCCCTAAACGCACTGACTCAGCACCCTTCACTGTTTGCAGCTGTAATACCAAAGAACCACAGAAAACTATTCAGGAGTGTAGTATTGGAACAAGTCTGATATTTTGTGATGTACCACAATGGTGTAATTCTAATTAACTAAGAAGTGTTTTGAGAACATGGGAACTTTTATATCCTGTTGTTCTGAACCAGTAATGCAGAGAACAAGCATCAGTCTTCTGGTGTTTGCTCCGTCTTGCACTACAAGAAGTTACAAAAGGAACAGTTTGACAATGAAACCTATTTACTGCTCTTTATTATCTCTCTAGATCTCCACAATAAACACAGTCCTAAAGATAAGTAGCATGACCAGGTAAGCAAATTGACATAAAACCCATGCACTTTGCTACCCCTTAAAGCCAATGATCTGTGATTGTTTCATTATATGTAATTGGTTTGTGAAGACCACAGTACCTGTTAAGCTGTTGCATTTGCCACAGGGTCGGTTGCTTTCAAAATTTGGGATGAGAAGTAACTTGTAAGTTACACAGCAAAGTCAGTTGTCACAGCTGAAGACGGAAGCTTGGAGTCCTGTGTTCTAATTTGAGACTTGAATCATAAAACATAAAATTTTTTCAGTTTATCACATCTGATGCCTATCTAGTGGCTTTCCTTAGAAATCATCTCCTCTGATGTAGCTTCACAGCAGAGATGAATGCATGGAATTTGGGGTAAACAGCTTTGAAACAGTCACTGTATGTTCAAACTTTAGGATTCTGTCCTGTGTTGCATTTGTATTTCCTAACCCGTTCCGTTTGTTACGCAGTGTTCAGAAGCAAACAATTCCTGTGCTCCTGCAAGGCAAAGATGCTCTAGTGAGATCTCAGACTGGTTCAGGTCAGTATTTAAATGCCAGTCTCCTTCCCTAGGGCGTATTAACCCGGATCCCAAATACAGAATCAAAACCTCACATTCCCAGTACAGCTCATAAAAATGACAGGCTGGGGTGCCTGGCGTGGGACTGCTGTGACACAGATGCTGTGCAAACTTCAGTAGTAGCGCAGTGGGGGGACTGAACATTGATATGCAGCTGTCAGCCGTTGTGTGGGGGCCTATTCCAAGCTCGTGCTGGGGCTGCAGAGCCAGGAGGCCAGCAGAGCTCAGCAGCACAAGCTCTTACCACACAAATTGACATGCTTGCTCTACAGCAAACTATGTCTGGATGTCTGGTTTTCTTGGGTGGGTGGGGATATTTGTTTAGATAGGTCTTAGTGGGATATCACCACCTGTCTTTTGTTTAATTTAACCCTTTGCTGAATTGCCCGTCAGTCTTCAGTTCTGGACACTTTCTGCTTAATTAAAACTTTTCCAGACTTTGACCTCTGCTTAGGAATGGTGGAATGAATGGTTCTTTAATTTGCTGGAGTGCCATAACTGCCACGGGGTTTTTTTTGATGGAGAGTCTTCTCATTTTCTCCCTTTTAAAAAGGTAAAACTCTTGCCTATGGGATTCCACTTGTGCAGTCTTTGCAAGGAATGGAATCCAAAATAAAGGTAGGTGCAACAGAATTAAATATATTTGCCTTTGATATTAAGATTAATAAAAATAAAATACAGCTTTAATCTTGTAGTCATCAGTGTCTCTTCTTGATACAAAGATCAAGCAGGCTCTTCCCCTTTTATTTGTGCATATGGCTTATGTGATTCTCCTGTACCTTGAGATACAGGTGACAGAAGAACAAATTACACATTCCCCATTACTTCATGCAGTAGGCTGAATTGTAAATAGGCTAAATTGTCAAGTTTGGAGAAGGTGGAGTGCCAAAGAGGCAATGGTCTGGGAGAACTGAAAACAAAGGTTACTGCCATGTCTTTAGGAGTAATAAGTTTCTAATCTTTGACATGGAGTGAGATTTGATGGTTGCTCCCAATTTGCATCATCTGGTTGACCAGAAAATGCAGCTGCAGTTCTGTCATCTCTTGTGCATTTTATGGAAAGAGGTCATCCTGACTTTCCATATGGGTTGAAATGTTTCCAGCCTATCCTGGGTTGTTACTTTCTGCAGCTACTACCTACAGATTGTTGCTGTGTATCAAACATGAGAATATTTCTGCATCTTGGAAATACAAGAGTGAAACAATACACATATGGAATAAAACGTTGGGTATGACTCTGAGCAGGTTTCCAAGCAGGAAAGAGAAGGCAGTGTGCTATTGGTATTTGAAAGACTGTTGATTTTTTTTAAAAGCTATGGGGTGAGTACCCCAAACTGTGTACATACTTGTACTAAATTCAGAATTCGCTTTGTTGGCTAATAGCAGTTAGATGTGGAAAGTGCTCTGATTATCACTGCTACGTTCTTCTTAGTGGACCTCGTCTTCTTTGTTTGCAGCGCAGTGATGGGCCTTACGCACTCATATTAGTCCCAACAAGAGAGGTAGGTGACCTTTTTTCTTTTGATTCTGTCTGAATCTGAGTGTTTGAACACTGATCTTTAGTGTGTAGGTGTAGGTCCACCAGGGACTGTCTTAGGAAACATTGTCCTTTTGCTGAGATCCTGCCCTCACAGAAAAGGCATTTGCTCTCTGGAGGTGAGTTGTTGTTCCTGTTCAGCACCATACCAAAGTAAGGAGGAAGGAATCTCTTAAATTTTCCTCATGCAGTTGGAAATAATTGTGAAGACTGGAGAAACCCTAGCTCACACAGAGAAGTAAGTAAAACCAATGAAATAGCTTTGTAAATGTGTAGGTTTATACAACCATTTCATTTTTAAAGGCCTTTTTTCAAATTCATAAGTGAATGCTGAAGATGAGGCTTCCAAGAGCTGGTTTCTCCGCTGAACTCTTCTATTTGATTTGTATTATTTGCAATTGCAAAGGTGATTTCAGAGGAGATTTATCAACTGGGTTGGGTGGTTTTTTTTGTATGTCAAATGATAATAACTTCCATGGGGAGAATTGATTGCAGGTATCTAGTTTGGGGCACAATATTTTATGCAACCTGCAGTGCAATATCTCAGCTTGGTTCCGTGAAAGGAGAAAGCTCTGAAGCTATTAACATTTTTACAGCAGCAAACTTACTGCCTCTCTAGGATGCTGTATGAATACTAAGCACGTAGGAAACATGCTTGTGAGCATGTTTAAAGGGCTTCCATTGAGACTACTTACGAAGATAATTTGTAATTACAGTTGGTATTACTTTTACTTTGTATTGAAAGCAACGACCTTTCTTGAGAGCTTGGCAAGTAGTAGTATATAGCACATGTAGTCTGAGCATTTAAAACACTTTACTCCCATAACTAAGGCCTGCTCACAGACTCCTGTGAGTGAGTTGGGGTGGCCCCATTTGCCTTCTCAGTCTTGCCACAGCAGAAATGGCTGTCGGCAACACGTGAAACCCAGGAGCTAAATGCTTCCCACTGACTGGGCATTTAGGTTTGGAAGCGTGGTGCGTACCACTTCTGCTCTGACTGGGAAACCAAGAGGTGTAAAGGTCCAGTGGTATGGTCACTCTGCGGGTCAAGTGAGGGAATAATGTGGTCTGCCCTGACTGCCAGAAGATAACTAACCTCTGAACTGCATTCCCTTTTCATAGTGGTTTTCTTCCAGAAATTACGCCATTTTCCTTTTTACTTTTCCAGCAGAGCTAAATCTTCTGTGCCTTTAGCTTGTTTTCTCCCTGGGGCATTCACAGAAGCCAGCAGAAGTCTCTGTTGTCCTGAGAGCTGGCTTGTGGAGCTGAACCAATAGAGAGGTTTTTGAACAGGTCCAAATGTAATAAAAGAAGGATTATGCAAGAGAATAAAATAATAAGCAGCTTCTAGAAGAAAAATTAAGGACATATTTAGAACTCTGATGATATACGTAACTGGATTAGCTTACAGATTTTTGAGCCAAAGGGGCTTGTAGTCCATCTTTATAGTCCAGGGACTGTTTCAGAGCTCACTTTCTTTTGTTGATTTCCATAGCTTGCACTCCAAAGTTTTGATATAATGCAGAAACTACTTAAGGTAAGAATTCGGTGCTTTGTGTTCTTCTTATTCTTTGAGCCTCTTGCTGTAAGATGCTAAGCGACTTCAATTCCTGTGAATTCAACTGGATGTTTAAAGAAATCCAGCATCTGGCAAGATGTGTGGTCCTTAAAGATAAATCTGTTGGCCTTTAAGTGTGTGATTTCCCTGTGGCATGTTTTAAACTATTACGTGAACAATTAAATGATTAATTATGGCACCCTAGTTGCATGTTTTCATAAACACGCGTAGTTGATTTTCACAGCGTTTTGTGTTTAGAAGTACCTGCAGTTGTTTCAGTCTGAGTTATGAATGGAAACTCTCACATGACAAGTACCCTTTTACTGAAGCTAATACTAGACAGATGGGTTTCAGATGGAGAGTAGAACTTAGTGAACCGCTTTGGCAATGGAATGGCTGGAGAAACTCGAAGGCTTTGAAAATCATTAAATGATGGTGCTTACCTTCTAGCCCATCTAGTAAGATGCTCTGCTTCAATTAAAAGGAATCTGAATTGTTTGTGATCCATATTCCCACTCCCTTTTCTTTTTTTTTTCCTTGAAATAATAAGGCACTTTCCAAGTCTTTAAGTGCTGCAATTGCCCAGTAAGATTTTGTTGTGTCATGCTGAGGTTTCAAGTGCTTCAGTTGTCTTCCATAGTAATTAGAAGTTATTACAAGTAGACTTCAAAGGATGAAGTCTGGACTTGACCCCCTTTAATTTTTCTTTGTTACATATAATGCGTAGTAACCGTCAAGTCTAGTGTAAACTGTCATAGTGACCCAAAATAGGAGATTTAGATTGTGGTCAGACTGGACCTTGGAAGGGCTGGACAGCTGGAGGGTGTAATGTGATTGTGTAATTACGGGGAGAGAAAAAGGCAAGTTGAGCTGCTCCTGACACAATTACTCCAATGCCAACTTTTAGGTTGTATTGCCTGGATCTTGCTTAGGCATCTTCCTTATTTTCAACCTTAAAAAGAAAGTCTTTTTGTAGAAACTATGTTGTTGGAGCGTTTCTGGCAAGCAGTGACCCATGGAAACTTAAGCCTATTTACCAGTCACACATTTGTGCAATCCCCACAAGCTGTGCTCTGCTTCTGTCCTGCGTTTCCTCTTGAGTGAGGCAGTGGCACTACCATGCTTTGATTATCTCCCCTGTAAATATTGAGCAATATTGGATTCAATGAAGGATCGGACCTCATTGAAGTAAGCGGCATAAGCTCCTGCCAATATCAATGAGGCTGACATTTAATGTTCACAGACATGGTGACTGCCTGCACGTAGGTCTGTGTACATATATATAAACTTCATAGGTCCTGTGTTTTTCTTAAATTTTCTTTGGCCACAGGAAGATACTGCTTAAAGGCAAGATAAAGAAATAGCATTGTAGCTTGTCTTTGAACATTTAGGCTCCATGGGGAGAAGGAAAAGAAATACTACTCGGTGATTGGAAGTGGTGCAAAAATGATTGCATTGTGTCTTGTAGACGATGTGGGAAGCAAGTTACTTGGCTAGAACTAAAGGTGCCATTGATATGTAGCTGTGGGTGAGAGAGTGCATGTAGACTGTATATGAGAGATCAAATCAGATGCACGCTGCTGTCAGCTCCACTCTTTTCTCTTTTTGCCAGGAAACATTATTTTTGGATTAGGCTCTCTCTTTTTATTAGGAAGAATCTATATTGGTCTTTGTTTTCCTTTCTGTAGCCATTTGCCTGGATTGTGCCTGGAGTGCTAATGGGGGGAGAAAAGAGAAAATCTGAAAAAGCCAGGTAGGAAGCCAACTTCCTAAATTGTGTTTTGGGTTCTTCTGCTCTATAGCGTTTTTATCTGTTACTCTTCTTTAGAGTGCTTTTCTTACTGGGAGAGAGGATTGTGAGTTGGGATCAAGCTGTGATCCCCCTGGATCTTACCCAGACACAGTGACTGGGTCAGCAGGAAGTATTCACTTCCCCCAGTTGGATCTATTTCTAAAATGTTGATGAGCCTTCTGAGAAGATGATCTCTTGTGTCAGTATTTTTTTTTGCCTTTTCTGACAAACACCTGTATTTGCTTACTGCCGAGTGCAGTCTACAGTATTTGTTATGGGGGAAATTGCTTTCTGGAAAAGAGATTTCCTGGTGTTAAAAATCTCTTTCTTTTCCCTTTTCAAGAATTGAATTGTAAGCTGGTAATCCAAAATGGAATTTTCGTTTCTCTATATGCAGACATACACAAGAAGTTTACTCTTGACTAAAAAAAGTACTCAATTAGAAAAGAAAACCTAGCTTCGGTGTGTAGATTTATTTATTATTTTTAATTATTGATATTTTTTCCACCCATCCTTATCACTGAGTATGCCTCTGAGTGTCAGTGATGATCAAGGATAAAATTTAGCTGTGCAAGAAATTTCAGTTTTAATCAGTGAGAAAGTACTGCCTCTGCTAATTTTACGTGGACATGACTATTTTTTTCTGTAGTTTCCAGTTCCTGTCTCTGGGTTCTATTCCAGAGTTACTGCTAACCTGTATGTTTTGTTTTCTTTTCTTTTTTGGTTTTTTTTTTCTTTTTTCACTTTCCTTTTTTTGTGTGTTTTTTTGTTTTAATCTAAATAGATTACGTAAAGGGATAAATATCCTCATTTCAACTCCTGGTCGCCTGGTTGATCACATCAAGTCCACAGAATGTATTCATTTCCGACGCACTCAGTGGCTGATTATTGATGAAGCAGACAGGTAAACTTCCAAATGTTCAGATATGGAAAATAATTATGATACCCTCTGCAACGTAATTCACTAAATATTTTTAACAAAATAAGAGAGAGCACACATGCAGTCTCAAACCATTTATGCTTGGTGGCCTCAGCCAAGCACCAGATGCCTGGAATTAGGAAGAAATGTTTGCTTTGGACAGTTTATTGTACAGTTATTCATTTCAGAGATTCTCTCAGTGTTCTCTGACACATCTGACCCTGGCAAAAGTTGAAGATGAAACATGAAGCTAGATGGACCAAAGATCTGATCGGTGCTAGCCCTTCCCCTGTTCCTAATTGGCTCTGTATTAAGATTTCCTCATCATTCCTTCCTGCAGCATCTTTCATCACCTCTGCTGGTTTTGTAGGATCCTGGACCTGGGCTTTGAGAAGGATGTAGCTGTGATACTCAATGCTTTAAATGCTGGGAGAGACACACGTCAGAATGTCCTGCTCTCAGCCACCCTCACAGAAGGTAGGTTACAGACAGATAGTGTCTTTTTTTAGCTGAATAATGCACAGGCAACTGCAAAATAGTTGGTTGAGTCTGATTATAGTACAGCTCAGTCTGAAGCCCTCTGCAGAAATAGAATAATGCCTATTGATTTCTTTGGGCTTATGACACTTGTCCTTTGTTACTGCAGTTTCTGTCAGGGTATATGCTTACATGGTCCTTACATCCGTCTCTCAAATTCCAGAGCAAAGTCGTCATGAACCTGGGAAGCACTGATTTGTTTGTTTGCTTTACAAATACAGAATTAAAGCAAAAAGCTAACGACAGGACAAGACAGCTGTGACTTGCTCAGTATCAGACAAGAAGTCAGTTGCTAAGGCAGGAATTGAGCCAGGTCTCATGAGTCCTGCACTCTTGGTAGAAGATCTGGGGTGTTTTCCCCACACGCAGACAGCGTTTTGCAGTTCTGGTTTTCATCTGGTCAAGACGTTTATGCAATGTAAAATACCACAGCTGGCTGAAGTAGTGTCTTGTCATGCTTTTGGTGGAGTCCACAGCAACTAAGGCTGGCTAAGTCCTGACAAGCCTGAAGTTTGTGGAGGTGTTCTGTCTGTCTGAGGCTTTTCACTGGAGTTGCATTAGGGTTTTTTTTATGTGAATATTTCATCACGCTCCCCAGCAGCACCCCACACCGGACCTCATGTGTTTTTCATCTTCTGTGCTTTAGGAGTGACGCGGCTGGCCGATATCAGTTTGAATGATCCCATCAGCATTTCCATAGCAGATGAAATCCAGAAGGCATTCCAACCAGCATCACAAATAGAAAGACAAGCCAGTAGTTCATCAAACTGCATGGAGCAGGAAAACTTTGCTGTTCCAGAGAAGCTCAAGCAGTATGTCATGATGGTTCCCAGCAAACTGAGGCTTGTCACATTAGCAGCTTTTATCCTTGAGAAATGCAAGGTGAGTCTCTGCTTGCATTTATATTACTAAGTAGCCCTTCACCCTTTCCAACTCCTTTATCTGTTACTCTGCCAAGGATAGTATGGATTAGATCTAGGGCTTTGAAGTGCATCTGGTATACAGCCACAAGAGAGCTGACACTATTGTGTCTTTCATGCTGGCAGTGAGATACCTGTGCAGTGTGTACTCCTACTTCTTTTGTGGGCTCAGCATTTAGTAACCGACTCCGTAATCCTTTCCTGGATAATTATATCTCCAGAAGTGGAAGCCACCTAGATGTTATGATGATCAGGGAATTGGGTGAGGCCCGTGGAGGTGATCATGTGCACTTTTCTTTTTTTCTTGCAGTTTGAAAAACACCACAAGATGATAATCTTTTTCTCCAGCTGTGAACAAGTGGAATTCTACCATGAGCTCCTTCTAAAGGTCCTTTCAGGAGGGCTAAAGTTGGAGCAATCTGAACGTTCATCTGTCTCCTCTGCGCACTTACAGTTTCTACGACTGCATGGCAACATGGAACAGGAAGTAAGCATTCTCAAGATGTCAGAATACACAGTTTTGTTATTCCCTATGATATATTATGTGGTTATTTTGGGGAGGAGGGCAGAAGAGAGGACAGAGAGTCATTTCACCTCTAGGGGCCTCACTCTTCCATCTGCTAATGAGAATAAGAATATTGTCCCACTTCTGGAAAGTACCTCGGTAGCTCTATCTGAAAAACACAGCTGAAGAGGCAAGAGGTGTTATTTCAGCAGGCTGAGGCAGCCGTTCTGTATTCTCAGTGGGTGCACTCAACCATTTATGTGTCCATCGTTCTCTCTCACGCAGTCAAGACAAGCTTTTAATGCCAAAGGAAAACCTCATCCGAGCCCCAAAACGTTACTACCCAATAAGTTGCCCCCATTAGGTGAGGATGGAGCAGTTTGGCTTTGATTTTGAAGAACAGTGTGTTGACAGACTGCTCTTTTCCCTGGGATGGAATAAATAGCGATATATACAGCGATTACGCAAAAATAGGGCTGGGTTTTAGCCAGATAGGCCTGGATGATGAGATTGGAGCTTGCTACAGAGGATTGAGAGGCCAGAAGAAGAGTATCGAATGAACTGTCACTGCAGCATTTCTCTGAATAGCTCAGGGACCTCCCTCAAAAGTTCAGCCCCTGATCCTGCCCTTGTTCTGCGATGGAGAGAGTTACCGCTGTACTCTGAGCTGCACAGCAGAGATGGCAAATGAATAGAGCTCTTCTGATGAAGCAAGAGGTGAAGAGCCATTGTTTTTCTCACTCATTCCCATCCTGCAGAGACCAGAAACATGTGCTATGCTGTCCCTGCAGTCTGGCCTTTCCTCAACCTGCCTGCCTGAGCAAGTGAGCAGGCCTGGTCTGGCCCAACTCTACCCTGACCAGCTGTTAAGCCAACAGAACACCACTAAGTAGCTGGCACCAGGGGAAGGGTTTTGCCTTTTTAGTACCCAGTGTGTAATTAGTGCTTGATGTCTTCAAATTAAGAGCATTAATGGAGCTAAATTGTGGATCCCATATGGTACTGCTGAGCACGGCTGCTGTCATTGTCAACAAGATACAGCGTGCTCTCTTCTTTAATTTTTGTCAGCAGAGGGTTCAGTGTGTCGGCAAGGCCTAAGTTTTTCCCTTCTTTCCTAGAACAGTACCTCTAGCTGAGAATCAAGTGTGTAACGTTTCTTCTATATCATCAACATAACGGGACATTCACTTAACTGTGAGCTACAACTCTGAGGAGGGAGGCTTGAAATGTGGAAACAAGGATATTTTGGAAGGAGGACGCAAAAGGGACAGGAAGGAAATGGGTATGGTGTTTCTGAGGCTAGAGACAGCCTGAGCTCTGGCAAGGAAAAGAGTAAAGGGAATCGGGTGAAGGGAGTATGCGTGCGCAGTGTTTCCCCGCAGCTAAGGAGAGGGAATGTGGGTAAATAAGGGGTACTGGCAAGGAACGGTGGAATGCTACAGAGGCCTTTGGTTGCTAGTGCTCAGAGGTTGCCTTTTGTGGTAGCAGATATTGTCCTGATGTGATGTGGGTTGGAGAATCAGTTTCTGTTACTTTTATCAAGAAAAAAACCACACCCAGAGTAGTTAGTTACACTAGTGAGTTTGCTTAGGAAGGTTTTGGAACTGAAAGCCCACGAGGCTTTTGAAGGTAAGTGAGGAGCCATACTGGTGGGTTCCTGCAGTTCTGGAGCTCAACAGCTCAAAGACTGCTGACGGGGTAATTTGGGATCTGGGGGCTGTGGACAACCCTGCCTGGGAGCCTGAGCTCGTGTTAGAAGTGGGGGCTGAAGGAATTCTGCTGGGGCAGACCAGTGATGAAGACAAGGCTTGAGAGCACCTGCCCCGGACACTCGTGGGAAGAAACACCCTCCATCCTAGTGTCAGCAGCCCCACTGGTGGCCCTCACCAGTACGAGGCCTTTTCTTGTGGGAAGACCGTGGGAGGGTGCTCTGGGAGCTCTGTGGCAGCGGTCTGCAGGGTCCAGGGGTCCTGCCCCCTTGGGCAGGGGTTTCTGACCAAGGCCTCAACTCTCCTGCCCCGTTACTTTGAAAATTTACCCCACAACAGTTCACCTTGGCCACCGTGCAGCTGAGCATCCTGATACTTAATAATTCCACAGTCAGTCCAGTGACTGTCTGCATGCCCCATTGGGCACATGATGAGGCTGATCTCTTGTGATGTGATTATATCGCTGTGTCAACAAAATGGGCTTATCCTGCCCATCGTGTGACTGGACAGACAGCAGTTAAGATGTCCAGCTTTTTCTTGCATTCACAAAAGCCTGTGCTGCCCATCAAGTGTGCCAGTGCTTCTGTTGCTGCTGCCTCATCTTTTGTGGATCCTTCTCCATGTAAAAACAGTTACTGCTTTTTGACATCCACACGCCATGCTTCTGTGCAAACTGTGGAGGTGTTGGCTGCTTTGATTTGACCAAATGCATTCAGGCTTGCCCCAGACGCTGTGCCTTCCTACCTGGGACCACACCTGTGTGCTATAGATTTTTTTAATTTTATTTTTTCCATTTGCAGGAAAAGTCTGACTGGAACTCATGAAGTCAATTCCTTTGCTTTTGAAGCTGTACATGCTAATGTGAAGAAGGCGTAGTTGTTTGTTACCTCAGCTGATTTGCTTTAGGTTTGGTTATACAGTGTACAATCACTCTTTTTCATTTTCTGTTTTAATCCTCTAGGAAAGAACAGAGGTCTTTCAGGAGTTCCTAAAATCCAAGACCGGCATCTTGCTTTGCACTGTAAGTAACTTAGAGTCCCTTTGCAGCTCCACACTAATGGGCCTGTCTGATACCTAATGGTGGAACAGAGGATTTGGCACTGAGCTCTGATTCCAGCTCGCTGTCTGACCTTGAGGAAAGTCATCTCCTTTTCCTGCATCTCACATGTTAAATAAGGTTGGGTGCCCTCTTTGCAAACTCTTATATGATCTTTTGCTGCAAGGTACCATACACAGAAAAAGTATATGTCTTGTACAAGAGGCCTCTAAGTATTTTGGATGGTCTTAGGTCTGGAAAAATATGTTCATTTGAAGCTGGAACCTTGCCCTCTACATGCAGTCAGTAGAATGCAATCCTAATTTGTAGTATGCCCCATAACTGCCAGGTAAATTGGATGTAATGTGATATTTCCCATCTTAATGACTACCCCAAGGTTAAAAACAAAAACCTGCAGGGATGGAAGGGAAGCCTAACCAGAGAGTGGTGTCATTAGAAATACACATGCTCTGCTGCTCTCCATGCTTTGCCCTTCAAGCTTCCTTCAAGGGTGCTGAGGGAGAAATTCTTGTCCTCTACTGAAGTTTGCTGGCGCCCTTGTGTTGTGGTGGCACCTTCCGCTTCTCGTTTCTGACCTGTCGGTGCCACAGCTAGCCTGCTGCAGTGGTGCAGAAGGCTGCACGATTTGCTCTCTAATAGTGGCAGCTGTTGATCTGAAAATGTGTGAATCTTGGCGATTTCTACCCACCGCAAACTTGTAAATTACAGCGATCGGGAGTAATTAGAGCTGAGAAACCCTCTCCAGCTCTGAAATGACTCCTGTTCTTGCAGCACCTTATTCTTAAAGGAAACTGGTTGCAATTTTTTTCAGAGTGGGGGCTGAATTTTGTCTTATTTTTATGCCTGCAGTTCAAACTAGGACTGCCATGTATATATAGGAACATTTGATTTAATGTTGCTAAATTATATATTGTATCACTTGTGAAATTTTACTTTGTTACCTGCTAGTCTTGGTCCTGCTTGTGTGTACACCTTTCAATGATATGATCAAGGTCAAAATGCATCTTTGCAATGCATAAGTGTAACTGTAACTTGGTGTAACTGTAACTTGGTTTCTCTGTGTACAGAGGTGATGCTTCAGGGTCTCAGCTGAGGAAGATAGCAAAGCTTAAATCAGAGGTGTAGATTAAGTGTTTTGAAGAGAGAAAGTGGTAAATTCTAAACAATAAATAGCTAAACTTTGTTATCCTTCATGCACATGCTGTCTGCAACTGAGAAGGGGACATGTCGTCTTACTGAAATTTCAGTTTAATGAGTTTGGAAAGACAGCAAGTGCTCAATTTTAAAGAAAGAGAAAACAGAATCATTGTGATCACTGGGATATTGGTTCCTGGGTGAGACTGTTTGAAGGGGAAGTGCAGCCTGTGGCAGGAAAAATCTGCCAGGAAATATACAGCTGTTGACAAGGTAGGAAGAAGAGTAAGTTGGATAAAGAAATCCCTGTGGATGGAATCCCTCTCTTGAGATGCTGGAGATGTGGTTTTATTTCCTGCCATGCCACAGACTCCATGCAAGTGGACGTGGAATTGTGGTGACAAGGCAAGTAACTACATGTCAGCTGAGCAGCAATAGTTGTGTGCTTGCTCCTGACCTGTCGTAAATGGGAGGTAATGTGAATTAACCTAGATTGCCATGAAGAGGGTAGTGTAAGGTAACGCGTTTATCATAACCCTCCTTCGTTTTGGTCTAAGCTACTTTGCATTTACTGCAAGGCAGGGATGCAAATCATGATGGTTACAGTTACTATGGCTCAGCTGGCACATGGTTAGCACGTTAAGCACAGTAAGTTGCGTGTCTGAGTCCAAAATGCTCTCTGTGCTTCAGCTCCCCATCTGTAAAGTGGGGATAGTAGCACTGTTCTATCTTACAGAGATGTTGGGAGGACAAATGCATTGAAACCAGGAGGTGGCCTGTTACCACAGTAATGGGGACCATATGGACACCTTAATATAGAGATACACTTTGCACTAGTCCCACATTACAGGTGCCTCCCCAACGCAGATGTCCAAAGGGCAGCCAGGCACTGTGACCACCTCCTGCCTCTGAGGGCATTGCTTTTTCTGCCACTTTTCTTCATATCAGCAAAAATGTTTTGCAGAAAGATGGTTCAGTTCTTTTCACTGCAAAATCACGTTCTGTGCCCACAAATTTTGAAATCTGGCTCACAGAAGAGCAACACAAATAATGTTGCCGTCCTTCCCTTGTCCCTTATGCCATGTTCTCCACCCATCTTTCCGCTCTAGTAAGCAATGGGACCTGCTGTTCCTTTTATTAATTTGCTTTATGTCATATGTATATTAATATATTCCATAAAATATTTTTTGCCAGACAATATAAGCTGGCAGACAAGAAAATAAAGAAGGGCCATGTATCTCAGAGGGTCTCATCCAGATTTATTTCTCTCTCCTTCACTGAAGTTCTTTGCGGCTTCCTTTGGGATGTGCCTTTTAAACAAGTTCATCTCTTCCAGGGAGAGAGGAAAGATCATTTGGAGATTGTTTGCTGTTTACTCAGTCACGCTAACTCATCTTGCCAGTTTTCTGGCGGCCCTAGCCAAGAGCTTTCGCCTCTGACAGCTTCTGTGCTCTCCCCTTCCTCCTCTGATTACGCAGCCCAATCTGTCACCCTGCCGACGGGGGTCTCTACCCTGCTGATGGCTTTCCACACTCGGCAGTAATGACTTTTGGCAGGCCGGGAAGGCGCGAGAGCTTCTTCCCCAGCTTGGAGAGCCGTTAGGCCCTCTCTGCCTGTTAGCTAAAGCACTTTGTGAGGTTCTTTGGTAAATAAATGAGTCATTTTAATCCAACTGACAGCCTGGCACCTGAGCAAGCTGCCTTCCATCTGTACTTCTAGGCCTCATGTAGGCAGCCAATTGTCAAGCTCAGGGCCTTCAAGACCTCACCATTGAGTGTCTTTCAAAAGCAACTTTAGTAATTTCCTTTGCCCTAATTAGATTGTGTGAGAGGGACTGCGCAAACCGAGGCCCTTGCAAAACTTTTGTGGCTGTGTTGGTTCTGATCTTCTGCACTGACATGCCTGGCTCGTGGTGGGGCTGTTTTGCCCTTGCGCCCCCGGCCCCGTACCCCACCACCACCACGAGCACAGACTGGTAACGTGAATGGTTAGAAGCAGAAATTTCAGCATTTCTGGTGCTCCTCAGGCGGATTGTACCTTGACGCTGTGCCATTCTGTGGCTTGCCGTTGGGATCCAGGCAGGAACATGGTCAAGGCTTCGGATTATCATGTTTGCTTGGCATCTGGGTTTTTTGAATTGCGCTGGTGTAGGGTATTTCTTGCTCCTGTGAGATGGTCACTTAATTCTCCCTTCCATTGCCCATTGAAAGGAATCAGCGGTGACCTGCTGAGGTGTCATATTCTTGATTTCCCTGTTATTAAGGAATGGTGGTGGAGGTCATGCATGGAAAGGGGAATGCCGTATGGGGCAGTGGAAAAGAAGAGGGAGTAGTGCATTGGAAATCTATCGGGCTTGTTGGAAGAGCACTGCCACACCAGGTTAGTGCTTTTGTGTGTAGAATAAATGCAGTGCTAATAAAACTGGATAATTGTTGCTTGAGCTGTATTCTCTTTCCTGGTAAGGTGACCCACAAGTATTTTTCTCAAGATCTGAGAAGGCGGAAGCTCATGGGCTTTGCCAGCAGAGGAAAGCAAATCAACTCAAACTTTTTATCCTAATTCTACCTTGCTGCTGTCTACTAGGGTCTTTGAGGAAATGGAGCTACAGGAGACGCAGGTGGACTGATACTGAGGAATCTTTGAGAGTTTGCAAAACACTCCAATTACCAGTAAATCCCCAGACACTTCTGAAAGCAAGCCAAGTTAAACCCTGGGGGAATAGCTGCTGATATGTGTCTGTAACAGCTGAGTGGAGTTGGTGGCATTGTGAAAGCAATAGTGAATACAAGGCTGATGATGGGGGGAGAGCTGCCTCCGAAAATGTTGTCCCTGGCTATTCATTAGGCTTTCGGTTAACCTTTTCAGCTTTCCTGCTTGCGTTGGCAAATGCATATGAGAACACAGTCTGCAGCAGTAGTTTCCCAGCCAGTGGTGTGGAGAAAAGGTATCTTAGAAGAGTAAGGAAAGAATTTTGATGGATGAGAGGGACAGCTCCTGCCCCTGCCATCTACTTTTCCTCCTCGTGTTGGAGGTGCTGCTCCTGACCACAGGGGTGCCTTGGTTATCTGTTTATTTTTGCTAAACTGACCCTGTCCCAAGGTCAGAGCTCTCTCCTCAAACAGCCTTTCCTAGACTACTGGGTGTGAGAGAGAGCACAGTATAGGCGAAGACCAAAGACTTGTCAGAGTGGAAGTGCATAACAGCCAGCCAGATCGGAATCAGACGTCAGCACTCCTGTCTGATCATGCTGTAGAGTTTATAATCTTGTTATCCTGGTAACTGCTGTACACGTTCCACGACTTCTCTTGATTTATTTGCTCCAACTGCCTTTAAATGGCTTTTTGTACATCTGTTCATCCTGACTCTGGGAACAAGTCATTTCTTAATGAGCGTGTTGGAGCAAAAGTGTGTATTATTTCAGAGTGGGCGCTGTGGAAAGTGTCTCCTCTTTTACTGCAGTTGGAGCCACAAAGCAACCTGGCTAGTGCTTATGGGAAGGCCTTTGCTGCCAAAACATCAGCTTCCTAGTCTTCTAACGTGTGTGGGAGTTGCATGAAAACACTTCAGTGGGTGGCTGACACATTTTTAGTACATTAAGCTCCTGCTTACGTTCTTAATATATTCTATTTTGCAACTAGCTAAAAGATACATGTGTTCCAAAACATTTCCTAACAGAGTTAAATCTGCACACCTGCTCTGCCATTGCGCGTGGTGAATGTAAAATCGAAGGAGTATGTGAGGACATTACTAATGAACAGAAAATCAAGAAGGGAGATTGAAACATGTTTGCATGCTCTCTCTGTTTTGAACAGTATTTAAACTCCCTTTTTTCTTTGAAAGGGTGTGTTTTTTGAGCTATACTGGCTGTGGATAACTTAAGGGGCTCATTCAAGCCTTCCTCCAAGTCAGTGGATTTTCTCACCAGCTGGCACATCAAATGACGCTCCTGACAGTGGCTTCAGACTCTTCTTTGGGGCTGAGTTTTGTTTCTCCAAATCAAAGCCGGACTGGTGAAAATCTGAGGGATAGCTCAAGTCCCCTGTCCTCGAGCTGTACTCCAGCTTCCTGCAGATTCTGCTAAACTGTTTGTTGGCCTTTAGTGTAGGGTCAAGTGAACTGCAAGTCATCTGCTCATCAAATTCAGACCATCGGCTGTTGGTGCATCTTTGGACATGCCGCTCAAGGCCTAGGATCCTTGGCCATTCGCTTTATGGCCATTTTCCTTTTCATCCTAAGCAGCCTGGTTTTAGTTCTTAGGCTTGCTGTGGAAAAAGGTGTGCTCAGAAATAGTGCTGCCTTTTGGAGAATTGATTCTGCCTTTCACTCTTTGGGTAGTAGGTGCCAAGCAGCAGCTCCGTTTCCATGAATGAAACCAACTGAAGGACCAAGGGTATCGCTACCTTTAAGACAGTTGATTCTCTCAGGTATAATGCAAAGGGACTGTAGCAGGCTGCTGTAATTCAGCACTGCTCACCTGAAATAGGTGTGTTTATACCCTCCAGGCTTTGGGCCACAGTAGTGGATCATTTTTTATTGTCTTAGTGTGTTAACAATATTCCTTGCGTTTAAAACCCCCAGCATTATTTCTGACCTTCAGTCCATCTCTCCCCAAATGAGGCACATAAAATTCCTACTTGCATAGCCAGTTGTGTCCTGGCATAGTTGCCATCCCGGAAAGAGTTCTTACGTTGCAGATATCTTCAAAGCACTTTTACTGAATTAATTTCCTTGTTATTTTTAAAGGATGTTGCAGCACGTGGACTGGACCTGCCTCAAGTTACATGGATTGTGCAGGTAGGTTTGCTACGTATGTGTGTACGTATGTATTAAGTGCAGTCTTGCTCAGATGAAATTCCTCTCCAGTCCAGATCTTCTTTCTGCAGTTTGCTGGTCTTTGTGCTGATGCCTACAGGTGTGGGAGACCCACATGTTCCTGACTGCAGGACTGGGACTCAGGGTTTTGCTAGGATATGGTGTTGCTATGCTATCTTTGGTTTTGACAGTCTGTTTTCCTCTTCAATCCTTCCAGCCAGCAGAATATTATTACACAGCTGATAACACTGGAATTAAACACCCTCTGTTTCCCCCCACAGGAAGCCAAATCTTGTGAAGTACTGGCCATCTCTCTTGCAGTTCTGTGTTTCTATTTTTCTGAGCTTGCTGGGGAGGCAGTTCCATGAGGAGTTTAAGTTCGATCCTTATGTTAAACATTGAGTAGCCCAACAGTGCCTGTGCAGTGACCTGACTGTTTCAGGTGAAGCTTTGCTGGGTTGGGGCTGGAGTGCTGGGTAGCTGTAAGTATTCAGCTTTCAGTAGAACTGCACAGTTCAGATTTTCCCTGGGAAAAAAAAAGGGGGGGAAAAAAAAAGAAAACAACCCAATGCTGCTGCATTGCTGTTGACAGAAATACTGTCTTTGGAAAAAAAAAAAAAAAGAAACTAAGGGAGATGGATTGAACCTTAAAAATAGCACCCTGTCATTTCAAAGAGGCAGCTGAGAGCATGAAGCAGATTTCATTTTTATAAAAAATTTATAATTAAGAAAAGGTTAGTTGAATTGAGGAAAAACTGATCCAGAGATTCTCGTGTATCAAGTGACATCTGGGTAAAAAGAACAGGGCACAGAGCGTCGGCAAAGCTTTTTAATTTCTACCTCATCCCTTCAGGTAACAAATTTGATTTTAATTTCGTGTTTTTAAGAAAGAAAGATTTTGTAGCAGCTAGCTAGTTGGAGGAGGCTGGGGAAGTGAAGTCTTTAATTCCCAGATCTGTATATTAATATAATTTAACCAAAGATATAGTTGCCAGTGTTAGAACGCAGTGCAAATTACCTAAAGCCCTGGGAGACTTCTGTGTGTCCAGAAGGCGAAATCTCAGCTGTCCTGAGAGCTGTGTCCAAGAGCAAGGACCTGCAGGGAGCAATTAGATTGCTCACAGCATCTTACTCACACCTCTAGCCAGTAGAAACTTTGCCAGAGGGCACAGGTATAAACACTAGAGTGGGCTTTGGTGGTTGGGTTTTTTCCAGTTAAACTGCTGAGGGCTCATTTCTGAGCAGTATCTCTGTGCATGTTCATTTTTCCAGGAAAGAGAGGAGGGGGGGAAGAATAGGGGGAGGTTAAAGGGAGGGAAATATGTCACCCTTTATCAGATCTTGCAAATGGCTGGGCAGTTTTGATTCCCAGTGAAGTAAATGAGAGCCGCTGGTATGCGGGGAGGGGGGGAGGCTTTAAGCAACATTTTCATAGTGGCTGATAGTTGTACATGGGAAGACAGTTGCTACCTGTATCGTATGCTGCTGAAAGCACTTCCACGCTCATCTCAGATTTCTTCTGTCCAGTAACCAGTTATGATTTGCTTTAATCAAAACAAAGCAATTTAGCCCAATTCTTAATTTGAATCCATCATCTTTTATTTTATAGCTTTTCTCCAAATGCAGACCAGGCAGCTTCCCGCTCTGGCATGGGCAGTCCGGGGGGTTGTTTGGTTTGAGGTCTTTGTGAGATTTTTTTTTTTTTTTTTTTAAGGGAAGCAAACAAGTTCCTGACGTGCCTGTATAGAAATAAAATGTAAAAGGCAAAGAGAGACACTGAGATGGGGAAACTGTCCTATTAGCTGAAAGTTGGCCAATGTGTCACATTCACATGTCAAAAAACTGCTGTGGCTGAGGGGGCTGAGTGATGGTTACAGGGATGAGCCCGATGGGCTCTTTATAAACAGGCCAGTTCCAAGGGAGGTGCAGCATGTGGGTTTTGCTAAGATCCTTTTTGTTTCAGATCAGCGGGCTGAGTGTCTCGTTTATAATTAACACACTGTGTTCTGTTAATTCCTCCTTTCCCTTCTCATGTTCCCTTTTTGAAGTATAACGCTCCGGCTTCACCTGCGGAATACATCCACCGGATCGGGAGGACGGCTCGCATTGGCTGTCACGGGAACAGCCTGCTTGTCCTGGCGCCTTCGGAGGCAGAATATGTCAGCTTGCTGGCTTCTCACAAGATTAAGTGAGTCAGAAACGCGAACAAAAGTTTCAGCTCATCCTTGCTAATTAACCTTCCATGGCACTTTCAGCGGGACTGTGTCTCGTGCAGGTTTTAATAAGAATTTATTAATTCTGGTGATCCAGGACCAGCCCCAGACTAGCAAAAGGAGAAAAGGCAAGTGTGCAAAAATCATCAGCCTGACAGATTGTGCATGAGTGAGTGTGTGTGGTGAGGGGCGGAGAGATGATAGTCGGAGATCCTTTGCGCTCTGTTGTTATCTCCCTGGCCCTGGGTTCAAATCGTGGCTATGTGGAGATCACAAGTCAAATGAGCCTGTCAGATGCTAACTGGCCATCTGCCTGCATAGCACCATATTGTCAGAGATTGTGCTTTCTCTTCAGGAGAGATCCGGCGGAGAAATAGCTGGGGAGCTGTGGGTCATATCTGGCAGGTAATTGGCCAAGGTGTATTGTGTAAGTGGCTTGTGACAGGAATAGTAGAGGCTTTTGCAAGCGGTGAGTGCCCCATATGGTCAAGGCAATAAGGGGGGTGGACTCTGCCGACCAAAGGTGGGGTGTGCTTCCAAGCTAGCTGAGAAGGCTTTGCTTACACCGGCTCTGGCTTGGGCTTGGGAGTAGACAGTGAGGAGAGCAAGCCAGGCTGGGTGAGGACCAGCCCAACGTACAGTCAGCTACCCGATGGCCAGCACGTGAGGAGATTTTAGTCCAGCTCTGCTTGTGCTTCTGCGGTGGTCCTTTTGTGGAGGAAAAACTGCAACTTGCTGCTCAGCATTGCTCTTCAGGAGTGCTACCTGGTCTCAAGCCTCCTCAGCAGTCGGCTGGATATATGTGACTCCCCTTGCTCCCCGCACTGCTGTCTCCCGGCGGTTCAGAGCGTGAGCCGGGTAGAGTCCCTTTAGTGTTGTACTTGTGTTGATGGAGCCCTGTAAACTCATGCACAAATTAGTTCCTTTTTGTTTCTTGTGTTTATGTCGGGTGGAGCTGCTTGGAGTCGAATTTGGTTTTCAATCCTTGAAACAAACAAATGTTGGCAGTAAATACAGGCTTATTCTAGGCTGTGAGCCATTTAGTGGTCTAACAAAGAGCCATCCATCATCCCAGGTAACTATCTATTAAGCAGACACCAGCAAGACATGGAGGGCTAAGCTGACAGGGTTTTTTTTCATGTAACAAACAGCACTGACATTTAAAGGTGAAATCCCACATAATTGTGAATTTTTAACTCCAAGTGGAAAGTTCTATTTTTCTGTTTTATAATATTTTGGAAGTGTTGGAGGAAGGAGAGGGAAATTTCCCTCCTCTTTTATTTTAAATGTTAATGCTTTTGTCCGATTTTGTTGGGTTTTAAGAAGTTTAAGGAGCAGTGTCACTCATGCTGGTAATTATATCTGCTAAGGAGACCTGTCGTTGAGCTACCATGTTCCCCAGAAATCTGTAGAAGACTGTGCTGAATGAGCAGAGGGAGGTTTATGTGAATTTTTTTTTTCTCCACTACTTAAACCAGTAGAGCCAAACAGCTCTGGGGATTGTTTTTTCTTGTTTGGTTGGTTTATGTTCTTCATAAAACATGCTGTCCTGCAGATCAGAGGCCTGCCAAAGGAGGAGTGTAAGTTGCCTCCCTTGACCCCCGTCTTCAGATGGAAGAAAACGAGTATTTCTTTGGCACGGGTGGGTGATCTGGCCTGTTTGCAGTCGTGTCCTCCCCTCTTCCCACATAGTAGCACGTGGTGTGAGAAGGGGCAACAGGATAGAAAAGAGAGCTGATGAATTACAGAGAAGATGCAGGAAGGCAGCTTGAAGCTAAAGGCAGCAAGTGCCATCAGCACAAATTGCCGTTACCCTTCATAAATAGAGCATTATGGTGATAATCCTGACAATTTAATTCAGTGTGAGGACGAGAGACAGCATGTGTTGGACTGTCACCGATCGTCTTAAGCACTGATAATTTTTGTTTCTTTACCCTGAGTCTTTGTAGCTTTTGACTTGGACTTGCACTGGTTACTGGAGTTTACATTTTTTTAATTCTTTGCTTAATTTTTAAATCTCTTGGGTTTTGTTGAGGATGAGTGAGTGCTGTGACTTTTTTTATTTGGTTGGGTTTTTTTCTGTTTTAAATGAAATTCCCTCTGGGTTTATTGAAATGTAAATACTTCATAAAATATGTATTTCTAAGAAGACAAAGCATGAGATGGGTCCCTGCAGCCTTCAGCTGGTGTAAATGAGCAGTGCTGTGCTGGTTTACAGTAGATGAGGATCTGACCCAGAGTTTTTTCTTAAGCCCCTCCACCCACCCCAGCATGCATGGGAGTAAGTCCAGAAATGTTGAGAGTCGGAAGTAATGAGAGCAGACGTGGCTTTGTTCCTGGATGAAAATCCACTTCGGAATTAGGGATGACTGCCTTTGAAATTGGAAATCGCTCGCAATTAATTTTCACCGGTACCTGAAGCCTCTCCTTGGCTTCCACTGTGGAAAAGCAGCATTAGCCTTTGCCAAAACAATCTCACTTTGGCTCTGCTGAGATCAGTAATTCCTCTTGGGGCTCAAGAAAGCTGCATGCCTCTCTGCAACTTTCTTTTCGGTCTTTGTGTGGCTTGAAGTTGTGGTTCCTCTACCTAACTGTAAATGCGTACGTGCATGCACATGCATGCTCATGTTTTCTATACCTTTCCTCTTTTTTTTTTTTTTTTTAAAAAAAAAAAAAGGGTTAGATTCCAAAATGTTCTGTCTCAGCTCTAAGCGTAACTAACAGATTTTCCTTCAAAGGGAGGAGGCAAGAAGCAGAAGAAAGTCAGTGAGGTTCACTTTTTTTTTTGCTTATGTCTTTCTTAGTTCCTTCAACTGCAATCTAGCAGTGCCTGCCTCGACAGCTATCAGATAATTTCTTTATCTCCTAACAGCGGCCTAACTAATTTATAAAGGAAAACGCATCACCGTGAAGGCACGAGTCATTTCTCTCCCTTCTCTACGGTTGTGCTCACCCCCCTCCCCTGCCTCCCCTCACATGATGCTCCCCGCTGTGAACCAAGTTCACATATCTGTTAGGCTGCAAGCTGGCAGCGCGCCAGGCGGGAGGAGGATCGGAGAAGGGGTGACATCTCAGACAAATCAATGTCAAAGGTTTGACGTTTTCATTCATAGTGGTGTCAAAGCAACCTTTGGAGGGGGATGGGGAGGTATACTTTTCTCTTGCTTAAGTGGTTGCCATTTATGTTTTAATTTACTGTTATACTTTTCAAAACCAAACAGAGAAACCCTCAGTTGTCTTTTTATGCTCCATTTCCATTTCTCCCCCATCACTCCCCCGCCTTTCTCTGCATCCTCTGCAGAGGAATCTGCTACATCGTGAGTCCCAGCTGCATAGTGATTATCTTATGGCCACACTGGCCTGTACCTTCCAGGCTGGATGGCTGTTCCTCTGGACCATCTCTTTTCCTTTATGTTGTGGTGGTGAGCTGGCTGAGGCTGAAAAGGCAGATTGCAAAAGTAAAGGTATTTTTCGCTTTAACTGGAAAGGACTGGGAAGCAGGCAAGGCAGACTCATCCTTTTCTCCTAGCCAGGCGTTGAGAGATCTTTGAGTGAAAAGAAAGGGGATATCCTGGTTGTTATCATTTCTTTCTGTACTTTACAAATTGAAGAATATCAGCAAAGCTTCCTTTCAAAAACTGCATACATCTTTCTGACCATCCAAGATTCAGGAGTCTGAGAACTGTCGGACCCCCAAGATTTCTCTCTTCCTTAGACTGATGTAATGCCAGATGAACTCCTTGGCTTCCATGCAGTATTTATGATTTGTTCTGGTGTAAAAAAGAAAATAATCTTTTCTAGAGATCACCTTTGCCCGTTGCTGAAAATTTGGGCCCATGAACTTCAGCTTTTATCATCTGAGTAATCCCCTTGGAAATGGGACCCAGTTTGGATGCAGCAGTAATATTAATGGCGTGGAGCTGCACAGCTGTTCCCATATTGTCACCTGGTGTGTGTGTGCCCCACAAGGCAGTGTTAAAGAGGACGAAGAATTTCTAGTTTCCTGTAAATGCACCTCTAAGTAGGACCACTCAATTTGAAATTAAGCAGGTCTGTAAGTGTTTGCAGTATCTGGGCCATAACAGTACCCAGCAGCGTCTTGAAGCAGGACTGGAGAATAAATCATCTGGTTGAATCTACAGGAGGAATGTGAGTCGACAGAATGAAAATAAATGCCCAGTGTGAAGCCTGGCTAGGACAGCTGACTGAGTCTCCTGTATTTAAAACAAGTGCTGTGGGGTCCCTAATGGGCCAGGCTTTGGCTTTACACTTCAAATGAGAGGGAAGGTGAATGCTGAGAACAGGGAAGGAAATCAAGCCGTGTATTTGGTGTCAGAGGTGGCTTTTGGAGCTATAAAATGAGTTAGAGTGTGTCCATCAGGAAGTGTGTCTCTGAGCTTTGACCCAGGCGACGTAGCAAGAGGTTGGAGTGATGATGTGACCAGAGGGCAGGAAGCTGTGGGAGAGTTGGCTTGATAGGAAGAGTTCCTTGGGGCCCTGTTGTTACCCTCTGAGCTTGAGTCACTACGAGAGGAAGGAGCTGGGTATTTACACAGATTTAGTTTCAACTTTAGTTGTGGGAGCATGGTCACCAATATGGGTGGAAACAAATGTGTGTAAATGTCAAAGCACTTTGTTCCTTTGAATGAGGCTTGGGCCATGTCTCCGATTACCCCACAAGGTGAGTTGCAGGGATACAAGATGTAGGAGAAGTAGCAAAGTAAGCAGAGCACCTTTCCAGCCTGTATGTGTATGTCAGTCTCTTTCTCGCACTTGCACAGGCAAGCAAATGCAGGTGCCTTCTGCTCCCTGCCCGTGGCATCTAATATACAATAAAATGTTAGACACCCTCTGGGTTCAAAGTGGAGGTTACAGATCCTCTTGCTTATATTATAAAGCAAATCTATGAGAAGTGTTAATTGTTACAAGCTGCTTCAACTCTGTTCTGAGTTTCTTTCAGTGGAAAACGTAACTAAATGGTTCCCAGTTGTCTGGGTGCCTCTCAGTGCAAGGAAAGAAAAATAACGAAACTGGTGGAAATACAATTAAACCTAATTTTTTTCTTTAATCAGTTTCTCTGGTTAGAACCAAGGAAACTTTCAGTGAACTGAAAGTCCACCCTCAGTTATTTCAATGTTGTTAGAATCGGAGTGCGTGTTGGTGACTTGTAACAGTGGCAAGGTTGTGGGTGAGGCTGTGCCTCTGTTCCAGTGAAGGTACCGTTTCAGCTGGGGTTGAGATTTTGCGGTAGTTATACTTCGAGGGTTGCTCTGTGAGTGCCAGGGGTAAGATCTCAAGTATTTCAGGGATAAAAATGTTAAGTTGAACATGTATATCTCAGTCTTTTTGCTATCCGTTATCAGCCTGTGACTTGTTTCCCCGCTATATTTGAAAAAAAAGGAGTAATTGTAGTTTTTTCTCTGTCACTTCAGTGTTTCAGAGATGAAGATGGAGAAGGTATTACTCAGCCTGATGAAAGATGATCGCTTCAAGCTGCACAGACCAAGAAGCAAGGTGAGTTATTCTGCTGATTTGGAATTGCTCCAATTTTTTCATTTACCATTTAAACATCACAAGTGTTCCTCTCTTACAATTCTCTATCTTTACAATACGAAGGTTGGTAATATCCATGATGTCAGACAGTACAAATAATTACAGAACTGCCTTATATTGCAATTGTCCAATCTTTAAACTGTTGTCCCCAGAAAGCCGTCACTTCTAAATCTTCAGCAAATATTTTTGTAACAGACAGTAAAGGTTTCTGACTGCAAAAGCTTTGAGTTTTTTCCCCCACAATGTTTCTGTTCTTCTTGGCTTCTCTGCACTAAAATACTGTTGGAGATCACAAATGACACGAAACTTCACTAAAGAAATAAGGAAAAATGTATTTGGTGATATGTTACATAGGGGGTGTTATATTATCTGTATTTACTTGGAGCCTAAACAAAGCTCACTGGGTTGACAGGCATCTTTTCATTGACTTCAGCAAGCTTTCGGTCTGTCTTCAAGTTGCTAATTCACAGAATTCAGTCATTTGCAATTGATGTCTCCAGCGTTTCTGCATTCTGGCAAATTAAATCCTCCAAGAACCCTCATTTTGAATGGAAGTCAAGAATGTGTCAAGCATGATGCAGCATGCTCTTTTTTTTTTCTCTTGTTGCTGTTTTGCCTGCTCGTTCTTTCTGTTATACCATGTATGAGCCTTCTTGTTTCCTGCAGATGACTGTTACAAACTGGGGTGTTCTTGGTAAACATGTTTTTGAAAGATGTTCAGTTTTCCTACATGCCTTATATTTCAGAGAAAACCAGATCTGTGGCTTACCTGAGATACAGCTCTATTTAAAGCCTTTTCCCACTACTGCACAGTTTTTCACTGAAATCACCCTGTAATGCCTATATTTTAAATGCCTAGAACATGCCTAGGATATGACCCCTTAACGTGTTCAGCAAATATGTAAAAGTTTAGTTGTGCTTTGCTAGTGCAGAAATAATTTTAAATAGTTCTTCTGTGTATAAATACTTCCCTGTTCTCACAAATGTGCTTGTAGGTAGGTAACTTTGGGGTTCCTTTAGGGAGTTTTTCAACAATTACATTTATGCAGAAATTGCACTTTAAATTTGTTGCTGACGTGGGACAGAATATTATCTGTTCTGGGCTTGAGGACAAATGCTATTTCATGGAAAATGGGCAATAAAAAAAAAAAGCATGTTTTTTCTAGGAAATCATGATTTGGCTTTTGAAAAGTGGCAGGAGAAAATGCCTGCTGAATGTTGTTGAATGTCAGAGCCCAGTACTTGCAGAGGTCCAAAATCTTTGATCTGTTTGGAAAATTCTCACCTGAACATCTCGGTGCCTTTGTATGCCTGCCTTTGGAACAGAATAAAAAGCAAAAAGTCTGTCTGCTACCAGGACTGATCAAATTGGTATTTCTACCACGCTTTCAAAGTGTAAAATACTCTATGCATCTAAGCACAGAATATTGTAAATAGTCTTGTTTTGTCTGTCTCCTTTTTCTTTCAAAAAAAACATAAAACCAAACCATATTTGAAAGTATTGCTCTGGTTTTTGCTCAGCCGTGCTGCCTGGGCATGCCCTGCCGTGCCAGGTGCTGTGCAGGAGTACGTGCGCAGAAGGAGCTGGTGCCTTTCGCTGGTATTCGGAGGTGGGATTGAATTCTTCTCTTCCCTCTGCCATCAAAGTGAATGGGATTTGGCTGTTGGCTTCACTGGAGCTGAGATGTATCCACTCTGGCTGTAGGATGGTCTGAATCTGCTACAGGAACTTATAAATACAGAACAACCTCTTTTTGTATGACTGGGAATCTGAAAGGATGGGGACTGAGAAATAGAGTTTCTCTTTATGGCAGAAATTCTGTATCATTTAGGGGGGATGAAATTACAGTAGTTCTGTCAATATCAAGTAGGCTTCTTCAGGAATTACTTGGAAAATATATTAAATGCAATAAAGGATTCATTCTGTTTATTTGCTTTGTATTTTATTGCCATCAGAGGCTCTGAAGTGGTCTGCAGTGCTTTCTCAGAAGCTGCAGGGGCATGTTTCCAACTTTTTAGGAGGGTTAATCTCCCTTAAATTCTGCAAGTTTGCCATAAAGACAGCACAGCAAGCTGGGAATGCAGTGGGGCATTGCATAGGGCAGAGAGTGACTGAGGACTTGTTGTGAGGAGCTGTGCCTGATCCGTTTGTGATGTTGCCATTTGAGAGGGAGTTAGCTTTGCTTATCAGCAATCCATGCATTGAGTCATGTATATATTATAGTCATGCACACAGGAACCTCATTATGATGCTCTTCAGTTCTCATTGCCTCAACTGAAGTCCATTATAAGTACCACATTGGAACATGTATTTTTTGGGCTTCTTTGTGCAGCCAGGGACCAAGCTGAAGTGCCTGTAAAATGTATATTTTATATTTAGGTATATAAAAAATATATGTGGCTATGTCTGGGTGCGTGAATGTTCACCTGCCTACAAAGAGAATAAATTTGATCTTTCAACTTTTATGGAGGGGGGCAGGGGGACTTGGTGAGTTCTAGAGAAGGTGTGTGGAGGTTAGTAAAAAGTTGTTATTAAAACAAAATCCTTCATTTTGTTTTGAAGTATAATGGAAACAGGAGATGTTACAGCCTGGCTTTTTGGTGCTTTTTTTTCCATCTTTTTTTTTTTTTTTTTTTACTGTTTCAAGAACTTTTCTACCTCAGTCTAGTTATACTGTATTTCAATTCCTTCTCCTATTAATATATTCCCTTAATGAAATCAGAAACTTTCAGTACTTATCCCAACCTCTCAAACCTAAAAACTGCTGTCCTTACAAAGTTTCCTCCTTCTGAAAGAAATAAGTATGTCTTTTCCTGGTGTAGTAGGTGTTTGGGGGAGTCCCCCTTATGTCCTTATGAACCATTTAAATAACATTGCATCCAGGCCTGTTTCTTTGTTTGGCTTATAAATATTGTTGTTGATCACCATCATTGTGCTAGTGGTTAGGGATCTGCCAGAACAGGTTTAAGCAAACACAAGATAGAAAAAGTTCGCCTATCCCACTATTTCTCCATAATGGCAATAATATTTCTTACTTAACAGATGTAACAAATTCATCTAGATGGAGAGTTGGTCAGGCAAACCTCTGGGGTAGGCTTTTATCTTTTGGGTCTTGGAAAAATGCGTAAGGTCTCCAATTAATTGTCCTGTTCATCCGAACCAGGATACAAGCAGGGTTAAAGCTTGCTTGTGTGAGTAAAGCACATAGGATGGCTGCCAGGGCACTTCCAGTAGCACTGTTTTACTTGATCTGTCCAGACACTCACATGGTGTACAGGTTTTATTTTCACAGTTTGGCTCAGAGTCAGTTTTAAATTTAGATTTATTTTTTAATTATTAATATCATTATTGTTTTTGTTTGGTTGGGTGGTTGTTTTTTTTTAGATGAACCTCCCTGGAAGGCAGGAATCAAACAGAGATTTTTTTTTATTTTTTTTCATGCGCATTAGGGGGCAATTTTAAAATGAGATCTGTCTCAAGGGGCTGAGGGGGATAAAAGACAAGGTGGAGATGGGAGGAGGGGAGAAGCTGTTTTCCGAGTACATTATGTTTCCTGCCATTTGCTTTTTTTCATTTATTTCTCTTGAACTGACCTCACACTTTGGAAATTATGCACCTAGTTTTTTATCCCTCATTTTTGTCTTACTTTTTTTTTTTTTTTTCCCCCAGCACCAGGCAGAAGAGATGCCTCATTTTGAAACCTAAAGGGGGGAATAAGAAAAGTCCTTTGTAATATATTGCCATATTATCACTAAATCCCCTGACAGTTGTGACACAGAAGCAAGTCACCTGTCACTTAAGCTTGAGGTCTCTTTAATTTTCTCCTGGAATTCGCACCAGGCTGTCTTTAATTTGAGGCCTTTATTGGAATTCTGAAACCTTTCTGCCTCCCCGGTGCTCAGATCTATTCTGAGTGCTGTTACAGAATGTATACAATAACCAACAGAGGGATTCAGAGGGGGCTGAAGCACTGTTTATTTAACACTCTGGAGGGATTTTCGTGCTTATTCGGTCCTGGCTACCCGGCTTTCAATATCACTTTGACAACCGTTATGCCCTTCTCATTAATTTTAAACAGTTAAAACACAGGAAAAAGAGAAAAAGTTTTCATTATTAAAGTGCTTTACTTTTTAATAACAGAGGATTCTGTCCGCCAGGGGAAAGGGCAAACCTCACTAATTTCACATTCATATTAAAAAACGCTGGGAAGGTGACACTTGGTGCTGCCAGGAGGCTTAACAAAAGGAAAGTGATGGGGGCTAGGAGGAGCAGGCGGGGCGAGAAAGTTTTATGTTTCACGTCAATGGAAACTTGTTAGGCACAGCGACAAGTGTCCACTTCAGGAAGGCAGCCCCACTCGTAGTTTATTAAACCTTTACAGAGGCCCCTTGACTGGAGGCTGTCTCAACTGATTAATAGGCGCCCGTTAAGCCAAACTAAAAGGTGTCTGTGAAGCGAGCTGTGTCAAGTCTTTCTGGGGTGGATTGGGAGACAGACAGCAGAGACCAGAGACTCTTCACGGAGCCTTGAAGTGCCCACCCACCGTTGTCTTTGGAGATACAGATGGACTGTTAGTCCAGGTAGGGAGTGAGCAGGAAGGCTGGTCCCCATGTGCATTTGCTTTGCTGAAGAACAGCCCATTGGCTGGAAGCTGTGGGATCCTGAGATCAAAAGAGGGCACTACAGGGAGTTTAGGCTATGCTGGACGTCTGTCTCTGGGCAGGTTTGCTGTTAGGCTGTAGAGCGGCAGATCTGGGTCAGCAAACATTTTCTATAGGGTGTCAGCAGCTTCCACGATGCCTGGGGTTCACAGTGTGAGTGTGACACGGTTCCCCTGGACTGGCAGTGGTGCAAAGGTGGTGCTCGCAGCTGCGAGGGAAGGAGGGGTTTGCAGCGGGGAGGAACAACAGATTCTCGCCTTGGCACAGGCCTGGTGTGGAACCCTGGGAGCTGGATGTTTGTGTTCAGTCAGCCCGGGTCAGATGAGGGGTTGCCCAGTGTCAAGGTTCTGCCGTGGATCTGGCCTCTTAGACTTGGATGCTGGTTCCTGTCTGGGTAGCTTTGGAGAACTGTGGCCTTTTCTTAGGAGAGGTTCGCATCCTTGGATGCTTGGGTTTGCACTTTGCTGTCACCTTTCCGTCAAAAATTCTCTTGTTTTCTTGTCCGTATTTCCTTTCTCTGCCTGGGTACTTGACAGAGAGAGAGACAGCCTCTTTTCTCCTCCCAGTAACAGCTTGCTCCCAGGAGTGTTTGCTTTCCATTTCCTGAACTGCATCCTACGGTCTGATCCTGGCAAAGCTTGAGCACATGCAAAGTTGGCCTTTTGGTCTGAGGAAGTATCTTCTGTCATGTCTTTGGTCTTATTCTAGAGGAACCACATGATGGCAGTTACAGTTAAGAATCACTTGTTGACCCAGAAAAAACTTCATGGAGGCATCAACAGCGAGAAGTTCGTTTAGGTGGCTTTGTTCACGGAGACTGATTTTGGTCCGTTGTCTGGAGCTTGAGGGTGAACAGAGACCTCCTGCCCCATGAGTGCCAAGAAGAGACCAGTTTTTTTTTTGAGTTTTTGTTTTGAGGAACAGCACAGGGGAACTCGCAACATCAGTCTAAAACTGTTAGCATAGAGTCTGGGGGCAGTTATTCCAAATAACTCCAATGGAAATAAGCAGTGATATCTGGCCTGTTGAATCTGGGAGGAAAAAAATAAAAAAAGGCAAAGGAAAAAGATATGTGATAGATGTTAGAAAACACAAAATTAAAACTGATTTGCTCTCCTCACCACACAGTGCTCACTGGCTGCTTTGACTTTAACATCTTTATCTGTATTTTTTTTCCTCTAGTAATATTGAGAGGATTACCTTTGTTGGCCCCTGGGTGGTTACTGTGTGATTTTACTGTTATTAAATCTATTGTAAACTGCTTCATTATTCCTGACTCAAATTCTCTCTTTCCTCTAATCCTCCCACCTCCCTTGCAGAAATCCTGTGGCACGGACCCTCAGGAAGTCCGGGAGCGGGCCACAGTCTTGCAGACAAAATTTGAAAATTACGTTCACTCCAGCGAGGGGACTGTCCGGTGGGCAAAGAAAGGTCAGTGTGGTTCTTTTCAGATTATTCCAGAAGGACTGACATAAGCTGGGGGAACACTTCAGGGAAAAGGCCTGGAAGAAACATTTTGGGGCTGCTGGGCTCTGTAGGGGGTTAAGATGGGCCCAGAAGGCTTTGTGATGATATTAAATGCTAATTTCTTGCATTCCCATATTACGTGAAAATGAGGTTTAATCTTGGCTTTCAATAGGATTCACATCTGAGGGCTCTGACCCTATCACATGAGTGAACAGATTACATGTGTTATGCTGGGAAGGTCATGGGTGCCCAGCTTAACCCCATGCTGGTGCAATACCCATTAGGTGCTTTCAGTTTACACCAGGGATGAGTTTGAAGCCTGTAAGACAAGATACCTTGGGAGCAACTTTTAACAGGTAAGGATCTTAGGCTGGAGGTCGTTGTGTGGGATGGGAGAAAAATGAGAAAGAGAGCAACTACTCAAAAAGGAAAGAAGGAAAACTGGGATGGATTTAATAATAATTGTAGCTAGGTGCAAGTCTGGGATTTGATCTCCCATTTGTGCCAAGCAGGATGTACCGTGGTTGTCACTGGGCAGTACAAGAAACTCTTCCCTTCTGCTTCTCCGCCTGGGAAATCCAGAGGAAGGTGGATTCTGAGGAAGGATGAAAAACTTGCTGGGGACGTGGTAGGAAAATAAACACTAAGCAGTCTCCTGAGAAGAGCCAAAAAGGTGGTGCCACGCAGGCCCTCTCCTGTGTGCTGTCCCATGGCTCGGTGAGGCTGATCTTGGGGGCACCTGCGAACTGAATAGCTGTTGTAAAGGGGATGCAGGAAGTCAGGCCCCAAAGATCCATGACAATTACTTGGAATTCGGTTATTCAGTATTGAGACGAGTACACAAAATGCAAATTCTTTATGCAAGAGACTAAACCATTCTTGCTCACAATACGTAGCAGTAGTGCCTTTCCCCTTTTTTTGAGTCTCCTCTTCCCACCTTGCTCCCTTTCGGAGGGTTTTCTTTTTCACCTCATTTGTTACTTTGATCTGAGTCAAATCCTGCTGTCTGAGCTTGTGTAGAAATCCTGTTGATTTCAGTTCTGCAGCATTGCCAGTTAGATTTGAGGGAGGGGTCCTGGTGACATGAATTTTAATGGTCTACGTAATTTCTGTTTACCATTATATCTACCTGCTGTATGCGTGTGTGTACAAGTGTACCATATGGGCTGTGTAAATCACATACTAAGGGCCCCAAAACCAAATGGGGAAATTGGCCTTTGAGCTGTACAGTGTCATCACTGAAACTGGGTAAGGGAAGGCTGTTCTCAAGTTGGAAGTTAAGCTCAGCATTAAAATTGTTTGGAATCATGCAAAGTGATTGTTCAAGAGGTCAAAGGTGCTGTGCTTTTCTGAACGTTGTACTAATCTGTTAGGTGATGACACAGCAGAACTACTAGAGTTTGTACTGTAACTACCTGCTTACCCAAAATTATTCTGCATGCTTTTAATGATGCATGGCCATATTGATGAGCGAGGTATTTGAGTTCCTACTGTTTCGCTCTTTGCTCTACCTCCTGCTACTGCATCTCACTGAACTGATTTTTACCCTGCTTCAATGGTTGCAGTGCTGATTATTTTTTTTTCATCAGGATTTCAAAGTATCTTTCTCCTACAGTGAAAATGTTAGATGCTTGCTACACGAGCAGCTTGCACCCATGTTCAGGTGTGTTGTGCTACTTGACTGGTGTAATTACTTTTATAGCTGCACTTTTAAGTCCACAGTCTCAAGGTGTGGGACAAATATGATCATAATCCTTGATTCTGCATGGATGAGCTTCTTGTTGCTCCTTATTGCTGGGATTCCTTATACCCCATGCAAACTTTAAACCTGAAATGACTGTGACAAGGAGAACATCTGAATGGCTCTGGTCACACTTTGAAAACCTCTGTGGTTTCTCTCTACAGCGTATGTCACTACGTGCACACACATCCTCTCTGCACACTTGTTGCTGACCTCAGCACTAGTAACTTTTTTAGCCACAGCCAAGTATAGAAAATAGATCAGGAAATGCTGAAATGTTGCGCATCCCATTTATCTTGTACAGGAGCACTCCACCTCTTTTTCCTACTCTGCTATCTACATATGCAAATTTTCCACTGCTGAGTGGCTTCCATAAGCCCCCTCTTCCTCCCCTCTGCGCCAGGCATCATGAATAATTAACATGGCAGCTGGCTTTTGCTTTCATGGCAGACAATCAATTGGAAACTGTGCCAGAGATGCATTTGTTTCTCTCTCTTTTTCTCTTTTCCCCCATTTTCTGACCTAGTCAATGTTAATAAGCAGTGTTTCCATTGCAGCCCGCTTTCAAAAGGCGAGTGGCTCCCTGCCCACTCACCCCTTCTGCCTCTCAGTCCTGTGTTTTCCAAACTCAAATCAAACGGTTCAGTGAAGGTGCTGCCCTTCAGACTTGACTGACTGGTCGGTGGTGAGGGTGGGAGGAGGGGTACAGCTGGGCCCCGCTACCTGCAGGACGAGCCTCGTGAAGTGTGGAGCTCCTCTTGGGAAACGGAGGACCCTCACCAAAGGGTTACGTGGTGATGGGTACTCGGGTTTGGAGCTGTGGGGACAGGTAGAGCTTAGGAGATTCCGATCCTTCATGCCGCTGGAGTTACAGAAAGGTGAAAGAAGCAAACCCTGCTTTTCTCCTCCGTGTTTCCCCATTTTTTAGCCAATAGTTGAGCATTTTGCTTCATCCCTTCCATCATCAGCACCCGTGTGTTGGGAAGGACAGCAGAGTTACAGGAGCCCACTGCTGTGGCACGGTGCTTGAATCTGTGCCGGTTTGGGTGCATCCTTCCTTCCTGTTCCCGCATGCTCTGGGCGCTGGCAGAATGCCTCCACCAGTTTATCCGACCGTGCGGCTGCGGCTGTGCTCTGGGGCCGGCGCTGGGAGCTGGCTGCCAGCTGAGTGCGTGGTGAACAGGTTATGTCACCTGTCTCACTTCCATATCTCATTACCCTCTTGTCCCCTGTTAAAAACAAACAAACAAAACCTAGCTAACCATCATGTGTAGCGTGCCTTTTTGGGTTTTTTTATTTAACTTCCCACACTTAACGTTTCCTATAGAGAAGTGGGAATGCACGGGTGCAAAGGACAAATCTAAACCCACTCTCTTAAATGAGTGCAAGCCTGAATCCCACCCCAGGCCAGTACACGTTGCCTTACTCCTGTTGGTGTGGCAAAACCTCTAACAGCTCAGGCAGTTTGCTCCTGTGGCATTAAGATGAGGGACCCTTTATGTGACTTATGGCCTGACCAGCACTGTGTACCAGTCTTTTTGAATTGTTTTCATAAAGCGCTATCTCTTTGATCACAAAATTATAAAAGAATTTCAACTTTTTTGAAAAATAAAGCTTTTGATATTTGGCGGCTATAATAAAAGCTGGACAACGTGACTCTGACAACACTGAGAGGTCTCAAAACCCGATATTAAAGATTTTTAAAAGAATCACACCCATTGAAGGTCTTCATTTCGATCTCACGGGTGCTGTAATGAGCGTTAGCAGCTCGGAGCTCCTCAGGGGTAAGGCAGCTGCATGTGCTGGGGTCTCGTCCTGCTGGTGCGGCAGAGCTGTTAGTTCAGCTCTGGGTTAGTGTCATGCAGCTCTACCTGGTTTTGGGGGCCCTGACTCAGACCAGATGGGGCAGTTGTCTGGCAGGGCTTTGGGAAGAGGGGGGCCTTTGGCACTTTGATTCTCTCACTCTGATCTGGGGAGTTAGGAAAGGCTGCTGGCACTGTCTGAAGAATTGTGGGAGGTGAGCTCAGCCTTCATAATAACAGGATCCTTAGTACCAACCATTCCCAATGCCGTGGGAGACAGCTCTATAAGCTCCAACGGGACCAAATCTGGAGCAGGAGCAAGTTCGTATTGTTCCTTTTGAAGAGTTACACCTCCCATAGCAGGTGAATTTGGCCAATAACTTTATGAAAAAAAGCAGCAGAATAGGGTTTTTTGAGAGCATTTGAGCTGGTTTATAAGCCCTCAGAAAGATGGCCTTCAGATGAGACACCAAGATGGAGTATTTGGAATTTAGTATTCTCTTTTTGGGAAAACACAGGTCTCTTGATGCTCAGATGCCTCTAAAAGAGTGGCACTGTGAAATTGGGAAGAAGGTGCAAAAAACTCAATCTTTTCTTCTCATCGATTGGGAAAAGGAGTTCGCTTTACTCAGTAAACAGAGCTTTGATGGATTCCCTGGGTCCTTCCAGGAGCTGATCTGCTAAAATGACATTTTTATTACTGTTCATAAACTCCAATCTCCGGCTGCTGCCAAGAGATTAGACATAAGCTGTGGGCAAACTTGCCGGTCCAGTGGCTCAACAGGCAAGGGCAGGAGAGGTTAGAGTTTAGAGCTTGCTGCTGTCAGGGGTCGAGAGGGAGAGGAAGATGCAGGAGGTGGCACAGTGAGGGCTGGGGGGCCACGGGAGGTTTAGCAAGCAGAGGAGCAGCGGGGGATTGAAGGGAAACATTTTCTGAGCCGTAGAGTTTCCTTACTAAAAGTCCCTCTATTCCCCATAGCAGAGAGGACAGCCTGGGTGTAGTTAATGCTCTGGGTATGTGGAGGAGCAGTGGTAGCGTTCATTTTAGTGGATGATCGTCTTTAGAGCAATGAGCCCTGAGGGAAGGGCATTACAGGAATATAAAGATGTGAAGGGAAATTTGCACACAATTCTATTATTTTTCCCTTTTGAGAAGGTGAGCTCTGTTCTCACTGTGATGATAGTCAGGAAATCCATCTGGCTCTTAGATATTTATAAGGGACTAGCTGGTAACTGGTGAAAAATGCATGGACTACTGGGACTGTAATACCAGAGGAGTCTTCTTATGCCATCTCCATGCTTCTCTTTCCCTCTCTTCATCCCTGTATCTCTATTCCCTCTCTCCCCTTATATGCTACCATTTGATGTCAATGACTTTTCTTGTGAGATGTGCTACAGCCATCACCCTTTGCGGCAGAAGGGGCATCCCTGCAAGAGGCAAACCTACTGCAACTTAATGTAGCTTCGTTTCAGTTCCTAATGCTTCTCCACCACCTACCTTCTCCTTTTGGGATTCTACTAATACTGTACAACCTTCAAATTTTTAACGTACCAACCTTTTCTACCAGCTGCTGACCAGAAGGTGTCCCAAAGGACAAGACCAATGTCCTTTCAGCTGGAACAGCTGAACCTTTAAGTGTATATATATAAAAATGCAGTAGCAAACAAGAATTCACTTTTTTTTTTTTTTTTTTTCTTCCCTCTCCACAGCACTGCAGTCTTTCCTTTGTGCCTATACCACCTATCCCAGGAACCTCAAGCACATCTTCCACATCAAATCTCTCCACCTGGGTCATGTGGCCAAGAGCTTTGGCCTGAGAGATGCCCCCCAGAACCTGACTGCTCTTCCTACTGCAGGCTCAAAGAAGAAAACCAAACCAGGACGAAAAAGGTAGGCTAACTTGATGTTCCTGAGCTGAGGAACACCGTATTGCAACCTGTGGTGTACCTTGCTCCTCAAGATTGTTATGCTTGCTCCAGGTATCAAGTCATAGAGCGGTTTGGGTTGGAAGGGACCTTCAAAGATTGTGTAGCCCGGCTCATGGGCACGTCATGTCTGATTGTTCCCAAGAGGCTAAATCATGGTGAACCATTCACTTTAGGTTGCATTGCTCTCTGAGCTGTTGTTTCATTCCCCTTTTTCTAATGGCTTTAGGGAGCCTAAATGTTACATTTATTAAAACAACTTAGTTGGGACATTTGAGTGGGAATTCAGTTTAAAAAACCCAAAAAGCAACAAACAAAACCAAACCAAGCAGCTCACTTTGTGGTTTGACTTCTGATAAAGATGCTGTTTTTTGAAGGAAGCTGCTAATTCTGTAGATGTACCTATATAGATCAGCCTACGTGTTGTTGCAGCTTTTCAATTTTCTGAGCACTTGAAAAACACCATCTTCTATGAGTCTTAGGAGCAGAAACAGCCTAATTTTTACTTACTTGTACTTCACTCAAGTGACTGTGAAGGATGAGGAAGGGTACAGGCAGTGTTCCGGAGTGAAGCATGAGGCTCTCCATATATTGGAGTGGTTCTTGCACGGGTCGCTCCAGCAGCAGTCCTGTTGTCATGGCCAAGCATCTTTGTAGTAGAAGCTGCCAGATATTTTCTATTTGCATCCCCACTTCCAGTTGCATGGTCCTACAGAGGACTGTGATCCCTGGCTCAGAACTGACTGCCGTAGCAACTCTTTGGCCTCATCCCTGTGTAGGGAAAGGCTCTCACAGATACAGCTGTGCTTATAAGTACTTGCTGTTGGTGTAGGGCATGGGATGATAAAAGCGTCAAGGAAATAGCAGAGAAATTAATATTTCCAGTTCTCAAATTTGAAGTTGACCGTCCTGTGCATTGAGCAAGGCTGTATGAGTGCTGATTTATCTCTCAGGATAGTCTCTTCCTTCCTGGTCTTGACAAATAGCACTGCATCAGGAGCAAAGCATGTGTCTTACTGTCTTTAAAGGCCTTCTGTGGCCTCCTCTGGCCTTTTTTTATCACCTTTTCTACACTAGACAAGCAGTATTTTGTAAGCTTTCTCCTGTAGTTCACCAGCAGTTTCCTGGCTGTTAGATTTGCCACAGGACAAATTGTGTCTATCCTTGCAGAATGGTCAGATGCAGCTTCATAAGACGACATTAGATTAGTACCTGAGGGAAAGGGGAGGACTACAGTGGTTTTGTGGTTTTTTTTTTAGTTATTAGTTGTATGATTGACTGTAGTTATGTAAGTAGAAGCCCAAATCAAAGCACAGGTCTGTTGGTAGAAATGATCTTTCTACAAACTTGTGCTCTGCTGCCTGTAGATTTAAGTAGTTCTGGCACAAGCATTTCTGCAAAATCATATGAAATCTCCCAAGAAGCATTTGTGGCAAACCTAGGGTTACAGTTCTTTCCCCTTTAGTGCACGGACAGGGCTGTTCCTAGGTACTCCTGCCCTGTGTAAGGAATTTGAGACTCCTGATGCTTCTGGAGGAGCAGAGCCCTGAATCTTCTTCTCTGCTTGAAATGGAGCTGAAGGTGCTCAGTACGTCCAATCCTTGCTGCTATGAGTTCCTTTCACAGGGTAGGTAATCCTCTCTTTTGAGATTACAAATGTTAAGGGCTCACTGACTTCCCTGGCACAACAGCAGGATATGAACCTCTGGCTTGCCAGTAAAATCACTGCAATAATTCAAAAGAGGAAAATCTTTTTTTCTTTTATCAGTATCAGTTGTGACTCTTTCCATGTAATTGTTGCTGCAAACTTTATTAGCAAACGTTAGCCTTGCGATTAAAGCACTAATCCACATAATTGTTCCTGGGCTGGTGACATCTCTTGCACATGTACAGATCCGGGGGGGGGGGGGGGGGGGGGGGCAGGGAATGCAAGGGGAAGGGATTTTAAAATGAAAAAGTTAGAGACCGCATTGTCCTGCTTTGAGAAGCCACCAGGGACAGGCCACCGATCTGCCTCCTGCTTCAGCTGACCCTCACCAGCAGATGGGCAACAGGATGGGAATGCCCCTGTGAGCAGGGGATTTAACGGAGCTTTATTTCAGGAAGAATAGCCTGATTAGCCGATAAAGAGCATGTAAGATGGTATGGGGTGGGCTTTGATGTCTTGCTGGCCCAGCAGGGTGTCGAGCTATGACTGACAGTAGCGTGTCACAGGATTACTTGGCCTGCAACAATGCCTCTCTCTGTTCCTATGATGTTGCTACTCTGTTAGAGCTACTTTTTCCCTTGTTACGAACCTCTTTTAGACAGCGTTCCTCCTCCCCAAGTCTTCATCCTATTATAGTACAGACAAGCTCAAGATACAGTAGGTAGGTTATGCACAGGATGCATGGAGTTGGGGGACGTGGAGGTGTTAGAACAAATGGTCTGAGAGTGATTTGAAATCTCATTTGCACGTGGATCATATAATTGCAGCTCAGGGAAAGTGGGCAGACTTCGCACAGGTTTGTCATGGCTCAAGCTGCAGATTTCAAATCTGTGAGCATCTGGAAAGTTAAGACCCTGCAGAAATAGCCAGAGTTGTGATGTGCAACAATTGTTCTCGCCTGTGAAACTTGCTTCTAATCAGCTTTCTCTGTGTGTGCTTTAAAAAGAAGAAGGGGGGGGGGAAGATATTAGTATTTATAGGATAGCTTAGAGAAAGTGAATATAGATTCAAATTCAGTCTTCACTACCATAAATTCAAGATAGTACTGTTAACTTACAAATAATTGCTTTTGATTTCACACTGACAAAGCAGAAAGCAGAATTTAGCCTGCCATTTAGGAGACAAATGGGTTTTGATTGTAAAATGCAAGGCTTGAAATTACAACAGCGTAGTCACAGAGCAATCTTTTTAATTATATTTCTCACGTGATGCTATGAGTGTTGGTTGTCGTATTACACATTGTCTCCAAACATCCAATACTTGGTTTTAATCAGTCTGCTCACTAAAGCCTCATCTCTCAGCACCTGCCCAGAGAATAAAGAACAGGCAGTCCAGGTTGGAAGTGGGGCAAAAGCAATCATTAAATGTTTCCTTAAGAGGACAAAGAAAACTTTTCATTTCTTTTGAAGTCTCCTTTTGTGCTTAGCACCTCCTTAGAGAGCCTGCTTGGTGAAGGTGAGACAGGAAGACAGAGCAGCCAGGTGTGTGTGATGGTTCAGTGCTGCAATGTGCAAGCAGCCCCATCCTGAATGCACATGTAAAACTTTCATGTATTTTTTTTAAACCTCTTTGTGCAAACCAACTGGCCCCTTAGCTGTAGTGGTTCCTGCAAAACCTGATCTGAAGATGGAAAAAATAATTGCTCGTGATTTTTTGGGGAAAATTGAAATGCTCTATTTAGGTAAGAGATAAGCACATGAACCAGATACTGCATATTAAGTTACAGTACATCAGCTTAGTAAGTGTCTAGGCTCATGCTTTTGCTGAAGGGTAGACGCAAGGAAGCTGATCTCACTTCCATTGAGGGATTAACTGTCTTTCGGTCACTGCAGAGAGGCAGCACACACAGGAAGGGGCTGACATGCCAGCTAGACATGTCTTTTGACTTTTTCACAATGCAGATGCCGAAGACCCATTGCCATTCTACCAAGCAATTGCTGTGCTACTCAAATATTTTGCATTTTGGATCAGTTGAGGTTTACGGGATTTTGTGGTGACCGATGGTCTGTTTTCTCCTTTTGAACTCTGGAAGACTGGTGTATGATCCCAGAGGGCTTCACTGTAAGGAGGAGTTGCCACTTAATTTGCCTTGTTTATGAATTCAAGCCATTACAAAGCAAGAGGTAAATCTTTAAGTTCAATAGATTCCGTGGAACTCATCGCCACAGGATATCTACAAGTGCTCAGAAAGATTGAATTTATGTATGAGTATTCATTGGTGCTACATCATGTGCAAAAAGTGAGTATAAAAATTAAGGTGAAAATCCCCTCATGCTTCAGAGTTTAAGTCCAACCCTTAACTGAAATGGGATCAAGAAAAGGTGTCCAGGATGCTTGTTTGAGGGCAACGTGAGGCTGCTCCTGTCTGTCTGTAGAGGGCCTCATCCGCTCGCTCTTCCCGGCCGGGCAGCCTGTAGCAGACCCCCACTACGATGTCAGCTGGCCTTGCCCTCCCTTTACTCCTGACCCCTAAGCTCTCTCAGTTGGCTCCTCATCCACCCCCAGGCAGGATGGCTTTAGAGTGAAAGAGGGCAGATCCAGATTAGATATTAAGAAGAAATTCTTCCCTGTGAGGGTGCAGAGGCGCTGGCACAGGCTGCCCAGAGCAGCTGGGGATGCCCCATCCCTGGAAGTGCTCCAGGCCAGGTTGGACGGGGCTTGGGGCAACCTGGGATAGTGGCAGGTGACCCTGCCCGTGGCAGGGGGGTGGAACTGGGTGATCCTTAAGGACCCTTCTGACCCAACCCTTTTTGTGATTCATATCATTATTACACTGCCAGCGCTCTGAATATGGATATCATCATGCTCTTAAGGTTTTGGCTGTAATATTATGGTGCTAATTTATTCTTCAGCATTTAGTGGTCAGATAGAATTAGACTCCTGGTGGGAAATACACCTTGTAACCCTGGGTGTCCTCCCTCACATGGCAACAGCAGCAATCTCCTTTGGGTGAAAGCTAGTAGCCTTTTACCTTCTCTCCTACCTCATATCTTTGATTCCACTTTTGAACGTCTTGGCATTGACAATTTTGGAAAGACTAATGCTTCTATTGACAGGGCTTGTGAATCAAGGCTGCAGCTGGGTCTCCCTGCACAGCAATTGTCTAATTATTAGAAGCAGTTTGCCTGCCAGTTTTTGTGCACCATTTGCAACTCTCCTAATATCGCTTGATTAGTCAAAATGCAAGTTTGGAATTCTGCCGGCAGGGAATTTAACTTGGTTTGGGCAGTTTGCTCTAGAAATCCAGACTGGAGCTCAGGTAAGAGCATGTTTTCATGGACTGAAGTGCAAATGGATCCAAAAATTAGAGTAGGAGATGTGGCTGCTGTGAAAGCAGACATCACCATCAGTCTTCATTAAGGCAGTTCAGGGACACTGATGAGTCCTTCTTACCACATCATGATAACAAAGTCCTGTTATGAAATTAAAGTTTTATAGTTGTAAAATCCATATGATTGTTATCTGCATGCAGCAATGCCCTTTATTACTGTCCTCTTCCACCACAGCCACAGCACAGAGGCTTTGCTCCCTCTTTGAGCGAGCCTATATGGCTGGCACAGGGGGCTGGAAAAGCTCTGTGCCGTTTGGTACTCCCCAAAAAAATTATCAGCTCGCTCTGAAATATATTTTGACCTTTAGGCTGGGAAAGAGCCTGACAGAAGCAAGAATCCTGGGAAGTTCCCAGCCTCCCAGTGGTGCTTTCATCCTTTCTCCATAGGATGAAGACCAGGGGATAGTAGTGAAAGTGAAACCATGGGGTCTTGTCTCTTTCTGTGTAGCTGAAATACAGTTGACTTCAGCAGGGGTAGGATGTGCTTTACTGTTTAGCATACCATGGTGTGAAGGCTGCTCTGCTCGGACTGTTCTGGAACAGCGCTTGATGTTCGTTCTGACTGGGTAATAATTTTCCTTGATCTTCTCAAGCTAGCGTTTGCATCGGCTGGTAACAGATACCTAGGCCATCTGTTGACTTGTCGAGAGCAGTGTAGGATTGCTGATGAATTTCTTGCCCCCCAGTCCACAAAAAACAACAACGGAAAACCCAAACCTAACAGGGTTGTGTTGGCTGCAGATGGTTCATCCAACACTGTAAGTAGAAAAAGCAGGTGTTGTAGCAGCCTTGGCCCAGAGGTAACCCAGCTCTGTTGCTGGCACAATTTCAAAGAGCTGTTGGAGATGCTGTCAGGCAGATTGATAGCACGATCCGTGTTGAAATGTTTCTGATAAATGAAACAACCTACTCTTGTCTCCTCCAAAGACACACCATGAGTTCTGGGACTATGCATCAGAACTTTATGCCCCTTCTCCCTCAGCTGGAGCAATGTGGGAGCCTTTGGTTGCCGCACGTGCTGTGAGTTGGTTAAAGGTCACCACACTTGCTGCACTGCATTGCACCAACGTTTTCACACAGCTTAAGACAAAGGAGCAGACAGCAATGCCAACCGTGTAGAAGGAGACACCTATCTCTCTTAAGAACAAGCTTGCTCACCATTCAGGTAAAAAGACTATCAAAGGCATTTTCTGAGCCATCAAATGATACCCAAGAAACCATGCATGTATGTGTACCGCTGCTCTGGCACGTAGGAGGTTTTGGCTTGGAGATCAGCTTGTCATTCCATTCTCTAATGAAGCAGGTGTGTCAATGAAACATACACACTACAGTTTTGGAATGAAAGCAAAAAAATGGTGTCAGATACTTGTTCCTTTTCTTACTGTTGTCACTTGGTCCTTTCACACCTGAATGTTCGAGTGTCTCCACGTCCAGGATCATGGTTTGCCCATTGTAACGAATTCAGTCGGATGAGATCAGCTGGTGAAATTTCTTCATTCTTGTGAACTGCTCAGTAGTGCTTGGGACGTGAATGGGATGTTATATAGAAACAAAGAGTTTGTGTACGCTTTTCTTCCTCTTCTGTTTGTGCCTTGTAGCTGTCCACGGGATCTCAGCTATGTTGAACATCCTCAAAGTGTAGTTCAGCATGCTTGTCTTGGGTTTTTTTTGCCATAGTCTAGTCTCTGTTGCGCTACCATCTTGTTGCTAGTGATTGTGGAATTCGGCAGATGGTGTCTTCAGAGCTCACAAAGCCATCGATGACCCCAGATGTGTGGAAGTCACAGACTGAGCGTGTTGAAAGGTGTGTTGCGTGTAAGCTGGGTGGGGTTTCTGTGGCCAAGTTGGTATTGTGTGGCAGAGCAGAAGACAGAGCTGGAAACAACAGAGAGGATTTCGGGCAAATCACCTATGCTGCATTCACCTGTTTGGATTTTGGGTTGTTTGTTAGGTTTTTTTATGATGTGAAAAAAGATTTGTCTAGCATCTTTTCTGGTATTCTTGAGCAAAGCAAAGAGTTGAGAGTCAAGGGGCCAGAAAAGGAGAGCAGTCCAGATTGTTCAGATTTCCTCTGCGGTGGAGGGTTGGGTAGCACCAGCACCCCTGCGGACCATTGCAGCTCCTGAGTGGGATGGGGAAGGGGAGCAGCGTGCTGTGAGTGGCTCTGCAGATGGAGGTAGAAGGAACTGAGGTAGAGGAAAGAGTAATTTTTTTTTCTCTTTCCTTCACTGGACAGTTGTTTTCTCTCTTGTTTCTTCCAGATGCCCCCATCCTGCCTTTTCATCATTCAGTTATGTATTCAGCAAGATTCGCAAGTTTCTCAAGTTTAAAGAGTAAATGACATCATTCCAGTTTTCTGGAGGAGGGCAGAGCTTTTTTTATCTTTAAAAGTTTGTCTCTGGCCTGGTCTTCGGCCTTTCAGGATATAACAAAGTCATCTGGGGACAGTTCCTCTGTTTCCTTATTGTCTCTTTGCTGAGGCTCTTGGTACCAGCTTTTGTGAGGTTGCAGCTTAATTACAGATGTGCGCAGGCAGCTGTAAACCTTGGTCTTTTATTTCTTCCTCTGCCTCCCTGAGGAGGAGAGGAGCTTTCTCAGACAGTGCCAAGCAGTTACTAGGCTCTCTGCCTTCCCTTCCTCGCTGTGCAAAGCACCTTTCTCTCCTCTCGATAATGAGGTGATTAGATAAATCTTGGGGTGATGTGGCTTTTGCCCTGTACCTGGAACATAAAGCCCAAAGCAGTGGTTGGGTCTAGGTTCAGCCTTGCAAACGATGGGGTGATGTCCCCCCCAGCTAGCAGTTAGAAGGCGGTGCTGCCTCATCTCTGCTCACTCCTCTGGCTGCTTACCAGTTCCCATCTGTCTTTATGGGAGTCCTGATACCCTGTATCTAGTGTAGAAGAGGAGTAGTCCAGTGGTGCTTCTGCATCCAGTATGTCACCGCACCCAACACCCAGCGTGCTGGACAGCAACAGAGAAGTCAAGCGGCGTATGTTCAGGGACAGGTTCTTCCTAATTCACATGTTGGGGCTGTTTCATTTTCTGAGTTATGACTTCTCTATTCCTGTCGCATTTCCCCCCAGCTAATAAAAGTGGCTGTTTTCCCATCGGTTTGAACATTCCTTTCTCCTTCAAGCCCTGCTGAAATCTTGGCACGTAGCAGATTGGGATGGGTCGTAGCAGATTGGGATGGGTCGGTCATTAGTGAATCTTTTTTTCCCCTGCAAGTTCCCCTTAGCTGTGCTGGTTTGTAGTTCCCCACCTAAAGACTGGCTGTTGTGTTTGGACGGAGGGATTTCCCTGCCCGTTATCAACATGGTGTGTTCTCATTAGGTCTCAATATAATGTGATATCTAGACGTGAGATCACAGAAAGAGATGCTGACAATCCATGTGTTTATCCAGTGATGGGAACATGGGTTCTGTCTGTGTTGCAAAGGCATCTTACGTTTACAGCCTTTCTGTGAAGCTTTTTGCCACAGTATCCAGTATCACCACGCAGCTCTCTTAAATTAACGTCCCACCCAGCCTCTGGCAACAAGGAAAATGCGGTCATCCCGGGTTATGAGGTGGAAAAATGGACATGAAGGCCAAAGAGATTAAATGCCTTGCCCAAGGATGCTCAGAGGGCCAGTATCAAGGTCTCGCTCTGCTCTCCTGGGCTTTGTCTCATAACCACAGGGCACCTTTCCTCGCCGATGTTATCTTGACTGCTCTGGCAGAGCCCCAGAGACTTTCACCAGCTGAGCAGAGAGGGAAATTTACAGGTTTATAACAGGAATCAGAATCCAGCCAGGGATCCCAACCTCGTGCACTTTTCCTGGTATGCTGTCGCTGCAGACCGTTGCTGTTGCCTGTGGCTCTTCCATCTCGTGGTTAAACAGGACCTTGACAGCTGCTTTGCTTCTCCCAGTGATCAGTGCAGGTTCCACAGCACAGCTCCATTGATTTTTGTGGCCCTGATAGAGGGAGAAACCTCCCTTTTCCCTGCATCCTGGCTTTTCTATGTACAGCTGATCACCACAGCAGGGGGTATTGATTTACTAATTGGGCAATGATTTCACCTGATTGATAATAAAGCGTTGGACAACCTCCCTGCTGAGCTGAAACTCAGCCCGGCAGCTACTGGTGGATTACTTGTCCTTTTGCAGCAGATAGTTCCCTGTTGTTAAGTAAACTGATCTGTTGCTTGGTAACCCTCAAATTACTGTAGTAAATGGTTGGAGACACAAGGAAGGTGTCAAATAGAAACTTTATCGGGTGATGGAGGGTGTTGAGCAGAGCGTACAGCTGCGCTGCACAGTTTTTGCAGCAGAGCTGGGTGGGTGGAGGGCACACCTTGACCTGGCACTGTGTGTGCACCCCCCAGCATCCTCTGTGCCGCTGGGGCCGGTGGGTTCAGCAGGGCGGTGGGACAAGGCACATCTGCTGCTGGAGGTGCTGCAGGACGGCATGCCCGACCATGGCTTGGCTTTGTGAGCTGCGCAGTCCCTTCTGAGGCAGTGCTGTCTTTTTGCCTTAGTTTCTGTGGGTTCAAAGAGAGCAGTGGCTGTGCATCTTGTTTCTCTGGTATGCCCAGGCTCTAGCACTTCTGCCAACGCAGAATCTTTTAATTAATGTAAGAATGGAGACTACAGCAAGGTAGTGGAGTCTTTTCGCCTGTGTATTCTAGGCTTTCTCTTTCAGGGAAAAGTCTTTCAGTCATAAACAAAGACCCAGACAGCCAAGAGTTTGTTTCCCTTGCTGCCTTTGTGTCTTTGGCCTAATGAATAGGATGATCTGTTGCTGCAGCCAAAAATCCTTCCTTCTCCTGTGATCCCTGACATGGTTCTGGACACCTGAAGGGAACTACGAGAGGCAGTGCTGTAAGACATCAACCTTCAGGATCACTGAGGTCCGTGTGTTGTCATAAATGCATGCTGGCGTGGATGTGGGGCTTCTCTTCAATTCCCTCATATTTAGAGGGACAGGTAGATTTCTGTTCACTTCGCTGGAAATTTTTGGGATCTGTTACTGGTCGTTATAAAGAGGAGAGCAGGGTGTGCAGCCACCGATAGTTGTGGCTGCCCCGTTGTGCCCAGGGCCATGGGAACATGGCAGGGAGCAACAGGTCCTGCACTGAAGAGAGGGCAGCTTAAATAAGCGAGGGTGACAGCAGCAATGAGGATGAGATTTGCCCAAGGTTACAGAGCAGGACAGTGGCAGAACGTGTGGTGGAAAAATGCTGAGTGGGTTTTTATATTTATAGCTGGCAGTTTAGGGCTACAGGGAGATCCATGTTGGAGTTTAGTGGCTGGGCAGAATGCAGCTACCTTTGCAAAAGCTGGTCTCTGGAGAGGGAGGCTGCAAGGTGCATGTGATGTCTGCAGGATGCTGCAAGAAAAGAGTCTGTTGGGTTTAGACTCCTGACATTTTCATTTTTTTGCTTGTTTGTTTGGGGTTTTTCTGTTTTCAAGCTCTGGATTTAAGCTCTGTTTATAAAATGTTTCCATTGTTCGATGTCTTAAGGCTGTTAGAATTTTTTTATTATTATTATAATTTTCAAACTGCTGTGTCACCTAATTCATCAGTCTTCAGCGCACAACCTTCCCTCCTTCTCCCCGCCACCCCTGCAAGAGCATTTGTACAGAACAAAGACTTGCTTTTAAAAACGGCATGATATTTTGCCACCTTTGTGAAAACCTGTCACAACAATATCTAATTTTGCATGAGACAGAATTTCAAATCAAGCCTCAAGAAAAGGAAGCTGTTCTTCTGCTAATGCGCAAATGTCACTTTCCACGGCTGTAAAATAAGTAACCCACCTAGCAGCATTTCAGAGAGAAGGAAATCTAATTCCTCTTCTCTTCCCTCAGGTCTGACCTTCTCAAGAAGACCCATGGAAAACATCGCCTCGCTGAGATCTTGCGATCTGAATATTCCAGTGGGATGGACACTGGTGTATCCAAGGTCAAGAAGAAGAAAAAACAGAGAAAACCTGGCAACCAGCAGATTCCAGCATAAGCCGGGACCTTCCAGTCATTGGCTGCAAAACCTGCTTGAGTGCCTCAGCCGGGGGCCAGGGTGACCTGCCAAATCAACTGACGAGTGTTTCAATTTATCAGGCAAATATGGGAGGGATCTTGGGGATCTTGGCCTCCTCCCCTTCATTCCACAGGTCCAAATGGAACTGAATCCAGGCATGTCCTGTTGCACTGCTGCCATTTAATGTGGCTTCCTGAAGATGCACCACATTTCTAAGGTGTATTTTGCAAGAAAAATAAAAAAGGTTAAATATGTTTTTCAAAGAATTGTGATGTCAGTGTAACATGAAAGTGAGACAGGTGTACTCAGACAGGAGATGCTTGCTTGTTTAACAGACCTGTAGAAACACTCCACAATCTTGTTTGCTTGCTTAGTTTTAAGCAGATAAACAGGAGTGGCGCAGGAGGTGGTCCAGGAACATATTTAAGAGGCAAGGGGAGGCTGCCCTTTCCCCTGTCATGGTACAGGTGGGAACTTCTGCTTCTGTCCCCGGTAACGCAGCCACGTTGCTGCCACCTTCTCTCCTGTCCTTTGCGTGCAGGGGCAAGGTCCATCCCCTGACACCCATCGTTAGTCAGATATTGCCATCTGCAAGGAATCTCTACATTTCAGTGCCAGTGGTAGGATGGTGGAGAACTCTTCAGTGTAATGACACATGGTCCCTTTGGGGCAGAGCTCATGGGCGCAAAACTTCATGTCAAAACTCCCGAGTTTGGGAACAAACGTTGTCACTGTGGGAAGAAGCCAGCGTGGAATCCAGCAATCTCCAAACTTCTCCTTGCCTGCAGCATGTTGTCACACCTAATTATATAACGCAGAGTATGTATGAAATGTCTCACCTCTCTGAACATTAAAGCCTTTGCAGGCTCTTGCTAACACTCGCCAGCAGTAACCCCGGCTTGCGGGGTTCTCTCTGCTTTGGCTGGGCTTTGTTTGAGCACATCCCAAGCTAATGGATTTGGCTTCTTGCTTTTCCCATTTGCCTTTTTTCTTGTTCTTGCTTATCAGAGAATTGGGACTGCTGAGGAAAAGATGCAGTTCGCCATTGCCCAGCATGTGAAATGGAACCTGAGCTCTGGTGAAGTCCTTGGCAAAACTCCCCTTTGAACTGGTGAGGCATGGGGGCTGCGTGGGGCAGGCCGGGGGCTCCCCCAGTGTGCAGGAGATTTACAAACTCTTCCAGCACCTACGGGTGAGCACCCACCTCCTCTCCCTGTCGTCCTCCCTATGCTTCTGCCGGCACCTCCTGTAACACAAGTGCCAAGCAGTACACGTTTCAAAACCATGCAAAACTCTGCCAAAACCCAACTTCCAGCTACCTGTGTTTTCCTCAAGGAAAGGGAGGAGGAAGAGCAGCCCACCTGTGACCTGAGCCAGGCATGTTGCTTAACGCAGGACCAGAAAGCGCTCAAATCCAGTGGCAATTTCAGGTGCCAGCAGGGAAAAAGTACTGAAAAAGGAGTATAACCAGATGAAAATGGTGCCTGCTTTGTGAATACGGAATTGAGGGCACTTACTTGGGGCTATAGTGAGTCATACTAAGGACTGTAGGAGGGAAGCAATCAGCCCAAAAGTATTTGATTTCTGAAGTGAACGTTAACTTTTGAGAACCAAGATACTTTTTTTTCCTCCCAGGCAATTACCAAACACACTGATTTTACTGCAATACTTTTTTTGAATGCTTCAGAAAGTTGCTAAAAAGGCTCCAGTATGAAATTAACCATGTTTTTGCAGGGAGTCTGAAGTTACCAGTGTTTATTAGACTAAGATAAAATAATAACAAAGCCCATTTGATTTTGTTATGAGTATTGTTCCAAAGCGCAATCAGGTTTAAGGCAAATGTCAACTGAAACAGAAAAGAAACCCCCGAGGATGAAAATGACTCAGGGAGAGTGATGCAGGGAGTGCAAGTTTGGGAAGAGCTGATCTTGTGCGTGAGGGGAAAATATATGACCTTCCCCTGGGTAGCTGTCATGTGTGAATTAATAGGGACTATTGGCAAATTCATAATAGTAGGAATAAACGCTAACAGTGCATCGGTGAGAGACACCAGGAAATCTCAGTGCCGTCTGTATTAACTGGGCACGTGACGTTACAAAAGGTTATGATGAATAATACGATTTAAAAAAAAAAAAAAGTAACGGCTTTTTCTTTTGGCTTTGCCCTCTTTTAGCAGATACTGCTGGATTACTTGTGCGATTAGGGAAAAGGAGGAGATTGCTAAACAAGAAAGTGTTAAAAGAAACGCACACACACCTGAAGCTAAACAGTGTGCTCTTAATAAACTTGAAGGCATATGTGCAAAGTGTGTTTGAATTGTAGCTGCTTTAGCAGGAACCAGATTCTGCCTTTATTTACACTTTGGCAGCTGTAGCTCGGCTCTGAGCTGGCTTTATCCCCTTGCATCTCAGTTCGGGAAGGACCTGGTACCTTTGGAGTTAATTTGTACTCAACTCAAAACACCTTTTCACCCAGGCAGGGCAGGTGTGGTACTGGTGGTGGAGCAGGGGTGGCCGAGGAGCTGCAGCAGGAGCAGGGTGTTGGTGGTGCCGAGGCTCCTGGGTGCTCAGAGGACGCAAATGGTGCAGGAGCTGGTGGGTTCCCTTGGCACAGCCCTGGCGTGGAGCACCATGGATTTGTCCCCTTGCTCGGAGGTGCGTGGGGTGTGTGGCAGGGGGCTTGGCTGGGGGGGGGGGGGGCTGCCTGCGCCGCCGGGAAGGGTGGGGAGATGGGCTCTGGGTGTCACCTGGTGCACCTGCAGCTCCACCTGACTGCGCCGGTGCTGGCTTGGGCCAGGTTTGCGATCTTGTCTTACGGTGCATGGCAGGGGCCCTGCTGCCCTTCAGCTTGGAGTTGCTGTTTGGTTGGGAAGTGACAGCACTTGGGAGCTTTTGTCTAAAGCTGCCTGCGAGTCAGACCTGAGCTCGTCTGGGTTTGCTTCCCGTGCTGCTCCTCTGCTCTCGCACACAAGTCCTGCCTCTCCCTGGAGATGCTCTTGTGCCTTTTCTCAGCTCTCTTCTGGCTCTGTGTCCTTTGCCAGTGGTGGGAGCCCACATCCTCCTCTCCTCTGCAGCTGGAACATCTGGAGTTTGCACTTCAGGAATAGGAAAAAGCAAGGAGTCACCTTGGGACAAGGGTCATGGTTGAACAGGCACTTTCAGTGTCTCAGTGACACACATGACACCTTGGCACGGGTACCCCACAGCTGAGCAGCACCCATAACTGAGCAGGGTGGAAAGTGGCAGAACTTCCCTGTCTACAGCAACTTGTTTTTTAATATAAGTCTGGGGAGAGAGCGGGAAAAGCATGGATGGTTCTGGGCTTTCTATTCTGGCATGGTTTTGTTTGGTGTTCAGATGAAACTGTGAAGTATCCTGGCTGGAAACAATTCTGCTGATTTGATTGAGTTTGTGTGTGTTGGCATGTTCAGCAGAGCAGCTTTTGTTCTTTGTTCCAGGGGTGGTGGTCCTGGTTAACGCTGTGTCGGGAGGGGAGGAGGATGGCCCTGGAGCTGGGTGGAAGCCCAGAAGGGGTTTGAGAGCCAGGATTGTGTGCAGTCCTGGCAAACCCACTGCACTGACTGGTTTGTGTCTTGGATCCAGAGCCTGGAGCTGACACAAACTGACCCCCAGCAGCCTGTCTGTTGGAGTCTGTACCCCAGGGAGAAATCGGTGGAGCAGAACTGGTGCAGTAAAAAAAAGTTCCCTCTAAAAGTTCCCTCAATGGGAGTGGTGCTCCTTGTCAACCGTGCCATTTTTACTGCTGCATGGAATTGCATCCCAGCACAGCCTGTCCCACCCCTGAGGACTCACAGGGATCGTGCCCGCCTGGCATCAGCCTCTGGAAATGAATTTCCAGCTGGGCCAGGGGCTGCAGGAGGTGCGGGACTGGTGCTGGTGGGTTCTGTGGTAGCGGGGACCCGTCTCGGCCCCTGCACTCAGGCTGGAGGCACAGCTGGTCCTTTGGTGCCTTTGGGGGCTGCCGAGACCCTCCCGCACGAGATGCTGTTGCTGTGGTGAGTGCGGTGCTCTCTGACAAGAGCCCCCAGCGTGTGGTGTCTTCCCTAAAATGATTTATTTTGAAGCTCGCCTTGCTTGCCTCTGCTACGAGATGTCCCTGGAGGAGACGGCTCCGGCCTTCGGTTCCCCCCCAGTCTCCTTCCCTCCCAGGCAGACCCCGCGGCCGTTCCCCCTTCCCGACTTCCTTGGGGGGCTGCCCCACTTTCTCCCACCATCCTGACACAAACCAGCCCCTGTCACAGTGTTACGGTGCTGGCTCAGACCTGCTGTTACAGGAGAGTTTCCAGCTTCTTCCAGATGTGAAATGGCAAATTTAAATATTGCAATTACAAACGTGTAACGAAGCCTTGTACTTCATTAACGGAAGAGGAGGAATCTGCTATGGCTACAAGGACAATTAAATATTAGAGAATGTCTTTGATTCACATTCCTGCTGTGTAAATGGGAGGAAGGTTGCTGTACGCTCCCTGCCTTTGCGCTCACAAAATGAAAAGCACACCCACTGCAAGTTGTCCTTTGATAGATTTTTAATATGATTTTAAAGAGTTTTGTTTGGCCTCATTCTTATTCAATGAGATTAATTTAAAGCACTTATCCCCTGGGTTTAAGTCAATCCATGTAGGATTTGGGCCGGGGGTTTGTTGCCCGGGGAGGGGGGTTGTTTGCAGGCCTCTCTGAAAGACTCCTTTCCCACTTCATTAACCCCGAGCTGGGAGCGACCTCCCTTCCTCCTCCTCCTCCTCCTCCTCGCCCCAGCCGAGCGGGGGGATTTACCAAACTCCCCCATTCACATGCAAAGGACGAGCCGGCCCCACAAAGCCGGGGGGTCTCGCCCCCAGGCGTGGCTGCGCATTTGCCCGAGCCGACAATAACCCTCCCCGCGGGGCCGGGGGGGGGGGCCGGGGCAGAGCCCCCCCGGCCCGGGGGCATCGGGCTGGGCTGGGCCAGGGCAGCCGCGGGAGGGGGGGGGATCTGCAGGGCCGGGCGGGGGATGCCGGGGCGGGGGGTGGCCCCGCAGACAGCCGGGCCCGCCGGCTGCGAAGGGCCGGGGGGGGAGCGGGGGGCCGGGGGGAGCCCGCAGCCCATCTGTCGGCTCCCCGAGCCGGCGAGGCGCTGCCCGGCTGTCCCGGGGACCAGCTGCCGGGCTCGCTGGCCGCGGCCAGCTGAGCGACACTTTTAAAGGGTGGAAACAATCCATTTTCCAAAGCGATCATTTAAAGCACTTAGGCAATTATACACTTAAGATTAGCGTTATTAATTCACCAATGCCGCGGCTACCCCCGCGCCCCGGTGCGCCCCCCCCCCCCCCCCGTCGCCCTCAGCCCCGCGGCGGAGCGGCCGGCCCCGCATGCCGGCACTGGGGGGGGGGCAGCCCCGGGGAGGGGGGGTCTTCCCGCCGTGGGAGGTGGGAAGCTGGGAAAACTTTGCTTTTTTCCCTTTCCCTCGGCGGCGCCAGAGCAAACAAGCCGGGGGGGGGAGGGATGGGGGGTGGGGGAAGAAAGGGCCGGCGGAGGCGAGACCCGTTTGTTTGTAAAGAAGTTTTATTTCCACATTTAAAAAAGGGGGGAGCTGACCCCCCCGCGCCCCCCGCCCCGGCCGGGCCGGCCTCGGGATACAGACTGACAAGAATCACTTACACAAATACGCCCTCAGGGTTCACAAATAAATAATTCATATACATTTTGCGCACCGTATTTACATTTCGCCGCTTTTTTTTCCCCCTTTTTTTGTTTGGGTTTTTTTTTTTTTTAGTAGTTACGGACGTCCCAGAGTCTTGCTGCGGCGGGCGGAGACCCCCCCTCCCCAAACTCCCCCCCCCACCCCAGGTCTTTCCCGGCGGCGGAGCCGGTGCCCCGGGATGGCAGGGAGGGGGCTCTCCGCAGCCGTCCGTGGCGGCGTGGTTCGGCCCCCCCGGCAGTTCCTGGGGAGGAGGCGGAAAGGCAAAGCCCCCCCTGGAGCAGCCGGCTCCTGCCCGTGCTCCCGGCCCCGTCCCAGGCTTGGAGGGGGGGTGTCCCGCAGCGGCCCCGCTGCCCTTCGGGGGCACAAGGGGGGTTTAAAGCGGCGGGTGCCCCGCGGGGGGGGGGGGGGGGGGGGGGGCAGCCCTCCGGCTGTCCGTCCTGCCGAACCCGCACTTGCTTCTTGCATTCTTTATATATATTTAAAAAAAGGAGGTGGGGGGAGGTCTCATTTATATATATATATATATATATATATTTGGGGATGAGCGGGAGTCTGTCACTTGCACGCGGCCCCAAGGGGGTGTGCCCCCCCCCCCAGCCCCCGCGGCCCAGTGGGGCTGCCCGGGGCTCACCGGGGCTGCGCGGCCCGGGGCAGGACGCCGGGCAGCGGGGGGCAGGGGCGGGGGGGGCTCGCTGCCGCCCTGCAGTCCGTGGATGAGGATGCGGGGCACCAGGGGTCTCTGGAGGGCGGGGGGCGGCGCGCTGGGGCCGCGGTACAGGTACAGCGCGGCGCCGGGGTCCAGGTTGGAGACCAAACTCTGCGGGTAGAAGTAGGGCGAGGGGAACATCCTCTGGAGCGCTGAGTAGTTGCCCGCCTCGGCCAGCAGCTCCAGGCCCACCGCCGTCTGCCTTTTCCACTTGGTCCTGGGGGGGACAAATCGAGAGAGGGGGTCAGGGAGGGGGGGGATGCTCCAAGAGCCGCTCCCGAGGCCTTTTACCCTTTGCGCGCCCCCTTTCCCCGGGCGCTGCGCTGCTTGCGCATCCGCGCTCCCCGCCGCTGGCTCCCGGGGGCAGGCCCGCCTGTACGGCGGGGATGGGGTGGGATCGGGTCGGGTGGGGTGGGGTGGGATCGGGTGGGGTAGAGTGGGATCAGTCCAGCGCGGAGGAACGCAGGCCTCGTTAACGGAACGAGGAGGGGGGGTCTCTCCCTGCTGTCCCCCGCCGCGGCAGCCCGGCGTGAGCGCCCAGGGAGCATCCCCGGAGGCACCGGAGCCGCAGCCCGGCTGGGATCCTGTCGGGGTGGCGATCCCCGCGATATAAATCGCGACCAGTTCCAGTCCCTTCCTGGTGTGTCAGTTCCAGATTGCAAATGCCGAACAGCATGTGGCACCTGGTGGGTGACCCGGGGGATCCCCGCTCTGCCCCGCAGCCCCGCTGCTGAGCCGGGGCTCCGGGATCCCCCCCGGGCCGAGGGCGCTCGGGCCGCTGCGGGAGTCCGGCGGGGACACACGCGTGGGGCGGCGTCCCGGGGCATTCGTTTGCGGCATATATATATGTGTGTGTATAGATATATATGCCTGTATATTTTTATATATATGCACATATACGTACCTATAGGTATGTGGGCATATATATGTGTGTGTGCTGGATCTCACGGGGAAGCCCCGGGACCTCGCCCACGTCGGGGCCGCCGGCGGGGAAGGCGGCTGGGGAGGGGGCTTGGGGGGCCGCCTCGGCTCCGGCATGTCCTTGCCGGAGGGATTGGGGAGTATGAGCGCCCACCCCCAGCACCCCTAAACTCCCCCAACCCCCCGACGCGTTGATAAGTCGCGGATCTTTGCGGGTGGAGGAGCGGGACGGGAAATGGGAGGGAAGGTTAAGACCGGGGGGGGGGGGGTCTAGGGCGCTGCGTCCGGGGGTCCCTCGTTTGGTGGCGGTGGCAATGGGGGTGGGGGCTGGGGAAGCGCCGGCGGGGGTGTCCGGATAAATCCACTGAAGCCGTCACATGTCTCCAGCCTTTTTACAGATTTGTCGCTAAAGCGCTAAACCTATTTCCACCAGTAAATTATTCATCATAATAATAATTGTGTAATTACTGTAAGGGGCGTTAATTATTGATGCCCAAAGCAGTAATTGGTATCTATTATTAATGGGCCGATGTGTTATGCTGTTGTGTTTAGCTGGAAGCCCGGTTCTGCCTCCCCGCCTTGTACGGATTGCACCCCCCGCCCCAGACCTGCCCGGCCTCGGCATCACTTTTCTCCCCCTCACTTTGGGGTAAAAGGCCCGGGGGTGGGGTAAGACACGGGACCGCAGCTCTCTTGGTGCCCGGAGGGACGCGGTGGTTGTGGGGTGCAAATACCCTGCGCGGTTTGGGGGTGCGGGGCCGGGGAGGGGGCAGGATGGGACCCCGGTGCTGTGGCCAGGAGGGAAGGGTGCTTTTTTACCTTCTGTTCTGGTACCACGTTTTCACCTGCGTGTCGGTGAGGTTGAGGGAGGCGGCCAGCTCCATCCTGTCCTGCACGCTCAGGTATTTCTGCCTCTCGAAGCTGCGCTCCAGCTGGGCCAGCTGATGGTCGGTGAAGGCGGTGCGGGCTTTGCGCGGCTTTTTCAGCCGCACTGGGGGGCTGTCCCGGGAACTGGAGATCTCTCGGTCCCCTTCTTCTTTCACTGAGCCGAGAGGGAGGAAGAGAGGCCGTGTCAGGGCAGGGAGGGAAGGGGGATACCCCTCCGAAGAGGGGGGGACCCCCACCGCAGCAAGAAGCCGGAGCAGACGGGCTCAGGTACCGAGCGGGGCTCACGGTACATTTGCTCTGCAGCCCCCTAAATTTTAATCTCGGCTGCCCATGGGGGATCGAGGGGGCCCCGAGCCGGGCCCGACCCTTCCCCTTCCCAGGGGCCCTGGGAGTGGGGCGGGGGGGTGTGCTGCAGGGACCCCCGGCCCGGCCCCGCCGCGCTCCTGCCCAGACCCCCCCCATGTCCTTCGCCCCTCATTTCTCCCGGGGCAGGACCCTGCTCCGGGTTTATTCCTCAAAACCCAACACCTTTCTCGATGCTGGGATATTTTTTTTTTCTTTCCTTTCTCCATCTCTTTTTTTCTTTTTTCAACTTAAACCAAAACCAATCCCAAATGACAATTGGGAGCCCCCATTTTTGGGGAAGGCAGTTACCGGGGAGATGCTGCTTCTCCCTCCCCGCGGAGCAGCCTCCATCCTCCCGGGATGCTGCCGGGGCACGGAGCAAACCTCCCTTCTTCTGGGCGCCCAACGAAATACTGAGGAAGGGGCTCCGCAAGCCCCTGCCCCCGCCGGGTTTTATATTAAAAATTGCCGAATGTGACGGGCTGGCGGCGCGTCGTTACCGCGGCCGGTACGTACGCACCGGCGGAACGACGCGGGAATTTACGCCTCGAAACATTAGTAGGAAATGGGAAAAATTCCGAGCAGAAAATAGAAAAGGGGGAAAAAACAAATCCCTGTTTGTGCTCGCCTTCCCCACCCTCCTGAAGGAGATTAGGTGGCAAAAAGGCTTGGTTTATACAAACCGGCGGATTTTGTTGTTTTGGTTGGTGGTGTGATATTTGGCTTTTTGTTTTTTGTTTTTTGGTTTTTTTTTTTCCGGGGGTTTATGTTAAATTTGCGGGTGGCGGGGGTTGCAGGGACAGGGCTGGAGCCGAGCGCGAGCTGATTTCTCTCTGTAGGAAGACAATAATCCGGTTAATTGAGCCACCGGGGAGCGAAACCCTTCAACCAGAAACGGCGGCAGAGACCGAGCCCGGAGCACGGAGACCCGGCTCCGCTTCCCGGGAATTTCCGGGAAGGGGCCGGATCCGGACCAGGCCGGGCGGGGGTAACCCGGGGGTCCCGGGCCCGCTCCTTCCCGGGAAAGGCCCGAAAGTTTGCGCAGAGTTTTGCGCAGAGGGGAGCGGCCCCCGGGCCCCCGCACCCCGGGGAAGGCAAATCCCCGCCGACCCCCGGCCGCCTCAAAAGTTCCTGCTCTCCAAAGGGCTGCGCTCGGCGGCTTCCACGGCCTCTGCCCCGCCAGTCCTAGCTTAAACAAACAAACAAACAAAAAAACAAAAAAAAGGGGAAAAAATTATAAAAATATATATATTACGGATTTTTCGGCATTTTGGCATGGGCCAAATCCTGCCACTGCGGGTCAGGCCCGGCCCCGCAGCCCCTTTGCGGGGTAAATCGGGGGCGTTTTACCCCAGGAAAGGCTGTTTCCAAAGCAGCAAAAAGGGATCGAGGTGGGAGCGGGGACCTTCCCCGCCTCCCCGCCGGAGCGGCGGTTTTACCCTCATTAAGATGTAGTTTCCTCTCCATGTAAGCTGTGTTTTTCCCCCATTTAAACCGTGTTCTCCCCCCGTTATAGGCTGTGTTCTCCCCCCCGTTATAGGCTGTGTTCTCCCCCCCGATTTAAGCTGTGTTTCCCCCAATATTTAAGGGATGTTTTTTCCCACATTTAAGCAGCGTTTTTCCCGGGGCTGCCCCGTCGCAGGGGCAGGAGAGGAGCCGAGCGCGGCTGGAAAGCGGCCCCCTCCCCCCCCCAAAAAAAGCGGCGCCCCCAGCCCGGGCTTGGCCGGCTCGGGGGGTTGCGGAGAACCAGCGTTTCTTCGCCTCCTCCCTCGCTGCCATCGCGTCTCGGCGGTTTGGGGGAAGGGGAGGAAAGCTGAAGGAATTCGGTGGGAGGATGTAGGAGGCGAAAACAAAACGCCGAGGTGGGAATCGCGGCTGTTCCCCGGCCCGGCCCTGCGGCACCGGGGGGCGATGCCACCTTCCTCCGGGGTCGCTTCCAGCGCCGGCCCCGGCCCCGGGCTCCGTCCTTCGTTCAGAACGAAAATCCCCCGCGACGCCCGGAGCCTCCCGCCGCCTTCGGAGCTCATTCGGGTGAATGTTTTTTCCTCCATGAACCGGTTTTCACGCGGTGGCTCCGGGCGGGCTGAGGGTGTGTTTGCAATCGGGACGGGGCTCGGCCCGGTTCTTCCTTTCCTGCCAGCCCCCCCAAAATCCAGCGGCCCCGCAAGGTGCCCCTTTCTCGCCCCAGCTGGCTACCATCGCCTTCCCCTCGCAAACACCCGGCAAAACAATTTTCCAGGGTGAAAGTTTTTGCAGGGGTGATGGGGCGGGATGGGCGAAGGCACCCGGGATAAACTGCTCCGGGGGCGCTAGGACGGACCCCAACCCCCCTGTGCTGTTCCCGTGCCTCCCCCCACCCCGGCTGCCGTCGGAGGAGGCCGGGAAAGGGCGGCAAGGGGCCCGGGAGGCCGAAGCCCCCGCATCCAGCCCCACGGCCCGCCGGCGCCGTGGATGCGGCTCGGGCTCCCTCTCTGCCGTCCTCGTTTTTAAACCATCCCCAAAATAATAATAGAAATAATACAAATCCAGTCCAACTCCGCCGACTTTCTTTTTCGTTTCTCCCCGGAGCAGGGGAAATACCCGGCAAACAAAACCGTGGTTATTTTATTATTGTTTTCTTTCTTTCCTTTTTTTTTTTTTTTCCCCCTCACAGGCAGAAATCCGCCTCCGGTTCTTCTCTCCCCTTTCCCCGCGGGTAGGAACGAAACAGTCGCATCTTCCCGGCGGAAAACAGCCCGGCGCATCCCCCGGGCGCGTTTGGCGAAGCGCCGATCGCCTCAAGCCCTTCCACCGGGCCGAGCCCCACCGAACCCCCAAGTTTTCCCAAGTTGGTGCCGACCTCGCGGTCATTTCGGGGGCGACCGGTGCGGCGACCCCCCGCATCAGCGGGGCGCGTCGCAGCCGGCCCCGCAGCGAGCTCCCGGCGCAGCGGGAGCCTCGGGGCCGCCGGAGTCTTTGGGTCCAGGCCGCCCTGCAAAGCCCAACGGAGGAGCGGCTCTTACCTTTGTACTCCGAGTCCGAGGAGGAGCTGCTGGTGTTTTTTTCCATTTTCTCCCTAAAGTCCTCGCCAGGCTTGGTGGGGATCCTGCCCGCCGGCTCCTGCCCGCCGTGAGGTCCATTGGTGCTGGAGTAAGGGGCGCAGGCGGCCAGGGGCTTGCAGTCGGCCAGGATGTCTCTGATGAGGAAGGAGGAGGTGACGGTCCGCGACTGGGAGGGAGCCGAGACCTGCCCCGGCTGGAGGTGCGCATCCAGGCCCGGCCGCGGCCCCGCCGCCTCCAGGCACTCGCGGCCCGGTGAGCGGGGCGAGGGGCACCCGCTGCTGCCCTCCGAGCGGGGGCTCAGCTCCAGCGGGGACCGGCCGTCGCCAGCCAGCGGGTCCCCTTTAGGCACGGCCGGGCTGCCGGCTCGGTGGGAGAGGATAGAGTCGATCCCAAACCCGGTGGAGCCCTCCATGGCCCCCGCGAGGTGCCGGCGCTCACACGGGCATTGGCGGGGAGGGCGCGGCAGAAGCGGTTTGATAATGATAATTAACAATAACAGGAGGGGAAAAAAAAAAGAAGAAAAGAAAAAAGAGGGGAAAAAAAGGTAAAAAGGAAAAAAAAAAAAAAAGAGCAAAGTTCAGCCTGGGATCCGGGCAACAATTGCTGCAAGGCTCTCCGAGGCGCTGCGCGTTAGATCCAGGTCTGCTCCGTCTTCAGCATCGCGCCCAGCTGCACTCACAGACAGACAGACAGAAGAGGGGGGGAAGAGGGAGGCAGAGTCAAACTTTGGCCGCCAAGGGGGTGGGGTGAGGGGGGACGGACCCCAACCTCACCCGGGGTCCCGGCGCCTTTCCCGGCCACCCCACCCTTGCCCGGAGCGGCGGCGGCGCGGGGCTGGGGGGCAGCCCGGGGGCTCCCAGCCGGAGGTGGGGAGGCAGCGATCGATAGTGAGGCTTCGCAGCGCCTTAACCGCTTAATGATCCAGAAATCAATGGGGAAGGGCGAGGGGAGGGCGGAGGGGGTGGCCAGCCGTCGGGCCGCCACGGCGCCCCCCTTCCCCGCCAGCACCTCGGACAGCGCCCGGCGGGGACCCGCGGCCGCTCCGGAGCCGGCGGCGCCTTCAGCACCTCGGACAGCGGCGGGAGCGGCGCGCCCTCCCCGCGGGGGGGCCGGGGGGGGGGGATGGGGGGAGAAAATGAACTTGTGCCACTCCGGCTCGGGGACCCCGGCACCCCCCCTCCGTGTGAACGCGCCCATTGGCCGCCAGGCGGTTTGGGGGATGTCACTCCCCGGCGGCGACACCTTGCAGCTTGATTAACGGGAATTAATTGCCGCCCGGATCCCCGCGCTTTCCGGGCGGTTTCCGCCCTCTTTTGCTGTCATTATCCCGCTGATGGGGCTCGTAATGGGATGATTAGCCGGGGGGGCGCGGGGGGGTTGTCGAGGGGTTGCTGCTTTCTGCTCGCCTCCCACCGCAATTAGCCGATCTGCTGGTCCCTCCCAAGCAGGGAAAGTTTTGCTGGACGTTAAAATAAATAAAAGGAAAAAAAAAAAAAAAAGGAAAAGGAAAAAAAGAAGACAAAAAGAAAAGAAAAAGAGAAAAAGAAAAAGAAAAGCACCGAAACCCTCCCCAAAGCTCCAGCGCGGAGGCGGTTGCTCCGAGCCCGAGGTGAGCCTCGGAGCTGCGAATTTCGTTGAATCCCCGCGCAACCGGCGGGGGCCCGGCAGGGGGGTCCTTCAGCGCAAGCAGCCGCGGGGCCACCGGGCAGCCCCCCCCTCTAGAGCAGCCGCTGCCGGAGCGGCGGGGACCGGGCATCGCCTCCCGCCCGGCGCGGCGGCCCCGGGGCCGCTCCTCCCGCTCGCCCAGCGCCCAGCGCCGGTATGACTGGTGCAACTGGGAAAGGCCCGCGCTCCGGGCGGACTTTTCCTGCCGTCAATCCCGTTTGAGATAAACCCCCGATGGCCCCAGCCTGGGCTGCCCGCCCTGCCCGCTCCCCTACCCGTTCCTCCCCAAGACACCAAGTTTCCTCCCTCCCGCCCCGTCGCGGGGGGGGTGGGGGGCGGGGGTTGCTGCTGTTGATCTCCCAGGCTGGAGAGGGACCGGCTCCCGCAGGACTCCCACCTTCCTCCCGGGCAGACTGGCTCCTGCCTCCTCGAGGGTTTATTTTAGGGGCTTTTCCTGGGGGCAGACCCTTCGCCTCGGAGCTGAGCAAAATGTCCGCACCCGGGTGCGTGAAGCTGCGCCACTTTGAAGCGCTGTCGCTGATTATTTCTCAAATACTCGATTTCCTCTGTTCCCCACCTTCCCGGCCAGGCAGCTGCATCTTGTCCCTCTTCCAAAGCCGCCCTTGGCCGGCAGCTTGGAGGCGATCAGCGAGGGGAGAGCCTCCCCCGGGAGCCCGGCTGCCAGCTGTCGGGCAGCGGCGCAGGCAGGGCCCCTAGCACCTCCTGCCCTCGGCCCTGCAAGCTCGGGGCCGCCTGGAATCGGGGCAGCGGAACAAAAGAGCCTTCTAGGAGGATAAACCCAGGCACAAAATCAGCGGCGGCCCCGGTCCCAGCCTGCCCCCCACCCCCGGGGTTGCCGCACGCCCGGCGCTGGGGGCTGATTGTGTTCCCTGTCCCTGGGCGAAGGGTCCGGCTGCTCTGCCCGGGCTCCCTCCCAGCACAGAGGCGTTGGGGGCCAGGCTGGAGCGTCCTGGGCTGCCGAGGGTCGGTTTTGCAGCATCCACCTCCCCAGGTGGGGCTGGGCCAAGTGTCCCTTGGGCTGGACCAGAGCAACAGATGTGCAAGAACTGGTCCCAGTGAGAGATGGGGCAGAGACCCCGATGGGGTTTCCCAGCTCATTGCAGTGTGACTGTGTTGGCTCGTGGGCTCCAACAGCCTTCCTGTCCAGCCACAGACCCCCGTTTGGGATGGAGATTGGCACTGGGATCAGGACCAGCACTGAGGTTGTGTTTGGGACCAGGAATGGGACCAGAAGAGGGAGCAGGGCTGGAAGTGGGTTTGGAATCAGGATTTGGATCAGCCATGCAGGGACAGGCTTGGGCTGGTGGCTCTGCTGCAGTAGTTCCTTCTCTTGAATAAAGTGCCTCCCCCCAAACAACTGCAAGAAATTTTCCAGTTAGACTCACTCTCTGACGCTGTGCAAGATTGTGTGTGTGTCCGTGTCCATCTGTCCAGCAGCTACAGATACACTGGCTACTCATGTTCTAATGTCAGTGTGGCTGATACTAATTAATAGGAATTATCCATATTATTATTATTATGTGTTATATAGTTGTTTCAGAACTAGACTCCCCAAGGCAGAAGTGTGCCCCATTCTGCCCATATATGGTGTCCCCCCATCACTGGACACTGGACAAGTGGGGTCCAAATGATTTGTCTATGGCTCCCAGCACAGGCAGGAAATCCTGTGCGCAGACCACTGAGCGGCATACACTGCCTTCTCTGGGTGCTTCTGCCCTTAAAGCCCATTTTCTAGACTGTTCCTGTTCACACAGGCATGCACTAGATTCGGGGCTCTCTGATGCCAGTTGCATTTCCCATCACCTCCTCACCAGCCCCAGTTGCACCCCAGGGTGGGCCCTAGGACTCTGACAGCTCTGAGAGTTGCCGTGCATCCCACCTCACCGGGTGCTGCTGATGGACAGGGTTGGGCTCTGCTGGCACCAGTTGCCCGCGTGGTTTGGCCCTGGGCCATGGGGCAGGGCTGGTCCCAGGCGTTCTGGGAGCCTTGGGGTGTGTGGGGAGCCCTGATGGGGCTGGGGGATGCCTCCACAGCTGGGCCAGGGGTTGGGGGGCACAGGATGCTGAGCTGCGGTGATGACTGTAGCAAGAGTTAGTCTAGAAATATCTGCTGGTGGTACAGGACAGACCAGTGTCCTGCAAGGGTTGGGCTTAGGGAGGAAAATCCCCGGAGGCTCGGCTGTTCTGGATTTGTCTCTGAAGCCAGGCTGGGTGCTCAGAAGCTGTGCCCAGGCAGGTGCAGGGGGGTGGGATGCTTCGGTGGGATGCTCCGGTAGCCACACTGATGTATCTTCATGGGAAGGAGAAGGGCAGGGGCGGCTTGGGCTGGGGGTCAACGGCAGAAAGTGGGGGGGACAGTCCGCCGGAGGTTCGCAGTAACGGGGAGGAGCAGGGCCTGGCTGCGGGGAACCTGCAGCAGCGATAAAACCCCCTTTACCGGTGGGTGTCACTGCAGGACAAGGAGCCTCCGGCGGCGGGCGGCCGGGACTGCGCGGGGGTCGGGACCCCGGCCCGGGGCTCTGCCGGGCGGGACAGGGGGAGCGGAGGTGGGGGGGTACGGCTCGCCGCTCGGTTGTGCCCCCCAGGGAGCGTGGCCGCGGTGGCACCTCGGGTGGGGGCCGGGCCAGGCAGGGTGGGCTCCCCACCCCGGGGCAGTGGGTGCCCCCTGCTCCCACCGCCCAGCCTGTCCAAGCGGGAAGACTCGGGCCATCTGGGGCACGACCCTTCCCGGGGACGGCGGGGCACAGCGGGTCAGTGGGACAGGCCATGAACCCCACCGAGCAGTGCTCCTCCTGAACGAGGTTGAACTCTTGCCTTTTGGGCTCCTGGTCTCTTTGCTGGCTTCCAGGACCTGTCCCGGATCAGCAGGTCTATGTGGCCTTGGTTCACCCGGCGTGTGTTTGCCAGCCCCTTCCCAGCGCTGCAGGACTCGCTGGAGCCCCTTCCTTCCCTGTGCACCCCCAAGGACTGTAGCAGTTGCCGCAGGCAGGCACAGATGCTGTGGCTGGACCGAGAGCTGGACACGGCTCCTGCCAGGCAGCAGGGCAAACCTCACGCCTGGGCTCCTCACACACTTGGAAACAGCATCATTTTTAGCAAGACAAGTTGTTTAAGGCCAGGCTTCCTCCTCCCTGGGGAGGTGGGAAAGGTCTCTGGTTATAATCCACCCCTGCCAGCATGGCAAACCCTACTGCTATCCTCCTAGTTATTTCAGATGGGTTTTATTTACTGTTTTATTTATGGATTTTCCTATTACTAAGAAAAGGGAACACATACCAGGGTTTCCCCGGTGTGGAGCAGGTGATTTCTTTCCTCCCTCCGCTCAGGTGTGGGCAGGGTGGAGTTTGCTACAGCTGCTGCCTTATATAAAGGGCAGGTTGAGGCACCAGCTGCCCCCAAGGAGGGGATGTGGGAAATGCCAGAGCAGCCAGTGTGGAGCCTTCCTTGTCCTCAGAGGGGTAAGAAAAGCTGCCCCTGCAGTTTACTTTGTTCTTGACTTCTGAGCAATGCAGTTTAATGTTATGAAGGATTTTGCTCCTTGAGGTTTGGGTTGAAAAGTTTGGCTGGAAATGTTGTGGGGGGTGAGCTCTGGGCTCAGCATGGCTTCTTTGTGTCCCTTGGCTGCTGGTGTGTGGGACAAATGCTGGGCACCCCCCACCCCTCTGCAGTGCTTGTTACTGGCCCCACCTGAGCTGGGGCTGCCTGGGACAGCAGATGTCACCTCCTGGAGCAGGGCCCTGGGGTGAGCACACCTCATGATGAATATGAAAATTGAGAGTTAACATTGGACTTAAATATTATCTGGTACAATCTGAGCTATAACAGTAGATGTGAGAAGCAGGCTATGCAGGAGTAATTAATTATTCCTCTAGTAATCTTGGAGATGCACAGTTAATCACAGTTATTACCAAGTGGTATTTTCTTAAGGTGCAATGCCCTGTTGGGAGGAGATGGATTTTAAATGTGTTGGTTCCTGTCCGAGCCTCTGCTGTCACCTGTTGGTGACCAAGCTGGGGTTTGGGTGCTGTGATGCTGAGTTGGTGTTGGTGGAGTTTGAGTTTGTTCAGCAACTGCTTGAGCGGCTCAGCCCTGAGGGACACTGGGCACCAGCAGCTGTTTGAGGGTGAGTGTGGAACTGGCTGGAGCCGTCCTCAAGTGAAGGCACCACTCTGTGGTGGGGCCTCAGTCTGGCAGCGTGCTTAAAGCAGGTGTTTGGATGCCATCACACGGCGAGGGCTTTGTTGAATCAGGCAGTGCTGGGAAGCTGTTTGGCAAAGAAATGAGAAGGAGTGATGGGTTATGAGGTATTACAGATTTGGTATCAACTGGGATAGGGCCGGGTTTAATGTATTTGTTCAGAACAGGCGGTGAAGGAAACTGTTCTGCTTCCCTCTGGGGCTGTGCTGGTGCACACACCGCCCCACTCCCGGCGTGCGTGGTGTTACCTTGAGCACAACGAGAATTGTGGTGACTGGACAGAGTAAGGTGGTTGTGCATCTGACACGAAGCAATGAGCAGGCTGAGACAGAATCATTCCTCTATTGTTTATGATTTATTTGGCTATATCTGCTTTAGCATAACTTTTTAAAACCGGAGAGAAAGCCTATGGCTGGCACAGGGTCTAAGGGCGGTGGTGCCCAGCACAGTGCTGTGGTCCTCGGTGCGTGGGTGCTCTGGGGAAGGGGATCACATCTGGCAGGCAGCTCTCAATGGGAGGCACTGGACGCCTTTTTATGAGCGTCACGGTCTGGAAAAGTACTGAGATGAGGCCCAACCTATAACGAAAGGAGCAGATAGAGGATTGGTTACAGCGAGCAGCCAGCCAGCGAAAATAGGTTGTAGCACAAACAGGGAAGAGACTGCGGATTGGCACAGGGGTTTTGCCCGTTTGGGAGACAGCAGCTCCAGCTGAAGTTAAACACTTAAAACTGAGGACTAGTTTTCTGATTGACTTCAGGAGGTTCTTATTCTGCGCTAGTAACAAGATCTCATAGCCTTGCTACAGTATGTTGCTTGTCTGATGCTTTCAAATGCTGGCATGCCTTAGGGTGGACCCTGAAACAAATATGACTTGTTTGCTACAATACAGGACTGTGCTGTCCCTGAGGGGCCAGGGTGGGCTCAGGGCTCTCAGGAAAGCCCCTGTTGGGGTTGGGGACTCCTGCATGACCTACCCAACAAACACACAAGCAGCCTCTCCCCAGGAATCACCTTCTAGGTGTGGGGGTGTGTGAATAAATGCCCATGACAAATAAACAGAGGGGAAGTCACCTGGGAGAGGAAGGTCCTGGGGCCCTTTTGGGTGAGCCGTGGGGTTACAGACAGCCAGGTGCAGCAGACCTGTACGGTGGTTGCTGAGGTGCACGGGTGTCTTCATGCACAAAGTGGGTTTACCACAGGGGGCCGTGGGCTTTACCTGCCCCAGTGTGATTCACACAGCTGCCTTGTGTGGATGTGCTGTGCTGCTTCCCGCTCCCCCCACCCTGCTCAGGCTGGCTGGATGTGTCAGGTTTTGCATATGTAAAAATACACAGCAGTCTTTGCCCTGAAAAGCTTGCTAGTGATCTCATTAATCAAGACAAACAAAGCATATTTAGCTATTCCCCCTCTCTGGAGGAAGGTGTTCAGGTACTTAAATATGCATTTGAGTGCCTAACTTCAGATGGCTGTTTCTAGATGTTTTTTGCTTTCTCACATGCAGCAGCAGTGACATAACCCCTCTCAGGGAGGGAAAGGTGGGGAAGGCAGAACCAAGGGTGCTAAAGTAGGTGGGCAGCCCCTGGGAGCTGACAGGGATGATCCCCAGCCGGGCCAACTCCAACCTCCCATTAAAGATGCAGGAGTTTTTTCTCACAGAGCTGGGATTGTTAGAAAAATTCAGTGCCTGCAGGTAAGGACAGCTGAGCTGCTGCTCTTGAATGTGCCTCTGCCTCCCCCATCATGCTCCCTGCCCACCAGTGCTGGGAACTGGGCAGAGGGAAAATTCTGCCTGGGACTGGGTTGAAGCCACAGGGGAGGGAAAGGCCGTTTACTCATTCCTGTCTTGGTACAAAGCTCTCAGGTGAGAAATGTCACACTGAGCCACAACTGGCAGTAATTAAAATTAGCAGAGCCTTGACAAAGTTGTGAGGGATGCCAGCTTCTGCCCTCAGCATGAGTAAGTGGGAAGCACCAGGTGTAGGACAGGGGACAACTGCTATTTTAAAAAATGAGAAACCTTCTCATAATGAGGGCCAGTAATTAGAGTCAAGATAAGGGTGTCCTTGGGTCAAAGGTCTTGTTATGACAGAGGCTGGTGTTGAGAAGGCCACACCAGTGATGAATACTCATCTCTGATTCTTCTAATTCATATTTTAAATTATGAACCTGAAGGTACTTCCTCTAGAGACAGCTGATGATCTTTACTGTTACTCTGATGTGGTTATGGGCTGTTATGCCAGGGTTTTGTTTGAATCGTGGATTTAAAGCATTGGCTGCAGCAGGACAGGCATGCCTAGTTTGTGTTTTTCCTTGCAGGATGCTGGAGCTGCGGTGGTTTTCAGCTGAAAAAAACCAATGTTTTGCTGTTCTTCATTGCATTTGTTATTGGCAAACGAAAACCTGTAGGACACTTGCAGCTGGGATGTTGTAATCTCTGTGTCTGCCTCAAAGAATTAGAGGGGCAATGAAAAACCTTATCACTCCTAAAACTTAAATATGTATTTGGGGATTATTTTCATTTGGGTTTCTCATTTATGATAAAGCTTTACATCTGAGGACTGTAAACAATCACGTGTTGAGCATTAGTACAAAGAACATGCGTGGTGTGAGCAGAAGCTGGTATGTTGATGGGAGGACTAATAAATGGCATGTGAGATGCAGAAAGACTGAGCTGGTACAGGGAGGGCAGAGCTGCCCTGGCAGCAGCAGAGCACACATCCCAGATACCAACCACGGTTTCATGGGTGCTGTTGGTGGTGTTTGGGCTTGTTGAGGTGGGTGCTGGGGTGTGTGTGCCATAGCTGCTGGGCAGTGTGAGCACCCTTGGGTGATCAGTAAGCTGAGCTCCTGGTGGGAAGTTTTAATGAATAAAGCTGGATTAAATTTTGTGATGATTTATAGGAGCCATCGAGAAAGAAGCCATGAAGAGGCTGAAACAAGCAATAAGCAGCACCAAGCTCTCCTTCTGCCCTGGGAGGATCCACACTTGGCTGCCGGGTGATGTGGTGGTACCCGTTCCTCTCCCAGCCCTGCCTGGCTCTGCCCGCCTGCTCAAAGGCAGCTTCCCAGCCTTGTACGATTTGGCACTTAAACAACAAAGCCGCCCCTAGACAGTGTAGTTTTTCCATCATCCATTTGATCGAATCCTTTTAGTGGGTGACAAAACACTTTCTTGAGCTCTCTTTACAGGGAACCAATCTCTATTCCTTTTTCAAAACCTCCCTCATTTACAGGAGTCTAACAAATCCTCGGCTTTTTAAGTCCTCTCCTGTTTGTTCGTTGTTTTTTTTTTTTTCCCCAAACAAAACAGTGCCATGTTTGTAAATTTTTTTTTTGGGGGGAGGAGGGAATAAAATGCACAATATGGAGAGGGGTAGGGTGTACACACTGACGCACGCCGTGCCGAGCATCCCTATCCAGACAAAACCTGCGCGCGCGCACATCGAGATGCAAATGATTTCCGTGAAGCTATCACTTGTAAAGCTTGACAGAAAATAATGAGAAACACTAAATCTTTTATAAGGTCAACACTCAAGCAGCTGTCAAACAAGAAAAGAATTTAGCGAAAGATCCGCAAAAACTTCCATCGCCTCATTAAATCCAACAGGGCCGGGGCCCGGCGTGGTGAGGAGGCACCGGGGCGCCTCCGTTTTGTGTCAGTAATTTGCGGTGGAGGAAGAGGGAAGACGAAACAGCCAGCGCCGAAGGGGCCTTGGGGGAGGCTGGGGAATCGTTAGTGCGCCAGGAGCGGCCTCGGCTCCTAATTGGAAGCATTGGGCATTATCAACGGAGGATTTGCCTCGGCTCCCTGACAGCTCTCTAGGCCTGGAATGATAGCCCACTTGTCAGTGTAAAAGACCATTAAAAACAAACCATTTTGATTTAATTGGAGGCGGTGTGCTGGGGGCCCAGGTGAGGCGCTTCATCAGCCGATGTTGGCTGCTGATGCCTTTTTCCCCCTGTATTGATGGCTTTTTTTTTTTTTTCCTCCCCTCCCTTTCAAAAACTGTCTAGGAAAGAGAAAGAGGTGCTGAAAGATCCTTCACAGCCGCACCGAGAGCGGCTTTCAATAGGGTTGTCAACAAATGCCATGACAAGTTAGAGAGAGGCAGGTACTTTTAAAACAGACGTTATTCCATCCAAGATGAGCTGTGCTCGGAGGGGTGTGTTGGATTATTAGGGTTACAAATACTGTGGCTCTTCCTGGCAGCAGTGTGCTTAACTGCCTTAATGGATGAGGTTGATTTTTCTCTCCCCACCTTTCAAATCCTAAGAACGATAGCGAAATGCAGGACAAGGCAGTCTGGCCTAAATGATCCTCGTTCTCTTTAACCCCAGGAGGGTTTCAGAAAGTGCTCAGCAATTTTTGGCTGCTGTATTTAATGTCCCGTGGAGATTTGGGATTCTTTTTTTTTTTTTTTTTCCCTGAAAATAAGGGCCACAGATGTTTGCTGGAGTCCACTGGTCAGCTGGTCTGGGCAATAGTATGAGTAAAGGAGAATTAAGGCGCTGGAGTTGTAACCTGGTACGTACCTCCCTTGGCAGCTGTCCTGGGGTCAGACTGGAGCCAGTAGCTTTCACACCAACCCTGTGTGTTTCTGAGATTTGAATCCTGACCCTTTTCATGCCAGGCAAGAGTTATACTTCTCATAGATTTCTTTTGGTAAATAGCATCTCTGCAGAAGGCAGAATAGGCTGGTGAATGAAGCCCCAAGTCCATTTAAAAAGAACTTCTGTGGAACTGTGTATGAAACAGCAGGCAGCACTGAAAGCAATGGTAGGTGCTCACCTGTAACCTGACACAGTGTGTGTGGTTTAACTTCACTGCAAGCACCCCAGATCTGCTTCTTCGTGGCTGAATATCTCCATAACAGCAAGGGGCACTGGTTGCCAGCAGTTGCTTGTGCTGCATTTGGACACCAGGGCTTGGATATAGATGGAGCCTGCCCTGGAGATGGCCCAGGCTGTAAGGCTGCACAGGGAGGGGAGGTGTTTTCTTGTGTCCATCAGTAGATCTTGGAGAGCAATGAAAACAGCAGAGGAATGATGGGCTATCATGTCCTTGAGGGACACATGAGGAAGGGTTGAGCATGGCAGAGGGCAACATCAAGGTGTGATGGAAAGGTTGAGTGTCCAGGGCATGTGCAAAGGGATACTGGGAAAGGTCGGACTGTGGAAATGCTTTGCTGTGATTTGAGCAATAGCATTGCTGGAAGCTTCAGCTATTAGACAAAGCAACAAAACCTCCAAAATCTATGGGAAAATGGAGTGATGATGACCGGGGACTGGAGCCTGCATTTAGTGACAGAATGACTGCAGTGTGGGAGGTGACATCCCTGCTGTGGTGCCAGTGGAGATGTGCAGGGATTGTGCTCAGGGTAGCTGGGTCTCTGCTGCCCATCTGCAACTCTGCAGGGTGTTGTAGTTTCTTTTTGTGTGATGCCTGTTGTAGGCAAGGTCATCGCTGGAGGCCAGTGGTGCTGCTTTGGGTTGTCACTGTGGGGCTGGGACCCACCAGTTCACATCACTTGGGCTGAAGGGGCATTTGATCTGGTACCATGGCGACAGAAAGCACTTGAACTCATTGCTTTACTCTTTAAGCACTGTTTAGGCCCCAGGAGACAAGTTTTAAAGCACTCCAGCTCCACAAAGTTTTGCTGCCCTTAAACCAGGGAGGATAAATGCCATAGCTGAAAAGCCAGCCCACTGGGCGCTGTGCCTGTCGAGCCTAGGTTATTTAAGCAGAGTCTACGGCTTCTCTGACAAGGCACCAGTTGCAAGATTACATGAGCTGTGCTTGTCAGTTCAGCTCTTTAGACAAAAATAGAGGTAAGGCATTAAAAAAAAATGCGGAACATTTTTGTGTGTATGTGTTAAACCTCAACTGTTAATTCTGACGAAGGATCAGGCTGTGAGCAGATATCAGATCCCTGGTGAGAATCAAATTCTGGAGCCCAGAATTTTGCTGCAAAGTTTATACAGTGGGGATTCCTCTAATTACTTTCAGTGGAAATTTACCTGACAGAGCTTTCCCAGGTAACGCAAGGCATATGCGGGAGAGCCGCTCAGCCGTTGACAGAGCCTTTGATTTTGTGCCAGGTTGCAAATTAAGTCTTTTGCCAAGGTACCCGAACACTTGCTCGTCAATTGCTTATCGCTTATTCATATCGCGCATCGAGCGCAGCGTGTTTCATCTGCTCGGGAAGGCAGTGCATGTTGACAAAAGTGGTGTCCAAAGTTGCTGCATTTTCTTTCCTCCCCCTGTTTGGTCAAGTAAACAAGACTATTCTCTCTGGAAAGCCACCCTGAAAATCTGTGGAAGTTGGAAATCTCTAACGAGCAAAGGAAAAACGCTGGTGTGTGTCAGTGACATGTGGTGCACGGAGCTGTTTTGACACACGGGTGAGCTCTGCCCTACATCACTGCTGCATGAGGTGTCTCTACCTGAATCCTTCTGGACTGACTTGGCAGAGCCCTGGAAATGGTGGAGCGGCCAGCATTGACTTACCGGTTTGGATTGTGACTATCAAATGTTCAGATGGAGGTAGCTGAAGCCTCACCCTGGGCTGGCCCAGGCAAGGCTGTGGGGATGCTGTATTTTGGCAGCAACATCCTTTCCAGAGTTTGGTTGACACCAGGAGGGGTGCCATTCTGCCTGAGCCAGCATGATACTAGTGATGAGTGACACAGGGACAGGGGACATCCCGTGAACATGGCAGGCAGGAGTATTTATCTATGTCCATGCCGGGTGCCTGAGGTCCAGTTCCTAGGGCATGTAGTCCCACATCTACAAGTAAATGAAGTCTTGGTGCACAGTCCCAGCTGTGGCAAAACCTGAGCCCAGGAATCATGTCACTGCAGGCAGAGCAAGGCAGGGGCCGTTTGCCTTGGGGGGTGACTGAGGAAGAGGAGGGCACTTGCTGAGGTGAGTAAGGAGTTAATTTCTGTTTGAATTTTGTGTAAAAAAAAAAAACAAAAAACAAACAAAAACCAAAAAACCAAAATACACTAATTCAGCAACTTTCCCTAATGAACTGCCCATCAGGACACGACTGGCTCCCTGCGACCTGTTTGGAGGGCCCAGGAGACCACCCACCAGGTCGGTCCTCCAGAGCGAGACGTGGAGCGGGAGCGATCACCCAGTGTAGGAGAGCCTGTAAATCACGCGGTTAGCTTAATAGCGTGGGCCATTATTCTAAAGCAGTGGTGCTGAAAGCTAAATCCAAATGAAAATATAGTCAATTTGTCTATACTTTACTGACTGAACGACTATGTAATGTCATGCAGCCCTTGCAATGCAGGGAGGCAGCAGAGGCAATTAGCGGGGAGGGCAAAGCTCCTTTTTCTTGTCTTATGCTTCCACCACAAGCTCTAGCATGGTGCCAGGACGCAGTCTTACAGGGACTGAATGGTAAGTCCAGTTTAAGAGCCAGTAGTGACATCCATGCCCAGTTTCTGCAGCTCTCTGTCAGAGGTCAGGATGGAAATAGAAAAATCCTCCTTATTGATTTTTATGGGTCTAGAGGAAGAAAATTCTCCTCTTCCTGCTGCCCCCTGCTTTGGGTTATAACCATCTCAGTAGATGGGTGCTCTGCCCACAGCAGGCCAGCCTGAAGGGCATCATGCCAGATGACAGGGTGACTGAGTGGCTCGAGGGCATGTCAGACCCCTGCACCTTGCAGCAGCCTCAGGTGATGTGGGAAAATAGTCCTAAGTGGGGCTGTGGTCAGGGCCATGGAGTCTCTGAATACTGTTGCCCAGAGTCTGAAGTTGTTCCCAGGTCACAGGCATCTTCTGTAATGCCCAGAGCAGGACAACGTCACTGATGGCTGGTAGGAAACAATATGCAGATGGGAGCCTGTTAACAAGCTTTCTGTAAAGTGATATTTTTTTGTGGTTGCTTTTTATATTGCTTCTCGTGCAGTAGGGTGAGGGCGTTACATGGGTTAAAGACAGTGTTTTGGTGAACTGCCTACAGTGGTCAGTGCTAACGGCTGGCCTGCCCAGGCCATTGAGTCTTAAAGTCATAAAGTAGTTATCTACCACCATGGAACAGCCCAGGAAAGGCTTCATGAGGACAGAAACACAAGAACGAGCTCCCTCACCTCTTCGGAGCATTGCTCTCTATTGTCACCCTTGTAAAGGAGGGATCGATGGTGACTCCTGGAGTCCCTGGGTTTGGGTGAAGGGGGAGTTCATCGGTTTGTCTTTTAAGACTCTTCCACCATCACCTATGGAGATCCCAGCTTTCCAGAGATAGTTAAAGCACCATTTGGAGGCTACCAAGTGTCTTTATGAATCACCAGCTTTCTCTGGGTTGTTACTGCTTTGAACTGGGCTATAGATGTTCAAGAGGACTTACTTGTCCATGGAGGAAACAAAGCACTGAAACTGAGTAATGAACTTCCTGATTCAAGATCTAACCTGGGCTGTACCTGTTAGATCTGCAGCTGGGGAAAGGCAAACCTTCCAGGTTAATGTAATGAGAAAGGAGGACTACAGAAAATTTGCAGAGGCTGTGCAAAACGAGCGGTCCCTCCTCCCCTGGCTGCTGCTCCTGGGAAGGAAGGGAAGAGGAGAGGAAGGAGGAAGGCAGAGGGAACAAGAAAAGACTCAGAGGGTTGAGAGCTGTGGCTGGGGGAGGAACCCAACCCAGTCATGGATGAAACAAAAGGGAAAGCATGAAGGAAAACACAGGCTGAAAAATGAATAGTGATGGAAAGGTCTGGGGTGAGCGAAGCTCTAAAGAGGAGGCTTGCCCCAGTATCTCGTGTGACTTACACAATCTGTTTAACAGCAATCGGTCATGTTCTTTCCCTGACACTAGCTGCAGCAGCAGCTCTGTGCTGACAGGCAGTGGGGATAAATGATTACTGACATATGCTAATCGGACAGTCTTAGACAGGACGTAAGAGGAATACATCAAGGTGGTGCAAAACACATTTCTTGGTCGAAACTCTCCAACTTGTACAAGTGAATTAGCTTCAGGAAGTCACAAGGCTGCTTTGTTGTTTTAAACTGTGGTTAAAAATCAACAGTATGGAAAAAAACCCACAAAACCAACAAAAAAAACAACCCAACCCCAAAACCATCAGAACAAGGGCCAGGGTGGAGGGCTGAGAGGCTCTTTGCAGTGGTATCTATCAATGCCAGATATGATTTTGGCCATGTAAACTCCCTGCAGGGTTTCAGTGCTTTCAGACTTTCTGGTGTCTCCTTTCCATTCTGCTTGCCCAGCTCTTTTCCCTTCCTTCCTAAAATGCCCCCTAGCTCTTCACTTGAAGTTTCCCTGTAATTTACACCACAAACAAAGCTAACAGAATTCAAACAAGTACCCCAGAGCATAGCAGGATGAGCAGATGAATTCAGGGAGCTGTTTAGATCCCATTGCTTTAACAAGAAATCTTCACCTTGGCTCTTATTTGGATCAATTAAAGGAAGTGTCACGCACATCTGTAACCTGGCTAGACCCTTTTCTCAGTCTCAGGGTGAGTATTGTCAGTCAGATAGTTTAGAGCGGTATCAGGAGCGCAGACTTTCTGGAAAGTTCTAATCCTGGGGTGAAAATGCTTTTTGAAACATCTGGTGTGGTTTGAATTAGTTATGGCGAGAACTGATCAAATGGTAGGCTACCAACCTGCTTGTGTAGGGCAGCTGCAGGAACACCAGCAGAGAACAAAGGTCACCCCAGTACAGTGGGACATAAAAAGGTGCTTCTTATCTTGTGAAGCTCATGACAGTGCACAAAAGTTAGAAAATAAGTCATTAAGCCCTTATCTGGGCAACTGCTGCCTCTCTTCCAGGGCTTATGGCTGCAAAAAGCATCCCACTCTGAAGTCCAGAAGGGGCTGATGTTTGACCACATCCCATGAGGGACCATTTTAAGGTCTGGATTTTGGGGAGCCTTGTGTCTGCCTTCATTGTGTGTTATCAGGGCATGTGGGCAAGGATTGAAGGTGTCCCTGACTTCAGTCAAGTGCTCCATACCTTCTCAAATTGGGGCAGGTGCCAGAAGGACTCTTTCTTTGCAGGCAGCGGGTGTTTTCGCAGAAATGTGGTGCGAGTTTCACGTACTTTGTTTTTCTGTAACCAAAAGTAAACAAGAAGGGGCTGAAACAGCTGCACAGCTATATATATCGGGTTGGTGTCATACACCGTAACGACACTGGGATGAACATGATCAAAATCACTTTGGACTAATGATCACAAGTGCTTGATCTGGGTAGTTTCTCATGTCTGTGCAGCTAATATGGTATCTAAAACACACTGATGAGAAAAACATGAGCAGCTGCCAGCTCTCAGGGTGTCTGCTTTATACGACATCCCAGGGAGATGACCGCTGCCTGCAGGAAGCCCTGTGCTCTGAGCTAGAGCAATGGCTCATCTCTAGCTGGGAAAGTCACTTCCACCACCCCCACCATGGTGGGGGAGTTTCCTGGCTGTCTAGTATGTGTTGCTTTCCTGATTAATTGCAGCTTGCAGTGCTTGATAGCCCCAGCACAAGCCCGTGCAAGTACCGGGTGAATGTTTTGGCCACTGCATGAAACCCTGGGGAATCTGTCTGCTCTGTGGTCTAGAGTGCAGGTTTGTGTTGCTTAACTCAGTAATTGGTGGCTGCAGGCTTTGGGACCTTGATGGAGGGAAGTTAGTGATTAAAAACATCAGTCATTAATAGATAAGGCAGGGATGCACTTTCCAACATCCTAGGCTTGTGTATTCATAAAGTAGCTGCTAATTAAGAACACTGTATTCTTGCACTTCAACTATAAAGTATAGTTTGTGATGGCAGTAAGCCCATTGAAATTGGTCATTACCATATTAGCTCGACTCTTCTTTGAGCCATTAACTAATAAAACAGTCATTGGCTGCTTTTAAATGTTATTACGATATTGGTGTGTTTAACAGCTCAGTGTTGCACTCTAACAACTGCTGTGGGTGCTGGCATCAACCACACCATGCCAGGATGGGGGCTAGTGCTGGTCCTTTGGACATTTGTTGGCTGTTCTTCGTTTTGTCCACTGTCACCGGTAACATAAGCAGAGCTGCTGCTGTCCAAAGGACAGTCTGCAGAGCTCCTGGCATGGGATGACATAAATACCAAAGATAACTTGAAACTTATTCTTTGTTACAGCAGGGTGTTTTACTATTGTGGCGATGTAAAAAGAACCAGAGCCTCCATTTTAATTGATACCAGGACTTTACCTGGGCAGCCTGTGACTTAAAGGCATATTGATGCAGACAGACGCTTGATGATGGCTAGACAGGTGTGTCTGCAGGATAGGCACCTAAGCCTTTGGTCAAAGCACTGCTGCCCTGGAGAGCTTGCTCAGCTCCTGTGTATATCTTCAGATACAAAATACTTTAAAAAAAATCTGAACACCCTTTTGTCTCTAGAGCACTTTCATGTATGCGTGTTGTGATTTGCTTATCTGGTGTTAGCTCCCACAGCATCGCCACACAGGACAGGGTCTGGTCGAAGCCAGGCCTATCTTGGGTGGGAAGCAGCTCATCTTTGTCAGGCTTCACCAGCCTTCTGGTAGTCAGGGAGGATGTTTTCCCCGCTGAGAGCCTTCCCCATGGCTGGAAGAAGCCCATCCATCATGGGGCAGGACAGTGGGCAGTCATGCCTGGTAGCAGTGCTGTGCACAGCAAGGGAAAGCGCTGCTGGAGTATTATCACCTTTTTCTCTTGAACTCGCTGGGCTGCTGTCAGGGCTCTCTGCTGCTCCATCCACAGCTCCTTGTATCTGTGTTGGAGGAGGTCAAAAAAGGGAGTGGAAGGCCTGGAAAACATTGAAAAGACAACAATATAATCTCCAGGACTAATAGCTCTAACTCCCCATGCTGATTGGTATTTCTGCTCCTGGAAAGTGTGACTGATGAGAACATGAATAAACCTTCACCCTGGCAAAGGCTTTCTCTTCCTCAAGAAAGACTCAAACGCACATTTTCACTTCATGCACCACAGTCTGCACACACTTGTGATAGCCTGTAGCAGGACTGGGCCAGGGCGCTCCCCAGGATGGGCACAATTTCCATCTTTACACAGCCTTTCACTGTGCTCAAGCCCTGGTGTGCTGGAAGGACGTGTGGCACCACAGGCTGCAGCTCAGCCTCAGGCCCTGCTGTGGCTCCAGAAGAGCATCTCCCAGCTGATACCGTGGGTAAGGAGAGCACTGTGAGCGGGGCAGCGTCCAGAAGCAGAGCTGGGCTTTTGCATTGCCACCCTGGAGCTCAGAGGGGCAGCTCTGCCCGGGTCACCTCCAGACTGGCTCAGCTGTGGCAGCTGCCTGGGAAGAACCACTGGGTGACAAGGGTTTGGCTAAAATAACTGCTTTTGCTACCAAAATATCGCTACTGTGGTATCCCAAAAACCACAAACACATGTCATGATGGATCGGGCGAGAAGAGTAAGAGCTGTTCAAAGCAATTTGAGTAGAGCTAAACACAGACTCAATGCAGATGGTCAGGTGTCTGCAGCAGAAGGGGGAGCTGAAATGCTGAGCCCTGGTCTAGTGCCTCAGCTACACAGATCGGGCACGTTTGCCCCTTGGAACAGGGTACCGCGGAGCACCCTGGCCAGGAGGAGACAGCAGCAGAGGGGAGCCGTGGATGACCATGGTCCTAGAAAAATAGTGAAAATAAAAGGCAGTTGCCTCTTGATCAGTGTCCCATTCAGCTCCTCTGAGCTGGCGTTAACCTGAGCTTGGGGCAGAGCTGCAGCCTGAAATCGTTGAGCCTTGCTCCTTGCACGTGAGGATACTTTAACTTCATCAGCCACCATGGGAGGCAGAACTGGCAGTGGCAGCAGCAGGGTTCTGGCTTTGAGGACAGCACATCAGTTATCGCTGTGGTCCCGCTGCTATTCTTTCCCCCAGAAGCAAGCACTTGAAGGTGATGGAGGACCTCGACCTCAAGTTTTATTGGTCCTTGTCCTTGCACACCTTGCTGGGGACTTCTCCCATCTCAGCAGCAACCGATGACTGTGGAGCCATTACCCCTAGCCCTGCTCCCACCTGTAGCCCACTGTGCCTTCAGCTGCAGCTCCCACAACAGAAAGGCAGTGCTTTCCCTGCCTGTCCAGAGCAACTGCAAGACACTGGGGACTTGGGCTAACTGCTGGGCCGCTTCTGGGCCGCCAGCTCCACCAGAAGTTTGTTTTCTGCAGAGAGCCTATGTGCCACGAAGTGAGCCAGTGCTTTGTGGCTTTTGGCAAGAGCAAGTCCAAAATTGGTAGCAGCCAGCTTTTAGCAGTCTGGAGGATCTTTGACGATCACGCAGGGCACCAGCAGCGTGTATGCAAATAGTAACTCTTCTGTTTCTTGTTCCTTCACCCCTGTGGTGACTTTTATTACTTAATTATTGCACACCACATGCTTCAAAACAGTCTAATCTATGGTCGTGTTTTCTAATGATACTAGATGTGCAATCCAGCAATACACATCCCAAGGGGGTATTCATATCAGAGGAGACATCCTTCTGCAGGCCTCCTTTTTCATAGATCACATGCTGCAGGGCTTTTCAAGGCTTTGCTTACAAATCAGCTGCGCTGCTCCAGACCATTATCTGGAGACACCCGGCGCCAAAGGCAACACCGACATTTGCCCTTTGTACCCTCTTCTCTCTCCTCATTCTCCTCCAGTTTGGCATGTCATGCTGATCAGAGCTGGGCAAGATATTTACAAAGGATAAAAGATGTGGCACACCTGTGGTCAAGTGTCCCATTATCCAGGTGGGTCTCCAGTCTCATTGCATGGTGCAAATTTTGGTGTTCCTCGAACAAGCACATGATGAGCCTTGCACATGGGCTTGTTTCCTTGGCCTGGCCCTTTGCTCTCCAAGGCAGGTGCTTTCCTGGTGTGCAGGAATAGCAGGGAGGGAGACACAAAACCACCGAGCCTTTGTGTGTGGGGTTTGACCATTGATTTTTGTGGTAGCTGAATGTGTTTTCACATTTCTATGGAGGTGACTTTTACCATCTCCAGTGGACCAGCCAGTTGGTGACTGATTAAGTCCACAGCTGGCTTGTAAGTAAATGCTTGAAAGGACACATTTGGGTTGATGCTCTTCAGAGTTCCTTCCCTGCCGTGTGATTAATCGCATTTAAGTCCTGATCCAGCAAAGTATAGAATCATGCCTGGAATGATACATGCATGAACTGCCTCTTTGAAATTGGTGGGAATGACTCATGTGCTTAGTTATACATGTAAGCTCTGGTGGGGCTGTAGGACGTGAGGCTTCATCTGGCTCTTCCTGCCTCCTTTGAGAGAAATACTGAGAAAGTGGGGAAAAGCAGGAGATATCGGGTAACAGACTTCCTTTACTAAGGCTACCCAAGAAATTGCAGCAAGGTGGCTTTTTCTTTGTAGGTCAAACACTGATCTCATTGGAGTGGATGGGGAATTTTGGCCTCCGACGTTGGTGCCGCTTGGCAGTGTGACAGTATTTCTCATTTGCAGCTGGCCTTTGGGAAAATGTCCTCTTGCCTTAGTGCTACTTAAGGATAGGAGTTGAACGGCTTGTGTGTTCTGTTTCCTTTTGTCACCCTGCCCAAACGTCGCTCCTCTGAACTGGGAGGATTTTGCTGTTATCTGTGGATGCTGTGGAGAGAGCGGGGGAAGTGTCCACTGAAAAGGCTTGTTGTGGATGAAAAGCTATCTCATCCAGAATAACTCAGATCTCCTTGTTTTGGCACAAGCACCCTGCCACATAAAGGAAAGGGAAAGAAGTTCTGATAGGGTGTAACAAATTATTTATAATTGTGGAAAAAAATAATCAGCTGCTTCCTTTTATAGTCAAATAGTTGGAACCCTTTCTAATGTTGACAATTCCTAAATATTTTACAATTTATCTGTGCACATTTTCAAAACTATTATCCCTGAAACAGTTCCTATCTCTTTAATAGTCTCTCTCACTAATTTACTTTCAAGAGTCAGGGTACAGACCTATTTTCAACTGAAATGACAAGCGCCTGCTAACTCGGTTATACAATGTGGTATGCTAGTCTGCCAGAAATCTCCTGGAGAAGAAGCTGCAGCCTCCTAATAGGCTGTTTTACTGTGAAAACAATGTTAAAAAGTATAATAAAGTATTAACAACATTAAAATAAAACAGTGTAGGCCTTAAATGAGCTACAAACTAGTTAAATCTATTCTACTCAGTATGAGCCTTCAGTGCTTTGCAGCTGATACCTCAGAGCTGGGATTTATCTGAAATGAAGGCACCAGGGACATGCAAGAGAAATGGTAATTATAATTTGCAAACATTAGGCTGACACTTTTTTGTGTATGTGTGTATAAATTCTGACAGCTGTGATTTGTGCCATGCCAAATAGTGTTCCACCAAGCTGGGAAGGGCTCACTTTCTGGCAGGCCATCCTCAGAGCAGCAGCTCATTAAAACTTTGGAGAAAGAGAAGTTGCCGAAAACAGGAAGACGTCAGAACCATCTGAGGGGTTTTTGGTACACGCTTGTTGAAAGGTGTTTGAGAAGAGAGCCTTGGGTCTGACAAACTGGAATTTTAGTACGCCTCTCCGTTCACAGTGGGGCAAAATAATTGGTCATCAGTGACTACTAATTTGGTTTAGTAGCCAGAGGCATTTTTTTTCTTCCCAGAAAATCAATGACAGTGCCGAGGTCTGTTCAACGTGATTCAGCTCAAGACGGGTCCTCATTTAGCTCTTGATGCTTCTTCCACTGGAGACAGCTATTTTGTTAAAATGAAATTAAAATCTATCTGTAATACTCAGCTCAGGGAGCGGCACCCGTCAATGCCATGCTGCTCTTGAGGTTTCAAGGTTGTCAGTCTCCCCTCAAACTTATTTTCAAAGGTTTATATATCAACAGAAAAAAAGCTACTTGGCGAGAGTGGATACAAAGGACTTTGCTCAGGAAGGGGATTTATACCAGCTTAAAAGGTGCAATCAATCTGATTGCTAAGTTGTGTTGCAAAAGGGTAAAAACTTGACTTGTGATTGCCTTTTTCTTGTATAATTCAAAAGCGTAGGGACTTGTAAATATCTTAGCGCCAACTTCAGCCCTTGGATTTTCCAGGTAGCTCTCCAACTCATGCAGACAGCTCCTGCAGCACTCTTCCCGCTGCTGGTTAGGACAGCTCTGGCAGGGAGCGGAGCCACGGAGCAGAGGACATGTGGCAGGGAGCGGAGCAAGGGAGCAGAGGACATATGCACAGGCATCGACACTCTGGCAGCCGCGCAGCTGTTTGGGCTGCGCTGAGAGCACTGCTCTGATTTCAATGGCAGCTTAGTGGCAGCAGGATCTGGCCCTGCATGGGTGCTTATGCAACAGATAAATCACATAATTGAGTTTTTTTTACAGTTGTGATAGTAAAACTGTGTGGCAACACCACTGCCTATCCTGAAACCTTAACCCTTTCTTGAAAGGTTAATGAGGTTTCAAGGGGGTTTTAGTCTTTGCTGGTGTCCTTCCATCTAAGGTGCTGTGCTTTTGCTGCACAGCCAGCGTCTGTCCTTGGGGTCTGCAGTCCAGGGGAGGCAGCCACAGGGGGTACCACCACTGTATTCCTTTCTTGAGTACTTTGTGATGGGGACGATTTGTCCTGTGGTGATACTGTTCATGTAGAGATCTTCCCCTGGCGTGTGGCTGGGTCAGCTGAACCAGTTCCCACCAGCTCAGGTTGTTTTCTTACTGGGGACCAGTTTGGTCTCTAGCATCTCTGGAGCACGGGGCACCTTGGTGCAGCTAGCACAGATTATCTTCAGCAAATAAAGGACAAGCTGAAGTCTGTATCTTCTTGGGGCCTTGGGGTACCACCAATGCAGGCAGCAGTAAGGCATTAGCGCTCAGGTACCCCTGCCCTGGAAGAGGGCTGATAGCACAGGAAAATTCTGATTACGGTTCCCTTGTACTGCTATATTGCCTCCCTTCCTCCCTGGTTACTGATGGGCTGGAGCTAGCAATCTATCTACCATTAATTTGTCTCTGTGTAGCCCAGCAGGAACCTGGGGTATGATTACAGCTCTGGCCCTTGTGTGAGAGCCAGCACGGCCCCGGCATCCCCCTGCAAACTGCCTGGCTCTGCCTCGCCTTAATTGTTCCCCTTTGGCTGGTGGACCTGTCTCTTCTAACAAGGGCAGCGAGGAGGGCCGAGGTAATTGAAGCACTTAGCCACACTCCCAAGCATTGCCTCCTGCAGCTAATTAGGAAAGAGGGCCGCTGGGCTCTTCGTTATTTCTTTTAATTGTTTGTGGGTTTTGCATAACAGTGAATGGCAGAGGAGGGATGTGCAGTTAGTGGTGAATTCTTGACTTTGAAATTTGTATAAGAGGTCACTTACAATTTGTTAACACTTTCACAAGAGTGAATTCAATTAGCGGCTCCGGCAGTCCCTGCACACGCGTGTGGGTGTGTTTGTAAGGAGAGGGAGAGATGGAAAAACAAGCAGGGCATGAATATAAAGGCTCTTCATTTTCCTAAGAAGCTTGTGGACTATACAATAAAGTTATAGGCCCCTTACAGCTTTATGGTCCTCTAAATAGGTCCTGGCAATAAACCCATGGAGAGGCCTGAAAGATCATTTTTAAATGATCTCCACTTGTCCTCACTTTCCATTAACCACTGAAGAAAATAACAAGAGAAAAATTGGTAGGAAACACTCAGGGACCAATTTTTTTTGCAGTCTTTGGGCTGGCAAAACTCTCAGTTGAAATAGTGGGTCTTCCACCTGTGTGGCAGCTGCAGGATCCGTGCCGTCAAAGCCCTGATTACTCTGAATTTCTGAAGCTTCTTTACAATCCTTATAATTTGGATGAGGAAATAACAATATAAATTATTTCACTGTGGGCATCCAATGAGGCAGTGGCTTCTTCTAAGTGTCAGAGGATCTGTTATTTTGCTCAGAGGGCTCGTATGTATAGAACAGTAAAAAGAATAAAATCCATTGTAAACATGCACTTTAAAAGATTTATCAGATGCTCATAGCTGTACTTAGGAGTACACATGGTTACAAGAGCACCAATTTGCTTTACTATTCCCTCCCAGGCCAGGAGTGAAATGTATACGTGTAGTGGTCCTAAATGCGCACGTGGAAACACATGTCTTGGAGTGAAGATACTAAGCCAGCTCTTACCTGTTAAATAACTGGCTTTGCAAGCTGGAATTTGTACATTAGCATCGATTTTTGAGTTGGAGGTACCCTTCGGCTAACTTAATTGAAGATTATTTAGATTTGTCTTCAACACATTTGTATCCTGATTGGAAATCTGCTGTTACCCTCTGAGCAACTCAGGTGGGACGTGACTTATGGGGATGAGTTATTCTGCCTGGAGGTCTCAGTCCATGGCTGAGAGTGAACAGTGCTCAGTCTGCAGCCGGCAGCAAATGCAAAACATCCTGAGGAGTATTAAAAAAAAAAAAAAAAAGGGGGGGGAAAAAAAAGCCAAGAAATCTCCCCCAACACTGAGCAAAACAAATCAAAGAGCAAGGTCTTCCCCTTGACCTCCATTCCATGCTTGAATCTCCCTGGCTGGGTGGGAACATTACTTTGTTTGAAAGGAAAAGACGTCAATGAGGGCTGAAAAGCTTTGCTTTCACAAAAAGGATTCTGTGGTTATTTCCCCCTGACCCAGGTTTTCATTGCACAGACTGCAAGAGCAGAAGTTTGCAAGGGAAAAATTCCACTTGTGGCGAGAAGTAGTTTTAGATGCTAAAAGTTTTGGAAGAAATTTTTCAGCCAGCTGCAATCAATGGAGATAAACCCATGGACAACAGCCAGTCTGTGTGGGAGAGTAAATTACTTCCCTATTCAGTGTAATGCAATTGATAATAAGGGATCTAAATCTCTGTTCTTTAGATCTTTTTTTTTTTTTTTTTTCCCAGCTCTGTGGCTGATATGCAGGACCTGAACCTTATGCCAAGCCATGACTTGGCTGTTTATTTTCCCTTAAGCCAGGAGCCTGAAGTAGTCAGAAACTGTTAACAACTGCGGTAAATAACTACACTGAAGGAGAACCAGTGTCTTCATGGTGCATTCAGGATTTTTTTTTTTTTTTGAAGGGGATAACAGGTCTTTCTGCCCAGCTGGATGCGGCTGGGAGCTCTGCAGTAGCCAACGTACACACAGCGATGCAAGCACATACCCAGCCTGGAACGTCTCCAATAGAAGAAAATTATTCTTGAAATAGAAATTCTTATCTTAGCAATGTGAGAATGGTGGCAGAGATGCAAAGTGCCTTTCGCTGTGGAACTGGATAGGACATGCAATTATCCGAGCTGATGGGAGTCCTGTATTTTTTAACTTGGTTGCATTTTTCTGGTGCTTTCAGCCTGACAGTGATTCCAGTCACTGTTACATTTTTACAATTTGTTTTGTCACTGCTCGGATTTTTTTCTAAAACTGTTGTTTGCCCCAATCTTTTGGATTTTTCTGGCTTCACACACTCTCTGTGTTTTCCTGGCTTCCAGTGATCATGGATCAGATATGGCCTTGCTGTAATATCCATCTTTCTTGTATGTCCAGCTTTTCCTGGTGGGTTCTTCCCATGAACACCCTCTGTTCTTCAGTACTGTTTCTTTGATATATCTTTGCAGCTGGTCTGTAGCTAGATGAGCTTTTTTTCTTTTCCCCCCTAGGGCCATGTATTAATGGTCTGAAATGTTCTTTATTTTTGTCTCAAAAATAAGCCTATTGTTGTACTCTGTGTGCCAGAGATGCTGGAAATCTCAGCATCTCTTGGGCAGCTTTCTAAACGTTGTTCTGACTGTGGGCAAACATCACGGCCACTTTGGGTGGAAAGACCACTTGCAAAGCAGAAGCATGAGCACCGAAAACTCCCTTCTTGGGGAAGGTGAAAGAGAAGGGCAGAGCAATCCGTTAAGCCAGGAAGCTGCAGAGATAGCCAAGGTGACAGCTGAGCTGCTAAAGGCTGGTGAGACAATTGTCAACAGAGCCTTAGGACAGCTGCAAATGATACAAAGAAAAGAGGAGGTACTGAATATCTGATGCCCTTGGCCAATTTTTAACCGCTTGAAGAGAGATTGCCATGACCAAATGCTTTAGAGAGGTGAATTTGCTGCAGGAACATGACGAAAGCAGCTGCCAAAGGATTAAGACCAGTTTTAGAGAATGGGAGGTGGAATGGCAGGAGGAGATGAAGTTAGAAGGAAAATGGGATGTAAAATTCAGGAAAGGGATGGTTGAATTGAAGGCAGACGGTAGGGGGGGACCCGGCAGGAGACATGGGGATGACAGAGTGCCAGGGAAATCCTGCCAGCACACCCAAGGTCAGCCCAACCTACAGGCCAACTGCCAAGTGGATGGCAGCACATCGGAGGCAGGGTTATGGCCATGCAGGGTTTGAAGGAGGTACAGGTATAGAATGGCAGAGAATGGCATGTCTGTGCAGCCCTTGTGTCCAGGAATATGTTCTGGGACATAGTATGCAGAATTAGGAAACTTGTGTGACCAAGACAAAAATGAAAGCTTTTCTCTAAAAGCAGCCCTGGAAATACTGGCCAGTGTGTTCACGCTGAGGATGCACTCTGCACTGTTAGCTCCTGGGGAGAAAGCTGGTGCTTGGGATACCAGCTGTGTGCTGGTGTGTTCTAACTTCAAACTCCTTGTGTGACCTTGTGCAAAGCAACTTAAGCTAAAATCTAGCTGTAGAGAGCATCCATATCTTTGTGCTTGCTTCTGGTTCCAAACATGACCATTTAATGCCTGCTAACTTCAGTGCACAGTGAACTTCGATCAGACAAGGTGATTAGGAGGATAAATGCAGGTCTAGACATTTACTGGGGTTTCCAAATGCACCTTGAATAACAAGTTGTATCGACTTCAGTGAAGATCTTGGAGGTCTTCACAAACCCTCTGTTTTTGGATTTCCAGTATCATCAAAATCCAGCCTAGTCAGTTCCCTGCATCCTCCCTCCTGTAAAACAAGGTCATTATGCAAAGAGTAGGGGGGTTGAATACACCTGCTAGTAGCACAGCGTGGTGGGGTTATTTTAAATGAAAGGACCTAGGACTTCAGTCCAGGAGGACAGCAACCCTTAATCTGCACACGTCTCGTGCACAAAGCATGTGGATGGAGATGGTCTTAGCTCCTGGAGGGGAGGTATGGCCAACAACGGGCATTTTCCTTGGAAGAAAGCCTGTAGACCTGTTTGTGGTGGGGATGAGGGCTGGGGCAGGTGAAGCTGAGCATGCATGCAAGGTAATGTGGTCGTTACCCCAGCGCCTGTGTTTGGTGGACATGTGCTTTCTTGCAAATTGTGGCTTGCACAAGGCAGCTCTTGTAGAGATCAGAAGCCGGAGCGTGAATCAGGGGAGCCTGACTGGAGGATGCCCCACAGGGGAGGCTGGGACCCTACCACATCCTCGTTACTGCTGACCTTGGCACGAGCGCTGCCTGCTGATGGATCAGCTATGGAGCTGGACAAGACCCTGGGGAACCACTGTATTATCTATTATCGTCCCATCAGTGCCTCCCCTGACCCCTCCCAGCTCTGAATGCCACAGGCATCAGGGAGGGAATAAATCTCTGTCTGATACTGAGAGAGAGAAGGGAGCGAGAGCAGGAAAAAGGAGAGATGAAAAATGTCCTTTTTATGACTCTCACAACAAAGCTGGCCACATGATTCGTAGCAAACATTTCTCTGGGAAAAGGGAGGGAGAGAACGGGGGGAATCAGCAAAAAAGCAGAGCTGCTTCTCTCTCCTGGAAGATGCCCATGGGGAATTAATAGAGGGGTATGGGTGACCTTTGAAGGTATATATCCCAGGAAAGGAAAGAGGCCTCCAAGCTTCAGAAAGCTCACTCCAGTGCCTGGCGCTGCCTTGTGAAATGCTCCATGCAGCACACGTCCACCATGAACGGAAAGCAGAGGTATAAGCGATTTGCCATGCTAGAGGGAGCAGCAGGGCCAGGGCATGATTAATAAGGCACTAATAGCAACCACAGCATTTGTGTTTGTTTCTGTTTGGGATGATCCAGGAGAGCTTGTACTTGTGAGCCTGGGGAAAACTCCTGACCTTGGTGTCTTTGGGAAAGAGAAGCCTTTAGCAGCACAGCCCAAGGCCTGAGAAAGGGCTGGAGATGTGCTGCTAGGGCTTGAGAAGCCCCCTGCACCTTACACACTGGCAGCTGTGAGCCCACAAACGCAGTCCTGTGACAGCTGCTGAGTTGTTTGGGCCTTCTAACCCCTGTGCTTCTGTTCCCAGGGAGGCAGCCCAGCCCTGAGGCGGCGTGCTAGCACCAGCTGCAACTCCAGCTGTGCAGAAGAGCTGCAACAGGGCTGTGGGTGCAGCCTGGGAGGGTTTGCATTGGCATTCTGGGGATTGTCCCAGAGCGACACCATGATCAGGCAGGGTGGCTGCAGTCTCTACCAGCGTGATGGGACACCTTTGCTTTCTGGCCTTCTAGATGATTCTGTCTGTGCCTTCGGGTAGGGAATGTCGTGTAGGCTCTGCTCTTGTTGCAAAGCTTCCTGCACCTGAGATGTTTATTAAAAATGAACATTTCTTAAATGCGAGCAAGTGCTTGGAGTCATGGAAAAAGACTGCATGCCACAGTTTCCTTCTGCCCCCAGCCAAGCACGTATCTCAGTTGTGAGCGCCCTCCCAGTCAGCAGCGCAAAGAATGTGGTCGTACGGGGCTTAGAGTCCGAAAGCAGAAGCAACTTAAATCCATTGACAACCAAGTAATTTTTAACAGGGCAGGTCTTGTACCTGGTCAGCTGTGACTAGGGACAGGCTTGGGCTGGAGAGTGCTCACCAAAGCCGATATCTTTAACTTCCCAGTCATGGAAAAGTGTGTTAAATTCCCACTTTTACTGAAATGGCTGTAAACAACTTCTTGGTAATCCCAGTAATTTGATTTTGTCTATAACGTGCTTTTAAAGTAAAGGGATAAATACAATCAGTCTGCGTAAAAGGTAGCTATTAAGGAGCAGGGAAGTTGTACAATAATAACTTTAAATTAAAAGCTCTTTCCCACTACTTCTGCTGTTGCGGGGTCTGCAGATTTTCCTTAAAACTTTTGAAACGTGCCTAGACTTCTTACAGGCAGCCATTTAACCTCCGTTTATGAAGAAATAAAGCAAAATTGATGTTGATTTTTGTCTACATTGGGGGATACTTTTGCAACATAAAAGCCCTTTTGCCTGCAATTTGCAGAGCAGCCCTGTCACATCGGTGAGGGCTGATACTGATAAAGATAAAGCTTTATAGCTGGGGCATTTGCGGCTAACAGCAAGCTAATGCTACATTTTCATTTTGATGCAATTAATGTTAATGTCTGCTACGAAAATTGTCATTAAATACCATTTTAAAATCCATTCAATTTGCATATGCAAAGCCCATTTACTATCATGTAAAATACACGGTGCCGTTCATCATGTCTTTTCTCTAGAATTTGTAGCTGTTATTTTTCTGGTAGTGATTATTATCCAGCTCTTAAAATGAAACCTAATGTCTGGTCCAGACATGCACAGAGCAAGAAAACCCTCTGTGCTCCAGCAGCAGCAGGGCTGCTTCGGAGCCCCTTTCAGAGGCTTTGAGCACTTGTTTGGGCTGGACTCGCACAGGCTTTTCCAGACCACCGTACTTTCCAGCTTCCCTAGTGCTTCTGTGGAGGACAAGCTGTGGAAGGACCTAGAATTCAGTCTAAGGTGCCAGCGTTCTCCGCTGCAGACTCCCTGTTGCACAATTCCCCATGAGAAAGTGGCACAGCAGGCAGCTGGGAGCTGGTATGTGAGGGGAACTTTAAATGTGTCACTTCTAAATGCTGTACCTATTTGGACCTCAAGCAGGGCTCATGTACACACTGGATGCTTTGTAAAAACCTTTTGGAAGGCACTGCAATGCAAAAGCCCTAACTTGGTGTGAAGCCTTAAACATCCTGCTGTGTTGCAAGGGATGAATGGGTGGGCTTACGACCTTCTAGAGGGGTTGCAGAGGGAGCAGCAGGTACCAGCTTCCCTCCAACCCTTGGGAAGGAGCCCAAGAAAGCAGTGAAAAGCTGCTTTGCCTCCATCCTGCTGTATTACCAGCTTCTGTCCAAGGCAGGGCGGTGAACTAACAAGTGGGAGAGGGAGTGGGATAAAGAATTTGAACTGATCCTTAACTGCACCAGAGTATTTCAGCTAGTGCAAATGGGTAGCAATGCTGTTGCTCTGATTTTCTGACCCTGGGAAGCCATTATTCTGGCTTACAACTCCTCACATTCCTTTAAATTAAAGGATTGGCATTGAACGTATTTTTAAGAGGTTCCAAGACCTTAGGGCCACAGGTGACATGGGGATGTGTTGTGGCATGTAGATTAGATTTAGATAGCTGATTATCTGACGCACACACGGGTGCAATCAGATATGGAAGTGGTGCTGTGACTCAGCTGCAGCTCAGCCAGGTTCAGGACACTTCTGTTTTGGGCTGTTCTGTGCTAACAGAGATGTGGGGGAGATGGAGATGTGAGAGTACGAACAGATAATATTCTGTGAAGGGCCCCGAGCCCTTCCCCCTTACCGTGCTGTGATGCCATAAGTGAAGTCTGCAGGTACTTCAGGAGGACATTTCTTGAAGCGACTGGGTTTGTCATCTTTGAGTCGAATGTCCTTGGCCTTGTAGTACAAATTAAATTCATGGGCTGTGGTGTAACCAGCCTTCAGAGCACCACGGTTCATGGTGATGAAGTCCCGGGGCATCTTCTGGAGTAAGGAAGTCCTGGGCTTTACTGTGTTCCAGTGGCCTATTGCTGGAGATGGAAGGAAACATGAGCAGCAAAAAGAAAAGTATCAGACATTTTGGGTAACTCCTACTTGGGAAGGCAGGCTGCAGTGTGTGCACCATGCACAAGAGCCCTGCATGGCTTGCATGCATTTTGCCATGGTTTCACTGTGGAGTGAACTTTGTAGCCTACCCCACTGCATTCCACAGGGGGACATCTCCCATCTGAATCAGATGTCTTCTCACCCTCCACCCTGGCTTGCTCAGCAAGTCTGATTTCACAGGGCAGTTGTCACAAAGTAGGAGCTCTAACAAACTTAAAGTGGTCACGTGTATCACCCTTGGCAGGTGCAATACTCCTTGCTGTTTGGGCTCTGGGTGATCCTATAAAAGCTTCCGATATGATAGAGAAACTTTACTAGTCACGGAGCAATTTGGGTGATATTAATGAAAGCGGGTGAACGCCAGAGCTCTTCACCTCCAGCTTGATAAGAAGTATTGAAGAGCACTGGGAAGGAGAGTAGAGTTCCTACTAGCATTAGGACTTTGTTGCAGGTCTGTATTTTAGTGGCAGTGTCATACCTTCAGGGACTCCTCCATCTGTTCTGTGGGTGTGCATCCCATATGAAAAATCAAAGCCTGGCAGGGTGTAGCAGTTTCTCTGGGGCTTCCCCAATTCTGCCTGCAGAAGAGTGAAGTTAAAGGAGAAGCATAAAGACCTTTCCTGATAAGCTGAAGCCTCTGAAAATAAACATTTGTAACAGAACTTGGCTAGAAGTACCAGGAGTGGTGGTGGCCCCGCTTGCAGCGGTTTGAATCCTACTGCACAAGTGACTGCCGCGGTGCAAAAGGAGAACGCACAGCCATGAGGCTTCACCAGAGCTGAAGCCTAAGGGATGCCAAATTTCACCCAAGTTTGTACCTGAGTTATAAAGCCACCTAGCCTTGCTGGAAATAGGGATCCTTACTCAATACATATGGACTTCAAGTCTCCTTGTTTGGCTAATCTCTCCTTTGGCTGGTATGCCCAGCCGTGGTGTCTGCTGGGGGGACTCTGCAGCTAGTCTTAACTTTCCTTTGAGTTATTTCATTTCCAGTTTGTGCAACCTCTTAGACAGCTGAAGTAAACTTCCCCAAGCACAATCACATTGCTTCTCCTGCCTGGGAATAATCAAGACGCAAGGCATGTTGCAGGGGGAGGATAAGGGGATTGAAGAAGGGGGAGCAGAGCCTGGGGTTTATAGCACAAAAAAGAAGAGAACTTGAGCTCAATAACCTCATCTCTGTTTAGTTTTAAAATGAACTCTTCCCCAGCCCATGTGTGTCCCAGCCTGGTGGTGTCTGTGGGATTAACTGACCTCCCCTCACCCCTTTGTCTCTACCCTCCCATCTCCATGGTGAAGTCACTGCAGGATGTGTGTGTCTTGAAACCTTATTGCTGCTTGAAAGGGGGGCGGTGGAGGAGGGAAGGGGAGACAGCCTGGCAGCCTGGTCTGTGCACTCCTGCTGGGGGAAGCTGGAGCAGGGTCAGGCAAAGCGTGTCCCCAGGAGCCCTGAGGCATGGCGTGGGTGCTTTGGGACACGTGATTTTCCATGGGAAGGATGTTGGAGGAGATGGGGGTTTGTAGGTGTTGGCAGGTCTTGTTGGGAGAGTGAGAGTGCTGAAATCCTACTCTAGTGCTTCTCACAGGTGAATCATTGAACATTAACACTGAGGTGGCCATTATTACGTTCCAGAGTGAACGCTCTCTGGATCAGGAGATACTGAATCAAATGTAGAGCTTTCTGCTGGGATCGAGTGCAAAGAGTGAGACTGAAAATTGATCACCTCCACTATGGCAGGCTGAGGCTGTACAGCAATTAAGGGATGCAGCTTATTAAAGTTGCTTATATGGGAACATCATCCAAACCCAAATTTATGTTCAGCTTCCAGCCAGCACTGGGCAAACCCTGGCCAAGGCCTTGGAGCAGCCAGGGCTCTCCTGTACACTGCCAGCCTGGTGGCCCCTTTCCAATGTACTGCTGAAGGGTACTCACCAAGTGTGTATGATGCTGTTGAACAGCCTGAAGCTGTTTTGCTTCACCCTCAGCTCAGGCAAAACTCTCACTGAGCCATTATGCCTGGAGAGCCAAGGGTTAATAACCCCTGCTCAAAACAGGCACCTTTCCAGAGGGTTCTGTGTTGAGGTCTCTAGAATTTTCTCATTCCTCAAACTATTTTGCCTGGAGCCATTTTGGTTTTTTTTTTTTTTTTTTTTTCTGTGCAATCAGTTTGGAGTTTCTCAGTTCCCATCTCTACATATAGCTGCACAAAAACTTCAAAGCACAGAGTGATGGTGGCCCTGGGCTCCTCACCGGCATGTCTGGGGTGAGACCGTGCCCACTTGCTTGAGCAACTTGTCTGTGTTGTGACAACAGGTCTGCTCCTCTGCAGATGCTGGCTGTCTGGGACCATTGGGCCTGCAAGCCCATACAGGGATGCTTCCATGGAAATCCAGGGTCTTGTTTCTCAGGTCTGGGAGGGAGGTGCTTCATCTTGGTCCTGTTAAATCCATGCACTTGTGAGGCTATAAAGCAGGTGTGGTAATCCCATGACTCTCAGGAGCACAAGTTCACCAGAAAATGAATTTTCTGGACTTGCTAAGATCCTTTGAGAGTCTTGAAAACCCCACCAGGCTCCTTCCCTGTGTGAAGCTACAGACCCTTTGTTGCAAACAGACCTTTTTGAAAGCAATTGACTGAGCTACCTAATACAACATTTGCAGAACATGGCTGCATTCCCCCAGCTGCCTCTTGTGAACCTCTAGCAGAGGAAAAGACTGTCCCTTGCAGATGTGTCCAGCACCAAGCACAATGGGAGTGAGTGGGCTTTTAGTGCTACTGCAACCGAAATATCACATGGCAGTGCTAAACCATATGTGCACGCTGTGTGTGAGTTAGGGAGCTCGCGCAAAGCGTATAAACCAGTGCCAGGGATGATAAAGTGGCTTTCATTGCTGATCTATTTCTCCTGTATTTACAGGCATTTGTACACTAGCTATTTTTAGACTAGTTGTTGCTGAAATACAAGGGAAATGGTGTAACGTTCCCCAGATGCATGAGAAAAGGCTTTTTCCAGGGATCCTGTTCTGATACTGGATCAGCTAAGTGAGGTCAGAAATCTGCTGTGACGGCAAAGGTGTGGCGGATGGGAGGAAATTGCTGAGAAACTGCAGGGAAGGAGAGGTTTGTAATCTGTGGCAAAGCTGCTTCCAGACCGCTGAATGCAGAACTCTGTAGAGTGGAAGAAATTGCAGGATTTAAAGATTGCCTTTTGTAGAGCACCTGAAGTTAACATAGTTGGGTGTTTACTTCATCACAAAATGAATGCACACTGTTTCCTTTTATGATGGGATGGCATTTTACAGTCACTTTGCACTGAATAAATAAAGCTGAAGGTGCTGGGTAATTAATTAAAAAAAAAAAAAAATCTGGTCCAATATGTTGAACATGGAGAGAACCTGTGCCTGAAGAAAAATCAAAGGACTCAGAGGACTCTGGTTGCCTGCCAACATCTTTTACCCACGAAAGCAAAGAATGGGAAGGAGGTAGCAGGAATGAATCTTGCTCAGTGTAATCCAAGATTACGGCTTTTCTCATTCATAAATTAGCGAAATGCTGTTGCACCCTCATGGGCTAGTTTCATTTGTTTGTCCTGGTGCGCTGTAGGTGTGCTCTGTCACAAAGCGGTGGGGATAGTGAGTCAAAGCTGATGCAGAAGGTCCTTTTTTCTTCCCCAGCTCCAGCACTGTTCCCTGTGTTCAGGTTTAGCCTGTCACAAAGCTGCTTGGCTGGAATACAGATCTGTCTGACAGCTGTGCCCATCAGCAGACAACTTCATTAAACCTCATTAAGATGTCATTTCTCTGCCTTATTTCCCACCTCTTGGCTCTAATTAAAACAGTCTCTCTCTGCATCCCAGGCGGTCCTAATTTTCTCTGGGTACCTTCTGCAAGTTTTCTCCTTTTACGGCCTCAGTGAGGAAAATCCAGCGTCTTAAATACTGTTTATCCAGCCTGCTCGGAGAAGACAACTCTAGACTTGTTCCTGAAGCATTCCCAGAGCATCCTAGGGAGATCATCACCTCCTCCCAGGCCTGCAGGAGACGTGTGTCAAGGCTTTGTTTGCTCTCTCAAACTGTCTCTAAGGACTCAGCTAATGCATTCTTTCCCTTTGGACACAATAATTTTCATGGTTGAACCAGGTGTGTCCAGTGTTTGGAGGGTGCCATGCTCAGACTGGCCGCAGTGATGGGGATGTTTGATCTGTGGGGATACCCTGGCTGGCTGAAAAACAAATGGTGTTGGGTGTATCAAGATCCCTCTGGCCTCTGCTGAGCAGCTTCTGATTTGTACAGCCCCAGATTTGAGCTCTGAATTTGTATTTGAGTGTGTAACAGTGCTGGAAAACCTTCACTGCGAAGGAAGAAGGAAGGCTTGGAAATGGGTCTGTCTGGAAGAGATGGGCACGTTGCAAAGGTGTAAGGAAGTAGAAAACCTTTAAGGATTCCAGGTTTTGTTGCAAGACTTTTTTTGTGTTTCATCCCCTGGTATTTATGACCCGTTGACACACGTTGTATCAATTTTCTAAAGACGACTGAGACTGCCAGAGGGGTAGGAGACGTGTCTGTGCAGGGAGGTACGGTGAAAGATGGAGGCAGGGATATTTAATTCCTGCATCTGAGGAAGCCCTTCACTGGGAGGGGATGCTGGGCAAATCCATGAATCCTCTCTGCTCCATCTCAGCCGGGGCTGCCCTGTCCCCTCCTCGATGGCTCTGCCCTGTGGATGCCTGCAAACCCCATGCCGGTGCATTTTCAGCCTGCCAGGCCCTGCTTCCTTCCCTACCTTCTGTTCCCCTTTTCATTACACCCCCTTGTACAGTAAAGCCTCCCGTCACGCTGCCATTACTATTATTATTGCAGATTTACTGCACTTGCAGAGTGAAGTGATTGCGGTGACAAGGCCCAGCATTTTTCCCTCCTTCCCCCCGCGACAGCTTGAAATCAAGCCCTTCATTTGCATTTACATGATCTTGCTGTGCAGCTTATGAGATTGGGAGATTTATTTGCTACTTAGCTTGATGTTTGATTACACTCTAAGAAGGCAGTGAGCTACAAAGTGCAGGGATACATCAGAACTGAGCTACTGAAAGCCTCTGGGGGACAGTAACTCAACATCAGGTTTAGGTAGATGAGAAAGGGAATGTTCAGTGTTTTGAGAAAGGCAAATTTGATGAGATTTTTTTTTTAAAGGTGGAGGGAAAAACTTACTTTCCCTCTCACAAAAAAATGATTGGGAAAACAAGAATGTTATGAAAACACACCTGAAAATCTGGATTTGTTAGTGCAGAAGAAATCCTAGCAGGGGCTGGTGGCTGCTGGGCTGCCTGCCACTAACTGCTTGTAACTTCCACTCCCAGGAAGATTATTAATAATAAATTGGCAGTTACCTTTGAAGATTTTCATAAACATTAAAGGTCAAAGTCATGGGAAGTTTTGCTTGATGAAGGACCACAAAATCTGTCACCGATTTAAGCTTCAAGATACGCCACTGAGCATTAATCCTGCTGTAATAGTGGGGAAACTGAGGCAGGGAATCAGTGTGCCCGTGCAGGACAGCAGAGGGGATGGAGGCTGGATTGGGGAGAGAAGCGGACCTGTTCCCAGCACTGTGTGCAGTGTTCAGAGCGGGAGACCAAATTATTATAGTGTCCCACAGCGGTGTGAGAGTCCTCCAGAGAAAAGGGTGATGGCAGGGCAAAGTGCTGCCTTCAGAGTCAGGAACAGTAAAGTTTCAGGATCTTACTGTGAGTTTAACTCCCTTCATTTACAAATACTCCAGGTAGAGATGCTGCTAACCCAGAATATGTCTACACATGCAGTCTGTACTAACCCGTGCTCCTGACTGACATGCACTGGGAGCTTCTTAAATACAAACTTTTGAGTGTCAGGTCTAAACTGGAAAGATTTTTCCTTCTAGAAGCTGCATTTTGTGTGACGCCGGCAGCAGAGGGCTGTGAAGATGGGTGGGACGCTGGGTTTGATATGGCAGTGGGATAAGGCAGGTGGCACTTCCAGCCCAGGGTTCCACCTGCCCAGCCTGGGCACCAGCCTGCCCCTTCCCATCATCGCTGCCCCCAGCGGGGCTGTAGTGCCGACACCTGAGGGCCACGCATGAGGGTCGTTCCCCGCCCCCCCCCCCCCCCGAAACCCACACCTAAGGAAAGACACCCGCTATCTGATACAGTAACTTCGCGTGTGAACTGTTTGTACTTAGCTCTTAGTCTTGAAAATTGCCATGAGATATGCTATTACAATTAATCATTAAAGACTTAAGAAAGAGTATACCCCATTACATAAAAGACTCCAGTGATGATCTTTATCCAACTTGTAAAATGGGAAGACTTGATGCGACTGAATAATTTTCCTCTCATCTGCACAAAATCATGAATGCAAGTCATACTTTGAGCCTGAAGTGAATACTGCGAGACCAGCCTATAATTACCAAAACAGAAAAAAAGAACAGCATTTTCTAATGAATGACAAGCCACTAGGTGGAAATCTAATTTGGTCTAATTAAGCAGCCTTTGTGAGGATTTGTCTTTAGATGAAAAGAGGGAGCCAAAGAGATCTAAATGCAAATGAACTCTATCATTTTGGTTTTAAAGGGCCAGACAGATATGAAAGTATTTGCGTACACAATACTTTCATTTGTCTTCATGGGTGTATTCGCCTTCTAGTTTTCCATTGAAAAATCCTGTTTGCCCCAAAATTCTGCAACTCTGAATACCAGCCACTCCTTATTGAGTTGGCAGACAATGTGCTGTTAGAGGGACAATTTTAGTAGTAGGGTATGACAACTGTTAAAACTGCCTTTTTCCGTAACAGGACTGCTTCTTTCTGCTGTTGGAAAATGGTTTTGCAAAAAAAAAAACAAAACCAAAAGGAGGCTCTTTGCTAGGGACTTTGATCCCAAGCCTGCTGCTGTCGTTGTGTGGCACCATATAACTCTTAGGTCTTTAGGGGCACCTGCTGGACCCTGAGCCGCTCCTCAGTGCCTCTGTGTCAGTATGAATTACTTCAGCATTGATAAATCACCAACACCTTGCCCAGTTGTGCTATTTCTGCTGATTCTGCCGACAGTCTCAATGCTGGGAGCAGGCAGCCCAGGTACAACCCCAAAGGCTGAGACTCACGGAGGTGTTTGACTATAATTGAGATGGAAATATTGAAAACTACCTTCTCCTGCTCTATTAGATCTTCTCCTGACTTTAAGATAAATTTGTGTCTGTGTAAGGTTTCATGCCAGCAGTGAAGGTCAAGGAAGCGTATGTGTTTCTGTAGCAGATGTCACAGCTTGTGAAACTCACACAGCCTCCGCTTGCTTGCAAGCCCTGAAGAGGCACCGTGGTCTGTAGTCTTAAGATAAAGCCGCTGGCAGAAGGGTGGGCTCTTCAGAAGACGGGTGCAGTTTACAGCTATTGCTAGGCTGAGGTCTTACCCGTACCTGATCTTTCTTGAGCTACAACCACCATTAACCATTCCCAGGCAGAATGAGCCTGGGAGAGATTTGAGGACATGTAGGGACAATGGCAGGGAGGTTTGGTACAGTGTGGGGTGGCCTGGAGCAGCTGAATGGAGAGAGGCATCTGAGTCCTTGCTCTCCCCGTAGGCAACATCGGGGGAAAATGGAGGTGTGTACGGACAATCAGAGTGGGAAAATCCATGGAATAATTCTGTCTTTGACATGGCGGCAGCTCTGGGAGCTTTGGGGAGAATACGGGCAGAACAGTGTGAAGCACCTTGGCAAAAAAAAGCTATTTTACCATCTTTGCATTTGGCTCCCCAGAGAGATGTGGGGCCTCCAGAGAGTAGCTGGAAAGGGTGTAGTGGGGTTGTCATTTCCCAGAGAACCACAGCCTTGGGGATACCTGCTGCGCTGCAAACCCTGAAGTCAAATTCTGCCAGGGAACACTTTTGCTCGGTGTGTGTTGGCTTCAGTGGGAGCACTGAGGTTTAGCTGAGAGCAGGGTGTGGGTTATCTGAAGATGAGAGAGAGAACGTTCTTTAAATGTTAGAGAGATGGGACAATTTAAAAAAAAAAAGTTTCCATCCCCTTCTAGCAGTTATGACCTTTTCCCTGTCTTTCATCCTTAGTAATATCTGTTCTATAAACCTCCCCATCTGCTACTTCAAGAAAAATCCCTTTATGTTCTCAAGGCCAGATGTTGTCCCAGATTATGCCCAGCAGAACTCAACTTAGTGAAGCTGCTGTTTACACCGTGTAACTTGCTGCCTTCAGCTCCATACAGGTGGTTTTAATTTCCTCCTCCTGCATTTCTTTGGGTGCTGTGGAATATATTAGACTAAACGTTGCCAGTGTAGCATACATATAAGCCACAATGACATTAAAGGAGTTGAATGCAAGTGAGAATTCAACTGTGGGCCTTTCTGAGCAGATTGAATATGGCAACATTCCCTATATAGCAAAAGAGTTCCCCAGTGGCACAGACCTCTGATTCTTAGGGCCAAATTCAATCCTTGGCTGCAAATGAGATACTGGCTGCCTTGAGAGCTACCTGTTATTTCACAGCAGAATTTGCTTCATGTCAATACTCCTGTGGTACCCCCTAGAACAAAATATTCAAATATTTCAGACTAACAGACAACTTGTTAAATTCAGGCAAACCTCTAGTTCAGGAATCTCTCAGCTTTCACTCAAGGAGAAACTCCAATCTCTGATCACAGATGCAGCAACTTACCAACTTCAGTCACCTCATGTACAGAATAATCTCCATTTTCATTAGAGAATAGATAAAGTTTTTGCTGTTAAAAAAGGATGCTGTTTCTTTAATGTAATAAAACCTCAGCAGGACAGAATGTCTTTACTAGACTATCCCCCACTATTCCCACAAGAAATCAAATATAATCCTATTTAAGAAGCTTTAAATAATTTTGAGCTTTCATATTGACTTATTAAAATGCAGCTTAAAAAACGCCTTCCTTGCAATCCCTTTACAAGGGTCAGGGATATAAAATTTGAAGAAATATGATTAGTAGATCAGTTGGAAAGATATATGCGGCAGCTTCCAATTTTATTATTTAAAATGCCCTTTTAGAAGAAAAGGTGATTCTGTAAAAAGTGGCACCATCTCCCTGAAGGAATCTAGTCCTGGGATTTCGAGTCCTGCCTCTTGCACTCAGCACCCAACACATCTGCAAGGTGTTAGACATGAAGAGCCCTTACAGCTGGGACAGAAGAGTTGGGTTCTGTGTCCTCATACTCCAGCAAGAGGCTTATCAGGCTCTAAGCACAGAAGCAGCCAGTGGCATTTGTGGCCATTCGTTGGGGACTGCAGAAGACAAAGTGATGGTAACAGAGATGCAAATACACCACAGAGGACAGGGCCATTGCATAGCTGTGAGCGTGGGTACTGTTTGGCCCACAGAACTTTTACTGCTTGAAAATTCTGAGGGATGAAGAGCTCCTGTAACCCTTCAGATATTGGTTGGGGTGGGACGAGTCCCTTTTTTACTTTCTAAACACTACATGTTGGAATAAAAAAAATACAGGATGAAACAGGGATCCTGCTGTGCTGACTTGAACTCTCTGCAGGGTGAACTGCATCTTCCCAAGGAATGGCTACAGGCTCCACCAGCGTGTCCTGAGAGGTCCAGGCAGAAATCTCCTCCCAATGGATTTCAGCCCAGTTGCCCATGTTCCATCCTATCAACTGGGGAAGAGCTGGGATTGTAACCAAGACCATTTTGGGGCACATTGCTTGAAAAAATAACTGGAAGGTGCTAAGCAGAGAAAATTGAGTCAGTTACAGGTTGTCCTGAGCTTCCACTCTGCAGTTCTCCCGGGATTAGCAGGGTTGTATGGATGTAAATGTTGAGACAATTTGACCCCTGCTCTTGAAGTATATTAAATACAATGAAGACCCAAATTGTGCTGTCAGTTAGACAGAACTCCCATCAAGCACAGAGGGTCTTGTGCTAATGCAAGAATCTGCCTGAATCATTTGCTCTGTCCTACAGCAAAATGTATTCAACATGCTGAAATTTAACTGCAAAACCTACTGAGCAAAATCACACCCTGCCCATTACACTTACAGCCAGCTACTGTGAAATCCTAATGTGTCAGACTTTCTCTGGGAAATAAGGTAACTAATAACTTTACTCCTGCCTAAGGCTGGACTTTGGTCAAGGCTGTCAAGGCTTCTATGATTTTCATGTGGTTTTGAAAAAATATCCATGATTTTGACACGTTGGGACTTCTGTCTGTGAGCAAGCAGTGAGCTGTAATAGATGAACTTCCCTGGGAGCTGCAGTGCTCAACCTTGGGCTCTCTGCAAGACAAACACCAAAGGGTCCTGAGCCCGCTAGTGCCTCTGTGTCTTCAGCTGCCCAAGAAGTCAGTGGCAGTCATGTGTGATTGACTGCTGGCAGGATCTTGCCCAGAGTTTTCTCCTATGGCAGAAAAAGAAGCGGTGATACCAAAGTAAAGACCAGCAAGCACTGGAGTGAAGCCTTAGTCCCCCAAGGAGTTTTTGGGAGGTTCTTCCCTACCCTGCCTTCCTAATTTTCTGCAGTAATTGTGAAACTGGGCTGAAATAGTGCTGGGAAGTTGCTGCCAATGGTTAAAAACAATTGTTGCCTATGGGTTGACCTTATTAACGGTGCTAAAAATGTGGCAAAACTTATCTGGCTTACAAATTAATGTTTGTTACCCTTGAAAGTTCTATATACTTCTAAAATTCCCCATAATCCTACCTCTGACTCTCTTGTTGCTTTCCCCATGAAATTTTCTCGATACAATTTCAGCTCCACTTTGTTCTATTGTTTTTCTCTCCAGTCCTATATTTTTTGAAAGGATAGAACATAATAGAACATAAGGGGTCAGATACTGCTCAGGTGACGTACATGAGTAGCCCAATTGCTTTCAAAGGGGCTACCTTGTGAGGCAACCAAGAGTTGGCTCAAAAAAGTCACTTCGTAATTGCATCATATTTGCTAAATCAGATGTTTTATGTGCTTAAGAATTCTCTGTGTTCCTTTCGTGCTCAGCCATTACGAAAGGCTCCTGCTCTGCTGGAGTTCTGACCCATATTTTCCCTGCTGCAGTCCAAATTTGGTTGCTAAAAGGCAAAGGGAAAAAATTCTCTGTCTCATCACATCTCTCCGAACCCCTGTTCAGTAGCTGTGGTATTTTCCTTCATTATGCTGCTGCCTCAGACTGTAAACCTCTCTAATTTCCTACATCGCAGCTATTTATTTAAATGCTAACTCGCATTATGAAGTGATAATCCACAAGCGCAGGAGATAATTTATGAAGCATTTAAATTAAGAGGAGCAGCTAATTGGGAGCATGTGTCTTATAAGCCTTGCTAACACCAGAAAACTACAAATTAGGGAGAAAATGGAAGATATTTTTATCTTGCTTTTTTCTTTTGTAATGCACTGAGGAAAAATATTACCATACATCATACAAACACTGCCGTTCACAGAAGTCTTCTGTTGTTCACTTCATAGTTAGTCTAACACACAACACTCTCGTTATTACAAATTCCTCATTATAACACACTGAATAATCTTTGCTCTCAGAGAAGGTGGAATGAGGTGGGGTTTTCTGTCTCCAAATACAGTGGAATAAATTTTCCAGGAAAGGTCCCTTTCTCAGCTATATGCATTAATTTAAAAGCGCAAAGACTCCCTTGTTATATAGGGATGTTAAAGTGCATTTAATTTAGGACTGCATCGTGCTGTAAGAGTTTTATAGGTTTTTGTTGAAATGAGAATGAGCATAAATGGCTGTGAATCAGGGAAAAGCAAGTGCTGTGGCCCCAGGGCTGGACGGAATGCATTTTGGATGCTCTGTTCGATTTTGGTATCAAAGTCACAAACTTTGATTTCAGTGCAGCTTTGTCATAAAGACTAATAGTGACCTGAATCTGAACAGCAATGTGCCCCATGGTGTGTCGTTCCTGGGACACAGCTGTATGACAGAGATGGCTTGCTAAATGTTGTTGGGGTGGGCTGATGGAGAAAGGAGGGGTTTGAAACCCAGCATGGGGGAAGGGGATAACCACCCCCAGCTTGAAGCTCACAATCATGCCCCAGATTACCTGGGTTTGTTCTTAGATGCTGTTGCCTCAACAGGGAAGGTGCAATGCTGGGTGTCCTTGCGAGGCAGCTGCTTTTGCCTGTTGCTTTTTTGCCCCAGTTGCTTTTTTGGATGTTGGTGCTTTGATGAGATGAAATGGCTGGGATGTTCTCCCGCAGGAGCAAGAGGGTTTCTCTGTGCTCCCCAGAGAGCATCCTGGGCATGCAGAGTATTGCATTAACACAGTTCAGAAGGAACTCCTGGGATGTGGAAGGTGAAGCTGACAGTAAGGACCACCTTAATATACAGCCCTCTCCCAGCCTTCAGCAACCACTTTAGAGTAGTTTTCAGTACAGTTGTGTGAGATTTTTAGTTAGGATCCTCCTTTACTAGGCAACCAATTCTTGTGGGTCCCTTGTGTGGTTACTCGAGACAGATTCGCTGTTAGAGTAAAATATTGTGCGCACAACCCTGCCTTGCAGGGTGCTTGGGAACTGCAGTGAGGTCCTTGCACGGAGGATGCTCTGGAAGCGTGTGTGTGAATTCAACACCGACACATGGCTGCATATGTGTGCACTGCGTGTCTTGAAAATACCTCGCTTTAATCTTAGCATTCCTGTTTCTGCTCTTACAAATCTCCCTTTACATATATCCTGTCAAAAGCAGTCAGCAAACAGGCTCTGGCATTATTGGAGTTGCTCCTTGATTCGAAGGAAACCATAAATCTGAAACTTCAATCATATCTTTATGATCATTCAGCAAACAGAGATGGAGGATTTATTCAACATGGGATAGCAAAGGGGAAACTGCAGGGGGTTATTGCAGGAGATATTGGTTTAGCTAAGGCAGAACTGCTCCCTCGGGCCTCTCTACGGCCGAGCCAATGAACAATGGCACCAATGACAATAACAAGGCAATTATGGGGAAGAGGGTGAGGAGGGGGTAATGCTTTGTTAAAGATAGAGGTAAGATTCCAGCATGGTGTCTCTTTTGTGTGCTTTCGAAACTAGAGGATGGTGTGTCTGCCCGGGGTGGTCTTATTAGGAGCTGGTGATCCTAAAAACACAGCATGTGCTTCAAAGAGCCGGTAGCTTGTGTGTGATTGTGCTGCTCTTAGGAGGTTATGAAGATTTCCTCCCTAATTAAATAGGCCTGGCAGTAGGTTCCCCTAATCCATGCTGCATTCCAGGGCAGGAGATAAATACCTAAACCTCTGCTGACAGAGGTTTGTTTCATTGGCCGTATGATGATGTTGGGCTTCCTGCACGTAGGACTTGTTCCCAGGAGGGGAGTTCAGGGGACCTCCCTTTGCTGGGGGGATGCTCAGACCTTCACCCCAGGCTGGCCACAGTGTTGTGCCACAGATGCTACAGCAGCCCTTCCACCAGCTTGACCTGGAGAGGTGGTTTTGGGATTGCTCACTGACCTGGTGCTCAGCTTTGCACTGCTCCCCGTTCATATTTTAGGTTATTTTTTGAATAGCTGTAGCCAACTTTCAAAAGCCTGACTAGAAAAAGAAGCCCAGTCCTTAAGTTTCAAATACAAAAATAATTTTGAATGCCATAAGCAGGTGTGTCTGCATCTGCTCTCATGGGGCGTTAAACTGGGGCAGTGCCAGAGGGGGGTCCTCCTACAGAACCCCCCCTTGGCTTCAACATCCAGTGACGCTGGGGTCAGCCTTGACCATGGGCCTCCAGCAACAGTTTCCTGAGTGCAAAATGGGAACAGAAAGGGGTGGAAATGGTCATGGGTGAGCTGGATCCTGCCACTGCTGCCAATAGATGGGACTTGCATGAAATTTGCATCTTTCCAGGGTGCATTAAGAGACAAATGTCTCTTTTTAAAAAGATGCGATTGTGCAAAAGCAGGAACTAAGTGATCCATCCCCACCTGTCCTGCCTCCCCTCCCCTTCTTCTAGCCATTTTTCCTCCCCCCTTTCCCTTGCGAGCCCCCAAGCAGTTTGTTTTTGCCTGCAGAAGGAAGCTTGAAATATTGCAAAGGGGGTACAGGCAGCGCTCCCTGCGGCCTTGCCCCTGATGGCACGAATGCAGACATAAAATAACCCAGCGCCATCAGTAACCTGTCGCCAAAGCCCCACTACGAGGTGAGAGTTTTCCTCCCTGCCGTGGCTGTTAGCTGCAATGTATTTCTCCCTGCACTAAGCACCGTCTTTCCCAGAGCTGCATTACAATGATTTATAAACCCCATTTCTGGGGAAAACTAATAGATCAAAGTGAGAAGAAGGAAAAGGAGACATGAGCAGCTGGAAGAAGATATTGAAGCATGAAACAAAAACAGAAATGAAAAAGTAGTTTGTGGCACTAGTGAGTTGTTCTGTGCTGTACTTCTATTATTGAAAAATAATAGGGGGAATCTGTATTTTTAATCCATTTCTTAAGAGACATTCAAGTAATCTGAAAAGCTCTTCCTAGAGCCAGCTTGCTTTTCTGTGTTTGTTCATCTCTTACAGAACCGAACATTTTGCTATTTAGCCCTTCCCTGTCTGTTCTCATGTCATTTTTAGACTTCCCATGTTTTAAGCAGCATCTAGATTTTCTAACAGGGTAACAGAAAGCATCGCATGGAGGACTGATGCTCAGCTGGACCTGAGCCTCAGAGGTGCTTGTTCCTGAGCTGACACTTGGTCAGCTTTTACACAGGGACATGGTAGGCTGAGATCAGGAGGGCCAGTGAGGTGCTCTGCCTTTGTTTCTGTTTCCTTTCCTGCACAGTGGGGATGAACAGACAGGTTTCATCATGTAATTCTCAGCATCAGTCAAGTTACCTTCCAACTGAACTAAGCCAGGAGTGCAGACCAATGCCCATCCCTTAGTTTTACAATGATTAATGCATTAGTGTTTGTAAGAGCTTTGCTGATAAGAAGCTAATTGGGCTTTTTGCGTGTGTTCTGCTTGTCTGGTTCAGCCATCAGACATCCCTGACTTCAAACATAGCCAGTGGTGGGGAATTATTATGAAAATCACCATAATCCTTGTGCAGCACTTCATAGATTCAGAGGGTTGCACAAACCTTCTATCTACAATTTCCCCATGTAGTGCATATGTAAGTGCAAACATTACACACAACAGATGAAATACATTGAATAGGACAAACAGCAGATTTGATGGAAAACAGACGTGTGTGACAAGACTGCAGGTGCTTTTCTAAGAGATTGTACACAGCCATGAGATGGAAGCTGATGAATTATCCCTAGGCATGTTCTAAACTTGTCTTGAGGTTTGGAGGTTTCCATTCAAAGTATTTTCTCTACATTCCTGTTGTTTGTCTTGTTTAAATTTTCACTCTCCCTGGCAATTTTCTGTTACCAGTTAATGCTGCAGCGTTGGGTTAACTTTAGGCCGTCTGGCTTACCTTGGCTCCTGATTTCTGTTGCATCCTTTGGTGTTGGTAAAAGCGTTCCTGGGGGAATGCAGGCACAAGGGTATGTTCATGGACATGTATAATTGATACTTTTCACAGATAACACAGGAAGCATGTTGAATGTACTTGTGTGCCTGCTCTGCACAAGCAACATTTGTGCTTTGTTCACACAGAGGAGCAGTGTGGGCAGTGAAGTAGTGTATTTGCCTTTTGGTGACGTGTAATAACATGGCCTAGAGAAGACACATCTAGGATGACATTCAGGAGCCAACAGCTACGACATGATCTGCCTTCAGTTACGTTTCATGACTACCAATAAGAGAGCTAAGCATTGCCATTTGCAAGATCAACACCTGCCTATTCAATCAGTCTGATTATAATCCCTATGGGTCTTTTCTACCTTGATATATTCTATGATCTATGATCCTCACAGCCAAGCCTGACTTTTGGCTCAGGGCTTTGATGAGTAAGAGCGGAGCAAGTTAAAATAAATAGCACTTTTTTTTTTTTTTTTTACTTTTTTTTTCTTCCCCGCTTGTGCCCTGTGTGACAGTCTCACAACCTGTTCAAAAGTACTTCAGACCACAGGGGTCATCTTGCTAAGATGTTCACCCGCTTCCTTCTTTTGGCTATATAGTCCCAAGCAAACACCACCCACTGAGCCATGAGCCTGGCGCTGGTGTCATAGCTGGTACCTGGCATGCTGGCCCACCAGGCTGCTGCAGAGGCCCTGTTATTTTCACTGCACGGATCACGCTTACTGCTGACCAGAGCCTAACGCAGCTGCCTCTTCCATAGACCTTGCACTGGCAGCTGCTGACTGCATCCCCTATTACAACAGGCAGAAAAAGCTGTCCATGCTCTAATAGCTATTGTAACCCTCCTAAAACTATGACAACATCTCTCTTCTGACTCCCTATGGCCCAACCAGTCTTTACTCTTCTGTTCCCTGTCTGCGGAGAGAGCTCGCAGGATGAAAGACAGCTAGGAAGGCAGGGCGACTGAATGTGGACTAAGAGCTGCAGAGGAATATGAGAGGAGAATTTTGCCCTATAAGCTTTAATAAGGTGGTGGGTTAAGAGAAATGCAGCTAGGGAGAAAAATGGGGAATATTCTCTCTCCAAATGGGCACTGCTTCAGTTTGTAAAAGCACCAGGGATTCCCCATGTGGCTTAATTTATTATTTTCCCACTCGTTAAATGCCAAAACAATAAAGCAAAATCTATTGTTAGCTTTAAAATGCAGGTGATTTGCATATGGCTGTGATAGTCCTACTGCTGCCTTCATTTAAACTCAGTAAGCCGAGGTACCTTTAAAAATTATGACTTGTTTTACATTTAATATACTGAACTATGTTAACATAATATTAAGGGGCTGACTTCACAGCTTAATTGCTGATCACGTAGAAGGCTGCTTTAGCAGAAGCATTAGTCTGGCAGTGCTGTACAGCCTGATATGGGAGCAGCTGGAATAGCAACCTGCACAAAGAGGCTGCGAGCTGCTCCTTCCCTGCCATGATGCTCCCCCTAAGAGCACCCTAGAAACCCAGAGTCATTTTTACTCTACTCTTGGTTTACTCCCTGGTGTTAGAAGGTATTTGGTGCCCTATTGCAGAGTAGTGCCTGCACAATGCAAGCAGGACATAATTGTACCTATACAAAGTAGTATTAGAAGATTAGGTGGGGTTTTTCCCCCATTCCATAAGATTTTGCAGAGGGGAGGGAATGCACCATTTCCTGGCAGAGCTGAGCGTGTGCTGTACTTCCCAGCTCTGGGTCTCCAAGGTTGCAGTAGAGAGACTGTGTAATTCTAGTGTTGTGCTATCTTCTCATTTTCTTCCTTCCTTTTTTGACCCTTACTCGTGTCAGGCTGAATGCGAAGAGGGCAAGTATCAGGAATGGGAACCAGGTCCAAAAAGCCTTTTAACCTCTTCTTAAATTCAGAGACCCTGTGACAGTATTTTAGTTGATACAGTTGGCTAAGCCTGCAAGCTGCTGCTTTGGAAGGGTGAGTTGTCACAGTTGCCTTTACACTTGCAGTATTTTCGGCACTTTGAACCATTGGGCCAGCACTCAATGGCAAGGTATCATCTTTAAGGAGGGAGCTTCTGCAAATGGCTGACTCATCCTTATCCCCAAACTTCCAACAGCAGAGGCGCACATGGTGCTACCCTTCTCGTCCACTGTGTCAAAAATATAATTAAGGTCCAAATACTGCCTCAAGATGTGTCCAAAATAAGAGGCACTCATAGGCTTTTCAGGAGCTGAAGAGGCATCCGAACATTACCAGCTACTCGCATCCATGTGTCTCTGACTTCCACACACAGCTCCAATTTGGGGAGTTCTGGACTCCTTAAAAAATTTGCTTTTCTCCTCAGTTAAAAAAGCATGTAGATTGACAGAGATGTACACCAAGTTCTAGCCTTCTATGATTTAAAAAAGCAAAGTTATAGGGCCCTGAAAATTGAGGTTTATAATAGAAGTGCTGGCAAACCCTTAACTACAGAGAAGCTACCAGGCGTTGCAACAATAATTGGGAAGGGAGGGAAAAAAATCACACTGTGTTTTTCAGTGCTTAGCTAAGAAATACAACAAGAGAGTTTATTGCTTGCAAAACACAGCTGCACTGCCTCAAATTGGATGGAAAAACGAACCCTGATAATTTATTACACCCCTAAAGTCACAAGAATGTACCCATAAATTACTTTTTTGGAGGGGGAGGGAAGTGGTACCACTGTAGTCCATTCTGCACAACCTACTTATTAGTATCATAATTTATTATTATTATGCCCTGCTGCAAATAGAGAGGCAGATAAAACTCAAATCTATTAAAACAACCGCTCCACTTTCTCTGAGCCACTGAGGGACACCATTCCAAAGGAAATGAGATAAATTACCAAGATGAATGTATGAGTCTTGCATTACAGCACACAGCTTGTATATATGCAAGAACAGGAGGATAATTCAAGCAAAAAAGAGTCGTGTTAAGTTTTACCATTCAGGATTCAACACAGAGGGACTGGAATAATACCAAGCGGTCAATTAAATATTTCTAATGTACAGATTTTTTTTTTTTCCCAAAGATCCTATGTGTTAACTCGGAATGAATGTGCCACGCTGAAATAGCTGCCCTGCTTCTATTGCAAATGTACTTAGATCAGTGTTTATTTAAAAATGCACTTTATACAGCTATTGTGAGGAAGTATACACTATACTGATGTCTGAAAATTATATTGATAGAACCTATCCATATATATCCAAGTGGTGCTGATTAATTGCAAAGCTGATGTGACTTTACGGTTGGTGAAAGACATTGCTTTGCAGTCCTAGAAGGACAAAGTGGCAGAGCCAAAGACACAGTTATAAAGTTCACCATGTGCCTCTGCTAATGGGTCTTAGATAAGTTGACAGGAATTTTGTAATATTTTTCCTTCTCTCCATTTCCTTCTGGGGTAGTCAGCTGGGCCAGCAGTTTTTAATGCTGTCTGTCCTCCCCTTCCCTGCCACATGGATGAATTAGCAGAAATGATAATTGTACTGGGAGGTTATTGCTCATTGCCCTTTTCTGGACACAGGTCAAATGCCTGTTGGGTTATTGCAAAGTCAGGACGAGTTTGGTGCTCTTGGCCATAGTCACTGGGGTCTAATGGAGCCCTGATTCTGGAGGCTGCTGGTCCAGAATGGGTTTGGGTACAATAACTGCCAGGTCTAAGGATAAATCTAGCAGCAGTCTTCTTTCTACCCAGCCATTTTTATGGTTTTCAGTTTTATTTAAAAAAAAAAAAAAAAAGACAAATGATGCATATGTGATAAAAGTTCATACTGGACTTTTTCTAAGTGATGTAAGAGTTGTGCAGGTTTAGCTGGCTTTACTTTTATGAATGCTGGGGATTCTCAAAGCAGAGTACATGAGACACAAAGCCAGTGAAACCTCAATGGTCCACAGTGTAAACAAACTTAATGAGAAGAAAAGAGTCAGCAATCATTTCATCTTCCCTACAAAGCCTGCTGCTCTGATCAGGAAAACAACATCCAGGCCACGCAGTAAGACACCGAGACTTTGTGCTCTTGCTACAGAGGGTGGAGGAACAGGAGGGATTGACAAAGGAAGGAAATGAGGCCACGTACTCTGTGATACTGCAGACTTTTGTATTTACAGACTGCTGGTGGCCTGCATCAATCTGTACATCAGATTATTATTTCTACACTCTTGCATACTTGTAGCAACTGGGTGTATGTGTCACGTCTCTCTTGAATGATTCTCTGCACCCTTTCAGATTCCATGCATTAGTGTGGTTTTGTGTGGGGATTACTCTTCACATTGATGGCTCTGGTACTTGGAAGTGAAAAATGGAAAGTAAATAAAAGTATTTACTTTCTGGGCTAAAAGGTATATGAAATACATTCATAAAGCTATATTTAGTGCTGCTCTAGGTTTGGGCTTGGATAGTTGCTCCTGCAACTTCTCTGCAGTTATTTATGTGTGAACGTGAGGGAAGAGAAGGCAGGAACTTGTACCACCTTAGTTTGAATGTGAGTTGCCAAATCCAACAATTTTAGCTTTTTCTTTCTGGGCCTTTGTTCAGCTCCCAGATATCAAGGTTCCTGGGGAAAGCTGAATTTCCCCTCTCCAAATGGCAAGCTGTGCTTTGTAAGGGTATTTCCTTCAGATGTGGCATTTGCCTCCCTGGCAAAGTGCAGGGTTGCTACTTGGGCTCTTTTGGCAGCTTTTCCTCCCATTTCTGCCTTTCCCCCAAGGAAATGCTCCACCTGCACAGCCTGGCAGCTTCTGGTGTTTATAGTTTGGTAGCTGGTTACCTTCCTCCTGAGGTTCTGGCAGTGCTGGTTTACAAGCAGGTAGGCAAAGAGGGGCCAGGAGAGGACACCTCCTTCCAGGCTCAGACACGTGCCTAATATGCGGTGCTTAGTTTCTACTGGATATTGATATTCAGCTTTTTCATAAAAGCAACCTGTGGTTTCCCTGTATTGGAAGCTGTGGGTAAATCCCTACTATTTTACAACATCATAGAGAAGCCCCAGGGCTGGCTGTGCCTCTGTTACATTTTTAAAGCAGCAGTAAACAGTGTGCTTTTCTCTGAGCAACAGCTGCCTCGCTGAGGGCGGGCTGGGGAAGCCGCTGCAGAACCCTGGCTCCGACATTCACTAGCTACTGCCGACCTACAAGTATTGCCTGAAAGCCACGGGGTGATGCCAGCTCTAATGCAACAATGAAATACGGCATCATTATCAAATGAAAAATAAGAACAGTAGTTTTGCATCAATTAGATGGACAATAGAGGCAAATCCCTGTGCAACTGAGAGACATTGGATGGGTAATGTTCCCAGGCCTTCTCCACATATTGTAGGAATCCCTCTACATAAATGAATTCTGGCTGGGCTTTCAAAAATGGTTGGATCTCGAAGATCCAGTGGCATAGCAAGACAGATACTTCATATTGTATAAATTAGTCTGTTGCTGCTGGTCATGGCAATTACATTCTCACTTCCTAATTTTCTGCTTTCTGCACTACAGGTGATGTTGGGGAGCTCTTGTTCAAGCTTGGCTAAGATTTTTGAGGGGTAAAAAGTGCTGCATGTACTGAGAGGTAGGACTAGACTAGACAGGACAGGGACATCTCTGACCCCAGTTTATACATGGAGTGGGCATGTGCCTGAAGAGGTCAGCTAGGAATACAGAAAGCTTGATCTCAGCAAGTCATTTTGTGTGCTCTAGGATACATGTTGCTGTTGAAGCGAAGTTTACAAGCCAGTATTTCCTCTTCAAAAAGGGAAGCAGATGACAGGAGCCTAAGTGGAGCAAGGATAGTGAAATTTTAAAGTATTATGACACACATACATTTAATATTACATCACATGTAAGGGAGCAAGCACATATGATTGCAATATTACAAGATGAATATAGGTCCTACGACATTAAATTTAGTGCCTTGTGATTGATGATCCTTTGTTTGCAGGTTTTCTTTTATGTATGTATTATTTCTGTAGGATAAGCATCTTACCAGCTGGAAGAAACATACAACTTTTTTATTTTCTAGCATGTAATTTCTGTTTGATTCACAGCTAATAAATAGGTCATCTTGTACTTTTGAAATGCCAACATGCAGTAATTCAGTGAAATAGAGACTCTACATTAAAAAGCTGTCAACCTCAGTGCAATTTTCCTGCACCCTATGCTCTGGAAAGATACCTTGTCACTCATGGTTCAGCTCTGTTTTCCTGAAATATCTCTTCTTCTGCATAAATAATGAATATAGTTGCATGAAAATATCTGGCACAATGTCTGTTCTTCCTCCCACTCTAAGGAGCTGCAGAACAGACTCTGTATTTATTGGCTGATCTTCTCGACAAATCTTACTGAAATCACAGGTGTGGTAATAGCGTGGCCCCCTCCCAGCTGCAGGCAGGTGTTCTCCACTGTGCTAACCCCATCCTACCCGTCTGGCTGAAGTCAGGGAAATGCTGTCTTAAAAAAAGCCTTTGCTATTTAGTACATCTCAAACTGTAAAGGCTACATGACACAGAATAATTTAAAGCACTTACTTGCTTTCGCTCTCTTTCCATTTCTAATGCATTACGCAGGTCTTGCACAGAAAAGGTACCGGGCTGAAGCAGATCCCAATTAGGAGTTTTTAAAATTAATTCTATTCTTTAGACAAGCTAAATATAAACCCCATCAGATTACTAAGCCTGTCTTCTATTTCACATGGTCTGAAACGGACAATTTACTGTTTTTTAGGGCTTTCTCCTAGTAGCCCACTAGAGGTGACACAAGGACAGCAAAACCTGGTCCTGCACCCCTGATTTGAGCAACACCCCACTGGAGCTGGGCTGCTGTGGCACTGCTGCTACTGACAGGGGAAAGGAGGCAGCCCTGTCTGCTCATAGACATAAGGCCAGAAGGGGCTTGCAGTTTTCTAGCCTGATCTGAAAAATCATGATGCATTCAAGGGATATCACTTTCAGAGACAATTTTCAGATGCAATGCAGGGAAATTTCTGCAGTGCTGATTTCAAAATCTCTGAGTGTTTATAACCCACCGTCATAGTACACAGACAAAATTTCAAACCAAAGATTTAATCCTGCAGGTATTGCTCACAAGGATGGTTTCCTCGGAACCCTAAGTTTGGTAATGCGGTGTGAGGCAGGGGCAATGCTATTTCAATAAAAAACTGGACCAGCCCAAACCATGAAAAATTTGGCCATGCCTTTTGTGGTTTTGAAGCGATAGAAAGCTGAAACTTGCAAGATGTCAACCCCATAAAAATGGGAAAAGTGGGGTGGGCTAGCCCCCTGTGAACCAGGTTTTACAAGGGATAAAGCTGCTGAATCCTCACAGTGAGGTCCAAAAGTAATTTAAATCTCTTCCCCTCTCTCCTTGCTCCCAATTTCCCCATCCCAGTTGTTGCTAGAGGCATCAGCTGAGAAGGAAAGTTAGAGAGTGACACTAATAAGGAGGGCTCAGACGCACTAAGAGTATTAAAAGGTTAGGTCATGGTGTGTTCTATTAAATAGAATATTAATTGAATTCTTGACATCTGAGGTGAACTGTGACATGCTCATGGGATAAATATTGCATTTAACAGAGCATCATGAGCTAAAGCTCTAAATAATATTGAGCATCGGTGCCAATCCTTCACAATAGATCTTAACCTCAGTCCTCAGGGTATGAATGCTCCCTTGGAGTTTTGGAAGCTTGAGCTTAAAAACAGGTTTCACATTTCTTGTTTCTGTTCTCAGTTAAGTCCAAAATTGCTTCTTCCATCTCAATGCTAGATTCTGTCTTAGACTTTTAGTTACAGACTCTCAATATATAGCTAGAAGTGCACATTTCAAATGCCATGCATTACAACCTATTGGGTGCAGTACAAGAAAGGTTGAAAGAAAATTTCTCCTTCTCCACCCCCACACCATAAAGAAGATTAAAACATTAAAAAGACCAATTAAAAATAGGGAATCTCATGGCAACATTTTCATTAACCCTCCCCAGTTCTTCTTTCTGTCTCATTAGTCATCACAGGGAGAGGAAGGATCATTTTAATTAGCAGCATTGTAAAGCTTTATTTAAGGCAACTGCCCCTCCTGCTGCTCTCTGGATTACCCTGCCGGCTTATAAATACAATACCAAATCATTAACAGCCAAAAACAACACTACTGAAGGGTTTGGAAGAAAGAAGATCCACTATGGTCAATGTTTAGGGCTCTTTAACAATGTCCTTTCTCCTTATTCAGGCATAATTCAAGCGTAATATTGGGCTTTACAAAACAACTCAATATCCTCTTACAGCAAAGCCCTTTCTAGTTGAGGATACCATGTGTTCAACTTTCTTCCCCTTTGTTTTCAAGGCAGTGAAAGCACAGAACCACATCTGATAGGATAGACATGGTAGATAGGATCACAGGTTTTCCGACGTCCCACTTTAGAATTACTTGTTAAATTCCCAAATTGAAGGGACTGCTGCCTGCTAACAGCCTTGAAGGAGGGAGGTGAGCAATGAGACCCCAACCAGGGGAGGCTGGTGGAGCATTTTAGAAACAGGTTCTTGAGCGTTTAGGATGAAAACAAAGCGCGCACCCACATTTCACAAAAATGAAATCACTTTTCCCAGTTACCGCTTGCTGAATTTCGTGTTTCTGCAGGAATGAGCCCAATGGGTCTGTTCTTTTAAGAAACCCTCAGCCAATGTTTCCACCCAGCAGTTTCCATACCTGGGATTTCAGTCCAGAGCGCATGTCCGTGCAGAAGAGCAAATTTGCTCTCCCTTGCTCACCCATGCAACATGTGAATGACCTCCTCCGCAGTGCGCAGGCTCATTTTGAAACTAGCTTGGGTCACTGTGTTTCTCAATCAGGAATTAGATGCAAACCAAGACCTCTCACCCTCTTGCAGGGTCCTGAGGCAGAGACACGCTAATGGGAATAAACAGCACAGTGTGACCCCAGATCCTAAATACCCCAACACTTGCAAAGATCTTCACATTGCCTTCCAGCCCCTGGCTGTTTCATAGCCTGCAAACAAACAGAACATTTTCATTCTGGACCATGCTGCAGCAGCTCCCTCTTTTGCATCCAGAACAGTCATGAAAACATCGTCTTTCTTAAGATGTAAGCTGCACGAAATGTCCTCCTTACCAAGAAACTACAACTTGGACTATTAAGATTCACCATTTCGATCTGTGGCCTACTTTCCCTGACCTGGATACGTAACTATGGACTCTTCAGTACACCTGGGTGCTGCAATCTCTAATTGTTCATCACTGTCCAGCCAAGGCAACCCAGTCGTTCCCTTGGAGCAACCTATCAGCTACACACAGGAGTTTAAGCACTGTGAGTACTCTACCATGGACTTTTCACATTGGGATCCCAGTCAGGATTTGATTTTTTCAAAGTTAAAACATCACACAGCTGAAGTTAGCTGAAAGTCTGGGATATCTTCTTTGTTGCTGTGTGCCAAGCTGCATTAAGGTGTATCAGCCACCTAATTCTTCCACTTTATTACTTGACATGACAAAAGGAAAATCAGACCAGAGGCCAAAAACTCTTAACACTGAAGTCTGGAAACACAAAGTGCAGTTCATCTCCCCCTGAAAGTGAGCTTGCTCACTTCACTAAGCAGAATGTGGAAATAATATCAACTTCTTCAAAAAATGTGCCTGTTCCTCAAGCAAGGTTTAGAAATGATTCTGTATGCTTGACTTCACTTACATGAACTACTGTTTAAGTAATAACAAAAAGGAAGACAGCAATGATGTATCGCTGAATGATTAATGTATTGCTTCTTAGAGTTCATTTCATATTAAGTCAACATCTGTATCTGTGGAGGTTGGCAGGGAGAGGTGCTGTCTTTTATGGAAGTAACGGCTACCTGTCAGGCTGTCACAAATGTAAGTGAATTAGAAAGAAGGAAAATATTTGGGCTTATAAAAAAAAAGGGGAGCTGGTGGTGGGGAACCAGCAGAGCTCCAGTTTGGGGCTGAGCAGCCCCACAGCCCTCCTCTGCTCAGACAGACCAAGGGGGGCTGGCAGAGGCCAGCGTGCTGCCAGGGTCCGAGCAGGAGAACCACAGCTGCAAGGGGTGTCACAGATGCTGAACTCACTTACAACCAAACAGTGCCAAACAGTCTGAGCAACACTCATTGTAAAAGTTTATATCGGAGTTGCTTTGTTTTCTATTTATAGCCGCACTGTGTTTTTCTTGTAATACATTTTTAATGACTTTTAAGGCCTAGTTATTTATTCTTCTGAAGCCAAATACTTTCTCACTCTGGTAATGCAAGTGAACGAGCTTTGCATGGAAGAGCTACAGAGGAGATGGCCGGACCTGCTCCCTGCGCTGGCAGCAGACTGGGGGAATGCTGCACTGCTCTTGGGAGCCCCGTGGCACCCAGGGCACTGATGCAGCAGGTGTCCCAGGCATGCAGCTCCCCACTGCTTCTCTGCAGAGGGACTGCCTGTGGAGGGCCCTCCCTGGGCCAGAATACTTCCAAATTACTAATTATTCCATCTGCACACAAGGGACTCTCTTTTTATGCTTATTTGGCTTTACATTTCCTAATCCAAAATTAACCTTAGTTAAAAAACAACCCCTGAACCTGCAGTGTCACACAGACAGTGGCCCCTTCCATCTGTGTGTTGAAAAGTTAAGCAGCATGAACAACAGACCAAACAAAGGCGGAAGATGGGACACTTTGAAATGGTAGGGTTTTGCATGAAATATAATTAATCTGCTAAATCAGCATCCGTCCCTAAGCACAAATGCTGATTGCCTCATGATGTCTAACCAGGATAGTATTAACTCTACTCTTTTTTCTAAATTGTTATATATCCAATATTTTCTTTTGACTCTTCTTTATATTTATATTAATAACTATGTAATCACTTCATTAGTTTATTTAGATTATGTTATTTTAGGAAATTATTGTTTAGATAGCCTTGTCCTTCCCATCTAGCTGTGCTTACCCAGAATTAAGTAATATCTGAGGAAACCAATTAATTGCAACTCAACCGCTGTAATGGGGTCTGCTCTACAATGTGGCAATGTCTAATGGAGTTTTAATTTCCCCATGGTGAGTCAACATTTGCTTAAAGAGAGAAGGCTGTTAGAGCAAACCACTGCCTCAGACATGCGCAGCTTCTTCCAGGTCTGTGGGGCTGAACCGGCATCTTGGGGCTGCTGCTTCTTTCTGTTGGCAGTAAAAATCACAGAAGGTGGTAGCTGGGGCATCAGAGAGCACCCAGTTCCCACTACAGGCTGGGATTTCCCACAGACTTGCAGAACATGGAGGACATACAGCCCTACATGGCTCTCAGGTTGCACCTCTCAACCTTGCAGGGCTCCACAGTGCTGAGATGAACTTGTCACCCAGTGAAAGTTTGACAGCCTGTTTTCAATGCATGGTATTTCTTAGAAAATATTTACTTTACTGTCCTGGGTCCTCACTATGCAGTTGCACCAGCAAGTCCTTGTCATGGACCAGAAGCCCATTGTGGTGGTGGGGCGGTCAAAACCAAAAGTCGCATCCCCAAGGAACCTATTGTACCCATATAACTCGTGACACAGCAGAATTTATAACAAGATTTTTTTCCATTAATTGGATTGTGCAGAGTATTTAGTGCTGCCAGAAGTTACATTTGGGATTCTGAAACACCCCTAGTCCCTCCCTCGCTCTGGCCCTGGGTATCTTTGCAAACCTCAGTCTACACACTGTTGACTAATGACTGTTCTGCTTGGTGAACGCTGACAAACTTCTGAAGTTGGTCTGCCTTTCCCAATCTTCTGACAGCTTAAAAGATTTGAAACAAAGCTACATTATGATGCAACCAAATCCAGCAGCATCTGATTAACAAAAAGGAGGCCACAGCTACCTGACAGGAGCTGGTGGTTATTTTTTATTTCTAAAACAAACTGATGGCCTCAAACATTCATACATGTATTTATTTTTTTGTTTAAATGTCTCATTTCCAGTTGGTTTTTTTTTGGATCATGCAAGGAAATAAAGTTTTGCAATTCTTTTTCTCATAATAAGTCTGTCCAAAAATGATGTTGCTCATTGTGTTGAAAGATGGTTTCATTTTCTACTCAAAATTGGTATGAAAAATTTGCCTTGCCAAATGAACATTGTATACTGAACTTGTCAAATCCTCTCTCCTGACACAAATAAAAGATAACATTGGGTGGCAGCATGTAAAACAGCACTGACAAGACAGCTAGGATGGAAGCAAAGAAATGCATATTTTTCTCTTTCTCTCTTCCTGAGAAGGGTAGGAGAAAAGATCCAGGTGAGTGAATGCTGGCGTGTTACAACCGAAAATACATCATCTAAAGGCTTAACAAGCCATTTCAATGCAGGTTTTAAGACGAACATAAGCGATTCCATTTCTGATTAGCAAAATCATGACAAAAGTCTCAACTTTTTCCAGGCAACCAAGAAAGCTGCGAAGCAGAAAGAGTGGCTGGATGAAAGGGATATTCAGTTAAAAGTTTACAACTCTGCTGTGCAGGCTGGAAGGACTACTCATAGCACTGCTGAAAATTATTCAGAGTGTATTTAAAAATGAATAAAGTAATGATAGCACTTTCATTAGGTCTGCAGTCACACCATGTAAGTGAATTTTTTTTTCCTATTAAAATTGTTGATTGAAGGCTGTTAGCTATTTATCAGCCCAAAATTACATTTCTTCTCTCCTAGGGGTTGCCTCTTAAAAATCACAACAACTGCCTAGTTAGTAACAAGAAAAGACTCCTAAAACTGCAGTTTCAGGTTGGGGGGGGAGGAATATAAGCATGAAACACAGATTGCACCTTCAAATCCCCAATGGCATCACGCTTCTTTGTTCTGCTAAGAAAAATTAACCTCAATCTCGGCTCAAGGTCCCCCGATTGATTATCATAGTCATTTAAATACTGTAATCTCATTTTCAGCATCAGGGAAAGGGAGCGAAAAGAAGAAAAAAAGAAAGAGGTGGGGAAGCGAGGGGGAGAGAAAGAGAAAACAGAATAAATTATCTGACAAAAGGAAAAAGGGCCTTTCTGCTTACGGAGCCTATTTCAGATCCTTCCACTTGATTGGAAAAGTTGATGAAGTTTAAATGAAGCAGAATTAGAGGCTCAGGCCACTGAGTATTGACAGGGGCCCATGGAAGAATGTGCAATTCAATAGGCCTGATTTCTGTGGAAAACAGGGGAAAGGCCTAAATGGTATAATCTTCAATCAAATCTAACATCGACACTGACAAGGCAGGGTAATGAGATAGGCCAGATCAGGCATGTTGGTTAAAGAAATTAATCCCTCTCGCTGCACCAAGAGTTCAGCTTTGATGCCTATTGTACAGACCCCCGTCCCAGCCTATCTAAATGCTAACTAACTGCGAGTGTGATCTGGGACTGTGCTTTTCATTGCTGGGGCTAATCTGATAACAATTTTAGCTCCCTGATTATGGCGGCAGAGGTAGCACAGCAGCCCTTCGCCATGGCACCACGGAGAGGGAGGAGAGGGGCAGAGCACTGCGATGGATGCGGCCGCGCCAGTGCAGGGAAACTTGTGTTTCGGCGTGTATTAGGGCTTTAACACACAGTAATACATGGTAATTAGTGTAGTTACAGTTGCCTCCTGACCAGCTGATTGGTATCTCCAGGGAACCACCGAAGGGGCTGGGCAGCAAGCAGGAGGGTGATGGAGAGAGCAAATGTAAAGGGAATTTGGGAAGTTGAAAAGCGTGCTGCAAACAAAGGGGCTCTTCTACCTGGGTGAGCAGCCTGAAGCTCGTGATTAAAACCATCTTTATTTTTTTCAGGCTAGTTTGCTCTTCACTAAGCAATACAAGGTTCACTGTGTTTGCTTTTCTGATTTTTCCCCCCCTCCCTGGCCTGGGATTTACACTATTATTTTTAATCAGATTTCACTTGTAGCAATTTTAGGCACAAAACCCTTGTTGGTTTGCTTAAAAAAAGTAAAACTAGAGGTATTTCCCCTGATATTGAAGTTTTCTTAAAGGCTGTTGCTGGAAATCTAGTAATAGGATCCCGCTTTCATTTATCTATGTTACTTCAAATGAATGCAAGTAGACAAGTCAATGTAATTTATTTTATAAAGTACAAATGGTTAAAAAAGAAAATATACTCAGAAATGCAGGTTCTGTCTAATCTGTACGATGTGAGCAGCCAAGCAAGAACAAAACAATCCCTGCAAGATGACAAAGGCTTCTCAAATTCAATAATTAAGCATAAGAGCATCTCTAAGAATTTGCATGGAAAGCAATCTGCCCTTGGGGAAAGTGTGGCTAAAAACTCGCAGAAATGTGCAACTGAAAATGCTGGTCCCTGTGATTGCCCTGAACGTGCTTCATTTGCTCTGTATTCTGCTAGGCAGCACTCAAAAAGAGGGGAAATGATTGCAGCAAAGGTTTAAAAATGAAGAGTTTTCCACCTTTTCTTTGGGCAGCTGCCCACCAGTTGCGTGCCCAATGCCCTCCTGTCCAGGACAGTCCTTTCTGAGCCTCTGCCCGCTTCTCTTCTGTGCTCAGGACGTTTTCTTGTGCCTCTTCCAGAGGAGGAGGGATTGTTGGTGGAGTGGGAAGCTGAGAATGGAGAGGAAATAGGGCAGAGATATTCCTGTGCTCTTGCAAGTTTTAGCTGGGTCTGGTGCTGCTCTCAGCCTGCTTGGTTCAGTGTCCCTGGAGAAGGGTTTGTAGGTAAGGGCATGTGATTGGGATTTCAAATATTCCTGACTTTCTGCATGGTGTCTTCGATTTGAATTAGTCTGAAAATCATCTCTTGGCTTAATGTGGTTTGGGGCCAATGCCATAAACCAGAGTTGGCTCTCCCCCAAAGTTTCTTAAATCTTTCAGACAATAAAGCCTGAATTTTAGTTTCATCATAGAAATTTATAGCCTGCTGCAGCTTTGGATGCGCTATGAATGCATGGGTGAATGCATGGACCCATTTGTGACATTTTTTCCTTTTATTTTTTTAATGTATTCTGCCTACATTCTCTTGTCCTTTGGCTTAATTTCTGCTTTTACATCACCAACAACCGAGGCAAGAAGCTATACAGATGTTCCCTGCTATGACAATGTTGCTATTAGGGTCATAATGCAACAATTCGATCTAATGGTTATTATTATGCTGGCTGACTTCAATAATGCACTTTTAAATCAAAGGGCCTTTGAAGCTTTATTTCCATTGTATTAGACAAATAAACACAGAAGATTTTCACAAACATAAAAGGCATTCACCTTGTAATGTTTCTGGGCTTATTAGTCTCACCAATTTGCATTGTTTTGTTCACATAAAGGATCAAAATGCCCTTTCGCTTGCTTTTACAAACTGTGTGCCTATCTTGGGGGTGAGCAGCTATGAATGCCTGGTGCTGCTGGTGCTGTCCCTCTGCCCACTTAGGCAGTTTGTAGCCAAAGTCCTGTCTTTAACCAGGAGAAAAACCCACTACTTTCATTCACACCGAATGTTTACTTGCCTCTTGGAAATGCCTTATTTATTTCAGTGGTGTCTGTGCAAAATATGGGAGGGCACTAAAGCTCATAAGGAGTTTAATTTTTAGTGTACCAAATAATTCATTTAAAACCTTAAATGAGTTCATGCTGAGAAGAAAACCCTTAGAAGTCGGAGTATCGGAAAGACAAAGCTCAGAACCAAACGTAATGATTATTTGACTAACCAGCCCTTCATTAGTTTATTTCTCTAATGAATTATTGAGCTGTACTGTGTAGACATTTCCGAATACATTTTTAAAAGCGCTACACTGGCCTTAGATTGCAAAAATATAATAGTACTAGTGATAGAATAATAATAGTAATAAGCACACAAAATGCTGCATAAACACTAATTAATCCTCAGCGTCCCCAAGCAGCAAGCACAGAAGGCAGGATGCTCAGCACGTGTAGTGATTTGAGGTAAATAGTATAATTAACACCAAATAAAAGATGATCTTATTCCAAAATACGGCTCACAGTACTTGTGGCTACAGGGGTTATTCACCTCAGACAGACAAACTAAAATCTGGCCCCTGACCAAGTTTTCTGTAGATGCATTGATTTCAAACAGCTGAGAGCAGGTATTAGGAGAGGGAATGGAGTTATTTAAGTCAACAAAGCTAACACCTGAGGGAAGTTATCCAAATGCCTTGGAAGCTGCATCAGGGGGCTGTGATGCTGTCAGTGGAATTTGCCACACCTGGGGCTCTTGGTCAACATGGAAGCAGCTGTGAGATCTTGGCTGTGGCTGAACCCCCAGATCGCTCGAGGAGAGCAGAACGGGACCTGCGCTGTCTCTGTAAGCTTGAGGCATCGGTGCTCTGTGGAGAGGGAATGATTTTGCTCTCTGTTAGTCCCAGCTGTCACGCAGATGCTGCACCTGCAGTTTCTGGTAGCTCATACAGCCACTCTAAGCATCCAGTGATGGGTATGCTTTTAAGGAAGGCTTTATTTTATCTCCTTTCCTTCCTGTGCAGGTTAGCAGTCCTTGCACAAAGGTGGAGCTGGATTACAAAGGTGAGTGGTGCCTCCTGGCTCTGCCCTATGAAAGGGCTTTGCAAGATGAGAGCATGGTTCTAGGTTCACTTTGCCTCCTCCCTATGCTGGTGCCAGAAGTGCTAAAGAAGATGAGTGGATTTGGAGAGAAGATTTAAAAAAAAAAAAAAAAAGGGAAAGTGAGGTTAAAGGCTCCAAGGCTGAGCAGAACGCCCCGATGTAAAAGCCCTCTTACAGCCACAATGCAGGTCTGTTAATAAAAGCTTCAACTCCAGAGTGATGGAAAACCTGCCCTTTCAGTAATTACTGTTGCAAGACGTTTGTGATGCATGTAGTTTACAACTCAAAGTTGTAATATTCTTTTTCACACCCTGCATTTGTCTGTATTTGTCTCCTGCATAATCAGAGCTTTTATTTTTTCCCCCAAGGTGTGGCACAATTTGTTTGATAAAATGCCCCCACTTGCTTTTCTTTGCTGTCCTTCCTATGGATTATTCCAGAACCCAAAAAGAGTTTGCAATAACTCTCAGCAGTGCCTTACTCTGTGACAAGTCAGACAGCTCAGAAATACTTCGTTATAAGGTTCAATAGGCAGGAAAGGAAAAAGAAAACGTGGTGAGTGATTTCTACTTTTACTTGGTACCCACATAGTGAGTGGAGTCCCACGGCTGCCCGGCTGGTGCCCTGCTGTCACCCACTGAGCTGTTCCCTCTGGGCATGGAGCAGGCTCCCGGGGAGCACAGGTTGAGCTTTCCCGTGTGTCCCCTTCCTACACTAAAAAGGGCAAAATCAGTTCCCTGGCCCAGCTAATCCTTCCTCTACTGACACTGCCGAAACCAAGGCTACCAGAGTGCCAATTCCTGTGTTTTTTAAGGGTTTTTTTGATCATATGTTCTTCTCTGGATATTGTAGCTGCTGAAATTTTGTTGCCTAAGTCCTGTAGCTTTTGTTCAATCTTATTTGGAAGAAAGAAGAAAATCCAGCCCTCAGGGCTGCAGAGAAAAGCTTAGGAAAACGAACTGTAAAGGGCCTAGCATCAGTTGTCATGTAAATAATGACGTTTTAAAACAAATATTGTGGCTTCAAGCAGTGCTGAAAACTTCTGTTTGTTAACTCCAGTTCTCCTGCAGTCTGGATGACTGGGATTAAGACCAGCCACCAGCCTTTCCCAGTCAGCAAAACACCATCACTGTCCTCTTCCTCCTCAGAATCGCCAGTTCTGAAAGAACTTTTTAATGTTGAGAGCTGTGGTTGGGGCTCTGAAGGTGTGTTGGGTGCCTCTCAGCTCCAAAGGCTTTTCCTGGAGGGCAGTTCCCCACTTTCTGCATGTCCCATGGCTGCACTTTAACAGGTAAGAGGATGCTTTGGCACATGGGTCTGGCAGCTGGGATTTCCCATTGACCTTCATACACCAGGGATAAGTCCAACTCCAGCCTGGTGACACTTTGGCAGTGATATGTTGAATGTCATTATGGTATATTATCCAAAAGATGTTCATATATATGTAAGCAAACTGGTGTGGGCCACTTTTTCTGGAGTGCATGTCAGGCATGCTGGGGGTTAAGTGTGGTAAAGTGTTGTCTTCTGCCCAGAGCTGCCTTATTTTTGTAACACGGTAGTTTTCAGTAAGTTTGTGCTGAGAAAAGTGCTTGGCTAAGGCTTTCACTGGGAAAACCAAACAAACCAGAAATGCTTTGCTCAGATTTTTACTGGCATCGGTAGATGAAATACTTTCCTCAGTTTTATGCTGCAAGCAAATATATATTGATAAACTAAATTAATTCCTTGATTAATTAAAACAATCCTACTTTCTACCAGAGAAAAATAGAGCATTCATCCCTAGAAATCTTTACACGAAAAGATGATGTTTTTAATCTGTGATAGCCAGCATGTGTGGACACATCCTGGTGGAAGGATGGAGCTGAGCAAAGCTGAGGCAGGAGGGTCAGCCAGAAACATAGACAGTTATGTACAGCGGTCTCCGTTTGGATATGTGATGCCTCATTTAGAAGATATGTGAGAGAGCTTGGAAAGAAAGTAGTGGATCCTGGTGTTAGATGCTGCAAAGTAGGAGGTCAGTCACTCTTGCACTAGGGTTTTGGGGACCGAGTGCTAGTTAGAGGAAGCAGGGACTCAGTGTCCTATCCATCTCTATTGGCCCTCAGGTTCTTGTGCATTTGCTGTCTGGTGAACCTTAATGACAGCTGTTGGAGCTGCACATTCCTCAGTGCCCTCCAACCGCTGCCAGAAGCACTCGTTCAAGCAGCCGTTGTCTCACAACCTTTTGTCCCTTTCTTTTAAACCATCTTTGTGGCCTTGGTTTTCAGGTAGCACGGCACAGCATAAAGGTTGGGACCTGCTGGCCATCCTCTTTGGCAGCTCTCTCCAGAATGTCTGGTCTCCCAAGTGGGGAAGAGATCCCAGACTGTAGTTGGAAGCACGAAGTAGAGAGGGCTGATGCTGTGAGTATGCCACTACCGGTGTGTGTACCAGCAATCAGGACTGGTTATCCAGTAAACTGCCATCCCATCACTGGCAGCAAAGGACACCCTGGTAAATTCAGCATTCAGTGGGGCACGATGGAATGTGGGAAAGCAGTTGGAAGGGGGTTAGCAGTTTGCTGCAGAAGCTTTACAACATAACTTACCATCAGGGGAAATTGCTGCTGGTTCCAAGAGTAAAAGCATCCCTGTTAATAGCCCAGTTACTTCATTCTGAAAGACTGTATCAGGTGAATGCAGATCTCTTTACATCCCTACAGGCTGGCTCACTGTGAAGGACAGCCTCCTGCAAGGAAGCCCTGAGAGAACAGAATTTGCCCAGAATGCTAAAATTTAATGTTACTTTTTCTCAAAACTTGCTCAAACTCTAGTTTCATCTGGCCAGATAGCAGAAATCCAGATGGGGTCTTATTAAAACATCCCACGATTTATAACTGCTCAGAATTCCCACTGCCAGGATGCTCTACAACAGGCTGAGAAAAAAACTCGAGCCCTGAAGCTGGGGCTGAGCAAACTGCTGGACCCGAGGGGAGAAGACATCAACTGAGCTCCAGGGACAGACAGCGCTCGGCCAAATGCTCCTGTCCAAACAGGCAAAACTCCCACATAAATCAACATAATCTTAATGACTGCATATAATCTACCTGCAATGTATACACTACAGGCGAGGAGCTGCCCTTTGTAGGATTATCCCAGTGGTTTATTCCTAGACCCAAGATTTATGGCGTTGATGGGTGCTTTATGCCTATTTCCATTTAAGGAATGGAAATGCATTGTGAAAATAAGTAGGATCAACCCAACCCCTGCAATTATGTCTTAGCATACCTTAAATGCCATATAATTTCTGATTCTTCCGATTCATATTCATGCATCACCTAAAAATGTATTTACTAGCACACTTTTCTAAGAAAGGCAGAAACAGTTTGGAGGGATGAGGGAGATGCGGGGCTGCCTCCATCCCGAGGAGGTTTGCCCTACCTCCCACATCTGTCCGCAGCAGATCTTTCTGGGAGGTGAGGAAATCTCACCCCAGTTCCACTTCCAAGCAAAGATACCGCCAGTTCCTATCAAATTTACAGAAGCCAGAGAAAAAAAAGTAGGTAGTTTTGGATTGGAAAGAGTGAAGCTGCTTTTCAGTTATGATACAAAACATACTTTTTTCTTTCCTTCACCTTCCTAATATAACTTCCAATTACATTTTTAGAGTTTCATGAGAAAGAAAGAGAAGATGTTCAACGTTGCAAGACTGGGATTTCCTATGATATTCAAAATTTTACGGCTGGCTTCCCAGCGTGCCGCTGCCGGGGTGTGATCCCAAAGGAACTGCAGCAGAGGCTGGGATGTCACCGCTGCCTGCCGTGACTGTGACCATGCAGATGAGCAGAAGTGCTATTCTTGCGGAGAGTTTGGACACATTCAGAAAGACTGCACCAAAGTGAAATGCTATAGGTGTGGTGAAACTGGCCATGTAGCCATCAACTGCAGCAAGACCAGTGAAGTCAACTGCTATCGCTGCGGCGAGTCAGGGCACCTTGCACGAGAATGCACAATTGAAGCTACAGCCTAATTATTTTCCTTTGTCGCCCCTCCTTTTTCTGGTTTTTCTGACCCCGAGAGCCGGCGGGTCCCGGTGCCACCCCGGCGGCGTGTCCCTGCCCCGCACTGGGCTTGGGATGGGGATGAGGACGAAGCTATTCTGCGAGTGCCATCCAGGGGACGAGAGCTGTACTTCAGCTGCTGCTCCTGGGGGGCTCCAGGGAAAGAGAAAACGGCCTCGAGCTGTGCCAGGGGAGGTTTAGATGGGATGGCAGGAAAAATTTCTTCGCTGAAAGGGGTGTCAGGCGTTGGAACAGGCTGCCCAGGGAGCGGTGGGATCACTGTCCTGGGAAGTGCTTAAAAAAGAGGGAGATGTGGTGCTGGAGGACATGGGTCGCAGTGGGCTCGGCAGTGCTGGGTTAACGGCTGGCCTCGATGGTTTAAAGGTCTTTTCCAACCGAAATGACGGTGGTTCTCTTTTGATCAGGAGGGGGCAACCGCAGTGCGATGCCTGGAGCTTTCCCAGGCCCACCCAGAGCTCAGCCTGCCCATGGAATGGGAATGCGATGGGAACTGAGAAGTGTCAGGAGCTTGTGACGGGACCGCAACCCCCACAGCTGGTCAATCCCCCAGATTCAGGCGGTTAGAGTTTGTGTGTCCCCAGGCGCCCCTCACTGCAGGGTGGGGGTGCGGGGGCAGGGGGCGGCACGCCCGGTGACACCTCAGTCCCTGTCCCCGATCGCGGCCCAAACCAGGGGGCTGTTGCTTGACAAAGCACTGGAGCCTGGGAGGGCAAACCCCCCCCACGGTGCTGCGGCCACCAGCCGGGGCTACCGGGCATTTAACGGGGCTGCACCGCGAACCTGCTTGAGAAGGAGCACAAGGAAACACGTTTTTCCCTCCTTGTCATATACATTAACAGGGGAAAACCCCTGTCTTCAACCGTTGTCACCCTCCGGGTGCTTTAACAGGGTTTTCCCGCTGTGTGCTGTGGTGGCCTGGGGCTGCCCGCGGGGACCGCGACTCCCCCCCCGCCCCGGGGTCCTGTTGGCCGGTACCGGCGCTGGGATGGCTGGGTGGCCGTGCCCGCTGGGCCGCAGGGAGGGACCGGGGACCGCGGGGGCTCACCTTGAGGATGCGCGGGTTGCACAACATGCTGTCTCGGGCCACCCCCAGCCGCTCGTTCTCGCTGCCCGGCTCCACCTCGGCCAGGGTCAGCGGCCGCCGCGGGGATGCCGCTCCGCCGCCCGCCATGTCGCCGCGCTGAGGGGAGCCGGGGCCACGGAGCTGCAGCTCCCACCCGTGAGCGCCGGGGTGGCGGTGCCCCGTCTCCTAGCAACCGCCGTCCCACGCCGTTGGTCCGTCGCTTTGATGGGTCCGGCTGGGGCCGCTTCCGCGGGGCGGTCGGAACGGAGAATCCGGGGCCGAGCGCGGAGGGACCGTCTTGTGGGGGGACCGTCCTGCAGGCGTACCGCCCTGCAGGGGCACCGCGCTGCGGGAGGACGCCGGGCGGTGTGGAGGTGAGGCGGGAGGCCGCCGCGGGCGGGAGCGTGGTCGCCGCGGGGTGGGAGGCCGCGTTGCCCCGGCTGGGGAGTGGGACAGGCTGGCGGGGAAGGCGTCGTCGTCCCTGCGGGGTCTGCGGTTTGCCGCCTCGGCCCACGCCGTTCCTACCGAGAGGCCTGTGGTTGCTCCAGGGGCCTCCCTCGCCTTCGGTAGTCCCGGAGTGGGGCGAAGGGTGATGGCGGGCCGGGCGGCGCGGGGGACGTGTGTCCGCAAGGGGGCCCTGGCCCGGGGCAGCGGCATGCGGCCTGGCTTTGTTCGCAGTTCGGCGCAGGGGCGGGCTGGGTGGCGCTGGGTGGCTTGGAGGGTGTGTGTGTCCCCAGAGCTGCGTGGCGCTGGGTGGCTTGGGGGGGTGATCCCCCATAGCTGGGTGGCGCTGGGTGGGTTTGTGTCTGTGTCCCCAGAATTGCACGATGGTGTCTGTGTCCCCAGAGGTGCATGATGGTATGTGGGTTGGTGTCCGTGTCTCCCCAAAGCTGTATGATGATGTGTGTGTCCCCTAGAGCTGCATGGTGGTGTGTGGGTTGGTGTCTGTGTCCCCCCAGAGCTCTGTGGTGGTGGTGGGGTTGGTGTGTGTTCCCCCCCCCCGAGGTTTCAGGGCAGCTGCTTCCCAATGGAGGTAACGTCTGGTACCTGTCAGCGCTGGAAACTGCGTTGGGGATGTGAAATTCAACATCTTGTGTTTCAGGGATGACAGGATGTTGCTTTGTGAAGTGTTGTTTATGTGCTGGCTGTAGAAAACGTGCTCAAAAATGCTTCCTGTGTGCTCTGTTTAACTGGAGTTTTCAACAACAGGTTTGCTTTGGTTATAGAGTCCATTGGAGCTGGTAGGTCTTGGCTAGGCTTGGGCCTGTTTGAACATGGGCAAAGCTCATTAGAAGCTTCTAATTAGAGAATTTTGTTTTAGTGCTGGTTAGTCTGATATTTCTTTATCGTTTTTAGTCTGTTGCTATCTCAGTGATGAAAGCAGAGTTGAATATAGCAGTCTGTCATTCTTTGGTTATTTAAAACAACTTAAAGCTAATAAACTGTACCCTTTGTTCTTACAGGAAAGCAATTTTAAGGCTGAATACAACTGTGATGCACATTGTTTGATGAAGGCGGCATTGCTTTTTTGTAGTCACTTTGCAGAATTAGTTGGATTGCGAAGTAAGTATCCACATCGTATGTTCCTAAGATCATACTGAGTAGTTCTGCAGTATTTTAATGTTTTAGGTGGGGAGCTGTTTTTGGGGAGTGGGAGTTGGTGTTTTTATTTTTACTGTGTAATGGTACATAAATTATAGCACTTGAGTAAAACTCATCTTTTATTTAAGGTAAGGAAAAGTATGACAGGAAAAGAAAGTGTGAACGATTTTCAAGTTCAGGATTTTCTCAGGAAGAAGAAAAAGAAGAAGAGAAAACACAAAGAATACAATGAGGCATGTGAAAGTGATGGAAAAGAAGATACACAAAATGCAGAGTTTAGTCATGCTTCTCCAGTGCTGTTTGAAGATGAAGCAGCACAGAACGATGAAGGCCGTAAAAAGAAGAAGAAAAAAAAGACCAAGGAGAAGAAAGAAGAGTCTTTGTTAGATAATTCTTGTGTAGAACTGGAAGATGAAATTATTAACGAAATGGCAGCACAGAACGATGAAGGCCGTAAAAAGAAGAAGAAAAAAAAGACCACGGAGGAGAAGCAAGAGTCTTTGTTAGATAATTCTTGTGTAGAACTGGAAGATGAAATTAGTAACGAAATGGCAGCACAGAACGATGAAGGCCGTAAAAAGAAGAAGAAAAAAAAGACCACGGAGGAGAAGCAAGAGTCTTTGTTAGATAATTCTTGTGTAGAACTGGAAGATGAAATTAGTAACGAAATGGCAGCACAGAACGATGAAGGCCGTAAAAAGAAGAAGAAAAAAAAGACCACGGAGGAGAAGCAAGAGTCTTTGTTAGATAATTCTTGTGTAGAACTGGAAGATGAAATTAGTAACGAAATGGCAGCACAGAACGGTGAAGGCCGTAAAAAGAAGAAGAAAAAAAAGACCACGGAGGAGAAGCAAGAGTCTTTGTTAGATAATTCTTGTGTAGAACTGGAAGATGAAATTAGTAACGAAATGGCAGCACAGAACGATGAAGGCCGTAAAAAGAAGAAGAAAAAAAAGACCACGGAGGAGAAGCAAGAGTCTTTGTTAGATAATTCTTGTGTAGAACTGGAAGATGAAATTAGTAACGAAATGGCAGCACAGAACGGTGAAGGCCGTAAAAAGAAGAAGAAAAAAAAGACCACGGAGGAGAAGCAAGAGTCTTTGTTAGATAATTCTTGTGTAGAACTGGAAGATGAAATTAGTAACGAAATGGCAGCACAGAACGGTGAAGGCCGTAAAAAGAAGAAGAAAAAAAAGACCACGGAGGAGAAGCAAGAGTCTTTGTTAGATAATTCTTGTGTAGAACTGGAAGATGAAATTAGTAACGAAATGGCAGCACAGAACGGTGAAGGCCGTAAAAAGAAGAAGAAAAAAAAGACCACGGAGGAGAAGCAAGAGTCTTTGTTAGATAATTCTTGTGTAGAACTGGAAGATGAAATTAGTAACGAAATGGCAGCACAGAACGGTGAAGGCCGTAAAAAGAAGAAGAAAAAAAAGACCACGGAGGAGAAGCAAGAGTCTTTGTTAGATAATTCTTGTGTAGAACTGGAAGATGAAATTAGTAACGAAATGGCAGCACAGAACGATGAAGGCCGTAAAAAGAAGAAGAAAAAAAAGACCACGGAGGAGAAGCAAGAGTCTTTGTTAGATAATTCTTGTGTAGAACTGGAAGATGAAATTAGTAACGAAATGGCAGCACAGAACGGTGAAGGCTGTAAAAAGAAGAAGAAAAAAAAGACCACGGAGGAGAAGCAAGAGTCTTTGTTAGATAATTCTTGTGTAGAACTGGAACATGAAGTTAGTAACGAAATGGCAGTGGATGCTTTCCAAAAGAAAAAGAAGCAAAAGAAGCGGAAGCATAATGATAGTATAGATGAGCAAAGCAGTGTAGCCTGTGTCACAGTAGATCAGCACACCACTGAAAGTTGTCAGGAGGTCAGTGCTGATGGTGTTCTAAATAAACAATTTGTTAAGAAGAAAAGAAAAGAAAAATTGCCTGAAGAGGATGAGGTCCATGAGCTGCCTACCTCAGAAACACATGATAAAAATGACAATGAAAGACCAAAAAAGAAGAAGAAGGAAAGACGCAGTAGTACCCAAAATATGGAGGAAGACGTAGATGTTGCTGTTGATGAGTCACTGTTGTCACCTCCAGAGCAAAAGAGGCAAAGGAAAGACACAGTGTTGCCATTACCAGTGGAAGAGGGTGATGTGGCAACACCCCAACAACAGCATGAAGGTGGTGACTGTGATGCTTCTCCTGCCACGAGTGAAGATTCTGCAAATGTAGCTGCTGAGTTTTCGAAGCCGACCAAAGCAGCGGATCAGTCGCCTCAAAAAACTCCAGCCCATGCTAGAAAACGAAAAAAAAGTATCACTTCTGTCACAGAAAAAAGCTGTTCAGAATCTGACGTTCTGTAAGTTTAACTTTTGTTTGTGCGTTTTGCATGCCCACCAACACCCCCCATCCCCCCACCCCCATGTTTCTATCAGATTATTTGGGTCCCAGATTTTTCTTCAGTCTGTTTTGTATGCATTTTTAAAAACAACTTCAAAAAGCTTTACAGTATGTTGAGCTGTTATAGAGACCTATTTTAAGAGTTTAGTTACCTTGTGAAGATACAGTGAAAATTTGTAGGAGTACAATACCATCGCCTTCAGCATAGAATATTTTGTCCTATTTAAAAACTATAGGTCCAGAGATAATTTTTGTGCAAGCAACTCATATTAGTAAAAATAAAAGGGTGGTGGAGAAAGGGATTTTATTTTTTTAATTTGGTATTTATAGTAAACATATGCATTTTTACCAAGCAACTAGTAAAGTCAGCTAAAGACTTCAATGTTCTGTGCAGATAAATGCTAATGCAGGTGGCTCTTGATGCTTTTACAGTGTCTAGAACCCACAAAAAGAGCACTAGTAAGAGACAGATGGGAAAATTCTGTGTTGCCAGTGGTAGCAAGAGACACTGTTTCTTTGGTATGTCCATGTGTGAGAGTTTTGCGGGAAAGGTGTGGAATTTCAAAACTTCAGCAAGCTCTTTCAATATTTTAAGTATAGAAGTTTTATAATAAATTACATTGATGTTAAAGGATTGGAAATACAAGGGGGTGGATGTGTGAAGTATTCTTTGTTCTTTAATTAATGAACATGTTGATTCTTTTAATGGTAGAGAAACTAACAATCTTTGTTTTGGATGTATTTTATTTTATGCTTCTTAAAAATTTTTTTTAAGTATCAGGACACCAGAACCCTTGGCATCAAATAGAAAGAAGGGCAAGAATAGTTCCTTAACTGAAAGGTTAGCCCCTGTGGAGGGTAATCTGGATGATGAAGAGTGTCTGGGTGATGAAGAGGACCTGGAATCTAGCACATATTCAATTGTGGATTTGGATGCTGCAAAACGAGAACTGGAAGAGTTTATTCCTCATGTGAGGAATATATCAGACAGTTCAATCAGAAAGGCTGGAAGAGACCTAGTGAGGTTTAAAGAGTTTAAAAAACAAGGTGAGCTCTCTAAAATACTGTTGCAGTGAGGAAGGGCTATGCAGCTGTGCTAATAGAGGGTAAATAATTAGGTTTTGTATTGTGTCTGTCACATCCATGGAGTCTGGTTCCCTTCATTCCGATGGAGGTACTTTCTGTTTCTGTGCTTCACAGCATCTCAGCTCTTGGTTTGTCTCTTTCAGTTTTCTTTTTTTAACTTCTGAATTTGTTCCTCTTTCATTATGTGTTTGCTAGAACCTGAAATGTAATGTACAAGAGATGGTACTTGAAGTTTGTTATTCAATTTCCACTCCCCCCATCCCCCCTGCCCCCCCCCCCAAAAAAAAAAAAAAAAAAAAAATCTGTACATTTTAGGTATTGCTGTCAAGTTTGGCAGATTTTCACAGAAGGAAAATGATCAAGTCCGGAAAAATGTTGAACAGTTCTTGGCGATTACTGGAATAGACAGTGCTGAAAAACTCCTGTTTACCTCAAGATATCCAGAAGATAAAGAAACTATTAGTCGTCTAAAAGCAGAACATCTGTTTTGTGAAAAAATTTGTAAGTATTTAAGTTCCTTCTTGGATGTCTGAATGTTACATTCCACAGCCTGGTGATATCGTGATGTATTTTTTAAACTAATTTTTTATTGAAAAGCACTAATGTTGCTAAATTTGGCAAAAGAGGGGTATGCTGCTGAGATTATGTAGTTGATAATCTGTACAGTATACTGTTCTTACTTTTTTTTTCTTGGGTATGAAGAGCTAGAGATTAAAATACCCTTATGACCAGCAGCACTTACAGAATTTCAAACTTGCATTTGGGCTTTATGGCTTAAGGTGTATTATTTGCTAGGCTATAAGTAAGCATAATGAGTTATTAATGGGAGATGTGATTATGTCCTGTCTGAAATTGTCAGCTGCTCTTAGCGCACGTAATTAGGTGGCAGGTTTAGGCCTGAGTAATGAAAGAAACTGAAAGAATTTAGGTCATTAGCCAATGTAGTTAGTTTTTCAAGACTTGAGGAAAACAAACTTCTTGCAGTCAAGATTCTGTTTGCAGGAGGATCATATCTTCTCTTCCTCCACTCATTTTGTTGGGCTGCTCTTGGCTGGAAAACATTTGTATTTCATATGGCAAACATGCTCATTTTGTTACATCTCTGATGAATCTACTCGGTGCACTTTCTCAGAGGCTTTCCGTTCTGTGTTTGTTCTGTATCATTAGCATAGCAAGACAGTAGATGACAACCTGTGTTGGATTTGGATACTAGCATTTATTTAAGGATCAACAAGGCTGCAGATCTGTTCCTCCTTGATTATTTCATGTACACAATCATTCCCCCTGCATCATCACATTTGCCTGATGTTGACTTCCCTTCCAATTGGGGAGATTGCTCCTGGTCTGGAAAAATTGGGCAGAAAGTCATGTCGGTGTTATACAAGTTGCTTGCAGTTACCTATCCTGGGCATTGCTGACCATGATTGTTACGTGTTCCCAGGTATTGGTCTCTGTGGATCTTCCCCCATTTCAAGGATCTTCCCTTCATCCAAGAACTTCACTTGTGTGAAGAACACTGTACACAAACCCCCAATCCCTGCTTTTCCCAGTCAAGACAGTCTATATGCAGAAGTACAATATCTTACCAGCCTCCTGGCTGGTGGCTGTCTCACGTCGCTCTATTAATGGGAGTATTCAGTATGTTAGTTAAATTTTAATTACATCTGGATCAAATGTACAGCAGGTCCATACAATTTATAGCTAGTGAGTAGCAGGTTTGTGCTTGAGAGTTCAAAAGTTCTTTTTTCAGTATTTACCTGCAGCTATGCAGATGCATACACAATTATTTACTGGCTGTCATCATTCACAATCTTACACAGTCATAACAGTTACACCTTTGAAACTCCTCAAGAGATTCTGTACAGGCTATTTCCCATGCAGTTACTGAAGTGTTGTAGGGTACATTCTCTTCAACAGAGAGAATCTATCATTGACAGCATGATCATGAAAATTTATATTGTTGGTGTTTGGTTTTGTTTTGGCTTTTTTTTTTTTTAAGTGGCCTCACCAGTATGAGAAATGTTTCTTAAAAATAAATCATTTCCCTTCTAGCTGAGGGCATACCACGGCCATGGAGGCTAATATATTATCGAGCAAGGAAGATGTTTGACCCAAATAATTATAAAGGGAGGTAAGCGAGTAATTTGAAAGAGTTATGGGTGCTAATATCAGTCTCTGATATTTATTTGTACATTAAAAATGGGTATAAATGAAGATTCTCTCTCCCATTTGTGCCAGTTACTGACTTAATTGACAGTTCATTTTTCTGACTAACCCTTATCAATTACACTGTTCTGAAGCATGACTTGAACTGGTAGTGATGAATGATATTGAAACGTACATAAAGATGACAGCTCTTTTAAGATACTGGAATGGTGTGAATTTACAGTTGAAGCTGTGCCCATTTCCTCAACTAGGTATACTGAGGAGGAAAAAGAAAAATTAAAGAAGTATCATGCTATGCATGGCAATGATTGGAAGAAGATTTCTGAGATGATGTCCCGTTCTAACCTCTCAGTTGCTATGAAATACTCTGAAATCAAGTCGGGTATGTAATTTTAAGGAAAACAATTTGTTCTGTGTATTGCAGTTTGAGAAGTTAATTTAATTGTGTTGTATATGCCCTAAACTTTAGGAAAAAAACCTAGAGTGGATTTTTTTTTTTTAATTCATTTGCGGTGGTTCTTTTTTTCCAAACCACTGATTGCATTTTCATACTGAAGGGATAAGAACAGTCTTTGATAGCAAAGGGAAAAGAAGTGGAACAAATGCAACTTTTTAAGTTGAACAGACATCTGAACAGATGCTTTAAGAGGGAGTATGGGAGGAATTTGACAGCCAGGTTTTAAAAGACAGAAACTAGGAATCAGTGCTATTTTCTAGTGATTAGACTGAAATCTTTCAAATCTGGTATGCAGAAGAGTTTTTAGGAAGTGTGTTTAAGAAGCTGGTCCTTTAAATAAGAATAGTGCAAAATGAAATGTTGGCTCTTTTGCCTTTTTTCCACCTAATAATTTATAGTAAATTATGCCTTAACCTTATTGTTCAATTTCAGATATTAATTATGGTCCTTGGTCAAAGGAAGAGATCCAAAAGTTAATGCATGCAGTGAAGGAAGTGATTAGGAAAAGAGCAGAAATGGAAGATGCAGATTCAGTTTCCTCATTGAAAAAGTCAAACAGAGAGCTCTCGATTGCCCGTGAGAAACTGCACCAAAAATTACCATGGACTGAGATTGAAGCTAAGGTGGGAACTCGATATTGGAGACAATGTAAACAGAAATGGTAAGGTTTTATACTCAGCTGAGGTAGTAAAATGTATTCTGGGAGTATACATTCTGCAAAACTGTTTGTACTATGTTGAGTGTTTGGCAAGGTAGGTGATGGGTTGTAGGCTATGGAAGAGGTGTTGTGGATGTGTCTGAGACAAATAACACTTGGCTAGCTGGGTTTTCTTCTTGCTGTGATAGTGAAGCCTGATTTCTGTTTCTTTGTGGCAGCAGTAGCATCTTGGAGACACTTCCTTTTGATGCTTGGAATTTCTTGAAATGATAGAAATCTTTTTTTACATGTTTTCAAAGGTCTACAATTTTAATGAACAAGATGACCAAAGGGCAGCAGTTGTATAGGGGGACCAAAGGATTACAGGCCAGGATCAATCTCATTAAAAGGTATAAAATGTTTTTGTGTCTTACTGTTCTGAGTTGTGTTTATAGAAGCTTGCAGGGTGAGAACGGCATGCCTATGGTTTCAGAAAGGTTTTGCAACCACTCTTTGGACAAAATGTCCTGTGATTTCTGAATGGAAAAGCTGTGAGCGTTATTGAATTACTTCTAAATTCTGCCTACAAACTGCTTCTGTATTACATTTGCAGGTTGCATGAAATGAAAGTGGAGGATTCTAATGAAGTAAACTGGGAAGAACTTGGCAGTGCTATTGGGTAAACCTTTTTTTCCTCTTTTTATGAATACAAAGGATAGTTGAAGCAGACAGCGTTAAAAATTCCACAAAGGAATCGAAGTTCCTAGACCTCTGCAGCTATAGAAAATTTTTATTTAGTCTGGTAACGTGCAGTTATATATCCTTACATAGTATGCAAGGTACTGAGCCATAAACCAGTAAGCTCTGAAACTTGCTTTTAACCACTTCAGGCAACCCATGCTGTATTTCCAGTGCATGCTGCGTACTACAACTGTGTTATGTAGTCTGTGCTAAAGTCTTTCGTCACAGACTTCCCAGGGTTTTAATCAACATACAGGAAAAAGGGATAATTACAGGAGCGTGTAATACAATATAATAGTCGTCTTCCAAACAAAGCAAGTGTTGAATATGAAATTACCAACACTGTGAATGCTATACTTCTTCTAAAGTGCTTTTTTCTTTTTCCACATACTTTGTTTCATTTCCTATTTCTTTTTGCTAAACATACAATATGTATGATGGTATGGTTTAGGTTCTTACCTTCAAGGGGAATTGCTGTCTTGAAAAACTGCTTTAATTAGAATTTGAATTCAGTTCTTTCTACCTGAAGCTAAGATATTGTTTGACTGGCATCATTCTCATGAATGGATAACTCGGTAACAACTAAACTTTGTAATAGTTCCTTGCACCACTAATTCTTTGAACTCTTCTCTTTTCAGAGATGTCCCTAGATCCTATGTTCAAGCAAAATTTTACAAGCTAAAAGTCTCCAGTGTCCCCCTCTGGCAAAAAAAGACTTTTTCTGGTCAGTATTCCAGCTGTTTGTATACGTATCTTAAGGTTTTTGCTTGAATCTGAGAGGATATGTATTCTAGTTCAATTCTTTCTTAGTTACTTTCTCCTAAGTAAATTGGCTAAAATCACAGGTCATTTACTTATTTTATTAAATGCTTTTTTTTTTTTTTTTAAATAGCAGTATACTTTCAATGTCATCTTCGTGCAGTGCTTATGAACCTCTTCTTTAATACCTGGGCTTTAAAAGTTTTATGGCTATGCTTTTTTTTAGTTTCTCTGCATGTAAGTATATGAACTACCCTGCAGTTACTGTGATTACTACAGAAATAGTGACATTTTTTGCATTTAACACTGACAAAATAATTACTGTCTGTGAGATCCTGTTGCCCTTAGGCATCCAGTTCCCTTACAGATCTAATTAAGACTGCTTTTTTATCTTTTTTTTTTTCCCCCAAAGAAATTATTGATTATCTTTATAAAGAGAAGCTTCCAGAACTTGAAGAAAAGTTAGCAAAAAAGAATGGGAAACATGATATTTCTGAGAATTCAGCACCCAGGAAACTGGAGAAGTTTTTCCGTCTTAGTGACATTTTTGACTCCAGTGAAGAGTGTGAGTAATCGACTGCCTTAAAAGCAATTCCTGCTCTGTGTATTTAACTGCAAAATGGATCTGTTCGAAGGTGGGCATGGATCAACAACTGCAGGTACACAGGCTGTCTAATAATAGAAAAAGTAAAGCTAACGCGTGTATGATTTTCTTGTTTCATAATGACGACTGAGGTAAATACAGGTTTTGTGCCACCTTTTATTACTTTAATGTCGCTCTGGTTTTAGAAGTCTTTATTTAAGCATCCAAGTTGCTTTCTGTATGTCTTAAAAATAACGTTTTTCCCACTGCTTTGTTTTCTGTGGAGTTGAAAGCTGCTGTTTACCCTTTGTGCATGAACTTGGTTTTCAGAACTTGAGTGAAATTTAAATAATTTTAAAAATCCATGGAATTGGGAAAATAATTTCAATTTGCTTTTGAATCTCTGTAATAAACAAATCTTAAGACATCTGTGTTGATGGAAACAGCACAACTTTTGTTTTTTTAACAAGTATTTTGTTCTTAAAGGCAACTGCTTTTTAGTTTTGATGTAGACTTACACTTTTATCAGCCTTCAAGAGAAGAGGGCTTTTTTGTCCGTTACTGTTCATAAATTGTAATGTCATTTCATGCTAGCCAGAACAATGCATTTAAAATGTTTTTGTTAATATTTGGAATACAGAGAGAAAATAAACTGTGTGTGTATGTGTATATATACACACACACACATATATTTTTATTGTGCTAAGGAGAATTTTTATATTTAAGAAAACTGAGGGATAAGATGGAGGTTTTACGCCTGTCTTTGTATGATATTTTTAGCTATCTGCCTAGAGTGATTATTTGTAAACTGACTGAGGAATGTAAAAAACCAAAAAAATTCTACTGTGCGTGTAAAGTATTTGTATGGCCTGTTTCTATTTTGTATATGCCATATTAGAAAGTAATGTGAGAAGACTTGTTCTCGGGCATACTACTTTTTGATGGCCATTTTGATAAGTAAGAATTTTCTTCTTTAATTTAAGAATTGACATTGAAAATGCATAACTTTCAATGGCTTGAAATAAAGGCCTTGCTGGAGGTTCCTCTGGACTGTGACTTACAGCAAAGAATGATAAATGAGAACTTTCCATATTTAACTGTGTCTGGCTTTAGTCTCTCTGAAAATAGAAAACAGTGGGGTTGTGAGACAGGCAGAACACCCCATGAGATAAGCCACCGGTTTCAGGGTAAGTTTTCCAGCAGAGAGATGAAATGGGGCAGGGGAAGAAAACATATACCAAGTCCCTTGCGCTTAGGTCTTGGACTTGCTTCTGTTGCCATACAGGTTTGAAGGATAAAAGCTGAAGAACCTGGATTTTTGAATCTGAGCTGTTTGTGTTTTTCATGTTTTCTTCCTGGAAGGTGAATTTTCTGCAGGTTAGAGCACAAATGATTGTGTGGTTGTAGAGTTTGTAGAGTAGATCTCACAGAAATAAACTTTTATCTTCACAATGAGATTTATCCTTTGCTTTAAAGGGAAACTGTTGTGTATGAGTGGAATGCACCTCACTCAAAAGAGAGGAGTAATAATATGTTTTATCCAGGTAAAATAATAATTGGATAGAGTTCAGTAAATTCGATGGAGTTTAACAAAGTTTAATAGTGGTTTACCAAGGTTCGGTAAGCTTGATGGCCAGGTTTGCCTTATAATTTTTGCATGGAAGAAACATAGAAAAGAAAAATTCAGTTAGAATCAATTTAGACACAGAGACCAGAGACGCAAAGGGTAAGGAGGACTCCCCTGTTGAGTCACAAGGTTCTGAGTGGATCCCCTTGCTTTCCAAATTCCTGATGGAGCCTAGGTGTGGCTAGATCCAATCATAGTCTCAGACTTGGACAACAGTTTATATCTAATGGAATTATATATACACAGTTTATAATTAATATTGAGTCGCTACATGGATTAGTAATGTTTCATTAGTATAATTCAGCATTCATCAGTCAGAGGGGGTCTGTTGCGAATAAGAGATCTCTCCACCTTGGGTAAGGAAGGATCTTTTAGTCTCGGGTAAGGAACGTCAAGCCGTGAGAGGTGTCCCTACTCAAGGGAGAGTCACCCAGCAGGCTGTCCGGTCCGGCTGCAGTTCAGAGAGAGCTCAAATCGGGCGCATCCTGATAGTAATAGTGATAGTGTGACGTGGCTGGCTGCTAGTCAGTAGTATAGACAAGATAATGCCTTCGTTCTAGCTGTGGTATCTTGTTCTGTCTTTGGGTTACCTTACATTTTTGGGCTTTGAAACCACCTTTTGTAACACTTTTCTGAGGCACCTTCACTTCCTTGTAGGTGAGCCAGGAGCTCCCCAGCTCAGTGGCTCACACGGGCCTGGGGACTGTTGCTCCTTAGCCAGCCTGGAGCCAAGTACCGCGAGGGGTCAGGTGCATCTGTCACAGAACCTTCCCAAGGAGAGCTCTTGCTGATCCTTGTTAAAAGCAGTGGCTCTACAAGGTAATGTAAGGAACTGTACACCTGGAGCCATCACTGCACCAGCTGCTTTGGGAGAAACAAGGAGCCGAGCCATGCCGCACAGGGCAGGGGGAAGGGAGAGGCTGCGTCCCTGCTCCCTGCACCCCTCCTGTGGGGTGATGGCGTGTTCATAGTCTGTTTGCACACGGGCAAACGCTTGTTTGGAGGAGACAAGAGTCCATGGGCATTTCCCACCAGCTGAATAATGGCATTTAGGGGGTAAGGAGGTGGCTCTTCCCTTTGCCAGCTTACAAAGGGGTGGGGGAAGGGGGGGCAGGTATTTCATGTGGATGTTTCAATATTACTGAAAACAGTAAGCTGCGCAAAAGTGGTTTTGTTTGGTGGTTTTTTTTTTTAAATAAGGCTCCACCGATCCATGGGACAAGTAACATTGGCAAAGCTCTGTGTAGCAGGCTGTGTTGTAAAGAAGAGCATGGCTGATCCCTCAAGCCTGAGAGGTGCTGCAAGTCCCCTAAAAACTGCAGCAATTCAAGGAGATACGCCACTTTGAGCAATTTTCTCAGCATATTAGTGGCCTGAATGGTTGTAGAAAAAAAATTCTGGGCCATGTAGCAACCTCAAGGATGGAGACAAGGTGCGTGGCCAGAGCCATGCACAGCTGAGGAGTGTCCCAGTGGCAGCTGCTGAAGATCAAATGGGGACCTGCCTGCCCCCCAACTCCGGCGGAATTGGAGACAAGGGGCTGCAGAAGGGCAGAGCCTGTGCCACCCCCCGAGTCCTGACGGCTCGGCAGGAGCTGGGGCTTTGCCTGGGTGAGGGCTGCAGGCCTGGGCCATGGCAGCACTGGGGGGGCACGGGGCTGCGCAGCCACTGCCTGGAGCCACTTCCTTTGCATCGGGGCTGCGAGGGAGCGTCCCCCCACGCCGGGTTATTGCTTCAGGCTGTTGGGGAACGCCCCGCGCTTGGGGTTAGGGCAGAATTTTATTATTCCAGTACTAAATCCCACCCTTGAGGCAGTGCCCTGAGCAGTGCTCCCCGGGCCCTGACACCACCTGGGTTGTTGCTAGAGCGCAGCCCCTTTCGCCCCGCCAATGCGTGCCTCAGTTTCCCCGTGCCACCCCCGGCACGGCCCCTTTAAGGCGGCGCCGCCGCCGCGGCGGGGCGGGGCGGGGTTTGGCCGCGGGGGCAGGCGGCCCCGCCCGCGAGTGGCGGGCCGGAGCCACTTCCGGTGGCGGGCCGGAAGCGGGGGTTAGCCCGTGGCCTGAGGGAGGGTGGGCCGCGAGGGGCGGTGGGCACGTGGCGGGCGGCAGCGGGGGAGGTGAGCGGGACGGGACTTCCCCCCCCGGGACCGCGCCGCCGCCTGCCGCCTTTGCCGGGGGGCCTAGTGCCGCTGGGGTTTCCCTTTGTTTCGGCGCCGCTCCCCTCACGCCCCTGAGGGGCGGTGCGGACCCGCTGGGCCGGCCCGGGCCTGCTTGGCGGGAAGCAAGCGGTTCAGCTCTGGGCTCCGGTCCCTTTTGGGGTGGCGGGCCCGGGCAGGGCTGCTGGGGAGGGGAGCTGCCGAGGAGCTATTGGCGTCACGGGGAGCGGCTGCGGCGCCTTAAACCGGGGAAAACGAAACTGCCTTGGCTCGAGCGGCCCGGCGGCGGGTGCCGGTACCCGTCGGTGCGCGGTCGTTGGGACGCGGCGGCAGCGGAGCGTTACGAGCAAAGGGTTCAGTGCGCGGCCGGGGTTTGTGTGTCCCTGCGCGCTTGTTAACCTGCGTAGATAAGTTTTTACACTTTGTGGTAGAAAAAGGTGCGATAGATACTCTCTTGCCCGCATTTGCGTGACGGGATTCAGGTGTGAGCCATACTTGCCACCTCAGTAGATGTGTGTTTATGTTAGTCTAAATACCAAAGTAATTCTTAGTCTATAACACGTGAACTGAACCGCTTTCCGATGTTTTACCGTTTTGCTCTAGATCTTTGGAACACCGTCATCATCGTCAAGCCTTGGTCACCAGGGGATGGATTATTGAAGATAACAGCTTTGCTGTGCTGTGCTCGAGGGCATGTATGGCTGAGGGTGTCAGCCTCCTTCCCTGGCTGCAGGGCAGCACCCTTCTCTTTCCCACCATGTGACCTGGCACACCTGCACATCAAATAACTTCTTTTCCAAAGGTAAATACTGTATTCCCCCCCCCCCCCCGCCATGTGCATGTATATATGGGGAAACGCATGATCTTGCTTTATCTAGATTTCTCCTGCATTTTTTGTTACGCTGAATAACAGAAGCAGCTACCATCTTTCCTTTTACACAGTTAGTTCAAGTGTTCATGGTTTTCTAGTATTCTGTTGAGTTTTTCAGACTAGTAGGATCCGAGATGACTGTATGGCTGCTTAGTGAAGAACTTTTATTTTTAAAGGAAGCAATCCGTAGTGAGAATTTTATGATGTTTTCTAACTGTAGTAATAACGAAGACAGGAAAGTTCTATATAAATATTCTTTGCTTTTGACAACAGGGATTTGTTAACCTATACATTTTAGCAGTAGATTAAGGAAAAAAGCTAATTAAATTTTGTGCTTTATTAAATCTAGATCCCACAGATGTCAGTAAAGCAATATAATGAACTTTAGCATTGTAGTTCTGGAAAGTATGTGTTAAGTGTGCAAGAGGGTTTTTTTAGCATGTAAAGTGAATTTTCACATGTTGTTTCCTAGGCCTAGGGTGCAAATTATGCAGTTTGACTTCTTGGTGCTTTACTCTTAATGTTTGCCATTCAGCAGGCATTTTTCTGTAATGTTCATTTAATGCTTTAATCTGTGTTTCTTGGTTTTATTGCGTGCACCTGTGTGATACAAGAACATTGTATACTGCTAATGAAACTCATCACACTTGAAAATTAGGTACTGTTGTGGCTGAAAGGAAGTATTTTTCCACTTTCAGTCTTTGGACTTCTGTTAATTCCTTCTCTTTTCCATCCAAAGAATGAGCACATGTCGATGGTGTACACCTAGTGGTTCTGACACCACTGAGTTCCTGAAGAGCTATGCTTCTAAACAGTTGCCCCTGGAAGATTTTGAAGGATCCAATGATGATCTCTGCTACTGCTTGGAGTGTGTGGTTGAATACCACAAAGCAAGGGAGAAATTGCCAAGGTTGCATGAGGTAATTAATAAAAGACTTCGGCTTTTGCTCATTACTGAGCAGGAGGACTCAGTACTGAAAGAAAACTTCATAAGAGGCTTCTGTGGTCTAGCCTCAGTGTAGGGGGGAGTTTGTGCAGGGGTTGTGGTTTACTGGTTTTTGGGAGTAGGGTACTTTGTTTTTTAACTGCTTTTTTTATATTGAGTTGCAAAGAACTGATGGTAAAACAAGATGACCCTATTGTTTTGCATATCACTAAATTAGCAAGAACTAAAACAGTAGGGGGAAGTTGCCGACTAGACATGGTAGCTTGAACTTTATTCATGCTGTGATGGTTTGATGTCTGAAAAAAAGAACACCTGCCAAACAAATTAACAGCTCTTTTTCTTTAAAGTATTTTCTTCTTCTCTCTCTTCTTGGGTTTGTTTTGTTTTGCTTTCATTTCTCATTCGTAGTTTTCTGTGATGCTCAAATTTTGGAGAGCTGATCTTGTAAGCCTGTGAGATTATGCGATTAAAACCAAAAAAGTTAAAAAGCCTCTTTATTTTGTTATAAGGCTTTTGTAATTCTCCCTCATTAGTGTCCAATTTTCTATTTTGGAAAGCTTATTTTCCCTTATGTGTGTGTATATGTAAAATGGTTATTTGTAGCTAATTGGTCATATTTCAGACGTCTAAAAAGTTGCTCTTTAAATTAGTCAGCTAGATTTCTGTGGAGGGCAATCCCATCTGAGCTTAGATTGGAAATAAGTGGAGTGGCTGGACTGCTGAAAGTTCCTTTCCGTATCTGTTAATTGTAGGAAATAACCTTGGTTTCTAATTGAGGTTTGGAGCAGTTAGTTTAGATGAGTAGTGTTCAGTGAGCTTGTCCTGGTTTCAGCTGGGTTGGAGTTAATAATTTTTTCAGGAGCTAGTACAGTGCTGTGTTTTGGCTCTGATGTGAGACCTTTCAGTTCCTTAGGCCTTGTTAGTGAAAAGGCTGGAGGGGCACCAGGAATTGGGAAGGGGCACAGCCAGGGCAGCTGACCCGGCCTCACGCTTGGTGTATGTACCTGGCGGGGTGGCCAGGATGGGCAGGTCATTACTCAGGGACTGGCAGGGTATGGTCGGTGGGTGGTGAGCAGTTGCATTGGGTACCAGGTGTTTCTTCCTTTCCCTCTGGATTTTCTTTCCCTTCCTCTTTTCATTATAACTGTTATTGTCATTATTGTTATTATTTTTCTTTTATTTTTATTCTGTTTCAATTATTAAACTGTTCTTATCTGAACCCTTGGGTTGGACATTCCTTTCCAACTCTGCTCCCCATCCCTCAGCGTGAGGGACTGGGGAGTGAGCGAGTGGCTGCGTGGTAGTTATTTACCAGCTGGGGTTAAACCATGACAGAGCTGAATCCCCTACAAAAATTCAGTAAGTCAGTCTGTTTGCATTGTTTATGTTCACTCCCTTCCACTAATAAATTGAGAAATACATGAGAAGGCGAGATGCTAAAATTGCTTTTCCCACTTTCCTGGTTGTTTTCGGTATTGTGCAATTCTTTATATTGGTCAGTGGAACGAAGTTTTGTGACTAACCTATGGCCTGAGATAATTATTGAATGGTTTTTGGATATTTAACAGTTTTAAAAATGCTTCTGGTTTGAATGCCACTCTTATAAAAATTACTTCGTAATCTTAACTCTGAAGCGAGAGTTTTGTGATTTGCACAATCTGGATTCCCATGTCAAGACTTCATTACTTCACACCACACTTGGAAAGAAACTTCAAAATGAAATTTTAAGTTTTGGAAGTCTAGTTAAGGTTTCTGCATGTGGTAACAAAGTCCTTAATCACTTTCTTCACAAGTGCAGTTTGATTAGTTTGTTTTCCCTGCTGAATAGGTCCTGTGGAAGTTGGAAACCTCCCGTCTTGTTGCCCACATTGAGAAATCCATGCGAGAAGAAGATGGAGAAGATGATGAGTTGTTTATAGTGGATGAGAATGGAGAGACACCACTGTCTGGTTATGTGGGCCCAGATTTTGAGAATAACCTACGAGTGCCCCTCGTAGAAATACTGAAATATCCATATCTGCTGCTGCATGATAAAGTCAGTATGTATCTTACTGTATACAGTTGGAAGAGAATGGTACTGTTTCTACTGAAGGAGGTGAAAATAACAAATAGTAGTTAAACTGAAACCACTGTGTGTGTGTATATGTATTTTACATTTATTTTGACACTGAATAGTGCGGGGTTTTGTTGTTTTGTGATCATATAAATTATTCCTTACTATAACAGTGTTTTATCCTTTTAGGTGAGCTGTGTGTGGAAGTGCTCTGTAGAATGGAACAAAGTCACAACTCCTTTCAGGTCTTTGAGAAATATCCAGGAATTTATCTCTTTTTGGTGCACCCGAATGAAGTGGTAAGTTACTTTTTCTGTTCCACTAAAACTTTGTTTTAAATAGCATCAGAACAGATTCTTATTTTCAATAGCAAGAATGTGAAAACAGTAGCATTCATAATTTTAAGTGTTTGATTTTCTGTATTTTTTCTTTATATATGAAAATGAGATTTCAGTAGGAATATAGTTACGCTTGCTGAAGCAGAGAAGACTCTTCTAGAATCACTTTACTTTTTGCATTTAGTCAGCCGAAGTTACAAATGTTCAATCAAACTGTAAATTTCCGTCCGTTACTCCAAACAGAATTCTTCTCAAATGGGCCAGAGTTTGTAATTTAGTATATTAATCCTCTTCTCCTTCCCTGTTCTTTCTCCATTCCTAGATGCTTTCATGTTTCAGTAGTACTCAGAACCTTAAAAATTGAAAAAGAGAGAATAGTAGTTACTTGCAAGAAGAGGTGTTCAGCAGTGCACTTCCTCTTAAATTGTCGCTGAATTTTGTCATTACAAGGAGGCAATGTTGATTTTTAATTGATTTGGGTATTATGTGGTGGAACAACTCAAAACTGCAGATTTTTTTTTTTTTTTGGTTTGTGTCTGAATCCATATGGGATATTTTAATATTGAACAGTCAGAGATCAAAAGTTCATTTGAAAGTGTAAACAGGAGAGCTCCCTTCTTTCTGATATTTAGAAGTGTCAGCTGATCTTGTTATCATTTGTGCTAGTGTACATAGCAGAGATTGCTCTCATTTTGAATCCAGTCTCTTAAGAAACTAACAAAAAGAAATTTTGGAATGCTGGTGGTGTCTAGATTGATAGGGT